>NC_134423.1:24840000-25490000 GCF_030867145.1 Opisthocomus hoazin | reverse complement strand
GCTGGAACATCTGTGACACTAAGTTATTCTGCTGCTTCATTACTCTTCCTGTTTAAAAGTTTTCATCTTGTGTTCAAGTTGAATTTTTTGGCATTTTGACATTTGTTTTTGATATTTTCTCCGGAACCACACACACACAAATCTAGTAGTCATCTACATCGTTAAACTTTCTTTTGATCGTAATATATTTTAAATTCTTGAGTTCTACTGGCTGTGTATTTTTTCCTGCTGTCTATTCATTCTCACATCAATTCTCCACAGTTCTTGATGCAATGGTTGTCCAGACCTTGCATTTTCCATGTGCCACACATTGTGTGTAAATCTATCATATTATATATATGTGGTTTATAGCTGTTTGGTTTCTAGCAGTTGGTGCTGAAGCAGAATACTGGTTAAACTGAGATGTCCTTAGTCTAAGTTGTGGAGTGGTGGCTCTGCCCACATCTATTTGAGACAGCAGGAGCTCCTCAATGCAAGGACTCTATTTGCATCTACTGAATTGTATCTGGTACTGCTGGGTGTTGCGCTGGGTGTTTAGTAAATGCTGTAGAGTTTCAAAGTCAGTGGCAAGGTCTTCTGTGGAGATAACCAGGACTGATCCTTTGTGAGCCAGCAAAGGCATTTCTGAGTGCAGCGAGGACTGTCTCTCCTCCCTTCGTCCAAATGGCTGAGCACATTTCTGCCTTTAACGGCTTGATGTGGGAGACGGACAGACAGGCTGGCAGGCAGAGCCAGACCTGTCACATGGTGCTGGAGAAGGCTGACCAACAAGCTCCAGGTTTCCCAATGCCACACTGTCAAAAGCCATGTTCCCATTTAGTCACTTGCACTCAGTGTCTTTCAAGCCTCATTGAACTCCAACAGGGGTAAAAAAGTCTCTGTGATGATTGTGATCTTCATCTCCAGGATGGAGATGTTTAGAGGATGTCATTGCCATCACTGACTTGGGGTAAGGCTGAAATAGCTGCTGTCAATCCCATGATGAAAACAGGATGGAGGAACACTGTGAACAACAGGCAGCTGTCAACACTTCCAAAACTCTCCTTTGAAATAAGGCCACTGGGTTGTCTCTAAATCTCACGCTGGGTGTGCATCTTGCTGCGGGTCTCTCGGTGTCAAGGGCTGTCCCGAGCAGCGAGTGGTACCGCAGCCACCAGGACCCCAGCCGAGGGTGACAGCTGTGGAAGCATCATTACTTCCCACCTCCCGCTGCTCCATGCAAGCTACTGCTGCTAGCTACAACCGCCTTTTTATTTTAGAGTCGTTTATATGTGACATAATTTCCCCATAAAGAAGGGCTGATTGTAAATCCAGATGGAAATGGAACAGTTTGCATGAAATGCACTTTAATTAATTAGCTAAATGTTTGCAAAGTACTTTGAAGATATAAAACACTATGCAAGTGTTAAATGGTAATAATAATAAAATAACAATAATTAATTTCCCCAGGAAGCATGTGTACAGCACGTGCTCAGAATATTCCTATCTGAGAACACTAAAAAAATAAAAAAACCCACTTTACCTCTGATGTTTTATTGAGGACTGAGTACTGCAATAAAATAAATTAATTCATTTATTCATCCATAGAGATTTGAGTTTGGTTCTAGTTTAAAATGAAAATAACGGCCACAGTGCCCATTAGTCAGTATGACAGAACAGAAGTATAATTTAGAGCAGTTAAGCAAGACAGGGCTGTTTAATGATGAGGCATCAGATAAGGGGACCAAGTATTGCTGCCTTTCAGTTTTCTTTTCTCATAAAATCAGTGTAGCCCAGCAATGAGGTGGCCTGCAGTGGCTCAAAGTCTGGGTGGTGTTCTGACTATTAATTCTGGAGGAGGCAGGCAAAAATCTGAGCTGTTCTGTATGCTTTTACACATTGCTCCTGGCTGGAGCCTGGGAAACACTGCTCTCTCCCCTCAGAAGAAGTGGTGTTTGTTTCGGTGTTTGCGTTCCCTTAGATATGATTTCTGCAAACGTTTAGACAGATTTTTGCATGCAAGAAGTTAATGAGAAGAAAAATAACATTGCAAAACCTAATGCAAATATGCATTTGCTAGAAGATTTGCTCTGCAAGTATTTTAAGGTTGCCCCGAAGGCTCTGCGGGTTTTCAAAGCAAATCCTCAGCTCAAGAGACAGCCTTCCTTCTGCTGTATCGCCAGGACTGCATTTGCCAAAGGAAACTGGGCTAGATCGTCCTCACTTTGAGTGAAGGAGTTGACAGTACAGCGTTCTTCCTTCAGCTCTGTGACATACTTTCACTTGAAATATCTCAGACTTACCTGTGACATCCCACAAAGTACATCTGCTGTGCGGGTCACCGCAGAGACTAAGGGGTAGGGTAGAGAAGATCTGTAGAGGGCCTGATTTTGTCTTGCATTTTTCATGCTTTATACAAGTGCATAGACAAATGGCAAAAGTTTGTCAGTAATCAGTATCTTATAGCCCGAGCATTAGGGATTTTAAAACTGAGGAGATAATGTGACAAATGAAAAAAAATGATGTGAATTAGTGGAAAACTGATTTTTCCCCTTGGTGTTAATTCACTCCTGTGGCAAGGGTGCATTTTCAGAGTGCAATCAAATTCATTAAGAGGTTCTGATGGATATGAAGAGACAGGAGAGCACCATTTATCACTTGGAAAAGCTTCACAAGGCACAAGAAAGGGCCCTTTATGGTGACTTAACGGCAGCAGGTGTCATCTGCCATGGAGCCTGTGTGATGGCTCTTCCTCCCCAAACTGGGGACATGCAGATCGCAAGTGATGCATTAAACTTCTCTCTTGCACCTGGGTTCAGGAGTTTACTTTTAATCTATTTTAGAAATACATACTGGAGAAGGAAAGTATAAGAGCTGGGCTGCTCTCTGCAGAAGGACTCTGCCACCCTATTCAACAACGAAGAGCATAAGTGAGATTCACCTGTCTCAGATTCACCTATTTCAGAGCAGAATTTTATAAAGAAACTTGTCTGTTTTATTCCAAGTACTGTTATGTATAGTATCATATAACAAGAGGCACTAAAATGAGACACTTGAACAAAGCCAAACCTGGACTTTATCTTGATGTTTATAAGCAAATGGAGTCACAGCAAATGGCTCTAAAAGTATCTTTAACCTTATCACCAAAGCGGAGGAGATATTAATTCTCCACCAGAAGTAACAAGAAGCATTCAAAAAGATTTCTGAGGTCAGCCATTTTCCACAAAGCAAATCCTTAGCTCTTTGCCAAAAACTGGAGGAATATCTGAGAGTCATCAATGTGAATTGTCTTGAGGAGGATGCCTGGAGTAAGAAGAAAGAGCTGAAGGATTTGAGCATGCAATAATAACATAACTTTACCCTGATTCTGAATTCATCCTGCTTTCAGAGAGAATCAATGGGGAATTTGAAGTCTCCATCAACCCCAACAACACTGACTGAATAAATAGTGTGGGCTTGACCTGCTGAATTTGGCCATTATTTTATTGAAAAATTTCCACCTAAGGACTAAAGGATTTGGCCCTTGGAAATCTGACTTGTATTTGCAGAGCTGTTTTCTGACCTTTTGTGTAAGCCAATGTAGTCATGAGCAGTAAGATCAAAGGCCTGATGAATGTCTGATGTGAAGAGAAAAGAAAAGGCTTCAGGCTCTTTCGAGTCTGATGAACACTCATTTCCAGTTAATTTAATAGGATATATGCTGCAAAAAGGGACTCCTGTATACAGTACATTGAACACAGTCTCTTATATTTTCTCTGCCTAAGTGGCCGGTCTGTGCTAGTGAGCCTCTGTGTTAGCAGATACCAAAGTTTGTCAGACGAACATACCTCTTCAGGGGCTCGGTCTGCAAGGCACTGGATGCACTCCGCTTCAGACATCAGACATCCACAACACGCTGCCGATTCAGGATGGATATGGAAACTCAGACCCTTGCCTGGTTTGGGACAAAAGGAGATTACCCCAGCCTCTAGTGGGGTAAACCAGCAAAGTTTAATTGATTTTGGTGAGCAGCAATGATTTATGGTCCCTGATGGTCTGAGCACTGCTTCAGGTCAGGTGACTGCAGAGCAATTAAAGCAATGGCACGAAGAAGGAGCGTGTTTTAAGGCAGTAACACCAACATCAGACTTGATGCTGACAAGTGAAATTTAATAACGCGTTTCCTGACACGTGAGCATTTTACTTCTGAGCCATCACTGAGGACTGGTTTTTGGCACGGGAACTGAGCCACACACCTGGGAGGAGCAGCAATGAGCCCAGACGGAAGCAGCCCAGCTGCCTGCACTACAGCTCAGTGGGACCAGCTCTCCCCGTGTGCCTCTTGGCAATGACTCCTGCACATTTCATGGGAGAGACGAATGCACAGAAATGTTCCTTTGTGTGTGCTCACTGATAGTTCCAAGCCTAAACCCCTCTGTATGAAAGCAAAACTCAGTTAAATAAATTTGAAAAAGACAACATCTTCAAAAAGCTTTTTCTCTGGTTCCTACTTGCAAAACAATAATCCATCCCTATATACAATGACTTTGGGAGGGTCATAACAAGAGGGGAGAGAGGAAAAAGTTGATATTATTCAATTAAATCCATTTAGTGAACCTTAGCATGTCATCAAGCACTTCATTTTTGCATGTGTCAAGTAAGTATAAGAAAATTGTATCTGCAGTAGGCAACAGGCCATGCTTCAGCCCAGGCAGCTACATTAATGTGACCAGCTGCTTAAGGATTTTCTCTGCTGGGACATTATTGTGATCTAACCCTTTCACCTGTTAATTTGCTGTGCTTTGCAGGATGGTGAGGAAGAGGCAATGAACGGGGGAGGTGCTTAGAGGAGAATCAGGCACTAAGCTGCATTTTACTGCAGTAAGTAATTACAAAGTTGAGTATTTTATGTACTCTCTGCTTTTGATGGTTACCATCAACATACAAATACTTTGAAGCTGCATCATTTTTTAGGCAGCAGATAAAGAATCAGACAACAATGGGAGTCTTCAAGCTTTCAGGCATCTCTGTCCCTGCTTCTTTTGCCAAATCCCCGTGCGGAGCTAGGGTTGGGGCGGATCTCTCCTCTAGGTCCACTAAACAGTGTCAGGGCCACAAAAGAGACTACTCCCTGTTCTCTTAGGACATAAATGAAGGCCAGAAAAGCATCGCTAATCTTTGTCAATGTAGCTGGGTCCGTAAAATTGTTCATTGCTCATCTGCACTTTTAAAACCTTCTACAGGAGATGAAGTAATGCCAGAAAGCCTCTGCATTTACCTCTGCAGAGGACTGAAGAGAGATGTGCTCCAAAAAGTACATTTTACCAGGGGAAGCTACAGCAGCTCCATCTGTGCTAGCAAGGTGCTCCTCTTTCAAATTTAGCTGAGGTTTCACTCTCTCCTTTCCCTGAGACTCAGACATTCTCACGCTCTATCAAACGCATGTGAGATCGTACCAGGCCGCTCTCTGAAGGCTGGAACAGCTCCAGGGAACCCGTAGACGATGTCTGTTGTAGCAGATCTTAACTGCGTGAGGATGAACTAAAAGTTTGCCATGATTACGCTCTGCAAATCAGGGCTGCAGAGGCTGCTCTGCAGATGTCCCTGCCTGTCATGCCCACTGCTTTCACTTCATTGTTTTCTTTTCCTCTATTTGTTTTTCTCTTAATTTAGTCTTCAGTCCTAAGGACTTTCATGCCACCTTTATTCTGTCTTTGGATAGTGGCAGAATGTGGGTCTTTACAGGCTGTTGTTTTTATGCAGCCATCCTACAGGTTATCTGCTGTGCCTTACAGACACTGTCCATTTTAACCAACCCAGACTCTGGGCCTTCAACTGGAAAAAAAGGAGGTGTCAACAAGAGAATGAACTAACTGAGGAGCTTCAGTCCTTCCTGCCCATAAATCCCATTGCTAGTCTCAGTGGTAATAAATTAGTGTTTAAAACACTTTAGCTTTTCATCATCCATTAGTCTAAACATCCGCTACTCATTTATTTTCCTTCTGCAGTATCATTGTCTTCACAAGTCTGAATGAATTGATTTCTTTGAACTGGACTGGGTATCATGAGAGGGCTAAATATTCCCAGCAGATGAGAGCATGAACTGAGCAGTGTTTGTGTGAAATAAAATCCTGTCTAGAGGAAGGGGAAGTGCCAGTTCAATACAGAGCTACCGTTACAATCCTGGAGTGACAGGAAAACCACAAAACTGCCAACATGTGCAACATGGGAACAGGTTGCACAGGGAAGCTGTGGATGCCCCATTGTTTGAAGTGTTCAAAGTCAGGCTGGACAGGGCTTGGAGTGATGTGATCTAGTAGAAGGAGTCCTTGCCCATAGCAGGAACTAGGTGATCTTTGATGGTCCAACTATGATTCTATAGGGCCTCCTAGGTAGGTAGACAAGTATCACTATTCTCATTTTATAGGTGAAATGGAAATCCAACATGGAAATCAAATTATTTGAGAGAGATCAAACAACAAACTACCCAATCCTTAAGAAAACACAGGAATTCTGGATGTCACTCTTGCGTTCTCTCTTCTCAGCTATGTTATGATCTGAATGTATAAGAAAACAAATTCTACAATAAAATGAGCTTCATTTATAAGTCAGTGAAGATGAGGTGGCAGCAGGTCCCTCAGTTTTGCCTCTCCAAGCGGAATCAAAACCCACAAAGACAAGGAAAGTTTAATTCCTTTCCAATAAAATGCCATTATTGTGTCTGACAATGATGGGTTTTGCGTACACAGACACACACATGCATACAAATTTGCTCTGTAATAACAGGTTTTCTGGCTTTGTCTGAAAGCTGACATAAATCAGAAGACCAGGAGCTTCTCCTCTGCTAGTTTATGGACTATGAATAAGATTACATTTATCCTGATGATTCTTCTATTAGGCCATCATTCTTAACTATAAGATAGACTGCCCCTCAGAAGGGAAGGACACATCCATACAAGGGAATCTGTCAAAAGGACTCAATGTGTTGCTCCGAACTTGCCCATGACCCAACGAATACCTATTTGACTCCCTTCCTTCTTTAATTTCATCTAGTTTCTCTCTTTTCTGGTTCCTTTTCGCCTACTCACTGCATGGAAATTGCACTGACAGGAAGGCAGAGATACCAGCTGCTTTGTAACTCTGTCCATTTATCTCTCTTAGGCCCTGAATCAGTCAGGTGCTTATGTGCATGCTTAACAATAAGCACCTGCTTGAATCCATCCTTATTCAGTGAAACATTTAAAACTCATTATAAGCCCCACTGATACCAAGTGGAGTTAAGCACAGTTAATGCCACCCTTAAAATTCAGCCCAGCTGAGTAGTGCTTTGTCAAATCTTCACTTGACGGTGGATAGAAATGCAGACCTAAAGCTGTTTATTGTAGTTGTTCATAGTAGTTAGGGGCAAATACCTTAAGGTGCAGTTAAGGATATGTACCTGACTTCAGGTTGTTGCTATTCACAAGCAAAAGTTCAAGGAAGCTGAGAGGAGAAGGTTCAACTGGCTTTCAAAAAAATCACAAAAGCTCTGAGGAATAAATGCACAAAAATCCTGCTTTTAAAATTTTCAAGATAGCAATTGATCACAGCTGCCATAAAACCCAGACCACTTCCATAGATTTAATTTTGTCTGCCTAAAAGATAAATGTACATGTTACAAAATCTGAAGGGAACCTAGGGGATGCTGTTTTGTAGCTGCTTGCCTACAGTTTCCGACACTTGAAAGACATCATCTAATGAGACAATTAGAGTGGAAACCATTCAGTATCTCAGTTACCCTCTTGATTCATCATGATCGACTGAGATAACTCATCATTAACACAAACAGTTCATTTCAATGGCAGAAATAACCTCCTGGAGCATGCACAGTGGCCTGGCTTTGAAAGGCCCTATGCCAGAGTACAAGGAGCAAGGACCCGAAAACTGTACCTGCAGTCTACGTATCCTCAAGAATATAAAATAACTAAAACTACCTGTTTCTGGTCTGAAGAAAATTTGTCTGTGGTATTTGTAAGGGCCACCTGTTCTTCAAAAGTTCATTGACCATTGCACAAATGGAGTGGCAATGCCTAATGGGAGGTGTCTAATGGGCAGATGAAGAGAGCAAGCTGAACAGCTCGGTCTCTGACTATTAAAAACTGGCATTGATTGGGCTGCTTGGCAGAACTGCCAACGGCTTGGCTATTAGAGGGCTCAAGTTGTTTAACTATAGATAGGTTTAGGGCTCTTCATCAATTTTCAGCATTCTGTGGCTCTTTCTAAACTCACTACAAACTCTGCCTGATCTCTGGATCTGCCTGGAGTTTTGTGTGAGATCAAGCTAACACACCCAGAATGGGAGCTGTACGAGAGCCATAGAAAAGCAATAGATTTGGTGATGGGAAATATTTAAGCCTATATTGTCTTTTCCCGAAGATGCAGCCTCTAGAACCCATATCACTGAAAGCACCGGAATGTCCTTTCAAAGTGCAAGGAATCTCTCAGGTAAGGTGTTGTGTGGAGGTAGCAAGACCCTGATGCTCGCCGTGCCATCTGCAGGCAGCATCCCTCAGTGCCCCACTTCTTTCTGCCCTTTAAGAAGTCTTATGCCTTGAAGGAGCTCCCATGGAGCACAATTCATCTGCCTAGAAGTACACTCATGATGGGCTCGCCAGAGATGACTCTACTTTGCACTACTTCCCCTGTTCAAAATATCTGCCAAGATATTTATGTTTGGCTCTTCCAATGTGTGAAATCTCTCCTCAGCCAGGGCACCGTGAAACAGCTTTGCTACGGGGCACCGGTGGAGCTCCGAACTGGTAAAACAAGTGGTGAGGCAGGAGACACAACCTCCACGGGAAGTAAATCATGACAACACAGCTTGCAAAGGTTAGCAGACGTCACCATGCTCACCCAAAGCTTGCCAAAGAGCTCCTTTGTTTGAATTCCCTCCGTCGCCTCTATACACATACACAATTGCTCACGCACACAAAGCCGACTACAAGGGAATAAACACACACATGCTAAAACCCTGTCAAACTACAGTTATTCTGCCAGCTGGAAAAGGAGGGTTGGAGTGTTTCTTGTTTTCCCTTTTTTTTACCCACACAGCAAACACTGGGATACCAAACAAGAACTCATACAGAAAAGGTGGAGCAGTTTAAAGCGGATAAAAATACCTGAAACAAGCTCAGCTTCATTGCCCAGGAGGAGCTGCTATTTCACTTCAATGCCTGCTGAAGTTGTGGATTCCTCCCTTGGTCTCAGCAGTGATTTTCTTTCCTTAATTAATCAATTACACATGTAACTGTGGTCCATTAGCAAGGCAGATGACTGTCTTCAGACTGTGATTACTGGTTTTGGAAGAGCCCAAAAATATTTCAATAGGATGAATAAATTTCCTCCATGAGATTTTAATGAGACCATTTAGAATTTTTTTTTTAAAAAAAACAAGAACTGAAATGGGCATAATAAGCCAACTCCACCTACATCATGCACTTGGGAAAAACAACAGGCCCCAGTTTTAGACCCCGTCTGCACTTAATTGTACTTGGAAGAGTACATAATGGAGGACTAATGGTACCTATGCGTTGAGCTCACTTAGCAGAGCAGAGGGGATGGTTTCCTGCATGCGGTACAGCACTTTGGTTGACTGTGTTATAAGATAATGATCAGGACACATACATTAGTAATAGACTGCCAGGACTAGTGTGTCCTGCGTTATAAACCCCAGCTGGTCATGATCATATTTATTAATAATAACAGTAATCTGCATTTCTAAATCACATCTGACCACAAGAGCTACCAGAGTCTGTTTATTTAATATACGTATTGCAGTAAGTCTAATTTCATCTGTGTATAAATATAGAGGCATATTTCATTATGAGGGCATGTTTTCAAAAAACCAAAACCTCTTTTCTTAGAGCAACTCGGTATACTGTGCTGCATGCAAAAATCCAGCCAGGATTTCAGCACTTACTTTTCTGACATCTTCCCATAACATACACAGCGTGTCTCTCCATTTCATTAAACCGTTATTGACAAGAAGATCTCAGACTCTGATTTTAAATCTCATCCTCTAGTCTCTCGCAAGTGCTTGCCCCTGGGTCACTGCCACTATTATATGCTGATTTGCATTTACATGTTTTGTTTGGAGGCTGCATTGTATTTGCTTTCTGCTGTCTGTTTTTCTTCCTGACACTGATGCTGAAAACAGCAATTAACATCGGACATCAGCAAGAGCTCACAGCTGTCCCCAGCCCTGTTACACTCCCTCAGCCTTTCTTAATGTATTACTGATTATTTTTCAAACTGAGAGGCTTAAAGCCAGGAAATTCTTGAAAAATTATTTCTGAACTCAAGTGCTAAAAATTTACATTTCATATAATGCTGAGAAGAAGACAAGGTGATCCCCAGTCTACGTTTGCCAAAGTGTCTCTGAAATCCAAATAAATTAAACTTCTTATTCGATCAGCATTGCCAAGTGGATGGGTACAAGCATCTTGTTCTCCTCCAGTAGTGAGCATTGTATGACAAGTATATTGACCATATTCTGGGACTTCTTCTGGTAACCGTTTTACCAACAAGAGATGCACCAGGGCCTTCAAATCATTCCTGGAGTAGTGTCCTAGATCCCTGATGGAACATCTCCAGAGCTCCTGGTGCAGCCCTACCTAAGCTATGGAGTCAACTCCCCTTTCCTCTAAGGATATTCAGACACCACTGAGGAGTGAGATGTCAGAAATACATGGATAAAATGGCCCAAAAGCTGGGATGAAGGAAGCTCAGTAAGAAGCAATTTGCATTGTAAAGAAGTCTTATAAGTATGCAGCCTATTAATAACTGCCTCCATTTGTGACAAATGTCACCAGGCTGATCTGAGCTGCTTTGGAGGCGGAACGGATAGCAATTATCTATCACCCCCGAAGATGCTCTCAACAAATGATTTATGTTTGAAGGGGAGCTGGGAGGTGTTTTATTTTGTTTTGTTTTCCTGGCAAGTAATTTCAACACAAAAGTCCTGGTTTTCAAAGGCTTTGCACTGACGGTCACCTCTGCAGGCCATTTCCACCTCCCCAACCCATCAGCCCTGTTGCACTTTGTGTTACACAAAGTTGAAAGCAAAGTCTGAAAAGGATCAGAAAGCAATGGGGAAGATTCCTTGGGCATTTACATAGTTTCAGAGCTATGATGGCCAAGCAAAAGCTGGCTGTGGAACCTGGAAAGGCAGCAGTCTGCAGATAGGTACTGGCTTTTGGTTTGGCATTAGCTCTGGGGTGGGGGAGTGGCCCCTGTTACAGCTGACGACTCATAGAATAATTGCTCATAGAAGAATTGCTTAGGCATCCATTCAGCTCCCTCCAGGCATGGGCACAGATAGTACCAGGGTGGTAAAACAGGAATAACAGAGCTGCCTCTGGGAATCTACTTCAGGAAAAAGTTTTGCAATTACCTGACCCTCACTGCAGTTTGACCCTTTTAAGCAATTTTCTGTGGAAGAAGTGCTCTTAGTGAACCTGAGGCATCCAGAGGAGGAAACGAACTCCCACAAAGGCAGAGGAGTCACTCTTCTTCCCCTGGTGGACTCTTAGCAAAAAGCCCATGAAATAGATCCTATTACCCTGTCTTTGAGTTGGGGACAAAAGGAACAGAACCAGTCACTTTCCCAGACATGACTGTGGATGGGAGCTGTCAGTCTTCAAGACACCATGAATCATGGAATATAGACAGAAAAGTCAACTCCAAACTTTTCATCTTGCTCCGTCTGTCCCTGGCAGATGCATCTTAAACTGGGTGGTTTGAAGGCAGAGCCCATTTTCGTCCCACCAGCCAGTGGCTGAATCTCCAAATTCCTGGTCACGTTCTGCAGCAAGCTGACATCTTGCTGAAGTCAGTGGACTCGGCTCTTTGCAGGACTGTGCTTTCTGCTAGCAGAAGTGATCACACGAGATGTTGTGACAAGCCATTATCAGATCACATGCTTATCCCAGTCCAAGCAGGCATTGACTACAGGCTTAGGCTGTGTGAATGGTTTTGTATCCTGTTATAAAGGTACCAGTTCCTCACTGTCATCCAGTGCTCAGCATCTCTCAGGCAGTTTAGGAGACAGTAATGGCAGAGTTATAAACACCTTCACATTTTCTGTTTTGTTACCTCCAGTACAAATATCAATTAGACACTCTGACAAGGAGAAAATGAAATTGCAAAGTGTTAGGCTGCAGGTATTTAGTTCCATGATTGGGGCTGTCTTTAAAACACTATAATGACACCATCCCAGCCAGATAACAGAGAGATGGGATATTATGTGCATTCCTACACTTTGAATTTAAATTAAAATTTGCTGTGATTTAAGATGTTATCTATCTCATTTAAAGGTCTGTGCTTTCCTTGGAGAAAGTAATTATTCTCAGCTAATAATGCGAGTTACTAGGTTAGTGATTGCTATATTTGCAACAGGATAAATTTGTTTCCTATTGTCAAAGACTTGGGTGGATCATTTACTGCATGATAATCTCCGTCTGGAAGGAATCTTTGACTTGAAAGGACACCTATTCTTTAAAGCTCATCATCACCTTGCCCTACTTTTGCTTATGCCTCAGTTTGGAAGGTACATTTTAATTTGTGGTTTATAGAAGTCATTACCAAATGCTCGAAAGTCCACCAGTCAGGTTACCTTGATAATTTCTTTTACGAATAGTAATAACAACAATGACAATAAATAAAGCTAAATTTTGTGCAAAGGAAAACAAAGTAGTCACTTGTGAGTTGTGATTGCAAAGATAGGTAGTAAGAAAGATGGAAGGACATAATATAGATACTGACAACATCATGTCCCATGTTTCATTTTGAAAACAAATTAATTAAGCCCCCATCCAAGGACTTTACTCATAGGTGTAACATCAGGCAACAGGTTCTTGTTACAGATAGAAAGGGGAACAAAAGAAGAAGTAGTTCAGGATTACAACCACAGAACAGCTCAGGACAGAAAGCTGTAATGCTTTACTCCTAAATCAGCTCAAAGGCAGACACCAAACTAGATTGGGGTCCCTATATGGGAAATAGAAGGATCTAGATTTTCTTCCACATTAGCATTTATGCTTTGTGCAGTTATGTAAGAATGCCTGCTGTGCCCTTCGAAAAGCAGGGCCATTGCAGTGGAAATCTCTGTTGTACAAACATTTCACGTTGTGCTGGTTCCTTGTCATGCCCGAGGAAGTCCTGGCTGAGATATGCCTGGTGATTAGCTCAGCCCTTATTCCTTCCCTGCCACTGTCTCACATACTGGAGGAATTCATTCTCAATGATTATGTTGCTGATAAGGGAATTCCCAGAACTACAGTGACTGAACACTTTGGATTTACATGATCTTGTTTAAAAAACAACATTGCATTTGCATCATATCACCAGATTCCAAGTCCATCAAATGAGGTTGGATACTTGGGGAAGACATACCTGGGGATGAAGAGATAAAACAGAGAGAAAGAAAAGGAGACAGAAGGTGATTTTCCAAGATTTTGCTGTGCTATGAATCACCTCAGAGATCTAGTTCTGAAAGTCTTTCTTCTAAAGTGAGAAAGAACTGTCAGCTTTCCAGCGAGCCACATCACCACCCTAGTTTTCATTCAGAGACCCTGTGACATGCACGTCCTCTAGTTTGGGGCCTGCATGCACAGCAACAGAGATTCAGGTTGAGGCTTTTGCGTCTGCTTTGCGCCTTGACCAGTGTTATACTGGGAGAAGCCATTGGAAAGGCCCATTACAATGCCTCACATCAAACAGATTCCAGGGGTCACAAGGCGGTTATTGTCTTCTGATTAGCTTGGTAATCAGGGGCCAGACTCTTTTCAGTGGTGCCCAGCAAGATGACAAGGGGCAACAGGCACAAACTGAAGCAGAGGAAGTTCCGTCTGAACATGAGGAAGAACTTCTTCCCTCTGAGGGTGACTGAGAACTGGAACAGGTTGCCCTGAGAGGCTGTGGATTCTTCTTCTCTGGGGATGTTCAAAATCCACCTGGACAAGGTCCTGTGCAGCCTGCTCTGGGTGACCCTGCTTCGGCAGAGGGGTTGGACTAGATGACCCACAGAGGTCCCTTCCCACCCCTACCATTCTGTGATTCTGTGATTCTGTAATTGCTCATATTTTAGTGCATCTTTCAGCATAAGACCATTGGGGCAAAGACTTTTCAAGAATAGCTACCTTGTTTAAGAGCACATGCCCACTTAGTTTGAAGCAACTATCTCATGCATACAAGCTGTTAGCCTATGTTGCTTGCGATTCTTGGAAATTATTTGAGATTGTTCTGTCTCTTTGCAAGGACTCAGCATTCTGTGCTGGCAAATGCTACCAGAAAGACAACCCTGGGGAATAAAATGTTCTCTTAATCTGATAAAGTCCAGACAATAACACGTTAAAATTCTTGTGCAAACTGCCTCCAAGTCTCAAGCCAGCCCTAAGAAAGGAAAGTTAGTAGACTGAAGGTTGTTGACACATCCCAAGTAGCTCACTCTCTCAGTTTCCCCTCACCTTGGGCTTGAATGGAGCCAGTCTCAAAGCTTTTCCTCTTGTTAATGAATTTCTTCAAAAGAGCATCCCCATGGGAAAAATATTTCAAGCAAAGGGTCACAATTTCTCCCCTACAAGCACAGGGTCTGACCTGGGAAAGTCTTTCAGCTTGTCTGTGACACTCTTTACTCCTGAAATAGTGGATATAAACTTTGAGCTTGTCACTCTCAGAGGGTATAAGAGGTTTATCTTCTCACTGCTGTTGATTAAACAGTCAGCGATAAGTATCATTAGGCAGTTTAGGCTATCTGTGCATTGCTGAGGAGCTGATGGCAATGTCAAAATCTCCAGACAAAAATTTGCCCCAGGGCTAAAAGCAGTGACCATGAAAAGCTGCAATTACTAAAACTCTGGTTTTAAGCCCAAATAATGATCAGAAAAGGGTTTGGGTTTGAATTCGGGTTTTTTGCTTGGTTGGTTTTTAATATTTCCTGGCATCATTTTCCCATTTGGATTTCCTCTTTGTGAAATCCTATCTCTAACTACCATCTAAGGTGTTATTTCATCCCCAGTAGAGATCAGAAAGTTGCAATAATTAGTGGTCATGGTTTAGGGATACACTGAACTTCAGCCTTGAACTCCTCTGTGGTGAGTGTGGCATTCACCCCAAATTAATTCTTTTTTCTCCTTAATCTGCATTTCTCCCACTCAGGTTTTCTCCTGAACCTTGATCTGCGAATATAGGGGAACTGGTTACTTGGAGTTAAATTTGCACCACTTAAAAGAAAAAGCTGTTTTAACTGACCCGGAGGAGGGACATGCTGCTACACCAGAGATAAATGCCAGCAAAATAACAGAGCTTCAGGACACTGAATAGTTACTGGTACCCCAAAACCTCTGAAGATCTGCCAAAGAAGGTCTCTGGGGCCCCTAACACAAGGATGACCACACACAGAGCAAGAGATCTGCCCCAAAGACCAACACACAGGTGACACTAATCCTGTCCTCTTCCAGCTGGGACCCGAAAAGGGGCAAAGTGACTCTGCAGGGTCCTACAGCCAGGGCTGCCAACTCTTTATGCTGTCTTCGGGCAAGGTCAAACAAAGGCTGTAAAAAGGTGGTTCTGAAATATTTATGGGCCTAAGGGCTCAGTACGTGGCTGGTTTCTCCAGAGCAGTTTGTTGTTCAGGGGTCTAAGGGAAGGAACAGGGCTGTTGGGAAGTTTTCAGAGCTCTTATTCTTACCCTGAAAAAGAAAGGATAAAAACACTGATTTTATTATTCTAAGACGTGTTTCCAGAGGCTGAGTGCAATATTCTTTTCCCAGACTGAAGCAGAAGATTTCAAGCCTAAGAAAGGGCTCCCTCTGGAGAAATATTACCAACTTCTGAAACCCCACAGCCTGCGTGGAGCCTACTCCAGCTGCTGTCCTGCCTGAGGCATTCTGGTATGGAGACGCCTGCAACCCTAAGAAGACATGTCATCCCTGGGGTAAGTCTTTCTAATTTTCTGGGGTCACAAAAGAGAGGAACAAGGCCACTTGAGATCTGGCGTTGGTCTCCTTGCAATTAGGTCTGTTTATATTTACTAGATAGCTATTTTGTTTGTTCTGTCTGGTGAATTAAAAGCTTTTCAGGGAAACACAACCTCTTGGTTCTCAGAGAGAAACCATCAATGTAAAATCCATGGTGGACAGCAGCTGCATCCAGCTGTGGTGGGAGAAAGCTCACAAGGCTAGGGTAAAGCCCTGCTTAACTAAATCACAAATCTTAAGGTGGGTTTCATGGTTTCTATAAGATGTAAGAAGGGCAGCTACAGCATCTGTTGGTGTTATTTGGTTGACTTTCAGCAGGGTCTGTCCTCTGATCTCAATCACCTACCACTCATAGAGGCATTGAGGATTTGTGGCCGCAGTTTGTTGTGAGGTTATGAGCGAAGTTCTTGGAAACACGTGTGATGTCCCTTGTCTTACGCTCATGATACAGGCGTGCAGGAGAGGTTCACAAAACCACTCTGGGGAGAGACTTCTCATTTTAAGAGCTCAGATTTTAACTGCAGAAGGTTCCACCTATGCTTGAGGCTGGAGAAGGAGGAACCCATGGGGCAGCTGGTGACATCTTGCAATGGCCTTGTCTACAAACACCCATTCACTGCAGCATCTCAGCAGGATGCCCCAGGAGTTACTGCTGGTGCTGACCTGTTTTAGGCCTGTGGGTAAGGCACTGGCCAGCCCAGAGCTCTACTCTACTCATCACATTTTTACAAGGGATTTGCATCTCCACTGGAAAACATGTAGGAGCTGCAGGCCAAGAAAGTTTGAAAACCTGAGCACTAGACTACTGAAGCAGAAACTCTTATTTTCTCCCCTGTAATTACATTTGCTTTGCTACAGGTTTGCACAACTCCCGTTTCAAAAGCTTTGGCACTAGACAGGTCTTCTTCTTCTTTAAATTTTCTAATCATTGCTCCTTTTACCCCTTTTCCCTGACTTTCCTGGGGCTCAGACCCCTGTGACCTGCACCTGACCGCACGGCTGCAGCACCCAGTCTGCGCCTGGTGCGAGTCCTGGGCAAGACTCCTGGTCCTGGGTGCAGCCTCCTGCAGACAGCACTGCAGTTACTGGGGAGCAGGGACCAGCAGTCAACGTTGTGTGCAACTCCTGCCATCTTCTGGTCTTACTGAGACTAATCTCAGGCCCTAAAAAGCTGAGGCAGAATCAGTAAGTTTAACACATAAATGAATATGCATATATATATATATATATAGAGAGAGAGAGAGAGGCAGGTATAGATACACACCTATTTTCATAGGCGAAACAAATGCTGACAAATAAATTTACATATCTTACTTGTAATTTTTTTCAAATAGTACTTTGTCGGTTACTGCAGTAATAACTGTATACGCTTAAAACATTAAAAACCGTATTAAACCCTAACTGTTTTCATTATCATGGGCCAAAGTGGCTGCAAGTTCTTCAGTTAATTCTCCTCACCCACTGAGAACAACGGAAAAAAAACCACCTGTGGCAACCTCTTTGGCTAGTTGTTTTTGTGTTACACACTTCTGCTTATAAGAAACTGGTCTGACAAACACAGACTCACTTGATATCAGCCACAAAGTCATATCAGTGTTTGTGCATCGACAGGGTGCTCAGTCTCCAGCATTTTCTGCCACAAGCTGGAAAAATGGGGCTCCATCTCTCAGCACCAAGTGCCTGGCCAAGTTGTTGCTCTTCTCTTGACATCTGAATGAATATGAACTCAAATTGCCAAGTCTGATCTCTATTTTAAGAGTCCCAAAACGAGGGTTTGAGATATAGGGGCATGGACACAATGATGGACCAGCTTACCATAATCTGACTCTAATCATCTTCCCAAAACCATGTCACTTCACCATGCAGAAGCGTTAACTCAGACCTATTGCTGGACTTAGTGGCTGCTGGAATTGTCATTTCCAGCCTTCTTCCTCCACCAGGTAACCTTCTGAGACAGCTTGGGTGAACCTGCACATGCAGGGAATCTGGGTCATTTGTTGGTAGCTACGAGAATCTGTGCCAGAAACTCCACATAGTGAGAAACAAGAGATGGTAAAGGTAAAATCGTCAATATGGAAAAATAGAAACACAGATTAGCAAAGGTTTTCTTATCATCCAGTCCATCCTATGCTATTTTAGGCAGCTACATCACATAACCCTACTTTAAAATTAGTCATGTTTTTTTATGCCCAGTTTTTATCGTCGACCTTGTCTACACATTCAACTATGGGATTTTTCCTGTTTACTGAGATTTCAGCCTGACACAGAATGTCAACTAGCCTGGAGTAAGGACTACTCGAAAGCACCTCCGAGGCTTTCAGTGCAAATCTCTGACCTTTATTTAAAAGCCCACTTCTCCTTAGAAAATGCTTTTTGACAGTTTTGCTAGTACATGGTTTCCTACATAAAGGCAGAACACACACAAGAGGCTTACAGACTGTTGACTCTGTATATCTGATACCACTCCGTATTCTGCAACCAGACATGAGCGTTGCAAAATTCACAGCTGTGCTCCCATCTGAGACCAGTCCTTACCAGCTCCCACCTGTGAGCAGTCCTTACCAACTCCCCCAGCCTGCTGCCGGCTTTGGTTCATCCAGTGGGACCCCAGCTCAGATGGGTCCTCTGGGACCCAGTTGAACATAAGGTGAGGAAAAAAGCCTGATTTAGTCTCCTGATGATGGAAGTGCCTTCATGATTCCTTTATTACATTTCCAGTATCTTCTGGCCTTTTATCTCTTACTTGAGTATTGGCCTTAGCCTGCTGCTTATGCAGTGTACGTGAAGAGAGGGCTAAACACTGATTGACCTGACAACCTTTCAGCACCTGAATGTCTTATCAACAAGCCGGAGTCAACGCAGAGTCAAAACCCTGCTGACCTTCAGTGGGTCTGGGGGAAGAGACATCACTGCATTATATGGAACACATAGAGTTGAAATCCATGCATAAACCCCACAGTCTGCCAACCAGCCTCCACCGCTTACAGCATGAGCTCTTTCCCCACTCAGTCATGTTGTGCAGGTCTCTGTCACCCTGCGCTGAAAGCATGGGGTGGATAGCTAGGTTTACGAAAAGATCCGCAACTTTAAAAAAGCACACACATCCTTATAAATACATCCAGAAAAGTGGATGCTATGGTCAAATCATGTGTCAAGCTACAAGAAGAAGTGCTTTTTTTTGGACATATTCTTGTTACAAAGCAGAGTTTAGCTTTCCGGTTTTGCATGGCATTTAAAAAATATTTCATGTTTTCTTCACCAGAAAACTTTTCAGGATAAAGACTTTCTCCTGTAGTGTGTTAGGAAGCACACACTGTGAAAACATACTGATAGAAGGGAGACTTAATCAAGGTGGGATTGTTTGAGAGAGCAATGATGTACACAGAGCAAACATCAGAGAATTCTCCACATTGTCAGAGTACAAAGTCACCCACAACAGCCCCTGCAAGAGGACTCAAAGTGCCCATTAAACACAAATACTACAAGAGTCATTCTTTTTCTTCCAGCTTTTTAATGTGACGGAGAGAACAAAAACAAAGTCCATTGGAACAGCTGCAATTTCCAGTGACAACCAGACACAGATCAAATGAAAGAAAATAAAAGAAGAAAGGTTTCAAATGAAGAAAAGGAGCCAAGGGACTGGAATTGGCTATTTCACACACAGAGCCGACAGAACATCTAAATGAAATGTTTCATTAAATGCACAACACTGGGTGTTATTTGCAGTGGAACTTGCAGTGTGTGTACATTTATACAGCACTAGCATCACATACAGCAAACAAATTTCTTTCATTTTGTTTCCTTCAAGGTTCCCAGGCTTGATTCTTCCTAAAAGCAGCATTTGCTAATATGAGGGAAAGAAACTGAGGGAGAAACTTGATGGAAATATAACATATGGGGCTCAAATCTACATAGACCTAAAAATACACTCTCCAGTTTTGTGTGTCCTTTGGAAAGTCAAAGGACATAAGCAGGGAACATAAATAGACCTAGGGTCTCCTTAACAGTATCAGAGTATACTCTGCTGTTGGAGGTCTCATATCAGGACCTGGAAGAGATGTGCATGTCTGCAGAAAGCTCAACTCCATGCAGCCTCGCTCTGTGCCCCTGTGTGAACCCAGAGCCACAGCCGGACTGCTCCCAGGCTCAGGGAATATCCCTTAGTGCTCCTCCATCACCACCGAAGGACTTTGGGCTGCCTGACCACTCCCCAGAGTGCAGAACATGGGTTTTCCAAGAGTGACCCTTTTCTTAGTCCACGAGATCCGTACGCCACTGTTTATAAGTCATATAGCATTTCAAGGGGAAGAGGGTCACACAGGCGAGGAGGGGATCACCCCATCCAGCCCCTAGCTGCAGCCACCACCAGTAGCATGTAGCAGAGCCAGAGGCAGTGGCAGGAGCTGTCCTGCACAACGCAAGTGAAGGAATAGATAAATGACAACCAGTTAAATCAACAGGGAATACAAGGAGGCAGAACTCTTATTGTAATATCACTGGTCTTTTGCAATAGTATCAACAGTGGTTTGTGTTCCTCTAAATGTCTGTTTCTGCATGCTCAGAAGCTCAGTAACGAACTCCGCCCATGACCCCATTACACTGCTGTACAGACAAGACACTGAGTCACAGCAGGCCGGTTTGGGTTCCCTAGACCCACCTTTCCCATGCCACAAAGTCCGTGGCTAAGTGGCTGGACTGGTGTGCCACGCATGCATGAGGAGGTCTGGCTGTCCTCTGGAAGAGGTCTTTGGGATTTAAGGCGAGTCCTCTGTCTTTGTCCTCTGTGCCCCTGTCGCAGTAAAGTTCATGAATCCAAGGAAACTGTGCTCTGCGGGGATCATCAGCAGACCTGCAGCCAGCAGTTTTCTCTGTGGACGGTCCAGTGTATCCAAGACAAGAGCACCATTCACTGTGGCAAACGTAGGCAGAGGAAACCACTGGAGGAGGCATGCTGGCACTTGCACTGCAGGTGTAATGCTTATTTTACAGTAGAAATAAAGTTGAGCCATCAGAGGAGGTGCCGATGAGAAATCTCCCCTTGCACGGTGCTCCAGGTCTCTGTGGCTCAGGCTCAACCTAGCAGGTAGCCCATGGCTTGAAGATGACACCCAAATCAAAACCAAGACAGTGCTGAGAGGACTGTACCCATCAACCATTTTGCTCTCAAGAGCAGTATTGTGAAGCCTACACTGATTTAGACCATGACGAAGAAAATAAAAAAACACATTGGGAGTACTGACTAAGCCTTACTCACACTGAAGTTGGAGAGAAGATGTCAGCCCAGGTGTCACAGGGGCAAATGCCTGAGCTGGAGCTGTTGCCCTGGATTTCTCTGTTATGGAAGGAGAGGAGCAGGGCCATCCAGGGCAGCCCATCTTCTTCTCAGCACAGTGCCTGAGCACTGTCACGTACATTGCCTACGCCTTCAATGAAGAATAATGGGAACCCAGGGCGATGTGTTCCGATCCAGACATCTAACTCGCAGGTGTCTAAGGCTAGGTCATACGGTTTCTCCTTAACTTTTCATTTCTTCCTTCTCTGTTCCTTGCCATCCTTTCCCAGGCCCCTGTGTACCAGCTGCAGTGTTTGCACTTTTGTGTTAGGTCATGAACTGCCCCGTCAAGTGTCAGGGATAGGAGCATTGTCACAACACACGTGCATCGTCCCCTAGCCCTCAAGTTACTGACTCATGGATTTTAGAGCCGCAAAGAGTTTCTACAGTCACGTGGATAGCCCAGGTGACATTGACAACAAGATCCTATTGCTCTTTAACTTGTCCCAGCTAAAGACTCGAAGATGAGGTTTAGCAGGCTGTGAAAGGGCCATTCCGTAAAGAAGAAAGGTTTCTAAGATTGGATACTATTTCCTAATGTTACCTTGCCATTTCTATCTCCTCAAGACCTCAATTTCTTCGTTCTCAGAAAATTAGCAGAGAATTTTTGCAAAATAAATGATGTCATTAGAGTCACTGTACATTGTCAGTGGAGAACAAAAATAGTCAGGCTTGCTGTCCGAGCATTGGATGATATGTAACTAAGAGTGCTTCATAAAATAAAAACAGATGAATTCTGGCTCTACAGAGCAGCACAACGGAATAGTCCAGAAAATGAAGCAATCTTATTTCCCCCAAATGCAATGTGATAATTCATGTGCACAGCCCAACAAAATGGATGAAACATAAAGACCGTGGTGATCTTTTGTGTTCAAATACATATTTAGCTGCTTCTCACCATGCAAAAGGGACCAGACATTCTTAGAGAAAAAAACACATTCTGGGCTCTGATTCTCAATAGAAGCTGTGAACCACTGCCAAAGGACATAATTACGTTCACTCCTACCTTAGAGAAGGAACCTTGCTGTTTTGAAGACAAATCACTAAAAGGCCCTAAGCTACCCGTAAAATGAAGAAATGAGGCATAATAAGCTCAGTTATTACAGCAGGTTGTGATTTTAGCAATTTCATAAACCTCAGAATAAATCTTAAAAATCCCAAACAGCCCATTATAGCCTAGCTGCTACGTAAGTGTTTATCCCTGATTGACACCATGATAAAAGTGATGCTCATTAGAGGGTTTTGCCTCATCAGCAAGGATTTGCTTCTCGTGATCTAACCCTGCTCTGTGTCCTTCATCTGTGCTCTGCAGCAGTACCCGTGCTGACTCCCACAGCTGCGTGGGACTGGCCCTGGTGTCAGCTGTCAGGGTTGACTGCCTCTGCACAGCTGAAGGTGGCTGCGTTAGACTTCAGTCCTGCTGGATTTCAGCCTAGCCTTGCTTGTTTTTCTCAAAAAAAAAAAAAAAAAATAAAAAAGAAAATGGATCCAAAGGAAGGTAAATAGGAAAATCACTAGCAAAAGAACAAAAGAACTTGTTATGTCACAAAATATCCTGGTGAGACAAATTCCTTGCATTATGTGACAGTTTCTGATCAATTCTGGTCTGTTGCTGAGCTTGTTGAAAGGGTCTAATTAGCGCTATCTGCTCAATTGTGAGCATTGGTGTGTTGTGTAATCATGCATTTCATTCTTGCTTCCCAAGAAAATATATCCAAAAATACGTCTCACTTTGTTTCTAGATGCAACAGAGCTTAACTCCTGTGACGGAAAGGGCATACGAATTTCAGAAATGGTCTTTGCAGGATATCAAACTTAACTGTGCCACTTAATGGAGAAATTAATGTTCTGTACAGTGAAAGCTTGCTGCTTGGTTTCCCTGTGTAACAAGTTAAATGGCTTTAAGTAACTGTGCTTACAGTGTTTCAATGAGACCCAAGTATATAAGAAAATCAAGCATTGTATTCCTTAAATAATATGGCTAAAATGCTGGTAAATTCACAGTTACCATACTCTGGGTATTAGACAAAAAGTCCCCTATTTACACTGGATAATATGTACACATTTGGTTTGTGAAATGTGCCAACATCATATCAATTTTTCCTATGTGAAAGTTGTAGGAAAAAAATTCTTAATCATCCTAGAAAGATATATTCCCAGCCATCAATACATTTAAATATTTCGTGTCTGGATACAAAGAATGAAGTGTCACTAAGTTGGTCGCGACTCCAGATAATGTTGAATTAGTGGGATTAGGTTTTAGTGTCTCTCTTAAGAACTTCTTACGGGTGCAGAAATTAAAAATTATAAATTTCAATAGCTGATCACTTCAATGTGTATATGTATGTTGGTAAATATGTGTAAATACATATATATATAAAATTATGTATGTATTTCTCTCCCAGACCAAGAAGGTGCCTAGTGATTCTCTATGCCAAAGTGAAGACAGTAAAGGGCTCTGAAAGCCTTTTTCTTCTGAGAGAGCCGAGCACCGACCCTTCTATCCTCCAGAAATCAGGACTCCCTCACTCTTTCAGGCAGTTCAGGTGGTGACCCCAAAATCAAGACAGCCAGGGTCCTAATCACCTTGGTAGCTCTTGTCCCTGTTGCTGGAGCTCACCTACAGTAGGTTTGTTACCTGCCTCCCCTTCGGATGCCCTTCGTGTCTGACCACAGCTGATGTGAATCGCCAAGGAGTGCGGGCAAGGCAGGCAGTATCTCGCAGCTCGGCAAAGGCATAAGGGGGTCAGGATCTGTTCTCCCGTCGGACACGTTCGCACCCAGGTGGGCACACACATGCACGAAGCCGCTGTTCACGTCCTGTGCCGTTACACTGGGATGGAGAGGGACAGGGTAGGCTCCCAGTGTAGGCACGGTTAAACCCAAGCTCTGCAAGGGGTTTGTAGTAGCTGCATGCACCAGTCGTGGCTGTAAAAGAGTCAGAAACTAGGGGTTTCATTTTATCCCTTTGGGTTTGTCTTTCCCTCTGCCCTGTTCTTCGAGGTATCGACAGAACAGTATGAAAATAGACATTTTGATTTTTCCAAACATGGCTCTTTTATGTTCTTCTACATCTGCCCCCCGGCCCCCCTGGCCTCATTTGCTCACATCAGGACCTGTTCTCGAGTCTCTGGCAGGCGCAAAGCAAGCAAGCCACCTCCAACCAGAGCAGAGGAAGCCAGAAGGATGGGAACCACCTTGGTTATCCCCACGAAGGAGGCAAAGATTGAGTTCCCCAGGATGGCACCAAACTTGCAAAGACCATTGAGGATGCCAAAGGCCGTTGCCCTGCAGGGAAGAAAAGCAGAAAGCAATGGTTAGGAGGGAGGTTCTTGGCATAACTACAAAAGATCTGGATGGATAATTTTGTGAATGCTCTTAAGTTGCCCAGGCTATGCTTCTAGCAAGTAAAGCCAGGCAGGTTAAATAAATAGATAAATAGATGTCTGTGTTTGGCGTGTCTGTGTGAATGAGGAGAATGTGTGTAATCATTTCTCCTTTTCATCTCAGCTTCTCCATAGCCAAAGAATGGCCCACTATGACAGCCTCTGCCCTTCCCAAAGACAGCAGGAAACAACCTGCTCTAGAACTTGTCAAAGCCCTTCCAAGCTTTCACTGGAGTGGGTTGTCACCAGAGAAACAACCAGGGCTCTCCTCCAAATCCTGATTCCCCCAGCAGCTAAAAGCAGGCTGCCTTCAAAGCACAATCCTTCTCCTTCCCTTCTGGCTTTCCCCAACATACTGAAAAAGGCAAAAAAAGGCTTAAAATGTTGTTGCAAGGAAAGAATTAATCTTCAGCGCATTGCCCCAAATTTTCCTGTGCTGCCCCATCTCCCAAACCATTCTGTGCACATGGTTGTCTCCAGGTTGTGGAGGGGAAGGCTGTCACGGTGATGAGCTATGACAAGAGGCTGGGGGATACAGTCTGAAAGGCCAGACCTCCACGCACATCCATGGAAATGACGGACTCTGTATTTTATCTGCCCATAATTTCCATACACCCACGTGACTCCCTGCATACAAGCCAACCGTGCATGCAAAATTATCCTTGCAAATGTCTGTGCTGATCCAGTATAGCCACAGGACTACTCAGCCCTTAAGGACTGGTGAAAAGAGAAAAAATACACTTCCCCCATCTACATGTATCTAGAGTGACTTTTCTATCAGGAAGCGAGAGGACAGAGTCAGAGGGTAGAGACTAAAAGGAGAAATATTCTGAGCACCTTTTGTCAGTGGGGTAGAGCTCCACAGTGATCACGTCCAGGGCGTTCCAGGCAGCAATGCTGGCCCCACAGAAGAGGCACTGCCAGCCGATCATTGCCGACTCGCTGTTGCCGAAAAAGAGGAAGAAGCAGCACACTGCTGAGATCAACATTGAGCCACCTATGGGGGTAAACCAAGAGAATAATGTTGGCACCAGCTTCCCCTGTCCACAGCTAGGTAAATTCATTTGTTGATAAGACGGCTTTGAAGTGATGGCGTTTCACCCCCAAACAAATTAAATCTGCAAGAATCCAAAAATGCCTTGACACTGCCTATCTGTCATTCTCTGATGCTGGAAACTATCCTGAAAATGTTCTCGGTGACCATCAGATCTTGCTGATAGTCCTGCTCTATGGAGACTCTGAAGACCGGCTTTTCCAGGCAGATTTCCTGCACCTCAGACATCCAGATGGACCCAGGAAGAGCAGAGGCAAATAAACATGAAAGTCAAGGAAGAGCAAGAATCATTGTGAAGGTTTTTCAACCAGAGTTTTGAGAGAAGAGCTGGTGCATTTCATATAATATTGAAATCACTTGACACATTTCTAGTCTCAATTAGGATAATTTACGGTCAATTGTATGAAGCACTTGAGGTCTCTTTTAATTATAAGAACATCATTAGATTTCATGGTACATTTGCACAGGAGCCATAATTTTATGAACACCACCGAGGGAGAAAGTGAGAGCGTTCATGCTCAGTTAGGCACAGTTCAGATTCAGAAATATTAATGGCTACATCAATGCTTTCTACCCCATCTGGAATTTTTACCTAAAAGATGCAAATTTTGCAAAATCAAAGTATCCTTCACTGGAAAGTTCTTTTGCTGCTGAAATATCTCCATTTACTACCAGGAGACTGAAAGACTTTTTTTTTTTTTGTCTGTCTGAAGTTTTTTGAATCAGTTTGACACCATGCAAAATAATTTGGGTGCTGAACTGGAACTAAAACTCTTCCTTTGGGATATCAAGTTGCATCTTGCCACTGTAGTGCCCTGCCTATGAAAAGCTGCCGTGCAGGACTCCGTATCCACTTCTCCTCCATGGCAGCTGGCCAAACTACATCCCCCTCTGCACGGTGTGGGTATTCCTTCTACTGAAGAGGTACAGTGCAGCATCAGGGTCGCCATGTGTGCACCAAGAGACCTGGCGTTTGGTACAGGAGAGGGTTTAGCAGAAAATGATAAAACTAAACTGAAGTCCCAGCGAGGCACAGAACGCAAAAGCGAAATTCAGTTTTTGTGTTAAGCTGACCAGAAATAATATGTTCAACAGAGTGATACGGGTGGGGTGCCAGAAGGCTGTTTCAATTGAAAATTCCTTGGTGAAACATTTCAGCGTGTCATTACTAATTTTTGTCCTGTACTTTTCATTCTGCAGAAGAAATAAGCTTTTAGGACTCCAGCTGTCATCTCAATTCCAGATGAAAATGCTGAAACGCTGACATGTTTGCAGGGTAGACAATCTGATTCTCATTCAGCTTTATTTAATTTATTTCCCACAGACCCTCTGATTTGTTTGGGTCTTTTCCAAATTCACTACATGAACGGTCATTTTGCCCCCACATTCCTGACACACCAGTGGTTCATCTTGCTTACCTTAACCTGTACAATGGTGAGACTAAGCTGACTAAAGTTCCCTCTCTTCTCAGAAGAGAGAAGTAGGGGAGCTCATCCCTTACACCACATTCCTGATTTCATTAAACTCGCTTGGCTGTCCCTCAAGGCATAGGACCTGGAGAGCAAGGTTTGAACCCTGGAGTAAGCAACACCAGAAATTCCCAAAATAATCATGAAGCTGATAAGGTAATAACTTATTCCCATAATGCTAAAGGGTTGCATCTTGGCTGTGACACGGTCAGTTAATCTACCATATGCTCTCTGAAGCCGTTTGTAAAATCATTTAAAAATCAGAAAACCAAAAGTGGGAACTCCTGGGCTGTCAACCAGCAGCATCAGATAAACTTTGTGAATATTCATTGCTACAAGTAAAGCATATTTGTTTATACAGAGCTCTATGGACATCTGCATCAACTCAACAGCACCAAGAGGTCCTGCTTCAGATCTGAACCTGTTGTGCTGAGAGCCGGATAAACATACAGGCTTTGACACAAAAGTCAAAATAAAGGAAAAAAGAAGGATGTCACAGAAAAGCAGAGGAAAGCAGGTAACTTGCCCACTGCAAGAGAAGAGATCACTTGGCTCCCCCGGGAGCCTTTTTAATCTGCTGCTCCATTTGATATGGGAATGACTCATCCCCACCTGAGGCGTCTTGGCTTGTGTTAGTGTGTGCAGATGCAGCGAGACCTTCACACTGACCTTGGCTCTTTGCAGAGTCGTGCTCCCACCCATGACCTGTGCCATGCACCCATTGTCCCCACTCACCGATCATCTTTATCCTCCCTATTTTGTCCATGAGTAACGCAGAGATGATGTTGCCCGGCAGCACAGACAGGCTGCCCAGAAAGCTGACCAGGTAGATCAGGAAATCATTGTCCTCCTCGAAGTCCAGGTGACAGCCTTCCTTCTCCTTCAGAAATGTGCTGTTTATGAGCCTGCAGTTGATGAATTTGTGTTCATAGAGATCTGCGAGGGAAAGAGGCAAAGTCTTGATCCTGCTTAGCTGATCTCCTTCCATACAGCAGCAACAGGAGTCAGGATCAAAACCAAATAAAAGATCTGAGAGAAGCTCCTCGCCAAATGGAAATGGCTAGGGAGTTGTTATTTTAGTGGCACACTCTAGCTGAATGCTTGGTGCCTGGTGGGTGTAAGCTCATGCACTCCTTTGGTTTGTGGAATCACCTGGACCAGTATCCCCATGTCACAAGGGCAGGGCAATGCAGGCTCGTGCTTTCATGGCATTATGGTCTGCTCTCTATCAGAGGAGGAATGAGAATCTTTTTCAGGATAAATGAATGAAAACTCTACAGCTTACGATTATCAACCACAAGTTAGTTAAAATTATGTTTTAAGCCAAATTTGTTCAGCTGAGCTGTTAAAGTGCTGGGCATTTTGCCAGTACTTTAACCTGCCGAGGTCTGACCGCAGGCTTTTGCATTTCCCGAGCAGTAGCCAATGACACCAGAAGCCATATGGTTAAAAACACTGATGAATCAACCTGAAGCCTCCTTCCAAATGCATCCTCCTGTTCTTCCCATCATCACTCTCATTAGCCAGCCCACACACAAACACACAGATCCCTATCATCATTTCTCCCAGAATCTGATAAAATAGTTCCTAATTGCAGAGGTGAGACCATAGCAGGAACCCCATTACCAGTGTTATAAAAGACAGTAGAGATGATGGTGCAGTTTTCGAAGAAGGTCTCGCTGGATGTCACATCTTCAAAGTAGCATTCCTCAAACAGTGAATCTTCAAATCTCACTTCCTTGAATTTCATGCCAATAAATCTGTGGGGCAGGAAACTGAACGTCACTCTGTGCTTTAAGGTATTTTCTACACTGCGTAGCATGTAATGGCTGTTTCAAGGGACAGAGCACTAATGGCAGTTTCTAAGGTCATTTACAGAAAAGGTGTCTCTCGAATGCGTAACTGTCCTTTCAGCTCCATGCTTACATATATTGTATTTTAGTAGCCAAGATGGATTTGAGGAGGGTTTCTTTTAAGAAAGATGGACCTTTTCGGATTTCTGGCAGTTATCTAGTCCTCAAAACAGTCACATCTAAGAAAGTGTGCCTCCAAAGCTGAGCAGACTCAAATCATCTCACTTTCAGTACACAGTCCACATCTGAAGAAGACATCATTTCACTCAATGCATGGCATTCTCTTTGCAAACTGACCTTACTGCCTGCCTTATTGTGCCCTTCTTCCAGCATAAATACATACGGACATTATCAGGAGCCCACTGAGCCATTTGGTGAAAGGCTTCTGACAGTTGTTTAAACTCAAAGTGATTTTTTTAAGTAAAAATGCTATAGAGTTTATAGACAGAGCAGAGAGATTATCTGAGTTCTGCTTGTAACCATCTCTGTTCGAGGACTATTGCTTATCATGTGGTGAAAAGAGATTGCACTAAAAATAATCAGCTGTGTCAGGTGATTGATTTCTCCTCTGATGGGAAGCTTGACATGTCTGACCTGCCTGCCTGAAGGATGACACAATATTGATTTACCTGTGAAATTTTGCAGGGACACTGAGAAGACGTGTTAGTTAATGCACAGGCATGTTTAGAAGATGTAAGGAGCTATTAAGAGCAAGCATTATTGCTCTAGTTAAGGAGGCCACAACTGTGACCAAATAAAAAGCCTTCTAACATATACCCAGAGACTTAATTGAACTGAGCACTTACAACACAGTCGCACATGATGGCTGTTTACACCATTAAATGAGCATTGCAGGGCTGCTTAACCGAAGCTACTAACAGATATTACTAATGCGCAAAATACAAGAAGTCCGTTCAAGTCTTTTGCTCCCTGTAGAAGGTCTCACAGGTTACAGCAACAATTAGGCAGTTCTGCATTTGCTCAGTAATAGCCTGTGATGTATTTACTCCCAAAGTTTGTTAGAAGCCCTTTTCCTGCAGTTTGCTTTCTTAACATCCATCTTTAAAAGTCATATAGCAACGGCCTGGTGTTCAATGGAGTTTTAACTCACAGCCAAGGGCTGGAAGGAAAATGCAGCTATAAATCATATTGAGATATGCTCTGGGTATTACTGGAATGTCGTTTGATCAGGTTTTGAGTTATTGAATTGGAGCGGACCAAGGCAGGAGATTAGTGATGTACAGCACAGGTTTACATCTTCATCCTGCAAGGTGCTGAGCATCCCCAGTTCTCCATGAAGTTAGTGGGCATAAGATAAGGGTCCCCAGTCCCTACCTTTGACCACCATACATTTCTCACCAGACTGTTTGGCTGTGAGGGTGAGGTTTGCACCATCGAGCATAGCTCCTTACTGTGGGGAAGGTTTGTGGAAGGACATGGGAGGGGATACTGGGGTCCGCCACCAACATCTGTCAGATATATGCCAAGGAAATTAAGACAAATGGTTTCTAAGGGGAGAGGAACACCCTGGCTGGGCAATGAGGTATGGTCTGGCCCATGAAGATTGAAACAATGAGTGTCTTGTGTAACCTTGAACACTCAGTGGGGCCTTCGCACATAATGCAAGGCAGCTGGACTAACACCCTGTCTAGTCTATCTAGGGCAATGGGGTCTCCACAGAATTTACCTAGGGGTATTTTTCCACCCATTTTATTGGGATTTAGAAAAGTAATAATGGCCTGCTACGAATCACTAGGATTTACACTGCTGTGGAACGTAGAGTGGTTGGAGTCTAGGCTGAATGCAGATGAACACCCACCAGGCCGAGCCCAAAGAGGAGAGGAAAGGGAGGAAAGCAATGCTGTTGCTGTTCCGCTGGAGTGACTTCCCTGACTTCAAAGCACTAAAAGAGCAGGTGGCACACACAGTCTGTGTGGAGATGCTGGCCGGCGTGGGAGAAGCACACCAGTGCAACTGGCCGTGACACAGCTTGCGTGGGCTGCAGGATGGAGACTGGCGTAAGTCATACCGAGGACTTCAAAGGTAAATGGCTTTTTATTTTGGGAATGCAGCAGCAGAAGTGTTTCGTTCCAAGTGATGGTCTCTGCTGCCCAAGCCCAGTAGATGTCAGTGTGTGCTAAGAGAAGCCACCTCTGCCTCCAGAGCTGCCCAGCGCAGCCGGGTGGGCATCCACTGCCCTGCTCCCAGCAACGGGCTGCTGGAAGCAGGACTCCTCACATGCATCTCCTTGGGTTTGGAGATCTGCGTGGCTGGGGCAGAGTGTGCGACAAGCAGGAGAAATAGGATATTTGGCCTGTGCAAAACTGGATTTGGGATCTGAGAGATACAGACTCAGTGTCCAAAAGAAAAAGAGACTTTCAAGTTGGTGGAAAAATAAAAATAATAATAATAGAAAAGCTTTCTAGAAATATTTTTCAGTTCACATGCATCAAAGAAAGTTCTGTTCACTTACTTATCATTTCTATATTCCCCATTTCTATGGATCTGGTTTTCCAGGGTGAAATTAAAGGTGAAGTGTGACACTTCTTCCTCGTCGAAGATCTTCACTCGGGATTCATATGCCTCTTCTTGGAGATACCGGATCATATCAGGGAACCACACAATAAGGCCGTAGTAACTATAGCAGGATGGGAGAAATACATTAGGGATGCAAGATCCTGGCACTGCAAATATCACAGTGTTTTTCCAATTATCTACTTCATAACTTGTAAATTTGTTCAATTCCTAATGCAAAAGCATTGCTAATACAAATTTGCTCAGCTCTGACACAGGACCGAGCAAAGTGTCTCCCTGCTCTAAACATCCAGCTATTCTCAAGCATGTTGATCCATTTTTGTTCACTTAAAGCAGGACGATTCATTTACGTTTTAGTGACATTGTCTCCTTGGCTGGGAAATACAGCGATGTGCTGTCCTTCCTGCCCAAGAGACCAGCAGAGTAGCAAGAAACTTGGAAACCCCCCCAGAAGGCAAATTTCTGTGAGGTTTAAGTGAGTTAGACAAAATTTACTTGTAGTTTAGATTTAGCCTCACCTGAATAGTCTTTACCTAGACTAAGGAAGAGCTGAGAATCGGGTAGGGTTATGAGGTTTTTTGGGCAGACAAGGTCAAATGAAAGATTTAGAGGTGAGAAGCACGATACATTACTGCCCTACTGACCATTTCTCAAGTCTTAATTTGTTCAAAGCACCTTGTACTTTCATATAAGCAATCAGATTGATCAACAATTTGTAGGAGAGCAAGGCTTAGTAGACAAAGACTCTAAAATAAAACATGGTTAGTTTTGTAGTAGTTTATTTAAATGTGTAAATAATTATTCAAACTCTGAGGGCCCTCTAGTTTCCTGAAAAAGTTAAAGAAGTGCCATACCTTAAGGCCATTGTAAACCAAACCACAGCCAACATCAGTGTGTTCATCCTGTACTGGGCTGTTAAACAATATAGCACATTGTCCCAGACCTACAAATTGACAAGAAGGAATTAGCTGCAAGGAAACCCTAGCTTACACTTGATAGACTAATTTCTGAGTGCATCATAAATTTAACATCAGTAAAAAGGGCTCTTTGGGGAAGGTCAGACCCGTGGCTTATATTCAGTGTTTGTTCAAAATTATATTTATCAAGATAAATGGCTTACAAAAAGATCACTTATTCTGCTATGTGCCAGGGTACTTGATGTGAACTCTCTGTAATGAGCTAGAACGCATGACTAGGATTGGGCGGGGATGGTGCAGCGTGTCTCTCAGGTTATATCAGCAAGTGCTGATACGTGCCTGTTCTCCGACCCTTTGACAATTTTGTCTTTTCGAATATATGTATGGTGTCAGGGGTGTTTTCAAACTGAGCTCCAAAGCTTACTGCAGAGGAAAATCCCAAATGCAGTTGACATTTTAGGAGGGGTAAGATGAACTCAACTAGGGATGAAGACAAGCAGAGCATGCAGGGGATCAAGATCTGCTCTTCTTGACCTGCTGCAGGAAATACTGACAGGAACACGAGGGGACGTAACTCTTCATGCTTTTAACTTGCCACTTAAATAAACTAATAGTATAGCACCTACATTGCTACTAATTAAAAAAGACTCTTCTTTAAGCTCCATGCTTCTAGACTAGAAGCATCTAGCAAGATTTTGCACGAAGTTCTGCATGGGCATAGGTAAGCAGCATAGCATGTGTGAAAGGTTAAATTAGCTGAAGAGATGATATAACCTGGTTAGAACCTCAGTTTCAGCAGGACCAATGAGCAGACACTCTTCTGAATCCACTATAGGTGGTAAATTCACTTTGGCTTGGGGGAGAGGGAATCAATATTTATCTGCTCAGAAGGAGAGTGCTTGGGGCTGTGGCTGGTCCTGGAAGCTCTGCACAGCTGGACTGCTGTGATGCCCATGGGGGCATCTGGGGAACTGGCTGGCAGCGTGGCAGTTTGCAGATGCACATATCTGCAGAGAAAGTGCAATCAGATTACAGCCCTTTGCAAACATCAGCAGATTGTTTTGAGTGAGAGTCAGGGTTTCAAGACACGATGACCTGAAGCAATGAGGCTCTGGAGCCAGAAGCTCAGAAGTCCCTGTGGGATGTTTTTTTCCTCTCTTTACCTGTTTGAAAGTAGTTGTGATTCTGACAAGCCACCGCTGGTACCAGGTCCCTGTTGAGCTCTGGATTTCAATAAATTCGTCTACTTGCTTTGGAGTTTTGATATAGGAAACCTGGGGGAAAAAAGAAGAATGGGAAAAAAAAAAAAATTGTACTGAAGGTGTCCGGAATTGATCTTGAGTGGATGTTCAATTCCATTGTGTTCTGGGCAATGTTTCCATGTGATATCCCTTACTATCTTTTCCTTGAACATTATCACTAGCAGTTGAGCTAACTGATTTAATTACAGCAAGATGCTTTATTACAGAAAGAAGCCTGCCCTCCTTCTTTCCTTTCCTCCATCCCTCCATCCATTCTCTCTCTCCTTCCGTGAAATATTTTAAGTGCATCACATGCACTTCAATCTTTCATTTATTGGCTGATGTGCCCGTGCACTACCTCATTTCTCTAGAAATTAGGACTAGTCAATTACAGTAAAAAGTATCTCCATGATCAGCCACTTGTATCCACATCCAGCTGTGCCCTCAGGATCTCTTTCTTCAAAGACAACTGGCAGGACTATTTCTCATTCAGCACCTTTTAAGTACCACTGGCAGAACTTCTGTGACAAATGAACGTGTAGATGGGAATCTTTGCATATGAAAATGCATCCTGTCATCAAGTGAGCCCACACCATGCAATCAATTCGCTCCACCAAACCAGTCTGAATTTTCAACACTGAACACCTGAGCTGGAACCGCTCAAGAAACCTTAAAAACAGGTCCCAGAAAATATCTGCATAGTAACTTTCAATAAAGGACCTATTCAAGGAAACCATGATCTGTTTGTAAACACAGGAAGGAGGTGAAAAATTACTGAATAAATCTCTGAGTATGAACGAGCGCCTTGGCTCAGCTGTGGAGTCTTCGTGTCCCTCTTGCTGGCACCGTTTATATGTCAAATCTGGGAACTGTCCTGGTTACAGCTGACTCACCACAAACTGTCAACTTCTGGCCTATCAGGAAAACACAAAATATGACAGTTTGTGCTACACCAGCCACACTGATCATCTGTCTATGCCAATGCTTGTCAGTAAATCTTGATTCAGCCAGCGTGCCATACCTCGAGGTGTGATACTGAGATCAGCTCGTGCTGTAGCACTCGTGACACTGTTGGATGGAGTAATGAGCACTAATGGGTGCTCTACAGCTGCTCCTTCAGTCTCCTACTCAGCTCAGCCTCTCATTGTGCCCTACTTAGAGATATATATTTTTTTGAATCTTTGTCCTCTTTTGCCCCCACCACACGTCAGGACTGGCCAGCCCAGCTCGGTGTTACAGCAATTAGTCAAATGGTTGGTAGCCTAAAAACAACACATGCTCATTAAGCTCCTATCTGAACCTGCACACAATTGTCATGAACAGATCTTAATCTTTCATTTTCTTGAAAGATCATTCCTGAGGGGCCCAATTTCATTGACAACCCTCCTGAACATGGAGTCCTTCTATCCTTTCTGTTCGAAAAGACATGTTTTACACACAACCAGATCTCATTTTCCCCATCCTTTAAGAGCATGTGTCCTCTCATCTTTAAAATCATAAATCAAGAAAGATTCCCTGGGAGTTTAGAATGGAATTATAGTAATTTGCAGCTAACCCCAGCATACACCTTTTACTTGATTATACTATTAATGAAGTCCACTAGTGTGACCTTTTTCACAGCAAGCAGCAGACTAACAAGTAATAGCCACTCATCCAACTTTCTCTTGGAGAGATTAAAGATTGGGTATGAGACAGGTGCAGTTTGGGAAGCTCATTAGAAGGTACATGAAGTTTAATCAGAGTTGATTAGAAGCCAGAATGGAGAAAGGAGTGACTCAGTTCTCCCACATGACTAATATCTCTCTCAGTTGGTTTTAGTCTGTTACAGCAGACCAATTAAGCATGTGTGTAATTGGAAAATCATTGATCTATACACTCTAAAGTAACACCGGGAAGGAAGAGCACTTGCTGCAATTCACAGGATTGACTAATTATTGAAAAAACAGACTGGTCTCTAACTTTAAATGCACAAAACGTATCTCAGTCCTTCTTCTGATTGCTGGGGAATGTCACATTGAAAGATTCTTAAGGAGGAACAATCTGGTGCTGTGCTGCACCAAGGAAGGTATGTCCACCTTTGTTTTTACACACTGATGGCTTTGTTAAACTCACCGTAAACACCCTCTCTGGCTCGCCCTTGGCCCGCATGTTGGTGTCATGAACTTGCTTGAGGATCATCCAGGCTTCATCATGTTTACCTATCTGAAAATACCAAAGCAAAGGATAACAAATGTTGGTGTTCCCAGCTCTGTAAATTACCAAAGCATAGAGAGAAACCAATTCTAGAGGTCCGATATAGTGGAGAAGCACACATAGAGCACTGGCTGCATTAAATGCAAAGAGCTGAAAACATAGTTTGCATTCACAGAGTGCAGCATCCCTGTGCTGAAGAAAGGAGTTACCCTAAAATTGTCTGAGGCAGGAGAGAAGTCAGGAACAGAGCTTTAAAACCAGATGAAAGGAGATGGATGAAGAGACCTGGGCTCTAATCCCACCTCCACTAAAGACCTGCAAGGTTAACTTGAGCTAGGTATTGCTGCATTTCACTCCTGTGAAATGGGAGTAAAGAATACTTGCCTAAGAGCTCTGAGGTTTATGTAATTTACTGAGTTAAATCTAGTCTGTCCTTTGCTCTTCCACCAGGATTCAGTAGTTACCTGCCCAGACTCTGTGAGACGTTTTCAAAATGCCTTTGGTGGACTTGCAAAATTCCCATCTTCTTTCTGTACCTCCTTTGGCAGAGAAACACCAACCATCATTGATTGACCCTGTGGTCTGTAGTCTTTGGGGTTTAAGCAATCTGTGGAGCTAGTGTAGACATGTAGGAGTGGTTTTGCCTCTGAGTTTGTGCTACTTGTGTTTGATGGGACAAAGAAAGACAGACAGTGACACATTAGGGACCAGCTGTCCTCCGCTAATATCAGACTGCAACATTCAGATGAATCATCTTACCTCCAGCAAAAACCGCGGGCTTTCAGGCATGAATTTCAGTGCCACCAGGGAGGCGACACAGGGCAGAGAGCAGACAAGCACAAAGACTCTCCAGCTGTGGAAGTGGTACTTGGTTCCCATACTGAACCCCCAGCCTGCAAACAGCACGAGCCAAAAAATAAAATTACTGACGAGGAATTCTCATTTTTTCTCTCCTAAAGAAGCTCTGAACTTTACAGCTCTGTATGACATGGGGACAGGTTGAAAGTTTGCTGTTCTTAGTAATGATGGCTCTCAGCGGCTCAGTAGCATGCTCAGTAGGTAACAGCAAGTGAGTTGATGTTCATTACAGAAAGTGGAACATACTCGCTCAGGCTCTGCCTTTTAAAAACCTTCTTTTATCTTTGAGTTTAGAAATCATCTAGTGATAAGAATAGGTCCATGCAGCTGTAGGCAAGTAAGATTGGGACAGGGTAAAGGAATTAGGGTCATAATTTATTGCTGCTAGGTGATGTTACAAAAAGTTTACAAAGGTTGAATCTTCTCTGATCTGAGAGGCATGTTAGAGACAGGTCCTTTCCACCTTGCACATCACACATGTATTTCACATTTTACGGAAGCAAGCTAGGAAAGCACGTTTATTTTTTTCCAGATCTACAAAACCTGAGCTGGGATTTAAACTTAGTAGAATCAAGACCCTAATTCCGCATTTGAGATTCCACCTCTCCTGCTTTTTTTCTGATGTTTGACCAGGTCACGTATTCCCCTGCTAAGGACTAGAAAGCACAGCATCATTCTTACATTGCTCCATTTACTTTCCTTAGGCTCAAATCTCAGAAGGAATGTTTAATTCCTTTTTTTTTTCTATAAATATTTTTTAGTCACATAATAAGGAAATCATCAAGCAATGGTTTTTGCAGAGATCTCATCCCAGACACTCATTATGTTCTACTCATTTCACAAAGTACCAAAATAATAGATTGAACACAGGAAATCAAAAAGAAAAGTTATAAAAACACAACATCAAAAATTCATCTGAAAACTCAATGTAATATAAATACATAAGGGCTTTTTAAAGCAAATGTAGTTGCAGATGATAGAATTATTTCAACCTGACACCACTATGCAGTAAGTTTGCCTATTTGTTCTAACAGTTTCTGTCATATTAATCGAAAAGATGAACATTTCTTTATACTGAGTGTACTTTAAACATGGTAAAAATAGATTGATAGATAGGTAAATGTTAGTGTTTTTCTTCATGGTCATTGTGGTCTGTCCTACTTTCCTCAAACCGGATTTTGCAAACAGCTGGTGTCACTGAATACTGAGGGAATTAATCTTTTCCAGTAGATACTTGATGCTGATGTTTTCCTAAGCTACACGCGAGTTACAAGGAATACCATGTGACACGCAGATTTTTGCTTCTCAGAGCATGAATATGTTTCAGAATTCACTCACCTACTTTTTCTCTCCCACTTCCAGCTCTGGACAAGGAGTCCATTCCACTCCTCAATACAATCAGGTGAAGTCAGTTGTGACTCCAGCCCTTCGCATGCTGGGGATAGATGTCACCAGATACACAGCCCCAAGAGTGTTGAGACTTGGGTAGGGAAAAGAGCATGTGCAGTCCTCACTGCTATCATTCATAGCACCCAGTAATTCCCTGAATAAGGTTACTTATTTTTGATAACTAGATCAATTTTTGCAATATAATCTCAGTCGAGTTTTCCCTGAATGCACTGACATTTAGATTAAGAGCTCGGGCTCTGGCAGTATAATTCAAGGGGTGTACTGAAGATTTTGATGCAAAGCAGCCCTCATCAGCCCTATTTACAGCCTTAGCATCAGTCAATCAGTCATGCAACCAATTTATCAGGCCTTTTACATGTCCTTCAGCTATCTAGTATTTTCAGTGTTGTTTACACTATGTGTAAGGACTGACTAACGCTACCTGTGCGGGGTTTTGGGTAGTGCAGTGATGCAGGAAAGTGGTACTGTCAAAAGTCAAAAGCACAAACCAATTACCGTAATGTGGGATGATGCTCCAAGCCATCGCTGAAGCAAAAATGCCTCCGATCATCCAGAACATGCACAACCAGCTCAGGTGTTCCCCCCTCTTCTCACGAGACAGGAATTCAGAGAAATAGGCAAACACGATGGGGAGGGATCCCCCAATACTGAGGAGAAAAAACAGCACGTGAGCACATGGGAAGAACACAAGTCTTCTTCAACGTCTTTGTAGTTAGGATTGCATATATAAAAAGGGAACGTCACACTCACAGACGCGCTGCACCAAAGTGAGCCCTGTAGGAAAAACGCAAATCTCTCTTTGGCTGGACCGGTCTTAGACATCAAAGATAAACAAGATCCTTCTCTGCTCTGAAAGCTGCGTTTCCTGTACAGTTTGAATAAAGCCAGTATAAAGCCCTGCTCTTCGCCTAGACATCTTCTCTGTTGTTATTTTGTGATCACTCGTTTTAGGGAGGCAAAATACAGGCAGGCGATGGGAACGGCTGAGGGTCTCATTGGAGGCCCTGGCAGTGAGGACTGTAAAATGAGATGAGCATTTCTCAGTCTCACTTGCCTTTCTGCACGATTTGGACAACACCAGAAGAATGTCAATGACTAAACTTTCTTACTGCTAACGCTTTAAGGGTCAAGCGTGAGGTAATGCAGCTACACGTGCTAAGCAGCAGTGCCGTCCTGGCTCGGTACCAGAGATGCATCTCCGGAGCAGCCTTCCTTCTCCCACCCCGCACAGCCAAACTGCCACGCTGTGACAGGACTCCTCCAGGACATGGGACGGATTCACCTGTTACCCACCCGAGGCCCGAGATAAGGCGGCAGAAGAGGAAGAATCCGTAGCCCTGGACGAAGGAGGAGAGGAACGCGAAGGCAGCATTGATTGCAAGTGATATAATGAGGCATTTCTTTCTTCCCAGTTTATCAGCAAGGCCGCCCAGCATGACAGCCCCCACCATCATTCCTAAGTAGACTATCAAGCCTAGAGCAGAGACAGAGAGACAGTGAGTTTGGTAACCATGCAGAAATAGTATGCAACGTAGAAGCAGATTTTTAAGCGCTCGTGTGGCAGCAGATGTCGACCTGGTATACTGTGCAATAAAGTAGAGATGCCCCCATCCCACCCCAAATTAGGTATATCTCTATCCACTGGTGGAACCTAATTTCCCTACCTTCTGCCCATGAGCTTGCATTGCTCCCTACTGCAATACAGACACACGCTCTTTTGACCAGACCCACATCTTTCGTTCCCAGCTTCACTGCTCACATATCCCCTGCACGTAAGCAATGGCCAGGCATAAGCAGCTTAGGATGCACGTGTCCCAGCTGTGTGACACCCACGATACAACAGAAGTCTTATGTCTTAACTCCACTAACCCTCCTGAGCACAACGGGACTGAGGATGTGTAAGGAGGAGGCTCTGTCTGGCTGCTGTTTATGCTCAGAAAGATGTGAGAGCAGAGAGACTGCTAAAGCACGAATAAATATCTTTGCAGGTTACCTATTGTACTCATGCTTCCTTTGCAGTATATCATCTCCCTCACTCTGCTTTTTCCTAGCATTATCTGAAAGGATCAGTTTGTTATGAAGACTGCCCTTGTGTAGCATAGCTACTTCCTTTGTTACTGAGCCAAAATCTTGCATCTAACTAAAGGACAACTTACAGAAAAGAGTACAATTTTCATCTGAAAATTTCAGGAGAAGGAAGAACTTACTTCTTGTCTTGACAGTTTGGTCTATAGAGTTATCTCTCTGACATCGTTAAGAAAAATGGATGCCTCTTTTTAACTTGACTTCATTAGATCTTCTACTACGGGATCTTCAAAAGACAGTTTCAGTGACTACACTTAGTGCCAGGCACAATAGGAGAGAATGTTTTCCCTCTCCAAATACGTTTCCTGTACCCAGCTCACTATGGGCTTGCAGCTCTGGCCTAGAAAACACAGCAGTTGTCCTTGGCTCTTGTACTGACACTGCCACCAGAAGGGCCACCTTTAATACTGCCTTTTTTGTGGGTACTAGTGTAAATAGCACTAACTAATAATGCTCAAAGGTCCAGAAATACCTTTTTTTCACATATTTTATCTACTTTCCAAATGTAGAGACTTCAGTGAACCACAAGCTATGGTCCTTTCACTGGCAAAATTCCCGTTGACGTCTGCAGGGGTTACGATGTGATCGGACAGCAGGATCAGATATGAAGCATTTAAAACCTAATAGCAATCAGTTCTGGAGTGTTGGAAACATCGATCAGCTAGAGTGAAATGATTTGCACTTCTGTTAAGGAATAACATCTGGGAGCTGATCAGTCCAGCAGCTGGCAGCACATAGACCGGGTCTTTGAAGGCTGTATTGGCCTCTGGGCTTCAGATTGTTGGTTTAGGTTTGTCTGGGAACAAATCTCTGTTCATTCCTTTGAGCCAGAAAAGATGTAGGGGTGGAAGGGATCAGTCAGGAGCATATGTGTCCAAGGCTCCTCTGAAAATGTCCAGATGAGGCAAGACCACAAGGAGACAAACTTATCAGGAGGTGGGTCTGAGCTAGTGAAATTATTCTGAGCTTCACAGTGCAAAGGAAAAAAGCCCTTCATGATTTGTCCAGTTGCTTGGCTGTGGCTGCTGCTGCCTTAACACTGCAGGACAAAAACACTTGGTGACCAGGTGATTTTACTGCATACTCTGATGGGTCTGCCAGCTGCTGACGTGGAAGGATTTGGGGCAGCACATCCAAGCACATTGTTACTGCACTGGCAGCTCCTTGGCTACTAAGCCTCATCCATCTCAGAGCTGTCTATTGCAAGCTAGCGGTCCACAGAGTAGGAGCAGTATCATCCTCACCACGTTTCAGAAGAAAGTGGTGGCAACCACTGTGTTTCCTGGGGAGCAAAGAGGTGCAAGAGGCTGTTCCCAGAACACCTCCTGTAGCGTCTCAGACACCATACGCAGGCCTATGGCTATAGGCTGCACAGTACTGCTGTGGAGATTCTGACGGGACTTGATCATGGCTGGATATGATCCAAAGGAGCTGAACTATGTCAGGACAGTGGAATATCTGCTTCCTGAAAAGCAGACTTGCAGTGCAGGGGTTTCTTGAAGGAAAAAAAAATGATGCTTGGAGACTGGGGGCGTGGGGGGGGGGGGGCCATCCCCAAAGGAAACTGAGCAATTAAATACACTGCCTTAATAGGAACCATTCCTATTAGCTGACTGAAGAAATGCAGCTAAAAGAAACATTTTTCAGGCATGGTTGAAGAACATCCCGTTGGAGGGTCAATCCTCACCTTGAATCAAGTGTTGACTTCTCTTGAAAGCCACTGTCTTCCCCAGGACCTGTTTTGTCAAATGCATCACTTGGGAAACAAGGCGATGACGATTTTTTTTGCAATTTGTTAACATTTTTAAACAAGATGATCAGTCTGGTGCCTGGAGGCTCTTCTATGCCATCCAGAAGAGCTAGGTCAGGACTAATGCAGAGTTATTTGGCAGCTGATTCTGTCTTTCTTTTGATTCTAATGCCTGCACGTGATTTGAAATGCATTACTAAATTAAAAGCTATGCAGCAGAGAGCCACTGCAGCATTTGAAGGGTGCCTGTCCCACATTGATCAGAAGTGGAAATGTTCAGGCTTCTGAAATGTCCCTCGTTCCATAGCAAGGTGGTAGGGTAACCTCTCTGTGAATGGTTCTGCTTTCTTTTCTATCCACATGATGTCTAATGGGCAATCAGGATTTTGGGTGTCAAAGTCAAAAATTCTGTTCTTGCTTCTTAACAGCCTTTGTAATAGAACCCATGGCACAGGATTTTGCCAGTTCAATTGTTCCTCCACCATAAGCATGTGGCTTTGTGCAATAAGAACCCACACTCCCTGCCCTACCCTCCTGACCCAAACTGTCCTGGTGAGGTGATCTGAAGGTACATAAAGGTTTCAGATACTGATCTGCAGCAGTCAGAGAAGATATGTACACAGCTGGGAATCTGGGATGTCTTTCTCTATTAACTTCGGCCTCCAGCTTGTTGGCTGAGGTGCAAATTACAAGGGAGAGCAAAACACTATTTCAGCCCAAAATCTTTCTGAAGGAAGAATCTTAATGCAGTGCTGTAAGGCTTCATGCTTTACTCTGGCTCCTGAGCTATGTCTAATGGAGCAGCTCGGCTCGCAACCAGCAGACGGAAGTGGTGATGCACCCTGTATCTACTCACTGGTGCATTGCAGGGAGCCCTGCCAGCACCGTGCAAGCAGATCACAGCACAACTCAGCCCACTCCACCAGACCCCGACAAGGAAGAAAAAATGATCTGCCAGAGTTAATTTCCGTTGTCCGTCGTCGTGCCCCCCCGGAGAAAATCCCTGGATGGCAGATGTTCATCCAAATCGTTTTAGTAACAGAAAATGTCCCAGGTTGGGAGAAGGTGGAGGAGGTTGTTACTGTCTTCTAGCTGGTGATTTACTGCAACCAAGTACCTGGCTGGTGGCAGGGTACCCAACTCTCCGGTCAGGGGAAGAGTGTGCTTAGCATGGGATGTGGCAGAGTTTGAAACCAAGCATCAAGAAGTGGAGCGGAACTGATTTTGTAGGCAAACCCCTGCAGATTCTGATTGAGGAAGCCCACACTTGTGATGGTAGGGAAGATTATATCTCTGCAACACAGCATCCATCAAACGATGAGCAACATAAAACACAGCAGAGCTGTTAATGTCACAAACTCACTTAGAGGATGTGGCTTTAAGTGGTTACTGTATGTGATTGATAAGCCAGTGGATGCACTGTCCCTTAGAAATTTAGAACAATGAAAATGTGGAGTAAAGGAAACATCAGGGATGACCAGAGACTTGGGCAGTTTCTGAGGGGAGGGATCCCGTTTACAGAAATGTGTACTTCAGGGCTGAAACAAAATCAGCAGGACACTTTATTATGATGGAGAGGTCTCTTCTGGGTAGACTGCGTATTCTGGCCAATACCATCAAAGCTTTTGGGACAGCTGCTATAAAACACTCTGTCAGCTGACGGGTCTTGGGACCCAAGGTGCAGAACAACGTCAGGCTTTGAAGATTGCTGTGTTCTGGGTTAACAATAAAGTGGCAGAGACCCAGGGAGCAGCAGAATAGTTACTCATACAGTCTCCATGCAGGAGAGACAGTCTTCTGGAGAACAAAGTGATGGTTGTTACCTCTGAAAGAGATCCAGCTCATATCAAGGAAACTCAAATTTTAAGGAGAATTAGACCACGAGAAGTGGTCACTAAATGGTATTTCTTTTGCAGTTTTACTTCTGCCCACCAAATATTCTGTGGAACAACACCGCAACAGTAGGTACCAGAAACTTGACTTCAAACCTTGGTTCCAAACTATGCAGACTTAGACTGTGCTAGGAGGGCTCAGCTTCCAAATTAACACATGCAGTGGTTAGGTGAAATGTTAAGGGTAACTCTGAATAAGCCATTATTTGCAGACTGTTCGACAGCTAATGGAGTATAATGAATGCCTGTGGGAAAGTCTGCAATAGCCTCCTGTAAAATCAGTAGAAAACCAAAGAGCAGAAATTCTAAGAATAAATTTCAGGTTATGACTCATCCAGTGCTGAAGTTATAAGAAAAATGTGTGACCATTGATTGGGCTTATTCCCACTAGAAAAGAGGTAACATATACAGCATTTTCACACTAAGAAATTTATTAGCCTTTATCGAATTTGTGGGCTCCATGTTAGACAAGAATTGCGGACTTGAAAGCTGAACTTCTAGGAATAAAGAAAGGCGGATACAGTACATGGCTATGTGTGCAATGAACTGTCTTTCTACTGTTTCAATATATTTAGAAGCAAGGTTTTCAGAAAGAAAACAAAAAATTCAAGGTTTACCTAAATCTCCATCACAAGCATGAATTTCTTTCATTGACAGTTAATGGGATTAAAGTTCTTAAAAATGAGGCACATCTGAAAAGAATCCCTTTCAAGTCAGGACAAGGAGTCATAGAATAAAAGGAAAATTTGAGCAGAAAAAAACGAGCTTATTGGTAAGAATCAGTCCCAGAGTCCTTGGGGCTGTCAGGAAGGTGAGGAGGCTGCCTGGGTCCAGGTCAGGGTTGTCTCACCTCTGCTAACAGGTCTGCATGGAGCCAGTAACCAGAGGAACATGGAAGCTTCTACCTACCTTTAAAGCCCAGGTCGCTACCAGTACATCCCTATGGTAAAAAAAGAAGGCTTTTGAACAGGGAAAGCACTTGGACAACCCAAAAGATTAGGACCAGAGTAGCATCTGTTATGCACAGATGCACTTTATGGACACAAACAAAATTTTCTGAGTCAGGTCTGGACAACTTGGTGGATGGATTGGGCAAAGCATGAGATCTGATTGTGTGTAAGTAATTTAAAGAGAGGAATAAACCAGTCGTAGTCCTGACTGTCTTGTGCTCTGGCAATGGCCGGTGTGTCCCCGGACAGAGGACGGCCTCAACAGAGGATGAACTGAGCGTTGAGTGTTTTTTTTTCTCTTTCTTCCTGAAATTTCTGATCTGCTTTTCCTTGTAGGCTTATTAGTGCTTTCTCTGTGAACCTCCCTGACCTTGCAAATGGAAATCAAATGAAAGGGTAGTCTGGTTGCACTTGCCTTGTTGATTAAGTACCAGCAGAGAGACTTCATCTACAGCTAATGGCTCTGCCACTGAGAAATGGATTGCACATGTGAAAAGAGGCTTTCCATTTTTGGAGATCTGGGGGAGAATCTGGCTGCTGAGATCGAGGGGATTCTGCACATTAAAGTCAAAGGTGGACGCGCCAATCCACGAGCGCTTTGACGCAGCACTGGCGAGGCAACACACGCCGAGTACTTCAGCGAGTGCTGCCAGCGTGGTGTGGGTGGCTGTTTACACTCTGCCGGCTTCACAGTCCCCCCACGGGACTTGTCCATCACTACAATATTCATGGGACCATCTGGTTCCCCCCACCCAACCCCTCTGCTAAAGCAAAGTTTTCAGCAGAGGAAGCCAAACAAATCCTTAGCTGTTAAACTAAAACCTGTTCGTGCTGGCTCTCGTCAGATGAAATTCCTGCAGTGTTTATAGATGGGGACACAGTCATCACCAGATCAGACCTGCACAAGGTGCGGGGTGTTCCCAAATCACAAAAGCACCTTTTCTCCCCTCTCATGTCCCCAGTGCTCGGAGTGGTGATGCTCCTTGGGCTGCGGGAGCATTTCTGCCCAAGAGCAAATTTGCGTCCAGGAACTCGTGCCCAATGCTGGGGACGTGGACATGGGCAGGTCTCACCAGGGTTTATTGTTGGTCCATGGCCGTGGAGGTACAAAACAGGGAGCCATGGGCCACCACAAAGCAATAGAACCATGGCTGGGCTCGTCTGTGCTTATCCAGAAAAAAGAAGACGTGGAGAAAAGCCACTGAGCTCTGCTGAGGGGATTAGGATTTACTGTCATATCAGGTGAATTCAGGTCAGTGAGAAGCTGAGGCCAGATTTTATCTCAGTTGATAACAAACCATCCTCTTCAACACAACTAAAAGCGGGGATATTGTTACACTCCTATTTAGCCTGACTCACACAGCCAAGCTTGAATTGCTACATAACTGTGTAACTACTAATAGGATCTTTTCTCTATTTTTTTTGCTTAACACTGCGAGACTAAGAGTCTGTAAGATGATATCCTCCTTAACATACTATCATTAAATCATAAAAAGAAAAAGGGAGCTGTGTGCCTGAAACACTGATTTTATTCTCAGCGTTGGTGTGGCTGTTTTGCAGTTACGGGCAAAGCCCTTAAAAATTTTCTTGTCTCAGTTTTCTGAAGTGTGAAATGGTGATAACAACTGCAGCCCTGGGGATCGGGGAAGCCTGATGCTTAAACTGCGCCTGCAGTTTTTTATACCCAGGATGTGAGAAAGTTTAAAACATTACTATGGTACCATCTTTTGTGCTTGCTGTGTACTTACTGCTCTATGCTTGCGAATATAATAATTAGTCTTCTGAGAGATGACTAAAAGCACTTGAAGATACACATTTATATAATATTTCTCCAAATAATGATAGTGTGCTTTTCAGCAAATATGTAAATAGAAAATTTATGACTCATCCTTAGAAAATCAGAAAATATTCTGTTTCTGAAAGGATGTATTATACTGCAAAGGAATATTCTGTTTCAATAAATTTAAGAAATTAATTATTATTATGACTACTGCTGGAGAAAGCTCAGCAAAGCAGATTTATCAAATATGTAAAAATAATGTTGATACCAGTCACCAAACTTATTCTTCACAACTAGTGTTAAACATTGATGAAATCAAACTGCTAAAATATATATAGTTGTTGGGTTGTTGTTTTTTGGTTTTTTTTAAATACCCCGCAATCATCTTCAAAACAGCATTTCGCATAACAGAAAAACTCCAAATATGTGTTTGGTCCCACTAGGGATATTTAGGGCTAAAATAGCTGTTAATTTGCATCTGATGGTGAGATGTTTATTTTCAGAACAAAATGTAAACGTTTTCTAAGATGTGTCATATCCATTTCACACATTTCATGAAACACTGTGGGCATCTGTTTATTTGTAATTTTTGCATAATTTGGCCATAATTTTCTTGATATTTTTCCATGCTTGCTTTCCGAGGGAGGAAAAATATGCAATATAGAGTATTTAATGCAAAATGTCCTTTTAGCAGGAGCTGAACTTCACTAAATTGGTCTTTAGGGGGCACCTACTTTAGCTTACTTATTTGTCCGTTCCTATTTCTGTGAGAGTTTTATTACTTACCTGATTTACTTCCCATTTTTTCCCTTCTGGCCCCTCTTGTTATGGCTGAGACCTTCTTGTGTGTTTAAATGTTAGCAGCTGCCTGGAAGCAATGTTGACTCCACCTGGGATAACCTGATAATGTTTCTTAGCAAAAACATGTTGAGACAAACGGTCGCTTGGGAACAAACACGAGCTCGTCTGTAGGCATCTATTGGTATATGGGGATAAGGCAAGGGGCAGTAACTCATGTATGGATGATGACCCTGCATCCCTAAAACCTCATGATAATTTGAGGGAAAGCTGTGCCTTCTCTAACCAACTCTCCGTTTGTTTTGTGCTGACACACTCTTACAAGATCGGCACTGAACTTTGGGCAGAAATTGAAGTGCAGAGCTCTTCGATTGACCCCCATTACTGTGCCAAGTCAGCCTGTAAGTCTCACTGAACCCTGAGTGTAGCAAGATCAGTTTGCAGTAGCACAACCCACAGACTGTCTAGGGAATAGAAACCCTGAGGGAAATCAGCACGTGTTGGAGGCTCTGAGCTTTGCTAGGAGTCGCTGGTGGATGGGTGCTGAAGCTAATCCAGGAAAAGTTTGGAGGAAGATGATGTTCTTGTTTCCATCAATAGCACTTCCCCAGCCTTTCTCTTCAGGAGCTGATATCTGTCTGTCCATATCACGCCATGTACCCACAGCTGCTCAGAAAAGGGATGAAACCCTCTTGCAGGGGCAGTGCTTGGGACACCAGGCTGCACTGGAGGCAGATCTGCACCCAAACCTCATGTCCCTGTGCTGCCCTGCTGCCTGCCAAACCTCCAGCACCCTCCGCTCCCTGCTGCTGTCCTTAATTTGGCAGAAATCTCACTTCTCCAGACCCAGAGATCCACACTTTTCCCCTCTTACGCCCTCCAGCAGCCCCGTACCCACTCCAGCCTCCTCACACCCTCACTTCGTGATGCCCTTGGGTATTCATTACTCCTATCAGTGCACCGCTCTGCAATCTAAGGCTTTCTAAGCCACGCTTAATTCATTTTCACAAAGGATCATCTCACAAACTTCAAATGCAAGAGGAAACCTGCAGCAGCGAAATAGCCAGCAGCCGAGAGTGCGGTTATCAAAGAAGATGGGCTGAATCAGAGACCTGCCTCATGCACAACACCAAGCAGTAACAACAGAGTGCTGCCATAAATCCCCACTTTCCTCTCTGCCTCAAACGAAGAGAAATCAACTTTTCTTGGTTTCCAGAAAATTCTTTTTTTCCTCATATTTAAGCCAAAAAATAATGTGAATACAAGCTTTAACAGCAGATCCCCCAAACAAACAAGCTTAGGACAGAAGAAATTGTTCTGCAAAACCAGGCTCTCAAAAGTTGTCTTTAAAAGTGGGCAGGAAAGGCAGCGAGAAAAGTGCTCTTTTCCTAATTAGCAGTTCTAGATTAGCTTGGTTAACGCGCAGGAGGCTGGAGCTCGGATTGGATACAGAACCAAATGTCTCCTTGCTTGTTCAGATCTTACCAGAACACCCTGAACTTCCAGCCTTGCAAACACTGAGCTGGAAAAAGCAGAATGAGCAGAATCTCTGGGGAGATTTCTTCTTCATTTTTACCTGTGGTTGGGCCAGAAATACTTCAAAGACAGATTTTCTTGTGATATTTGAAGTTTTCTGACTCAGGTGCCTGCCAGAGCTTGAGCTCTATGGAGACAGATATTTATGGGGTTAGAGATTCAGAAGATCTCAGCTTTCGTGTAGTCACCAAAATAAATGACCTGCTTTTCAAAAAAGGTCTCATCACTGAAAAGGCATGCAGCCTGGTGTCCCATAGGGAGCTGGTGAATTCGGAAGTCCCTTTGAAATCAGGATCCAGTTGTGAGCAATTTGCTTTTAGATATCTGACATGAGATATTTTGAGCTAGAATTTTTAAGTGGCTTGTGAAGCAAAAAAAAGTTAGCAAACTCTTTAAGGCACAAAACTAAGCACAAACCTAGCTAACTATGGAAATACACACCCTGATCCTCAAGTTCAGAGGAGAAAAAAGGACAGACCTCAGCAGGCCAATATGAGAGGTCTATCTAAGGATTATTAGCTATTGTCTTTGTCACATGAAAATAATGCAGACAGAATGACGTGAAGGGCTGGGGTCTAATCTAAAATCTGAATTTACCTTGCACCAGGCAGGGTTTCTGGGCCAGAATGTTTGAACTACAGGCCATGATGATTCCCACTACATGTCCATCCAGGCACACTATCCCCCTCCTAATCAGTTTTTCCAAGAGCTACTTTATTTTCCTTCCAGATGTGCAGTACTATTGCAAGGCTGACTCTCACTACAGGCCATGCTGGATGCTTTCCTGATTCTTGGAGCTCTAGGAGACTTTGCCAACTTTGGGTTATAATGTGCAAGGGAAAAAATTGTTCATCCAAACCTTTCCACACAGTTCCACTCACAATAACTAAGCCTTTGTATTTTGACCACAGGGAGGTGTCAACGGTGATGCAAAAGGGATGTTGCCAGTAGCCTCAGCCTTCAATCCCCACGTAGCACATTAACTGCATTCCGCAGACCTAAGAAGAAACCTCCGTCTGCTACTTCTGACCCAGTACATATTAGCAAACTGCTCTGACTGAGAAGTCAGTGTGCAGAAGGACCTGCTGCACAGCTGACCTGTCAGATGGGACTTGGGGCTAAAGGAAAAGGGAGCATGGGCAAAGAGGAAAACTTTGGAGAGCAGGGCAGCATCAGGAGCTGCAACGTAACAGCAAAGTCACCTAAAGCAAGAAGACTTCTGTCTTTTAGATCTATCTTATTTGGATGGTACTGCTTTGTGGACTTCTTGTTCCAATTTAGTTTCTAAAAGCATTGAAATCTGAGTCACTAGGTCCTCAGGTATGAAAAGCCACCTTTAACCTTTCACTTCTTTGTCCCTGAACACCCCTATGAGTTTTGCGCTGCAGACCTGCTGTCTGCGAGCTGCCTTGTCCAGATCCAGGCTGCAGTGACCAGTAATGGGGCCACAACACATTCATAAAGTGGGCTTAGATGTGGTGCAATTCTGCTGCTTTTGAGCAGCTGCCTTCTCAGCACCATGCAAATCACTTTTAAGTCAGATCCACCCAGCCACAACTGTGCATGACGTACAACACAAAAAGAGAGTCATCAGAAGACCCTGAAATCAGCTGGTTACTAGAAAAAGATGTTTTAGCTACTGTCTACTGCGTTAGAAGAGCTGTTCACAAGTGGCACTTACCTAGCATCCCTTTGTTCGAACTGGATAAGCACATATCTTTTTCAGCACTGGGAAGAACAAATCCAACCACAAACACCTCCACCCCATCTGCCATCAATGCCAACCCTAAAACAAAGAAGAGGGTCCACTGGAAGCGTCCATGGCCGCACTCCTCAATGATGTTCTCATACTGGTGGGCAAGTTGCTCCTCATCCTCCATCCTCTCTGCCATAAGGTCGGCACGGTCTCTATACTCATCAGCCATGGCAGGAGCTCGCTTCTTCTGCTTTTCTTTAATGTCATCTGGGTGTGGGATCCCTTGGTACTCCCCCTCATAGACCTCATCATCTTCATCGTGTCCTTCTGTAACATCACTCTGGGCATCTTCTTCATGAGTGGGCTCATCCCCGCCATGATAGTAGCCATCATTGGGTGCGTACCCTTCATAATTACCATCCTGGTACCGGTAGTCATCTGAGACTTGGTTTGCCTCCCTTCCCCCTTGATAGAGGTTTGTGTTTCTATATCTGTCATCCATTCTGAATGGGGATTTATAAATGTTGTAGATCACTGTGTGTAGATACTCTAATATGTGTACTGATTCGTGCAATTTCTGGTATTGGTTACTTGAACATATCTACTCTCTGTTCTTTGGACCTGATGGGATACACAGCTTTCCAGGCTCAGTAGAAGAATTACTATGTAAAGTTTCTGATAGAGTCTCACACAGCTTTTGATAATGCTTCACTTTTCAGCTCTTATTTGCGACTTGCTAGCTTCTTCTGTGCCTTGGGTGGGAAGAGCTGCTGTCTGGTGAAGAGCAAGGGAACAGCAAATTGCACAGCCAGGGAGCTAGGAGAATTTATCAGATTTTTCCTCAGTCATTGTGGTGGTGAAGGTCACGTCCTGAGAGAGAGGAAACAATAGCAATGAGACAGCAGTAAGTTTGCGAGCACACGTGCACTGAGTTTAACACCCAGTATTTTGAACACACACTTTTCCATTGCAAAAAAATGGCAACGGAGTGTTTGAGGAATGTTTTTGTATCATCAAAACCCAAAGCCTCAGAACAAAAAAACAAACAAAAAAGAGCATTAAAAATTACCAGGTGGGAGCCTAAAGCAGAATGTAAAGTAATGTGTGGTCCCAATTTCTGTCATTCCCTGAAGTCCTGCCTGCTATGCGGTGCTGGTTTCCACAGAGAGCGGAGCAGTACCAGACTGGGTTGCAGGACAGAGGTCTCAGGTTGCTAAATATGTTTGTATCTATTCACCCAGAGCGCACTCATCGCTGATACCTACGACTGGCTAACATCACAATGACATGAAAAATGAGCTTGGGTTTCTTTTTAATCCAGATCCCAAACTTAATTTTATTTAACGGCTTCTTTTTTTTCCCTAGTGTCTCTCCGTCTGTATGACAGATGTACAACTAAAATGCAGTGTCTGCCAAGATAAAGTCACTGTAAGTCACACCAAGCTGTGTTCTTCCCATATCCAACCATCAACGGAGGATGATTTTCACAGAGAGCAAAAAACAAAGCTAGTATGGAGTCACTGCTCTCTGCAGGGAAAACCAAGGGAAGCCAAGTCACATCTGAACACATTCTCATTTTGGACACCTGATTTCCATTATTTTTCAAGCAGTTTTCAGCCAGCTGGCTCTCCAGTGTTCTCCTGCATTTGTTGCCGCACACAGCTGTAGACAAGGAGTTTGAAAGAAGACTCACATGGGAAACTGCGCAGAGTCATGCTAGAGGAGCCAGCACAGTGTAGGCATGCACAAAATGTGGACTTCACTTGGGCTACTTGCCTAAATAAAGTGCAAATGAGCTGTGAAATGACATGGGCAGGCACATGCCTGTATATATGTGGGTGTTGATACCTACACAGCCAGTTGACCTACAGAAGTGCACACAAATGCACACACTGTAAATAACAGTGCTACCTCTGCACTTTGGGCTCTTCTTTGGCAGACAGTATGGGTTTAAACAACACGCAGCTAAAATGACTTCAGAGGAGAAATTCAGTAGAAGCACTCTCACAAAATGCTCAGAAAGGCATCACTCCTCCTGCAAATGCTGTGATTTTTTGGCAGCCCAAATGTTCAGTGTAAGGAAAGAGCAGAGGCTTGACTTCTCTGCGTGGAGTCATGGCCATGCCTTGCCTGTGCTGTTCATGGGACCTGCTCCAAGAAACTTCATAAAAGCTTCCCCCGCGTTTCTGTTTATCTGCCTATATATTTATGGCGTTTTTACAACATGGTCTCTGCAGGCCCTGTCACAGCATCTTCCTTTTCTCTGACCCCTCTGCCATTTGTCACTGCATTCAACGTGTTTCCTCTTCCCTTTCTTTGTGCTGAATCACACAATAAATTTTGCAAGAAGCTAAAAAGGCATCAGGGCATTCTTCCAAGGTGGAAAAATAGCAATCAATAAAAAAAAAGAAAAAATCCCAACAGCATTCTTCCCAGGTTAGAAAGACCATGAGACTACGGTGCAGGTAGCAGTAAAGAGAAGCCTTTGCATCTGCAATGGAGGTGTTAATGTGCAGGGGTGTTAATATATTTGACAGCCGTCAGAAGCACGTAAGTGGATTTTGCAGCTCCTGTTTCAATGCTGGAGTGTCACCATTAATGGTTAAAAAATCCAAGCGCACTTCTGAGTCTCAGAACCTCCCAGTCTTGAAGTAGCTTTCTTGATTACACAAAGATATGTGTCGTGACTGAACATCATGTTCTCCACGGCAGTAAAAATGTAGTTCCACAGAGACATATTTTCTTTTGAAAAGAAGGGGAAAGGGCCTTTTTGAAAAAAAAAAAAAAAAAGGAATTAGAACAATATGTACTAAGGAATATTAGACCTTGCTTTGGAAGTCTTTAAATATAATTTGTTGCAGGTTCTGTTTCAAAGCGACCTCAAATATTGGAGCAGGAAGCACAGTGACCTCACCGTATTTGTCCCTTACTGGTTGCTATAAAAGTGGATTGAAAGCTAGTCTTAGGAAATGAAGTAACAATAATACTAATGATCAGTTACAGAACTGATCAGATTCTGGGTCTCCGTAGACCTTACCTCTAGACTTACACCTACTTTTTCAAAAGGTAGAAGTATGTTCTTGAAGACCAAGCACAGGAAATCCGTTCATTCTCTATTAAAAAGCTGCCAAGGCTGGAAGCTGGGCTCTTTGCCTCCTCCAATGACAGGACCAAAGAAGATCACAAAGTGAGAAAAGACCTACTGAAGCATCCATGCTCTTTCACTGATACACAAAGATTGTTATTTACTGTGTGGGATCATTTACATCTTGGGCAGCATAGGAAATAATGGCATGAGCTGACGAGTCTCATAGACCAGTGACAGCCATCTGTGTCACGCAGAATGTGTAGTTCAGAAAAAGGGTCGGGGCAAATAACAATCACTGGTTCCCAGTGAGTCTATAGCATGAATATTTTCTGAGATCACCCTAGAAGAAGGGGCAGTGCCCAGAAGCAGGCGGTAACATAGAACTCTCGAATGCTTTGCTTTAATACTTCACACCACTTGTTTTCTTTTGTTGCCACATATCCATAGGCTGGTTCACTCTGGACCTGATTCTTTAACACCCTTTCACTGAAGCTGAGCTGCACTTACTCATATTAACAGCCCCATTTAGCATTTAGATGTGAAATCATGACTTCTCGTAAAGATTGCAGGCTGGGATTGCTATAATTACCCTTCACAGTGATGCACGAGTGCTTGAGACAAATATACACACCACATCGAGCCCATTACAACCTTGGGCCCTTTCAAACCAACAGCGAGGTTTCTGAGACGTGCAAGCGAGGTTTAAACACATAATAGATATAAGACTCCATCAGGCAGGGTCTGCAGGGGAGGGAGGGGCAGAGGCAGGACAGTCTAATTCTGGGTCTCCCCAGTGCAGCCCATTAAACTGAGCTTTGGACACAAAACCCCAGAGTACCTGGGAATACAGTTCCTTTCCTCACTTGTAATTCTCCATGGCACAGTACTTATTTCTCAATACATTACCTTGCTTTTTCTTCCCCTCCAAGTAATTTTTGCACTTGGCTTTTCCACTCTGTTCTGCTTCATATTTATCATACTCTCATCTCCACACCAGTCTATCTCATCAGTTATCCTGATGCTAGCAAGCATCCTTCATTTAGTCTTGTATCTTGTATCTTACTCTAATTTATATAACAGCAACTCTTTAAGACACACTATTCACCTTTCAGTTTTCTCACACTCCTTAGCTCTTCAGTCAGCTCAGATGTTGCATACCTAGCCAGGAATTCAGTCATTTGAGCTCTGCAACTTAAAATAGCAACCTAAACTCTTGGGTATACTCATAATAGAAATGGTATCTACTCCAGGACAAGGGGCCTTTAAACAGAGCAGCCTCACACCTGCGTGTGCCCCATCAGGGAGCACACAAGGGAGGTGCCCAGCATGTTCAGCTGGCAAACTGTGGGCAGCAGAGCTTGGAGGGGATGCAGAGAAGGGTGAGTTTCTTCACCGGGTGAAGGGAGTAGAGGACTCCACGGCTTGTTAGAGCTGAGCTCTATTGCAGAACAGATCTTATAGCAAAATTAGTGAGCAGGGCAGTTATGGAGAGGTGATTTCTTATGAAATATATTGTACCTTGGGGCATGAGGGAGTTTCTGGAAAAGAGAGTAAAGTTACTGCTTTGTGGGAGCCAGAGCTGAAGGGAGCTGTGGGTGCCTGGATGCATGTGTGCAGTGGAGAGAGCCAAGGCTGGGAGCTGAAATCCAGCTCCTTCCCTTTGCCTTTGCAGGCTCAGAAAAGGAAAGCTCTCAAACTCAGCAGCTGAAGGGAGAGGTTACGTGAATGCTAACCATAAGGAGCAGTACAGGGACACTATAAAAATGCTTTCAAGGGATCTTTAGCATTCACCAGAATAATCCCTGTAAAACAGATGGCAGAGCAGTTTCATTTTCTGCCTGAAGGACGACTCCTCTAGCACAACATCCTCAGTCCCAGAGCTGCTTTCTGCTGGCACTAACAGGAAGATGCTCAGATCCTACAGTGACCATAACGACATTCTACAGTCACAAAGCTGACCATAAAAAAATCCTGAGAGGAAATTTTCCTCACCGAAAGGAGAAAGGAAATTGTGCAGAAAGGTTTTTGTGAAGTTCCAATCTCAGAATGCTAATGAGGATGCAATAAATGGATACTTTTGTACACCTGAAGGACCAGCTTTTGGAGATGCTTAACTCGCAGCTCCCAGGGGAGCAGTATGCTGGAATTCAGGCTGCCAATGATTACACAAATACTACTAGACAGACTGAGTACTGTAGCAGGGTCTGATCACTGTGTCACTAGATGGAGGTGAAGTCCCGCAGTGCCTGGGGCACAGCTCTGCTTCGGGCTGAGCATCCTTGTGTCTGTCCCTTGGCTTTGTGACGTTTTTGTGTCCCTCTCAACTGCACGCTGGAACAGCACAGCGTTCCTCTGCTGTGAATTGCAGATCAGTTCCTCAAATCCCTTGCAGCTGTGGCTATATGAATACATGGCACTTCGTGCCCCTAAAAGCCTAAATAAACCAGAAGCTGGAGAAAAGTTGTCCCCTTGCTCCCTGCTTCACAGCTGCGGCCTGGGAAAAGTAAGTGGTTTGCCCAGAGTCCTTGTCAGGTTTTCACAGCCTTTTTTTTAACCAAGAAAACTGCTATTTTCCTTCAGGAGAATTTTGAAACTTTCCCTCTTTCTAACCAGTATAAATAATAATTAAAAAAAAACCCTATAACATTAGTCTGCAAGCCCATAATTCACATAAATAATACATTCAGATCAGGTCCATTAAAAAAGTTTCATGTTATGCTGTAAAATGTTGCCCTTTTCATTGGCACCAAAAAAAAAGCAGGTGCATGGAGAGTTGTTTCGAACTGAAAACCAAACATTTAATTTAAGAAATGCCAGTGTGTCAGCTCCTTGATCCAGTTTTTATTAGAAATATTTGTTGAAACTGGTTTTTTTTCCTCTAAGAAAGTCAGGTTTTGAAAAACCAACATTTTCTTGTCAACAAAGATTGCAGCAGAAACTCTCCAGTTTGCTCTCATGGATATGATACTATCTCAGGTGCATGTTTAAGAAGGCAATACAGAGAAACTTAATATAGGAAAAGTAATCCTGCTAGTTATATGCATATGACTAACAGCATCTGACCTCTGCTGTGTGGCAGAAAAGGACTTTTCTTCCACAGGGCTCTGATTATTCTTTTTTTGCTAACATTAACATTGCTGCTGCAGCCACACGATTCAACATCCAGAAGAGAGCTGAGCAATATCATCATTTTCCTGGACAGATGGCAAGGCTGGGTTCTTGGCAAGGATCCTGCAAAAGGAAAAGCAGCAAGAACTGGAGAGAATATACGTGTGAGTGAAGTTAGAAAAAGGAAATGAGGGGGCTTCTAATGCTAAGAGGTGGAAACCAAGTGAAACCAGAAGTCAAGGAGCAGGACAGGGATTAATGGTCCAAACTGTGGTCAGAATAAAGCGGCAAATGATCAGCAAATAGGGAAGCCTTGATATGTTACTGATCCACACACTGTGGGAAAAAATGACACCTACTACTTTGTAATAACAGCAGCTTTTGCCATCGTATCTAAGGATTATAAACCCATCTCAGGCCATCTCTGTTAGAGCCCAGATCTAATCCTAACTAATTCTTGCTTGACTTTTTGCAACTCTGTTTCACTGCCAAAATAATAAACAGAGAGGGAGAAAAGGCTCAGAGCACAGGACTCTCAAACACTTTTGGAAGAAGTGGGCTGTGGGGAACATCACTCAGTCCAAAAAATTATTGACTGCTATTTAAGGGTTTGGTTGTATCAAAATAGGTCACGTCTCTTGCAGGTTTTCAGCAGTCACTTTCCTTACTTTGTCTTTCCATCAAATATCTTAAATCACACGGTGCTGATGAGAAACGAGTCCCTGGGGAATTTCCAGTAGGATATTCTCAGCTCTGAACACCGGCCAGTGAATCGGTGTGATTTAATCAGCTGAAGACCTGGTCTCTTTTTTGGAAATACAGGTCAGCCCTTGGGAAGCAAGTTCATATGTGACTGTAGACAGGAATCTTCTGGTTCTTCCCGTTTCCTCTCGAGTCTCACAAGACTGGAAATAAACTTTTCCTTGCAATAATATCCAAAATAAATCATGGTCATCAGGCATTCTTGAGAGAGGATCATATCACAGTCCCAGGCTGGAAACCCCTTGCATCTGGAGGAATGCCAGCTCCAGATGTAACTTCTTCGGTCTCTGCTGTTCAGAAAAATCAAGGTGCGTAAGTGAATCTTCTAATTTTCTTCATCAGTGACATAGTAGCAGGAAGCAAAAAAGAGCTACTTTTCCACCAAAGACACCATGATCATGTGAGTGGGCATGTCAATATATGGCTTTCAGGTTCAAAATCATGTGTTAATGGCTGCAATAATCAACTGTGCCTGCAAATACTTACAGAAGGCTAACTGGGTCTGGACAACAGGACATTTAAAAATCAAAGTCTGTAGCAGAGCCTACCTTAAAAAGAGTTTGCTTTGAACTTTGGATAGAGAGATGTCTTTTGTTGTGGCTTCAGAGGAGAGCGCTGCATTAAGTGAAAACTAAGGATAAAAAAAAGCTTCTCCTGAGACTTCTTTTTATTATTAAGAAATTATTTGACAGATATGTAAGACAGGTTCAAAAACTCTCCACGGAGCATATTAAGCAAGCTATCTGTGTCACAGATTCTGTATTAGTAGCTGTGAGTGAAAAGAAGAGCAATATATTTGAAAGTCATTGACTTGAAACCATTTGGTTCAAAGAACTGGCTTTCAGTGGTACAGATGGCACCTAATGATTGCTCCCCTGCAGCACAGGTAGGACACGCAGGGTAAAGGTCCTCTGTTTGGTATAAAAAACATTGATTTGCTCTAAGATGCTGCTGGGGTCTCTGGGACAGGACTCATTTATTCATTTTGCCCATGCTGTAGATTGGAAGATCGGTGCTGATGCAGCCCTGGTATATTGAGAAATACAGGGAAAACAGAGCTGAAGAAATTTAGCATGCTACGGGCAGATCAGGTTAATTATTTAACTGAGAAAGCATTTTAGTTCAAAATTCTCTGCTACACAGTCTATTACTTCAGTCGTGTTACAGTTTCTGGATAATCTCTATTGATCTGTGGTGGTTTTTAATGCGTTCGTGTGTAGGTGCATGCTGTGTATGTTTTGTTCCACCATGGCAAAACACAACACCTACTGTGTAACGCGGTCCTGGAGTCCTGCATTGCTTTCTTACAGCAACACATTTCTGTGTGAAGAGAAGCTATCGTGTTTGAAGATGAGGCATTTGCAATATGAAATTTGGGGGCAGAGCTGGACATGGTATGAACACGAATATTTCCGTTGTGTTTGATTGAACTATCCTCATCTATGTTAAGTAAGGAACTGGCTGTACTGCTCTAATGCCATTACATTTTTTTCATACTATCCCACCCTGAGTGCACTGGGGGAGATTTCCAGTTTCCAGCGCAATGGGCACTAAAATGCCATTGCCTTATGTGGTGGTGACTTTCACAGCAAAGTGGCTGTGGGCTGAGCTGAACTTGTAATCCACCATGTTACATTATGAACTAAGGGACAGAAAGTCCTGCAGATTGTTAAAAGGAGATTGTATCTTAAAGTCTGATATTCTGTTGGTGCAGATGCTTTAAAGGTCATATCTAAGACAGTATGTGCTGCAGCAAGCTGGCACAGTGAATGCGTAGCAGATGAAACGAGGAACAAGCATCAGTCAAGCAGAATAAACAGCTTTTCTGAAGTTAAGGATGCAGACTAGCAAGTTGGGTGTTCGTGAGGTATAGAGAGGAATGTTTAACAGTAGGAGTTAGAAAGCAGTGGCTTAGCAGCACAAAGCTATATAAGGAGGGACAGACTACACATTAGGATTCCAGAGAAAGGCCATAAAAAGTCAATTTGACAAGTTGAATATGGATAATGAGTTGAGACAGATGGTATAAGAGTACGGCAGCTAATAAATAATGAACAGACTTGCTTCAAGGAGCAAAAGCAGGGAGAAATCACTGCCGAGAGCTTAGTCAGAAGGGAGGTGGTGAAGGGGAAAAGAACAAAACCATGGAGGATGGCAGAGAATCACAGCAGGAGGACTGGTAGGAGAAGAGTGTCTGGTTTCAAGTGCCAGAGTTTTGTGGAAATGATAATTTACTCAAAGACAACTTAGAAATGCATATGCCTGAACTGGAATTTGGCCATCTTGTTGAGATTAACAATCTTCTGGCTGAGAAAATACTCCCTCTTCTCCTTCTTTCTCATTGTAATACCTAAGCAGCCTACAGTGCTCACAGCTCCCATGCAAGGCTGGGGAAAGTTCTTAGGTTTATTTTGCACATCACGACCCGAGGCAGAGAATCATAGAAACATAGAATGCTTTGGGTTGGAAGGCACCTTTAGAGGTCATGTAGCCCAACCCCCCTGCAGTGAGCAGGGACATCTTCAACCAGATCAGGTTGCTCAGAGCCCCGTCCAACCTGGCCTTGAATGAAAAGGAGAAAGTGAAGCTTCATCTGAGCACTGAAATGGAAACACTGTGCACTGTGTCCCATGCTCCTGAGGCCCCACAGACCAGCAAGCTAAGGCCTCCTCCTAGCCTTCATACCCAGCTATCTTTGACATGATGACCATGATAAAGGTGAGCATTGCTGCCCCACAAATCTTTTCCTAAGGTGGAGCTGACACACAAACCCTGACCTGGATACCAAGGAATACTCCGAGATGTCCCAGTGTAGATGTAAATCAAGAAGATTTCCCAAATTACCTGGGGAAGCCATACCAATGCCGAATATCCAGCCCCAGTTTCTGTTATCTCCTTGTCTTTTGAAATATCATAGAGAGCTAGAGAGGATGGTTTATTAATAAGCAGTAAAGCCTCAGAGAATCTATCAACGTTGCACCTGCCAGCATAAACCAATAGGTAATTTAGTGTTGATTCAGAAATAAAGGTGCCCTGGTGCCCTCTAATGAGTTTGAACATTTCTACGTGTGTGTGCCCTTGGCCAGCTTATTAGGTCTAACCTCGTTGGGCTTGGAGGCCCTGACAGCTCCCAGAGATGAGTGTAAGCAATAACCTTGGAAATAAACTGCCTGCAATTCAGCAAATTCTGCCTGTCAGACAGCAAACATGCCTGATTAACTATGAACTGCTTAGCTTATTGGCAAAGATGTGCCTCTAGCTACAAAGGGGACTTCTATTTCATCACACTTGCAATCTGTGTTATTAAATAACGAGCCACTTAATTAATTCATTAATACATGACTGTGATGAATAGATTTGCTCCAGTGGCAGAGTCATGAAAGCAGACACGACCCCGAGTGATTTCTAAATGGTGCTTTCTTACAAAAGGGATTTCATGTGTTCAAGTATCTTTGTTAAACACCTCATATTTTCTCCCGCCTCTAGCTAACAGGAAAGAGTCAAGGTCTGCTGTGTCTGTTCCCCCTCCAGTACTCCCTGCTCTTGTCCTTCCCTCCTTTTTGCCTTGCCGAAGCCTGAAGCTCCCCCTTTCCTTTGGCTCTATGCATTCAAGGTGTCCTCAGTGAGTTGTGCCACAAAATCACTCTTTGCCCAGAGTTACCACACTGCTGTGGACAGGGTGCAACATCTCATCAACTCCTATCTCAAACGGAAATAGCTGCAGTGTTTCAGACACCGAAAATCATTGCCAGTTGTTGTCCGGGACTACCTTCCCATTGCTGGGGGACCAATATACCTCCCCACAAATGTGAGGCAGATGGACAAATCAATTAATGCACCTCACAACCCTTGCAGGGTCGCTGTCTCCTGTTTTCCACCACGGTGTCGGAGTGAGTTAAGGAAGGGCTCTAGTACAGACATTTACACAGGCTGAGAGATCTCCCTGCAGGGAACCATTCCTGCTATCGGGAACAGCTCTTTCCCAGCCCGGGATGCTTGGGCATCAGTCTCTAGAGACAGTTGCTTGCCAGCTCCCGTGAAGTGTACCAAGGCACCGGCCATGCCAGAATTCAGGCTCATTCCAAGAAATCCCCCGTGCTGCAGCCTGTCACGGTTGCAGACAACCTTATGCTTTCATCATGCTCCTTAACGAGTTCATTGCTTACGATTCCCTAAGATTGAGATCAAATAAAAGGGGTGGTTCTCATACTAAATTCAGCTGCATTCTTTTTTGTGTAAGCCTTTCGATACTATTCTTTTGTGGCCACAAGAGCTTTCAAAATTGCAAATGCACTGTTCATTATGCACCTTGCCTGTGGAGGAACACAAGTGCAAGCAGCAGCAGATTTAAAGAGATATTCACTCTGAGACTCTTTACAAGGTTATTTAGCAGGGAAAATACTGGAGCAATTGCTTTTGCTTCATCCATTTTCACAGCATTTTGATTAGTTTGACCATTTTTTGGGTATGAAATTCTGCTGAGGAGATCTGAACTTTGTATCACCCAGGACTGTTCAACAGATTCCTTTATCTGGTTATCAAATTCTCTATGTGCATTGCAAATATCACTGCAGCACAAACAAAACATACCCATAAAGTGATGTTTCTTCTGTAAGAAGGCAATTTGCAAAGTCTGTCTTAGCTGGGAGACTGCACCTTGAATATCCCAGATTCCCAGGTCTTTGAAGAACCTGCTTTTGAAACAAGGATCTTGCAGAAAATCACAAAAATATATTTTTTTCATTGACTAGATGCACAAACTAAAATTGCCATAGGGCCTGGAATATGTTGGCACTGACTTAACAGAAACATAAGACCTCACATATAGCAAGACTAAATTTATACTCACGTTTTATACCCATATGGAGACTTTCAACTCAAAAGAGCCCCTGGCAGTTTTTTGTGCACTACACAGCAGAAGAGGAGTATGGCTAATTTGAGCACATGTAGTGGGCCCCCTAACGCTATGGAAAGGTGGATTGCTTGGCAGTGGCTTTTCTAAGCATCCCATATTCCTTTCCTTTTCCTGCAAGAGTCTTCAGCATAGCTCTTTGCAAGAGCGGCTCATTTACACAGAGCCTTAAGCTTGGGCAGTATGGTTCTCAGATGTGGCATGGGTCATCTACTGTCTCACAGTCTTCTGAAATGATGTTTGTGTCTCTGTTGAATAGGAGAGGAAGAGGAGGACAGAAGGAAACCATTGAAACAAGGAGCAGATACTGCAGGAGCCAACGAATATGAGAAAGCAACAGCAAAGCCTGAGATACAGCAAAGGAGGTAGGACAAGGCAGGCAGTGGGAGGGTGAAGGTCAGAAAGTAAGGCAGAGGAGAAGGCATAGCAACAGCTGGAGTACCCAGTCTTGGAAACCTATATTGGCTGGAGTAAGTAAAATGGGGGGTGGAGGGGAGGAGGCAATTAGGCATATCACTTCATAGTGGTGAGAAGGCTGTGCATTCGCCTCAGACTTTTTCCAAACAGCCTAATAAATTCCTGTGTTCAGGTTGGACATTAATGATGAAAAAGCTCCATCTCCCAAAATTAATAGCTACAATACATCATCAGGCTACAGCACCATAGCTCATGTGTACGTAGAGAGAAAATCCTCAAAATCACCTGTCGAGGCAGTAAAAGGATTTAGCTATTATTTATTGCTTAGTGTGACTCATGCTTGTGGGTAGGGGCGCGACAATACAGGTGGGAGTTAAAGTCAAATTCCCGTCAGTGTAATTTATGCCAGGAGAGTTGAATTCAGGCTACTTCTGCTTATGTTTTACCTGTGATTCTTCTGTAAAATATGAAAAGGGTAAGAAAACAGTTTGAAAAATACATGCCTGCACAGCCATTTGTCAGGACTCGGGCAGGTTTGGTTGGAGAAATGGCTTAATGTCTTGGGCAGCATCAAGAACTCTGTACAGTTTTCTGTAATGCCGCAAATGGTTCGATTAACCTCAGAGAAGACATTTAGTTACTTGTAGGCTTATTTTCCTGTCTGCAAAATAGCTGTAATAGCTTACTTTCTTTACCTGTCAGAGATTGTGTAAGGAAAATACATGCATAACTGAAAAGTGAATCTTGTAACCACTGATAGAAAGCTCAAATGTTCAACTTTCTGGACTTCAGATTGCCCTTGCCAAAACCACTGTAATCTTGAAATTACTCTCACAAGGACAGAGTCTCCCATGAATTACCTCCAATGTGCTGTTTCTAACCAGAATCGATAATACTTCCAGCCTGTTTCATAGCTGTCCTTCCGTTCCTCTTATTTCAGCTCTGCCCAAAGAGGACATGCTGAAGTCACTAACAGTCATCAGACTCCCTAAAAATGGAAAGGCAATAGAGGGAGAATCTGAAATTCTGGAGCGTCCGTGCAAAGGAGCTGCTCTGGCAGCTGGCGAGGACAGAGATCCTGTGACCTGGGGACTTGTCCTCATCATCCCTGGTCTGAATCTGCTCCTTCATGCAGATACTGAAACTAGGGGAATCCCTCTACACCCCTCCCAAAGCTCAGCTCAAGCCTGCCAAGGAGATGTACAGCAAAAATTCCAGCTGCAGTCTCTCTGGAAATGACTTTAATGGAAAAATATGGCTTTTAGCGAGATTTAAGCATTGAGGATTTCAGCATCTTCCTCCCCACCAAGAGTCAGGGACATAGTGTGTCCATCCCACCACTGCTGTCACCATGTGCCCTGGTGCATGTCACCAACAGACAGGGCTCAAGGCTGCGTCTCTCCAGTGGCTGTCTGCTCCCACACAGGAGGCTGGCCTCCACTTCTCCTGAGCCTGCTTGCAAAACCATTATTTGGCACGGGACACTCTTTTCCCTTCATGCCTCTCTAAACCTCAGCTGGAGCACGGCTCGTCTTGTCAGCAGGCGTGTTGTGGTGGGCAGATGCACTTGGCCCCTTCTGAGAATTTCATCTGTCAGTGTGTTATTATCCAGCTTCCAGCTTATGTCCTGATGCACAGAGATCAAGTCTCACCAGGCTCCTCAGGGCTGTTTTGACTGCCCATCCTTCTGATTGTCATTTTGATAGTCTTGAGATTTAGGAGAGCTGGCCACGGTCTGTGTGCTGCAGAGACAGGCACAACAGGCATTAAAGAGCATGGAAAGCTACACTTGAAAAGCTTTCTAGGGGCTGTCTTCCAGGACCTGGGCTTCGAGTACACCTACTACCAACCCTTCCTGCAGCAGTGTCCCTCCTCCTGGCTTCTAACAAGCAGATGAGTGGGATCAGAGAGCACGGGCTTTCTTCTAGCTCCTGCTTTCCCCGGTACTCACAGGAGAACTCCTGAATTCGGCAGAGTGTGCAGCCCAGTGCAGCCTGTGATGTGTTGATCACACTTACTCCTACTGTTGATACTATGCATCTCCACCTAGCTTTAGAGATCACCTCCTGCACCGCTGTGCAGAGCTCCATTTTCATTCCTCTCTTCAACCCCAAGTCAGCCGGCAACATTTCTGCAAGACACCTTCTCAGGACTAGGAGAAGTCACCCGCTGGCAGACGGCACTGGTGGCCAAGTAGCTGCCAGATCAGCATGTACCCGAGCCCTGTGTTGGGTGGAAGAGAAGGCACGATGAGGCAGCAGGCTTTGTGAGGGGTCTCAATGCAATATCTGCCTTCCTTACCCCTTGTGTGGGCTCTGTTTCCAAGCATGCTCTAGGAAATGAAAACTATTTCTTGCAATAAGGAAGAAAAGGATAAAATCAGTCTATTTGGCCTAAAAATGTAAGTGAGGTGGACTTACTTGAGATCTCATAACAGGAGACAAAGGGACATTCAGGAAGTTTGAAAGGCAAGAGATTGAAATCCTGCACAAGGAAATCCCTACCTACATACTAACTTGTAGGGTTCTTGGGAATAAAAGACAAGGCATTGGCAGCATTGAAAGTTGGGCCTGGATTTATTTAAGGGAAAGGAGAATGCAAGTTTCATTTGAGTTTCTACAGCCTGTTTTTCTACTGGGAGAAATAAGTCCTTCTTCTTCATGATGTCAGGCAAACATCAAGAGAACTTCACTCTGGTGTAGGCTATTCTGTAACTGTCCACCGAGGAGTTTCTTGGATGTATTTGTTGGTGTCCACTTTCAGAGAGCAAATTCCAGGCTAGAGGGCTCCCTGGGAACAGTAACAGGAAGGCTGTGAAATGGTTTTCTGGTGACCAGCTTATTTGGGACTATTCACACGGAAACGACAGGAGAGTATAGCACTATCACAGCAACTGGCTTCTGCTCCCGAGGGGAAATAGAGAAGTACAGTCTATCACACCCTGAGTAAACCTATGGTTACATAACTTCAAGACTTTTGCTAGAAGCAGGAATTCTGGATGATATACAGGAGGAGACAGGCAAGAAATGGAGTGTGAGAGCAGGTGTCCTCCAGATGACGAGCCTGGGGGGATTAGCTGGCAAATTTCAAGCGGATAGCAAATACTTCAAGGCAGATCATGCCTCTTCAGGGGAAAGAGGATAGAATGTCCCAGGTGAAGAAAGTGGTGAGAAGGAGATGATGATCAAAAGTTATTTATCAAAATGTAACATCACACTTACTTGACGGGGAGCCAGGAGACAGCCTGAAGACAGCAGATGGATGTCAGGCCCTTCATCTAACCCAGACTGGCTCAGGAGAAAGACTGCTTTCTGATGGCACTTCAGTAACAAACGCAAAATCTGCTGGTGGTTCCAAAATCTTCCCAGTTATCAAGGAATAAGCAGCCAGAGCACTGAAGCCCACAGTGAAGTAACAGATCCTGTCACTGTGGGCAAAGTAGAAGGGGCAAGAGCTGCCCAGTTCCCCTCTTGTTTGCATGAGAACCCTGAAGGGAAGGGATAGTAGGAAGAGGAATATGGACTCCTGAGTAACATATCAGTTTTGGACGTTTTATACAGAAAGTTCTTTCTCTGCAACAGGATTTCTGTAAGGCTCTGTGGGACTGCTGCCTCTGCCTGTATTTCCCATTTTGGGAATGGGATTGAGTGCTTTCTACCCCCCAAATATGCTGTGAGAAGCTTGGGTACAGAGGCAGATGATGTTGTGTCTCAGCTGGACAAGGGCAGCCTCAAGGCTGTTGCTTGGGAAAACAGGAATGCCTGTGCTGTAGAGGAGGCTGGTTTTCAGGGCTGTAAAGTTGGTGCTTTTCCTGAACCCTGAATTCACTCGTTAGTTTTCTCTTGGGAGGCACAGATATGAGGAATCCAGCTAATGACTACGGAACAAGGACAGCTTTAAGTCTCTGCAATGCCTGCGACCATGAGAACCACAAATGGATCTAGTGATGGGCACAGAGCTGTGAGCAAAAGGCATTGACGTGAATGCTGTGTTTTAAGCTCAGCGCTGGAAGAGGGCCAAGTGCTGCCTGCCTCTATTCAACAATAAATGGTTTTGCTGCTGTGATTGGAATGAGATGGGTTTTAAAACTGGTCTGTGGAAGGATCTTTTGCTTTGAAATAAAACACATTTCTCACTTCCCTGTGGAGAAGCAGAGAGTCAGACATGCCTTGGATAGTGGAGGCTTCCATAGCTACTAATAAACCATGACTGGGGCTGGGTCCTGCCCAGACCTCCATGCTTTGCAGTGCTGGTGCCCAGACCTTCCTCAGGGCTGGTCCATGGCCCTCAGTGGAGGCACTCGTGGGCCCCATGCCACAGCTGCCCCGACGTGACACGTGGATATTCACAGCTCACTGCTTTCCTTTGCCATGCACTGCTGCGCAAGTCTGTCCACCACCACGTAGGATCCCGATACAGCATTTTTTGCATGGAGCTAGAGAGCAGAAAACCTCACCAACGCACACTACATCTCCAAACTAACCCAAGCCAGATACAACATCCTCCAGGTGAGGCTTGTGGCCCATCATTGTTTTTTGTCTTTCAGTAAGGCCATACCTCTCATGAAAGTAGGTGGTTAAAAGCAGTGTCCATCCTCTGCAGAGTGCGGGTGACAGCTTTACCTACTTCCTTAGCATCATCTGCCCAGCTGTGTTTGTCAAGGTGCTCCTTCAAAGGCTGGTGGAGATCCAGGCTCTGCAGGAGGTCTCTGTTCAACACGAGCTGCACAGTGCCTGAATTTGGAGTACCAGAGTCTGATGATGCAGGGTTGAGAAGACTGACTGACTCTGAAATTGTATTGTGAAATGAGAAGGATTTTCTCTGGGAAATAATTCCACCTGATCTCTTAGAAATTAATCTCCTTGCTCATTGGAAACTGAGAAAATGTTTCTTTCCGAGGGTCCCATCTGTTGTTGTGTGTCTGACTGTTACAAAGTCTGAGGGAACTCCCCTGTGGTCAGACATGGGTGGCCAGTACAAGCGTGCTACTCCATACAGCGACTGCAAAACATAGCATGGCTTCATGAACCCAAATTCATCCCTGATACTTGCCCACTACAATCCCAGGGGTGCCTCAGTGGGGATCCTGCCAGAGCGACCGCCACTTCTGCCCAGTTCATTCCGGGTGCCCACCTCTCACTGCGAGCCAGCCTGAGGGCGCGCAGCCCACAGCACAGGCAGCAAAATTTTGCCCGACTTTTCTTTCTGCTTCTCCCATCTCGTGTGCTTTGTAGGAGGGAAGCGCTGCCCGAAGGTCTCTGCAGCAAGGGGTTCCCCTGCAGCATGACATCATGCAGAGAGCTCCCTTGGCTCACGGACAGCGCGGATTTCTTCTGGTAGAGTAACCCTGGCTGCCAAGTGAAGGCGAAACTGCTGATCCTTCTGTGCAGCACCCTCAGCAGCTGCCCCCAGCCACAGATTAGATCCTTCTCAGAGTCTTTTTAACACTAACCTGACAAATCGCCTGCTGCACTGCTACAGATGGTTGAGGCACTGTTGACTTTCTCTCTGGGAAGGTGGGGAAGTTTTCCTGCCCTTCCTGGCTCTTCTCTAGCTCAGTCCTACTCTGTGATTTTTTTTTTTTAAACATTCAATATAAATTGTAGGAACTTACTAGCCACAGGCTGCTGGTTTGTTTGTCCCTGAGCTCTGTGTTGATGATGAGTAGCATCTAGTACTTCACAGGATGCTAAGAATCATCCGTGCTTTACTTGCTGTGTGAGACTGTGTGAAGCGAGAGATGGAGAATCCAACTCAGCCTCCTGAGCTGACCGACTCTGAGAAGGGTAAGATCAGAGGATATTTAATTAGGTTCCTAATTACAGCGGTTATTAGCTGTCATAAAATCACCTGGGTTTGGATCCCAGAGCAACGTGAACTGCAGATTTCAGAGATACGCATTGCATAGATAAACATGATCATTCCTTTGGCTTGATCCCAATTGGAAGAACAGCAAGCTGCATTATCAACAACTGAAGATTTAACCCTGATGTGTCATTTGTTCTTTCCACAATAAAAACAATATAAAGAAATCACATAGGCACAGCTGGGTTCAAACACTAGTCAAGACCGACAGTATTTCAATCCTAAAGTACATTCGAAATAAGAAAAAAAGGGGAGCACCATTGGAAAGCCAACATATCACTTAAAGAAATAAAACCTTATTTCTATGTTCTGCATCCCTTCTAAAAATACAGCTTTGCTGGTAGGAACAGACATTGTTTCTTCCACATGATTCTGACTAAGACAGCCCAGCAAAAGGGGAATCTGCTGGCAACTAGTGGAGTAACCTTGAACATTATAAAAGGCATCTGAAGTGTTTTCTGCTCCTTGCTTGTCTGTTTGTTTCATTCAGGCAGACAAAACAGGGAGAAAGGGTCAAAAACAGTCTAGTTTTCTATGAAAAAAGGAGATGCTAATAAATATTTTCTTCATATCAGTCACTAGTTTTCACCAAAATTTGGCAGATTTTCCCCAAAGATTCAGAATTCTGCAATGGGTTCAGTCATTTTCAGTGGAAATGGACAAAAGGGAACTCTTGCTTCTCAAACATTTCTGATTTGTCCAGAATAGATAATTTTTCTTTTGAGAATAGAATGTTTGGATGAACATTCCTTGACCAGAGGGAAGGAGCATGTTCTCCAAAGAGAGATGGGGAACTTCTCTTTCACATTAAATTGGTTTCATGGGATAGTGTCCATACTGTCCATATTGTCCAGCCGGAACCAGCTGTGCTGAAAGCAGTGGAAGATAAAACGGAGGAAAAAAATGCTCCTGATCTAATGCGAATGCAAGAACAAGGAGGGTGTGAACTGGCCAGGAAGACATTTCAGTTGGGAATAAAAAGCAAGTTTCTAAGCAGTCAATGAGTCAAAAAAACATTTCTCAAACAGAGCTGGCTAGGTTTGCACAGGGAGTGTACAGGGGACTGAGCTGGGGGGTGGCATTCCTACTGGTCTATTCCCAGTTACGCCGAATGAGAGATCAGCTTGGTCAGGCGCTGGGGCACTTGCAGCAGATGTGAAAGCCTGAAATTTAAACTGAGGCTGAAGTTTAGCCAAAGCGTCCTGACAGCAATATTTCTGGGCCTGAGGGACAGGATCTCGAGGGGAAAGACAGAAACCTCATCACTGAGGTTGCTTAAAATCAAAGACAAACTGCTGGGAAGTATCCTGTAAGGGTGAGCCCCGTGCTGACTACAGCTGAGCCAGAAGATGTAAGAGACCTTGATTTAACCTTCTATGAATTAAAGATGGAAAAGAGACCAGAGCATGGCAGGAGGTGATTGGTACCGTTCTTGGCTACCAACTTGCACAGGGTGTGAGGAGCAGCTTGTTTCCTACGTCAGCCCCACAGCAGGTAGACTGAGCACCAGCCAGTGGCTACCACATGTGCCTGACTGCTGGCAGGCTCTGAAAGACCATCCAAATGCCACCCAGCATTAAGGAGTTAAGGCCAAGGTTGCCAGGGGAGGTAAATCCAGAGAGCTTCATCTGTTTGGTCGTTTTTTTCTTGAGTCATTGTTGCTTTTGCAGCTGAGGAACCCTTCACTGCAGGCAGTGCAGAGTGCAGCAAGCCTCAGGGAGTGTCGAGATTCATGAAATATAGATAGGAGCTAGGCAGGCTCCTAGAGCTGGGTAAATACATGCACGGTAATTGGCTCTATCTTCAAGCAAGAAATGTTTTGCATAAGGATGCAGAAAGGGCTTGTTCAGTAAACTTTGATACACACACTCAACTCAGCGATTGCTGGAAAAAAAGAGAAAGAAAAACTATCCTCTGTGCTCAGTATCTGAGCAGTAACTGAACAAGCAACTCCATTTTACACCCTTTCTCCCTTTGCACTCCACCTTTTTTTCCATCACCCGCTCAGAAGACTGTTATCTCCAGTGTCCTTTAGAAAGAGCATCTGATGAAAGCAGGCGCAGCCCAGACGCAATATCCTGATCCAAGCCATTTGCAGTCTCCATAACACCCCCAAAGAAAACATCTGTCTACCTGGAACCAGCAGGAAACAAAGAGTCGCTGATGCACAGATCTTAGCATGGAGACAAGCCAACGGCTAAGTGGTTACTATTGTAACAAACATTTGTTAACGGCTCTTTTCCAGCTGCAGGGACAGCCATGCTCACTGGGATGCTCTGAGTACGTGCAAACCTTAGTGGTTACTCCCTGTGAAATTACTAAAGGCTTCGTGGATCCCATCTGTCCTGTGCATGTGAGTTGGATCCTGAGAGATCTCTGCCTTTATGTGCTTTAACCACGCATGGCTCATCAGAGCAAGCTCCTGCTTCTGCCACCACAGCAAATGAATTATTTCTAGACACCTCAGGAGCCTTTCATGCTTAACCTGATCTCCCTCGCTTGCAGTGAGCGAGAGTCCCCCTCTGTGGGAAGATGAAACCTGAACGACCACCCCTGACAAGGGCAAGGCAGTCCAGACATGAGCAAACAGAGCCAGACAGATGAGAAAATGAAGCCATGTAGGAAGTCTCTGCACCAAAATCTCACGCAGATTGAATCTCATGTTGGAATCTCACAGCGGAAAGGGCCATGGCATCTCCTGCTCAAACACTCACTCTGAAACAGATCTTGAACATTATTTTTGTTAAAGGTGAAGAAGAAATTCACTCAAACCATTCCAGTGCCAAGCTGCATTTGTGGACAAACTGGTAATATCAATTTTCCAGCATCCTAGATTTGACCACTAATTGACGCAGCAGCCACTACCAGAGTTAATCAGGGAAGCATCTCCATCACCCCATGTGTCCCCACAGGGCAGGGATCCACCGGCTGCCACCATCCAGCCCGCTGTGAAGGCAGGGCCAGGAGCTGCTCCTGCTGCCGTTGAAAGGCCACCGACGCACGGGCCGGCTGCCCGGCAGGGAGGTGGGTGTCTGTGGGTGGACATCACCACCGCTCCCGCAGCCGTCCCTCCGCGAGAGCCTTTCCCATCCAGGAGAGATCCCTCCAGGGTGGGTCCCTCCGGTCCCTCCCACACACTGAAAGAAAGGAGGAATGAAAGCAAGGAAGAAGCTGAACAGCTAGACTGACTAATTGAAGAAGACAAAGGTTGTCTCTTACCATTCAGGTGCCACAGCCCCTGTGGGAGTTGAAGAGCTCCTTTTGGTGAGAGCAGGAGGTTGCGCTGAGAGGGGTCAGCTTCTGCCCTGAGCCCTCATCCCACAGCCCCCAGGCTGCTGCCTTCAAAGGCATCAGAAGGGGAAAATCCGCTCATTCAGCTAGTCCTGGGGAAGGAAGATGCGCAGGAGATCAAGACCCCTGGTAAATGTCTGTTCTGAGCTGGACTGCTTAGCTGGGGAGCTTTTTTGCAGCTCTTTGGGACTGGGAGCCCCTGTGTTATTTCCCACTGTAGGGAAAACCTGCATAGCACGGATGTGACAGACTGCATTTTCTGTCTTACACGTCACACGCTTCTGCTGAGCCACGTGGTCTTCGATGTTGTAAGCCTGCCAAAATCAGGGTATCATTTCATAGCAGGTATGAGAAAAAAATCAACAATGGTTAATGAAATAAATACTCTCAGGTCCTGCATTTTACAGTACACTGCTTGGAGATGGAAATTCTGGAGGGTTTTTAATCAAATGGCTTATCTAAATCTAGTAGGAACAAAAATCTGTTTCAGAATTTGATTTTTAAATGTCATAGGAAATATTTTGTTTCGGAAGTCTTCCAGATGGAATGCTTCCCAGTGCAAAGAAAACTTTTTTATAACAATTAGGAAAATATAATTGAAACTGAGCAGCTACACTAGATGCTCTGAAAGTACAAAAAAGATGCCAAAATTATATCAAATTACTTTCACCATGAACACACATCCCATTTGAATAACACTAGTTGGGTTTTTTAATTTTATTTCAAATATGTTATGGATCAGAACCTCAGGGCTGTAGATTAATCCAGATTTGCTCAGCTGAGAATCCATCCATCAGGCCTCTTGTCATTGTGTTCTTCTAATCAAGTACAATTAACAATTGTCACGTAATGCCATTAAAAAACACTTAGGAACAGATCAATGGCTACCATAAGCTGAACTGATTAATGTAATTTTTGAAACTGAGTTTCAATTAGCTCTAAAGAATAATAAAATTGTGAACAGCACATTCTGCTGCAGACATACCATCTTACTCTGAAGAAGAAAGATAAATCGGATCCCTTTCTCCTGACCACTGAAAAAAATTAGCTGCTAAATTCTTTGTTTGGTTTAGCAAATAATGTCCAGTTCACTTAGGCTGCGAGTAAGCAAAGCTTTCCTTGTATGTTCCCCCACAGGCGTTCCATAGGAGGCTACCATCAAATTTTGGAAATATTTAGTAAAAATATGGCAGATTTGACTGAATTTATAGATGAAAAAACAGAAACGAATTTTCAGTCATGCTTACATGCTAAAACAAATGCACTGCAATGCAAGGGCTAAATTCCCTTTGCAGGAAGGATGGAAACGCTGCCTCTCTTTTCTCTGCCCGCAGCTCCATGTGATCCAGTGGGACCTGCAGCTCTCTACCCAGCTTGCCCGTTTCCCCCAGGCTGGGCGGCCTGCGCTTGGCTGCTGGGTGGCCTGGGACTTGGACGGCGCTTGGACTGTCCAGCATCTGTGCAGACTGCAGAAACATTAAAATCAAGTGGATAACATTTCTCTGGATATATTTGTACTTAATAAGATCAGAGAGACTTTTCCAGTTTTCCCCTGGTCACGAGACAGAAGATCTGAACATCTATTTTGGACAGTCAGACAATGGAAGGAACTTTCTTTTCCAGCTCAAATGTGTCTTCTCTGACTACTCAAAGTGACTAGATGTCTCAGGCCAAGCCCTGCCACTCTTCCTGCCATGATGTTCCCTGCAGTACATGGGCCCACTGAGAGACCGTAATCGCTGCATCCTCACTGGGGCTGGATGCAGAAAAGAAGTGATTTTGACAAACCTATGGAAGAACAAAAGGGTGTTACTAGTGATTTTTGGGACCTCCATGGGTGGCTCCAGTACCCAGGTTATCCAAAAGCTCAGGGGGGTAGTGGGGAACTATGAAGTCTTGCCCCTTTGGTGTTGTCAGGAAGGCACCAAGCCATAAAGTTTAGAAGGCTCCTCATGGTGCACAGCTAACAAGCTGGAAAGTGTCCTTCATGTCTTCTCAAAAGATAAGAATCAACAGAGAGCCTGGTTGGGGAGCAGAAAAAAAACAGTTTTTCTACTTCCACCTGGAAGAAATGCAGCCTCTCTGCCTTTGAGATCTGGCTATGCCACTCGTCAGTGAAGGACCTTCTTCCTCCACCTTTTCTACTGCTTAGTTACCACGAGGTCTCTGGTGCCTGATTCTCCATAGAGCTCTCCTGTTTTTTATAAGTAGCCTCCCAGAAGCGTCAACCCTTTTCATCTCTCCCTCCATCCACTTTTGGCCCCCACCCATAATCCCAGCTCTCTTCCTTCCTCTGCCTAATCCTATAACCCACAACAAATCCCTCTCCCTGCCCGCTCTCTGCCTGCATCTCCATCCGCCGCCATCTCCCCCAGGATGCCAGGGCTGTGTGGGAGGTGAGCCTGGAGCAAGGCTGCTGCGTGAACACGCAAACCTCAGGCGTTCGCTCCCGTCACAGCCAGCCTCTGAGCACCCGCAACAGCCTCCGAATGCCACCGGGTCTCTCTGGCAACTCAGCCTGACCCCCACCCGCGATAGCCCCCTCCCTGAGCTCTCCCACACCTTGGCTCCAACAAGGAGTAACCCAAACGCACGTCCTAACATCTCCTTCATGTTAAAACCCACAAAGCTATTTATGGTCTGTTTACGGTCAGCCATATCTAAACAGAGACTAATTGCGCCAGCGCAAACTTGTCCTCACATAACTTCCTTTTCATCCAGACAGAAGCTTTCAAGCAACAGCAACAAAACCCTTTCAATATTTAATCAGCTGCACGGCCTGAAGCAGCGGGGACTGGCAGCAGCTGCCTGGCACAGGGCGGGTGAGGGAAGGTGAGTGCTCCCGTCCTCACCAACCCTCTCTCCATCCTGAGCACTCGCCTTCCCTGTGCCTTGCTGCAGCAGAAAACCGGACGGGAGCCACATTTCAGCCTGCTGCTTCAGCCCTGGCTCTGAAGCGCCTTGTTTTTCATTCCTCCCTTCCAACTTCTCAGCTGCCTGCCAGGTGTAAATCTTGCCTACTGATGGCTGGGAAATTGCTGTGCTCAGCGCCCTGTCATTGTAAGTCAGCAGGACTTCAGCTCTCTCCCTCTTCTTGCTGGTTTTAAAGCAGTCAGGGTGTAAATCTTGGCTACAGACAAGGCTTTGCAGAACTTGCAGAGGGTGTGTGTGTGCACAAATTTAGGCTTTTTCTAATCATTCCTTACTCCCTTAGTGCCTGTCCTGGGTGTTTCAGGGGGATTAGAGGGGTTGAAAGGCCATCATCTGTCAGTGGGTTGGCTCTGCAGCATTCAATGCATATTCTGCTCTTAGCTCCCATGCTTAAGAATGGTTGCTTCATAAAGCCGTGAGAAGGAGCCCCTGAAATGTCCTGCTTTGGTTAGTGCTCATGCCTGGCCTTTCAAAAACATAAGTGTCAAAATATCGAATCCTTCTGGTCAGAAATTGTCCACAACCGTTTCCTGCCAGAGCCCCTGCGCTCTGCACCCTCCCCAGCCCCTCGCAGCCCCCCCAGCACCCAGGCTCTGGTTTACCCCTCCCTGGGGCTGGACACCCGGGGAGGGGGTAGTCTGGAGAAGAGGAGGCTGAGGGGAGACCTTCTTGCTCTCTAAAACTACCTGAAAGGCGGTTGTAGTGAGGCAGGTGTTGGTCTCCTCCCCTGAGTAACTAGTGATAGGACGAGAGGCAATGGCCTCAAGTTGTGCCAGGGGAGGTTTAGATTTCATATTAGGAAAAATTTCATTACTGCAAGAGTGGTTAAGCATTGGATCAGGCTGCCCAGGGAGGTGGTGGAGTCCCCATCCCTGGAGGTGTTCAAAAATGGTGTAGACGTGGCACTTCAGGACATGGTTTGGTAGGCATGGCGGTGATGGGTTGATGGTTGGACTTCATGATCTTAAAGGTCTTTTCCAACCTTGATGATTCTAGGATTTTAGGATTCTAGGCTGGAGGTGCTGACGCTGCCCGGCACCCGTGGGCACCATGCCACACATGGCTGCAGCAAAGGCAGCGTCTCTGATGATTTGCAGTGCCTGTGCTCCAACAACAAAGGATCCTATCTTGCTAGCATTATAAAAAAGATACTAATAACCAACCTAAACACCCTTATCTAAAAAAAGGAAAACAGCACCAAAAGCACATTCAATTAGTGATAAATAATAAATACAAAATTAATTAAAATTACACAGCTTTGATTTGCCTTTCTCTGTCTCTGAGAATGCAAAAGGCATTCCCCGTGCTCACAAGGGCAGCATGCTGTCAGAGCATCCCCCCAGCCCCCAGAAGGGCTAATAAATGGCAGCAGTGACAGCAGGCCTCATCATGCGTGCACCTGCCCCGCTGGAAATGGGCTCCACGCTCCTTTCATGCTGGTCACAGCCAGCCTTGGCTCACCGAGCAGGTTCAGCCTCCATCAAGCCCCACAACTTTGGGTCTACATCACAAGTGAAAAGGTTCCTCGGCTCCTTCTGAATGCCAGGAAAGCTTGACTAATTGCCAACAGTGGCTACACATCAGGAGAAGAAACCACTGGGATTTCTCAATCTGGGTCTGTGTATAAATCATTTAACACCTCGTCTACACAAGCTCATAATTAATACACGCTAGATCTCTGCAATGAGGCAGCCCTGCTAAAATATCTGCGAGTTTGGTCTGAGTGCATGTGGCATGGGGGTGCAGAAGGACAAATGTACCACCCCAAGATATGGCTGATCTTGCTAGTGCCCACTCTGAGCTTCAGTGGAAGTAGGTGAGCAGAATTAGGGTCAGATTCCCTTCCCTGCAGTGGGCTGAAAGCATTTGAGACCCAGGTCTTGTAGGGCTTTGGAAATAGCCCATAATTCTTGTGGCCCCAAGCAGCCATGAGCCCGAGTCACCCCGTCTTCTCCTCTCTCCCATCTAAGAGGCAGAGAGAGCCCTGAGCCCTGTGTACAGAGAGCAGAATAATCACTTTTTGTGTTTATTACATTATGAGGTGCCATATCCCTCATAACAGCCCATGTATCTGTTATTCTGGTATAAGTCCAGAGGAATTTTGCTTATTTTACTGGATTTACAGGCCTGAGACTAAAACCAGGATCCACCCACCCAGGGATATCTCATAAATCTAAAGGAGCTTTTACCCATCAGTATGAGTATCCACTGCAATAAATCCTCTGTGCCAAGTACAGCTGGAGAAGTATTTTTGTGTCCATTCTTGTCCCCAAAACCTCACCAATCCCTCAGTCATCATCATGGAGGCATCCAATTCAATTTGCCTCTAACCTCATATTCTGGCTGTGCTAATCCCCCTGGGAAAGTGCCTCAGAGGAGCATGGTAGCTGCAAAACTAGATGTCACTGGACTTGTTTGAGGACCATCACTACCTGTAGGACTGCTACATAAATGAGGTTCCTCAAAGAAGCCACCACCACCACCTCTACGGGGGTTTCCTCTGAGTGCCAATGCAGAGGGGAGACACCAGGAGCATGCCCAAGAAGGGCATGGGTATGAGCTCAGGAGGTCAGGAACATCTAAGCTGCAACAATTCGAGCAGTTAAAGCTGGCAAATCTGCAGCAGCCTGATCACCTGCTGTAAGGGCAAGAGAAATGTCCCACGGAAGAGGCAGGTTTTACCTGCTGCCTCGTGGGATGTGGTGGGAGCAGTCTCCTAGACCTGGCTGTGACCACTCGTGATTTGGCAAAGGGCCTGTCTTCAGCTCACCACTGCAGTACCAGAGCTCAGTCCCCGAGAGTCAGAGGGCTCTAAAACATAGATACCACATGCAGGAGCAAGCTGGCTCCATTAGCACTTTCTCCATGGTCAAAAATCTTCAAGGACTTTATTCACCCTCTCACATTTTACAAAACAGGCCACAGGGATCATCTTCAGGCCAGGACTGGGACACTCTCCGTGTTGCAATGGTGCCCAGGGCCCTGCTGGGCAGAAATACTAGGGCTGCCTTGTCCTGAGGACACCATTCTTCTCACTCACTGTCAGCTTGGGAGGATGGGAGGCCAGGGAGGCAGCCTCTATGCTGGCAAAATTGTGGGAACCAGAGCTTGAACAAATCAATCCATCACCCAACTGCGAGCGGATGAATTCCAGCTTCCTCCAAACTCATCTCCCACAAGACCTGTTGTGAATCACAGCAAAACACCAAGTTTAACCGGAAACGCTGAATCATTGAGAACCAGCTGCTGCACAGTCCTGCAGCATCTCCTGTAGCAGCCTGCCCAGCATCGGGCCTGCCACAGTCCTCAAGAAAGCGCTAGGTCTCTCTCCTTGGTAGGACAACAGCAACCATGAAACAGGAGAAGGGAGAGGGCATCGCTCAGGTGGCTTTGTCCATGCATGGGCCACCATGAGCAATTTCTTCAGTCAAAAGTACTGCTTTAGGGCTCACATACCATTTCCCATTCTTTGCCAGCATCTCCACTGTTGAATATAACATATTCTGCTCTCCTAGCTGCTCTGCTCCACCAAAGATACAACTGCTTTCAGCCATGGTTTATCTCACTCATCATAGATACTCATCATAGATTACACAAGTGACTGCCACGTAAACTGAGCTAAGCCAGGTCATGACACCCCAAATCTCTGGCACACAGTCTACAGGGTCCTCATAGCTGTGGGGTGTGGGAGCTATCCTGCTCTCACCCTCCCAAAAGAGTCAGGAGAAGAAAACACAGCTGAGTACATCTCAGTATGTCCAGCTCTTCTTTTCTCTGGGGTGTCGTACAAAGCACTGTCAGTATCTATATCTGATCTACATGGACGGTACAGATAGCATCATGGTGGTTTGACATAGCACAGTTCTGGTCTGGAAGTCACATTGACCAGAGCAGCGCTTATTATTTGGAGGCAGTTATTTAGATTATGGGCCAGGATTTGCATTGTCAGGTAGAGGCATCTTGGATCTGTACCTGCCTTCTATTAGCTGGTTCTGATGTTGCCTAGGTCTTGGATGGGAAGAGATAGTCAACAGCCCTACTCACTGTCTCCACGTCACTCACAACTGTGTAGCTCTCTACCATATCCCTCCACATCTATAATTGTATCCCCAGGTCTGTCACATCAAGGTGAGCAGAAAACACCTCTGAAAACCTGTAGCCTCTCCACTTAAATGAGACAGATTAAAATACCATAAAGTTCTCTCATATTTTGGCCACCTGCAAGCAAGAAAAGCCTTGATTTCTTCTTCCTTCCTGGCATTAAGACAACCCAGAACATTCCCAGGTGAGCTATGTCACCTTAGACATGGAAAAGTCTATATCTAATCGGAAGGATCTCTTGGGATAGTACTAGAAAAAGAGATTTGTCCTCAGAGTGCCTTGAACTTCCTGACTCCCTCACCCTGGCTCAATTCTCTTTCATAAGAGGTTCTTCCCCCTCTTTTAACCCAGCCCCTCTTTCAAATTCAACCCAGCCAAGGTAGTCTGCAAGGCCACCTTGTTCCCCCTCTTCCTTCTCCCCCCAACATCAGTGTGTCTCTACTGACATAAACTTGATCACAAAGTCGTGACTGCATAGGAAGAACAAACAGGCTGAGCAGATGGGTTGTGCGGGAGGAAGCCCTCATTTAAAACGCAAATAGCTGGTGGTAATTTAGCAGATGTGGTAAGAAAAATCTGGAGAGACAAGCATGAGGTGACTGGATTCCAATTTCAATCAAATAATGCGGAAGTTTCCCTGGCAAGGAAAAGTTTCATCTTCCATCTCCTTGATTACTTTGTCTTGAAGAGATAATGACACTGACGCCAAGTGTCTTCACAAGAATGATCTGGAGTATTCTTCATTTAGGTTCCCATAGGACTCCCTGCCCTTACCGAATGGATTTTTTCACAAGGGAAATCCATCCTTTATAGCCCAAAAGTCCATGAGAAAAGACTAAAATTCAATTAGATGTCATAACATTCATTAATTCAGTACCACTTTCAATTCCGTTTCCATCCAGAAACAAAGGCTTTAGGATCTGTTCTTCAGTTCTGCAACATCAAATCAGCACGTCTCAGGAAATATCTTTGGGATGCTATAAAAACCTGTACATCTAGCATATTGTAATATTCATTTGGCCCTAGAATTTCATCTTGGCAGTTGTACCAAAATTACCACAGATGGGTACGAGGATTTTCTCTTTATAAATATTACAGAGCCACCAATTACACCGGGGAAATTAACCCTTCCAGGCAGCACTGCAGCAGGGACCAGGAAAGCACAGTCACCATTGGCCAACACCTCAGACTGAACGTCGGAGGAAGGTCAGGTGCACACCAGCACAAAACTGACAGCAAAGATACCCTGACATCAACATTCCTGCAGGTTTTAGAAGATAATTCAACAAGAAAAACATGTTTTAGAAATTTCTGGTGCTTCGAAGTGATTTTCCAGGAAACACGGAATGAAGAATTTTCAAACTTTTGAAACAAACCATGGTGTTCCGGCCAGAGGAAGCAAAAGCTGTCCTCTCTAAGCAGATTTCCTCACAGATACAACCATCAACCCTCCTCAAAAGACAACAGATTTGGCAATTCCTACACTATCTCCTGCTTGCACAGTACTGGGATTCAAAGTTATGCAAAGCCCCTTCCACTTTCCCGTGTTCATTTCTCTTGCTGTTCACCAGACAGAGATTTGGTACAAAATATTGTCACCCTGAAACACAGGTGAAACAGAAATCCAAGACATAACTTGCTGCTTAGGAGAGGAGGACCTCTTTCTTTCGATTTAATGTGACTGGTGGTTGAATCCTCAAGGCTGCTGTAGAATAAGCAGAACAACCTGAGTGCTCCACTACGTTCCACAGTATCTAACATCAAAGAGTAGGAAAAGCATGAGGTTTTAGCAAGTGGAGGTTTCTGTATGAATACTTCATGAGAGGAATATTTTTATAAACAAATCATCTCTGCAGTGCTCTCCAGGAGCAGTTTTTAACTCTGCCTGCTGCAAATAAAATCAGCAAGAATTTGTTTTGGTATCCCTAAAACAAATTTCGCACCAGCTTTTGGGCGGAACACAGGTCTGTCAAGAAGGTCATAGCTTTGTACCTGTCAGCAAAATTGCCAAGGCTTTGCCATGGTATTTTTCCTTTGTTTTTTGTCAACAGAGGTACATTATGTACCAGCCTTTGCAGATTCAGTACAGCCAGATTGCAAAGGCTGCTCTTATCTTTATTATTCCCTGATCCTCTTTAAACAAGGGCCCTAAATTCAGCCCTAGTGCAAGAGCTCTGCTGTCACTCAACTTAGAGGCAGGACGCCCGTTTTGAGAGCCTTGTGAGATAAACTGACTTGCAAACCTCTCATTTAGAGTGAGCCAACGTCCAGGCCATCAGAGAGCTCCCAGTCCCAGCAGGGTGTAGTCCAGCTAGACCCTCTTCCTTCCAAACATCTTTATCTGCACCTCCCTACACATCAGCTATTCGCAGCACCTAGGGAACTGGTTTCAGGGGAAAACGCAGTTAGACTTCACAACGGAGATAGTTTATCAGCTAGAAAAGTTGAGGGGCTTTATGCATCAACTTAGGGGCAACAATTCATGAACGACCTTCCTAAACTCCTGCAGTAAAGAGCACAGGGCAGAAAAAGCAGTATTCAGGTAGCGGCTCACCTAGGACTGCCCCATGGAGATCACCACCGGTGCTTGGCCGAGAGCTCCAAATGTGCCCCAGACCAAGCTGGAAATCACGCAGGAAAAAAGATACAGAGCGGGTGATGGAACTGCATGCAAGTGAGAGCTGCTCCGACTGCCTGGGCACACACATTGTCTGAGCTGCTCGGCTCCCAGCCTCTCACAAATAGTAATTAAATTGCTTCAGTGAGCACTGACCCCCGGAAAAGCTTCAGTACAAACCGAAAGGGCTTCATTTTTTTTTTTTTCTGCCTCTTTTTCAGCTCCCCTCCCTTTGCCTTTTACCCCATTAAATCTTATTACTTTTGCATCCGGACTGATTTCCCGGAAAGGGACCAAAGAGAAAAGCATCGCTTACCAGAACTAGGAAATATCTCACTGCAGCCGTTCACCAGCCATTTGCCCTCTTTCTAGCCCGTGGAGCTGCTCCTGAAAGGGTCCCCCCTTTCTGCTAGGATGTCACAAGCCGGAGATTAGAAGTAAATGCTCTGCAAGCCAAGCCGATCATCCCGCTGCGACCGCATCCAGGTACTGAAGCACGAGCAGTGGAAAAGTCCATCAGGCAGCAGGAAACACAGGCGCACGCACCCACAGCCCCCCCCAGCCACAAAGCAAGAGGAGCGAGCGAGGCTGGAGGCAGGAGGGAGAGCAGATGGGAGGGGGGTGGCTTGGGGAACCAGGCAGAGGGAGATGCTAACATGACAGATGTGATGACTTGAAGTTAAACAGGAAATTGAGGATGTTCGGCACAGGCAGGAAAGACACACCAGCGCACGTTAAAGGCAAAGGCTTTCCCTGGTCTTTGCCTTCTTTGCTTTCCCTTTTCTGTCAGGCTTTCTCCGGTGATTTCTAGCACTAACCTCGCATGCAGAAACAAGCCGGGGTTTGCACTGACTCTGTGTGTCTGGGCAAAGCAGGAGGTGCAAGGCCAGCCAAGGTATTCCCCATCCCAGCAGTGAGTTGGGAGCCCTGTCATTTATGCCCTGTTCAACTCAAACTCCCCTGAAATTATTTAAATGGCATCCTCTGGATGATGTGAGTAAAAGCAGGAATGCTGAACAGCAGGATGAGGCTTTCACTTTGTCCTAGTTCTGGGCAGGGGAAAATACGATAGGGTCGAAATCCTTATTTAGGTTATGTAGGATAAGCAGCAGAGGGTAGAATAAATTGATTTAAATGCAGGAAAAATAAAGTGCCTTGGTGCACTTGACTTCCCCATGAATAAGCCCAACTTATCAGCAGTTCAGAGAAGGGTGGCGAGGGTGAGTCTGGGGGATGGCAGCTTTACTGTGGGGGTCCACAGGGTTAGCATCCAGGGGGATGTAACTCCAGGCCAAGGTGACAAGACCTCCAGACAGCAGTAAAATGGAAAGGGAATTGGGGAAATCAAAACCCTGCACTGATTTCTTAATAAAAGCCTGGAAAGCAGAGTGAAGGAAGACAAACCATGCTAGCTTTAACATAAAGCTCAGCTCCTAGAGATCAGGGGAGTAAAAAGATGGCCCCACCACAAACCCAGATACAGCAAATCAATGGTGCCGGCTATCTCAGTCTCCCAGACAACGATTCTGTTCCCGCCTCAGAAGCAGAGGAAGAGCCAGGAGAAAGAGCCCCTTCGGCATCCCTGCAGAGCTGGGTCTCAGCCTGGCATGGCACAGCCCAGCCTTTCCCATTCCCCTCCCCCCCAAAGCTTTGTCCCAAAACTCACATGTAGGGGTGATGAGAACATCTCCTCTATGGGACGTACAAGTCCCCAGGGCAAGATTAGTGAGAAGATTCCTTTATTCTAGCAGCTGGGCACTAGGTGAAGGACAGAAACCTGTCTTCTGTATGCACAGGGCACTCATCCTGTGAGCGAAACAGTCAGGTTTTGGTGCAATCCAGCCTGCCTCCCTCCTCACATCCCATTCCCCCCCACACCCTCACTGTCCCTGAGCTGTGTTATTGGCCCCGCTTCAACTTTTTAATGGAGTATTGACAGTGATCCATTCGCACTCCAAACAGACGAACCTGACTTGCATCCCCAGAATCTCATTTGCAGAGCCAGCCCAAGCAGGTGGATTAGGAGGAACTTCCCGGATACATCGGCTGCAGTTCAGAAAGCATCGTTTTTTCTGGTTAGAGAAACAGCTTGAAAAAGTCTAGCGAGGATATTACACTTCGGAAAACTGCTGCTTTGGGTCTCTTGTCCCTCCTCCTACCTGCTGCCGCACTCCCTCATCTCCGCTATTCTTTATGAAGCGCCGTGTTCTTTCCAAATTGGAATGCCATAATGTTCCCTTTCGCCTTGCACGTCACTCGCGTGTCACTCTGCGTCTGGGCCCGCGGTGACCTCCCAGGGTGCTCGGCAAAGCTGGCAGCAGCCAAATGAGTCATCAGCAACCTGCCCACACCTCCCTCCCTCCGGCCATCGCCCCCCCAGCTCCCACCCAGCCCGGCTGCAGCAGGGCAGGCCGAGGGGGAGAATAAATCCGTCTAATCCCCAGGCTGGATAATTCACGGAAAGAGGATTACCCATTCCATGCAGAGCCTTTACCTAAACACAGACCAGCCTTCCCCTTGCATTGCAGCTCGTGTGGCATGGAGACATCTTCCCCGCATTGCCTCCCCATCCGTCTTAGGGGGTTAGCTCTGCTCTCGCTCAAACCCGGGACAACACGGTTGTCACCCATGGTGTTACGGGGCAATAAAACCAGAGCCTGACAGCAACGAGTCAGGAGGGTAGAAGGGTAAGTGCTAAACCCGGATAACCCCGTGGCAGGTTGCAGCAGCCTGCCCTGGGGAGCCGGGATGGTGACCTGGCTCTGCCACCACCCTGGGGGCTCTCTCGGCCGGTCACCAGGAGCTGAGTTGTCCCTGCTGCTGGAGGGGACGGGTATGTGCCAGAGGGCTGCTGAAAAGGAAAAGCAATGGGTACCGTGTCACCTTTCCTGCTTGCCCTTGCAGAAAGAGGGATAAAGTTGGGAGCTGTGGAAGGTATCTCTGACGGATTCGGCAGCTCCCAGGAGACCATACGTCTCTCCCCACCCTTCTCTCATTGACCAACTTCAGTCATCTTCCTCCTCCCCTCTGCCCCAGATGGTGAAGTAAGGTTTGACACAGCCAACCCAGGCTCCCCTTTCCTACAGTGTCTTTTTTTGGCTGTGAAAGTCCTTATGGGACTTCTAGTCACTGTAACATTAAAGCGTTCATTAGCACGGGAGTAATTCCATAATCTATTCTGAAGAGAACAATTTCAGCGGTTCAGCTCATGATCTGGAAAATCAATTTGCCAACTTGACAGTGCAGGAAGAGGATTTTCGAGGCCGGCTTTGGCTTCCCCACCAACCCTGGGGTTCTGTGGCCAGGCTAGACCCACAACAGCTCTGAGCAGAGGAGGGAGGACCTGGGGGCTGGCACTCAGTGCAGGCGAGGAAGGGAGCCGGGCTCAGGCTGCATCAAGGCTGAGCCTCAAAACCTAGACCTGCCTCAGTGAGTTTTGTCCTGCAGTGTGTTGTGCAGGTGGGACAGTATCACCATGGATCACAGAGGATTTTTCTGCCTTCTTCATCTTTCCCGCTTCATTTCACCGACAGCAGTGCTCCCAGCTCAGAGGCTATTACAAACCAGAGAGGGATGCGTTTTCAGCATCCTGCCTGTTCCCTGCGGGTACGGGCTGGATCAAGTCCTGGCTTGAAACTAAACTCACACACCCCCTGTTCCAAACACCAGCTCACCTGCTCTTACTCTCATCATGGGATATTTCACATTCACTTTGAACTGTACTTCCAAAAGCTGGTGCCCACACCCTACCCGCAGATAAGCAGCCAGAGTGGCAGAGATCACCTGCATGCACAAGGCTGACTTTTGGGGAGCACCCAGCTATGCACTTGCAGGTCGGGGGCTGCATCACAGCCTGGCACAAGGAGGCGTGAAAGCTGGACTTCCACCCCCGCCTCAGCTCCCTCAGTCAGTCCTTGTCAGGTGCCAGGGACTTTCATTCAGAGATGTTCCAGAATGTCAATGGGTGCAAACAGCATGGCTACCTCATGGGACAGACCTCCCACAGCTGGGCAAGCTGAACGGGAAGGCTGTCTCCTGTCGGCTGCTCTGTGGGTCTGGCATTGATGCTCCGGGAGGGTTCCGCCAGCACCCGCATTACGCATTCGCAAAATAGTGTCAGGAAAACCAAAGGTGTCGTTGCAGATCTGATCTCCAGCTGAGTTCATCTAGTACCGATGGACATGCCTCCCCCAGCAGGGCCCTGAAGAGCAGAGACACCAGGAGATAACTAGGACCTCACGGGTCTCTGGAGACCCAGGGCCCTCATATAGGTGACTGCTGCCTGTGGCAGATCTGCTGCAGGGGTGGGTTGTGTTCCCCTCTTCTGTGTGATGGAGGGTGGAAGAGGGCTTTTCCATTGGCAAGAAGAGTTGGAAGCAGCCCTGGACACTGCCTCTGCTCCCATTCCTTCCCCCAGGTTGTCCTGTGGGAAAGGGCGTTCTGACCCAGGGCATCCCACTGCATGAAGTGTTAGGGCTGCACATCATTTAGGGCAGAGGCACTAAGCTGTATTTCCAAACAAGCAGCGGACGTCCGGCTCAGTGCTGTCACCCTGGGATGATCAGTGCAGCATCATTGTGTATTCAACACCTGGCTAAGGAAGCCAGAGAATCAGCCCCTTTGATAAATGATAATGCTAGGGATCCGGAGGAGTCATGAAACAGCAATTTTCATGCCATGGCAGACGCGTGAGTTCCTCGCATCCCACCTCCATGGCAGGAGACCCCTTTAAGCTCCAGTATGTGCTTACAAGTTCCCACCCTAACCACGGCGAGGGTTCCCCCCAGCATACACGCAGCACCGCGCTGCTCACCACCTACCCATCATCAGCAGCGGGTTGTTACTCTTTTTCTTTTTTTCCTGAGACAAGGTCACCCCCGACGAGTAATGTCCTTGTAGAGCCAGTTCCTACCCATTATTTTTAATGGGATCTCGGTGTTATGGATCATCTTACTGTAGTTTGAGGCGTGTAATGAAAATTTCCCTTGAATAACCCTTGTCCTCTGAAAGCAAAGCCCCGCCAGCTCCCCAGCCCATCGCCTGCTCCCCAGCCCATCGCCAGCTCCCCAGCCCATCGCCTGCTCCCCAGCCCATCCCCAGCTCCCCAGCCCGTCACCAGCTCCCCAGCCCATCCCCAGCTCCCCAGCCCATCCCCAGCTCCCCAGCCCATCGCCTGCTCCCCAGCCCATCCCCAGCTCCCCAGCCCATCCCCAGCTCCCCAGCCCATCGCCTGCTCCCCAGCCCATCCCCAGCTCCCCAGCCCATCCCCAGCTCCCCAGCCCGTCACCAGCTCCCCAGCCCATCCCCAGCTCCCCAGCCCATCCCCAGCTCCCCAGCCCATCGCCTGCTCCCCAGCCCATCCCCAGCTCCCCAGCCCATCGCCTGCTCCCCAGCCCATCGCCTGCTCCCCAGCCCATCCCCAGCTCCCCAGCCCATCGCCTGCTCCCCAGCCCATCCCCAGCTCCCCAGCCCATCCCCAGCTCCCCAGCCCATCGCCTGCTCCCCAGCCCATCCCCAGCTCCCCAGCCCATCCCCAGCTCCCCAGCCCATCGCCTGCTCCCCAGCCCATCCCCAGCTCCCCAGCCCATCGCCTGCTCCCCAGCCCATCGCCTGCTCCCCAGCCCATCCCCAGCTCCCCAGTCCATCCCCAGCTCCCCAGCCCATCGCCTGCTCCCCAGCCCATCCCCAGCTCCCCAGCCCATCCCCAGCTCCCCAGCCCATCGCTTTCTCTCCGCGGCTTCATTCGGTCCCTGACAGAGGCGACTGCCCGCGGTTTGGGGCTTTAGCTGCCTTTCAGCTCTCCTGGAGATGGGGGGGGTAATGACGGGAGGACAGCTAAAATGGGTGCTGGCAGTGCGGTAACCAGCGGGGTAAACGGGGCCGGGGGGTGCGGTACCGGGTCCCCCGCACAGCCCGGGGGGGGAGGGATACCACCGCCCGCGCACCACGCACCGCAGCCATGCGGACACGGCAGCCCCTTCCCCCACGCAAACGCCTTCCCCCCCCTCCCCGGGGCACCCCTTCAGTTCCCACCCCTTCACCCCGGCTCGGACACCCCCCCCAGCACGCTCATTTTCAGCGGCATCCTTCGGTTCAGTTATTTTGCAGAGAGCCTTTCCCTCTGTGTGTGCCCCCCCCCCTCCCGGCTGCCCAGCACCGAGACCCCGGGGGGCTGCCCCCCCCCCCCCCCCCCTCCAGCCCAGGCAGGGAGCGAGCGGCTCTTACCTCGGGCACCCCGAGCTGCGGCATCTCCCCCCGCACCGATGCGGTCCCGGAGCCCGGGGCACCCCCCGCGCCCCTCGGCCCCGGCCCGGCTGCGGAGGGAGGGGAGGGGGCGAGCAGCCGCACGGCGGGCGGAGAGGGAGGGAGGCGAAGCCTGGGGGTTTTCATCTCGGGGAGAAAATCCAGCCCCGCTCCTAAACAGCTCGCTAGCAGGGTTCTGCATTACGTGGGGGGTTATATTTTTGTTTTAATTGCTGGCTGACGGGAATGTTTCTAGCTGGAAGTAGAAGGGAATCCCTGCACGACTGGGTGTCACGCTGGCCTCCTCCATCTCTCCGCTTTGTGTATCAGACCATGGCCACACTGGAGACCCCTCTCCCTGCGATGGCTGGAGGGCGAGGCTGGGGAAGGTGCCATATGTCAGGGACAATCCTACCGCAGGATAAGGCTGTTCTGTTTAAAATCCCCTTGCGTTCACAGCCTGGGAGTCCACTGCCAGGAGAGCAGCAGCAGCAGGAGCCATGCCATTTTCTGCTTACAAGAGATCAGGTGGACACAACCGTGTGGAACGTATTCTGACACGGAAATCTATCCATAATGACTTTGAATTATTAAAATAAATAACCAGGTAGCCTGAGGAGGTGTCTTACTGAGGAACAAAGCACGCAGCTCCTAAGAAAGCATTGGCAGCGCATGAGGGGTACATCCACACCCTGCAACATCTCTCCATGCGGAGATGCCCAAATTAGTCCAGATAATGGGAGCAATAAAGATTTTCACTGACAGATTTCCACTGCTGCTTATACTGAAGAGAAGCATGGAGCTACAGGCTTCTCAGAAAGGACACGGGGACTGATTTACAAGGCAGCACAAATCCCTTGTACTCATCAGAGGGATAGAGCAAAGAAGTGGAGCAGAAAGTCCAGTTGCTTGTCCTGGCTCTGTCAGCAGGTGACATCTGGAAAGCTAGTTTCCCACTCCGTGCCTCAGTTTCCCCACCTGTAAGATGGTTCTGGTGCTACTGGCCTCTCCCAGCTGTATACGCACTAGGAGATATCACTCCTTTGGCTGTCTCCAGGGCCCCTCCAGACATCCACTCCGCCTTTCCTCCCTACCCTGTATTTTACAGCCTGCTCCCCCCTCAGCTCGCCTGATCTGAATGTCCAGCTCAGGTGTGCTTGTGACTGTTGACAGCATTACAAATTGGGCCTGAAAATTCTCTCTTTATCCGGTTGCTTGCTGGTACAGTTCCTGTGACTGTACTGGTGGCACCACTTCCATATGGAAAATGCAGTAGGTCATAATTTAGAATTTTTCACACCCACTCATTTAAAAATTGGAACTCAAATCTGAAGTTCAGCTTTATTCTTCCTAGCGTGATACATTAGTCTAATTGCATTCTGTGGTTGGTACAGTGCACTGATTGCTTTGATGTGGGAGCACTTCAGAAGTCAAATTATTATCAGCACTCCTGTACGCCATAGGCCAAGTATCCAGGCCTTGGCAAAACTCAAAAGCAAGCCAGTCAATCACAGTGCCAGTTAGTGCCACTTTGCTTGCCTGTCAGTGTTGCTCTGAGTTCTCCAGCTCATTAATACTTTAAATTCTTCAGTAACTCTGCTCGCGTGCGACAGATCCACTGCAGCTTGCGTGGGTCACGCTCCGAAAGCACAGCACCGTTCACATCCACTTTTCCCCGGAGAGGGCTTTGGGGCAGCCCCGGAGCCGCTCTCCAAGCTCCATCACAGCTGCCCTCGGAAGAAGGCTGCTCTGCCCCGTGTCACCTTCCACTTGCAGGTGGGATCGCAAGGGAGGGAAGGTGTGGTAGACTGGCCAAACAAGAACCCCAGTGTCCCTGCTGGACTTTTCTCAATTCCTAGCAAAGCCCCCACATCCACAGCCACGCTGCTTACTGTTTCCTATGCAGGATAGATCTAGCTTGGGTAAATTTGTATTAAATCTCATTGCAGGATCAACAGGGAGGGAGGCAATCAATCAGGGAGCCATTCTTTACCATTGCGTTGTGATTATCAGTGTTCCTAATTACCTCTGCACCCTAGGCACAACTGTGAATCTCTCTGTTAATCACTGCTGGCTGTATCCAGGTATCTCAGACAGAGCAGAACCATTTTCCGCAGTGCCATATGGTGCCGGCGGGGAACCTGAGCCTCACGGGCTGCCTGACATCAAAGGCAGCAGGACAGAGAAGCCTAACATCTTTCTATTTAAAAGAGCACATCGATGAAATCCGCAGCAATCCAACCATTTTGGAGCTGCAAGAAGTAAATGGAAAACAAAGCTGAGCTGCAACGAATAAGGACCTGGTGTGGGGATGGATAAAATGATGTAAGCTCTGCTGTCACGGGGACATGGGTGTCTGTGTAAAGGCTGATCACACAGGTATACATAGCAACATGGTTACACAGGCAAAGGGGGCTTGATCTCGCCCTATAGCTCACTGAGCAGCCCCAGACCTCCTGGGAAGGGGGTGGGATGGGAGGTCTGGCCCAGCTGTGTGGATGGAGCAGAGCCCCAAGGCCATAATCAGGCCATTCTCCTCTTTTATCCCACCTAAAGCAACAGAGGTTTCTTTTCTGACCCCTTGCACGAACAAGATACCAGGACCCTTGCGCTGTGGTGCAGAACTGGGCAAACTGGGGTGCCCTCCTTCAGCAGTGTTCACACACTGTGGGGAAGCGTACAAGGGCAACTGAAGCGAAGCAAGAAGTTAAGTGGTGATGGAGCAACTTCTCTGATGGCTTGCGGGCTGTCAGACAAAAGGAAGATAATCAGAGGAAAAGTATGACTCCAAAAACAGACAAAAAATGCATATTTCATGGCTTTGCCGGAGCCTTCCCTTACACGCCGGGGTGCTTGCTGTGAGAGGCACCCGATATCACAGGGTGTTGAGAGCCCAGCAGATGTTCAGGGCAGGGCTTTCTGGACTGATCCTCAGGGTCCCCTCCAGACACGGGTGCTCACACACAGGCGTGGGTGCTCTTGCTCACGCACACTCACGTGTCCTGCTCTCCTGCCCTCTTGTGTGGTCTGCACGGGGAGACCCAGCAGAACAGAGACAAGGGCCTCCAAAAGTCTGCTGAGCTGTGACAGCACACACTCCCGCACTCTGGCCCCAGAGATGTCCTTGTTCAAGCAGGAGCCAGGAGAAGCTGGCTTTAATGTCTGGCAGGGGTTAAACAAGTCTGAGGGGTGTCACGGCAAACCCTTGAGCCGATAGGGCTTGAGGCTGAGGGCTGCAGGGTGGTGGCAGCAGGAGCTGGACATTGCCACCTCTCCGAGGTGTGAGATGGCAGCAGGCTGGTGGCTGCTGCTCTCCGCTGGCAACAGCCATCCACCCAGAAACAGCCCTTACCTCCGCCTCCCTCCACCACTTCTGCTAATGAAACTTTGCTTACGAAAGCCAGAATCCAGGCTTAATAGAAGGGAGAGTCCCAGGCAACGTCTGATTGCACCTGCTATTCTATCTGATAAATGGCATTAGTAATATGGATAATGAATACAATGTAAAAAGCTTTACAAGCATGAAGTCTCATTATTGGTATTGCTGCCTGCTTGCTGGCAGACGTAGGTTAAGCACGTATGGAAGAAATCTGGATATCAATAAAAAATCCATCCGTCCTCCGCGCTGCGGGTCTCGCTGCAAAGGGGTCACGTTGCCAAGACCCACAAACAAATTCTGAGGGCACAGCAAGCAGCAAAGGGCGAGAGCCGAGCCGCATTGCCTCCCACCGGAGAGGGACAGAGCTGCTGCCGGGTTCGGGGAAATGGCCAACTTCAACGCGGGCAAAAAGGGGTTTACGTCAAATACACTGCAGCGTGAAATCGTGCTGAAGCCAGGGTTCGGGTCTGTGAAAGCTTTCCACGCCCACGGTTCGGATGGGGTACGTGGATGCATACACACATATACCTACTGGATGAGGCATGGTCAGTGCTGGTCAGGGGCAGAAAAGACCCTTACTGGATGCTGTAACACCTGCAGCACGAGACTTGCTACCCACATTACTAACATGCTGCAAAGATATATTAAAAGGAGAGGTGAATTTCTGAAACCAGGAGAAATGGTGGGAAAACTGCAATGTATTTTATATTTTCCACTAAAATGCCATGCTCATCTGACTAAGGCTCTGTCTTCATAAAGCATAATAATACTTTTTTTCCTTAAATTAGCCTGCCACTTTCTGCTTGACACAAGCTCCTGATTTTCTCAGCAACCCAAACAGCTGCACAGCGGGCAGCTCGCGGAGGACCGGGGAATCCCAGCACAACCTGAGCTCCTGCATGTCAGCCTCATCACCTCCTCAGAGAGGTGACTCACGAGAGTACGGGCTGCAAAACGTGATCTGCATTTGTGCCCTCTGAGCCAACGGGGCTCCCAAACTATCTAAAAACCACACGACACCACTGACACCGAGATTCGAGGGCAGAAGTGCGGCCACTGAGGCGATATCAAACTATCTGAGCTGGAAATGTTAGCTGCAGAGGCTGTACCACACTAGAAAAACGAGTGAAATAGTAAGCACTTAGCTCAAAGATATTTGTGGCGTAGAAGCTTCGGTTTTCCAAAGAGTCACCACTTGTAAAAGGTGCCGCTGATGCGTGCTGTGACAGGCCAGGGAGATGCAACGTCAGATGACGTCCATCAGCAGCATCCCTGCCTGTAAATGGTTGAATGTAAAGGGATCAGGGTGCTTAAATTTCTCTAACCCAGCAGAAACCGCTCCGTAGGACAGGCCTGAGGGGGAAAATGCAGGTACGTCGGCAGGTCTCAGTGCAAAGGCCAAGCTGATGAGCATGGCAGGACCTGTGCTGACAGTGTTGGAGCCACTCAAGCGTAGGGCTGTCGCCGTCTCGTGCAAGGCAGTGCACCACCTCCCAGTTGCAGCCTCCAGGATCACCTTAAACATCATCTTTTTTCTTTATTTTTTCTTTTTTTTTTTCTCTTTTTCTAATGGTTCTGTTAGTCTAGGTTTAAAATCCCAAGTGCAGTGAACCATTACAGAGCGGTTCACACATCTCTTTCTTCCCCTGTTTTCATCTTTCGAAATGGAGGAATATATTGTCAGGTTAACTCTGACTTTGCAGAGCTCTAATGCGTTAGGCAGAGTTTATTTGTGAGGAAAGGATGAATGGTTCCCTACCTGTTAATAGCACAATCAGCGATAAAATCCTCGGCATTAATATTTAACGTCCTTTGTTATGTACATGCCTGGCTGTTATTCACAGGGCTGAGTCAGGAGGTCAGAAGCTGCTGGGAATTGAATAAGCATTTTTTGTGGGATTTCTCTGAGTGGCAACTGGAAAGTAGAAAAGACATTGTTTTTATGTGTGGCAGCCCGATTGTCAGGAAACTGTGCATTTGTGTACAGCGTAGGGTACAAGAAATCACTGCAATGGTACTCTGTGGCTCTTTTCACCGCAGGATTTCTTTAATGGTATTGCCTGCTTACTCTCGCCCTGTACGCATACATAGGTATTAAATTTATGAGAAATGCAGGAGGAAATTTAATAGTCTAAAACCAGCATACACCCCCTGCAAATTTGTGATTGTTCATGTAGCAGGAGGACGTGGAAATCTCAGAGGAAGAGCAGGCCCTGCAGAGCAGGCATCGTGTAATTCATAGCACAGCCACTTCTCTCTCATCTCTTCCATCCAGATTTCCTGGAAGTTAGACAACTAAGTACATTAAGAATGTGAATCCTACATCATTAGCATTTCTTCTTCTCTTTTATGTATATATAAACAGGTAAACATCTTTATTCTCTGTTACATTAAATAAATATTAATCTTAAATCTGCTTTTCCCCTGCACCCATTGTGACACAGCTGATAGTTATAGACGGTTCCAGCCTGTTTCCCCGCACAAAACAGACATCAGCATTGTCCCTAGCTTTCCAGACATCAGAGCAATGGTTATATTTCAATGTTTCAATTATCCGTAAATGCTAGACCTGCAAAGCCTTCCCGTATTTCCACGATTACTCTGTAACTACAGTAAATTGTCTAAGCCTGATGTACAGCACTCCTTTCATCTGAGTTGTTTTCAGGAACGCTCTGTCAGATGTGGGCATCTCAGGCTGTAAGAAAATGTGCGATATTACATTACAGAGAAATTAAATACGAACCTGTAATTCCAGATGCAAAGAGACAGAGGAAGGCGGGGTTCAGGTTTCATTTTTTTCTTACTCGTCTGGAAGAGCCTTTATTCTTGAAGCTCTGCTCTCCGTGAATTTCCTTGAGGGAAGCAGGGGGGCCTCCCACTCCTTCAATAAAAGGTAGAGAAAAAAGCGAACTTTGGGATATTTCAAATGAAAATCACCTTAGCTGTTTACTCGTGTCTTTGCCTCACATCCTATACACAAGGCTGCTCTAAGCCGTGCCAGAAGGGATTTTGATGAGTTTAATTTGCACTGGGCTTCGTCTGCACCCCGGGCGTCCCGAAGGGCAGAGACCTGGCTGGGCCGAGGACACCACAGCCTGGCTGCTTTCGAGTAACGCAGCTGGACGGGGAGAGGGACAGGGAGATGTAACTGGAACTTGTGTAAAGAAACAATTGCTGACAATCCTAGGAATGTTTCAGGTATTTATCGACAGTGTGTGCTGGCAGCCAGGAAGGCCACCTGTCCCCTGGGCTGCACCCCCAGCAGCATGGCCAGCAGGGCAAGGGGGGGGATTCTGCCCCTCTGCCTCGCTCTGCTGAGACCCCCTGGGAGTCCTGCGTCCAGCTCTGGAGCCCTCAGCACAGGACAGACCTGGAGATGTTGGAGTGGGGCCAGTGGAGGCCCCAGCAATGATCCGAGGGCTGGAACCCCTCTGCTGTGAGGAATGGCCAGGAGAGCTGGGGCTGTTCAGCCTGGAGAAGAGAAGGCTGCGGGGAGACCTTAGAGCAGCCTTCCACTACTTAACGGGGGCTTATAAGAAAGATGGGGACAAACATTTAGCGGGGCTTGTTGCGATAGGACAAGGGGTAATGGGTTTAAGCTACAAGAGGGGAGATTTAGAGTGGGTACAAGAATGAAATTTTTCACAGTGAGGGTGGTGAAACCCTGGCACAGGTTGCCCAGAGAGGCAGTTGATGCCCCATCCCTGGAAACGTTCAAGGCCAGGTTGGACGGGCTCTGAGCAACCTGATCTGGTTGATGATGTCCCTGGTCGTTGCACGGGGTTTGGACTAGATGGCTTTTAAAGGTCCCTTCCAACCCAAATCACTCTGCGATTCTTCGCTTGTGTGATTCTGTTTGCGCCGTTGGCTTGTAACTTTGTGAAATTTTTACCACCATTGAGGCTTGTGTGAACCGGTCACGCTCGCACTTGGGCAGAGACTGGGTATAAAAATGGAGAGAAAGGGGATGGTTTCCCTGCAGAGAAGTGAAGAGGAGGCAGAGGAAGGCACAGGAAAGCACCGGTGCGATGCGACAGGGACGGGGCCAGCAGCCGGCGGGCGGGCGGGCTGCAGGGAGGCAGCGCTTCCGGCAGGTGGCAGCAGCAGGGCGGGCAGGGCCCGGCGGGAGGGGCGGGGCAGGAGGGGCGGGGAGGGGCGGGGTCCGGCGGGAGGGGCGGGGCAGGAGGGGCGGGGCGCGGCTGGGCGGGAGGGGAGGGGCGGGGCCGAGAGAAGAAGGAAAGCAAAGAAAACAAAAAACCCCACAGCCGCCAAATCCGGGGATGGCTTAGGGGGTGCAAAGATACCGAGGAGCCGCCCGTACGCCTGACTGCTGTTCCTGCTCCCTGGAGTCCCGCGGGGCTGCACTGGCGGCTCTCCGGAGCCCCATCGGGAGCCCCATCGTGTTCCCCATCCCTCGGGATCCAGCTGGACGCCAGTTGTGTGTGTGCTTGCGCCTTGCAACGGGAACCTCATCAGCAGGGATCGGATTGCTCCCTTCACCCAGCCCCCAGGGTAAGGCGCAAAGGAAACCCACGAGCTTTTGGCTTTGCCGAGTGTGTGAGGGCTCTGTATTGAAGCTGATGGAGAAAGCAGACGGTTTGGGAGTTACATGACTCACGCTTATGTCCTCTCTAGCTCCATGTAAAACCATAGTGTCAGAAGCTCTCATCAGACAGTGTGACAGGTCAGCATGTGACCACAGACACCACTGGCCAAGACACATGGGGTTTGATCTTCCCAGTAGGGATGGACACACAGGCTTGCTCTATGGTAATAAAGATGCTTTTGTCTCGTCCAGCTGGAAGCAGGACTGATTGGATACCGCACGAGAAAGCTGGCTCTCATGTGATTTTCAGACCACGTTTTTCACATCGCATAATAAGAAACGACATTAGAGATAGGGCCCAGTCCTGCTCCGAGCTTCTGGGCCATCCGCTGGTTTGCGGCTCCTGGCCCAAGCTCTGAGGACAGTCCACCATCAAGAGACACTGGGAGAGCACCCAGGGAGACCAGGTAGCTGGTAGATGCTCTACATCATGTAGATGGCTTCTGTAAACATAGCTGTGCAGCACCACTGTGGAATAGCCACCAAGTATTCGTGCTCAGTGGAAAACACCGAGCTTGAACTGTTAAGCAATACGCAGACGCCTAAACGCAGTAGCTGGCAGACACCTGCATACCAGTGGAACAAGAAGGACTTAGCCCTGTCTATCAGCAGGTAAGACACAAGGTCTCCCAAGGAATCAGAGACTTTGAGCTTCTTTTGGTGGGCCTGTATCTGATCTGCCCACTCTGTGGATTCCTTCACCTGCAGGTGGGCTTCCAGTCTTCTCGTGCAGGTAAGCTCATCCAATCCTCCCTTCCATGAAGGGACTTTTCTTCAGTACAGATCCCAAAGACATTCAAAGAAAAACACTCTTCATGTGCCTGCATGGAAGTGAGCCAAGGAGGGATCATAGAATCATACAATCATAGAAAGTTTTGGGTTGGAAGGGACCCCCAGAGGTCATCTAGTCCAACCCCCCCGCAGCGAGCAGGGACACCGCTAACTAGATCAGGTTGCTCAGAGCCCTGTCCAACCTGGTCTTGAATGTTTCCAGTGATGGGACCTCCACTACCTCTCTGGGCAACCCGTTCCAGTGTTTCACCACCCTCATTGTAAAGAATTTCTTCCTTATATCTAGCCTAAACCTACCCTGTTTTAGTTTAAAACCATTACCCCTCGTCCTGTCACTGTTGTCTCTACTAAACAGATTGTCCCCATCTTTCCTATAGGCTCCCTTTTAGTACTGAAAGGCTGCAATCAGGTCTCCCCGCAGCCTTCTCTTCTCCAGGCTGAACAAGCCCAACTCTCTCAGCCTGTCCTCATAGGAGAGGTGCTCCAGCCCTCAGATCATTTTTGTAGCCCTCCTTTGGACCCGCTCCAACAGTTCCATGTCCTTCTTGTTCTGAGGGCTCCAGAGCTGAACGCAGTACTCCAGGTGAGGTCTCACCAGAGCAGAGTAGAGGGGCAGAATCACCTCTCTCGACCTGCTGGCCGTGCTTCTCTTGATGCAGCCCAGGACACGGTTGGCCCTCTGGGCTGTCAGCGCACATTGCTGGCTCATGTCCAGCCTTTCGTCTATCAGTACCCTCAAGTCCCTCTCAGCAGGGCTGCTCTCAATCCTTTCATCCCCCAGCCTGTATTGATACCAGGGATTACCCCAACCCAGGTGTAGGACCTTGCACTTGGCCTTGTTGAACCTCATGAGGTTCACACAGGCCCACCTCTCCAGCTTGTCCACGTCCCTCTGGATGGCATCCCGTCCTTCTGGTGTCTCAGCCGTACCACTCAGCTTGGTGTCATCTGCAAACTTGCTGAGGGTACACTCGATGTCGCTGTCCATGTCATTGATAAATATATTGAAAAGCACTGGTCCCAGTACGGACCCCTGAGGGACTCCATCCATCACTGGTCTCCATCTGGACATTGAGCCGTTGACCACTACCCTTTGGCTGCGACCATCCAACCAATTCCTTATCCACCGAACGGTCCACCCATCAAATCCTGACACCAGCAGAGCCTTCCCTGTCTTGCAGACATGTGAGCAGATGGATTTTCCTAAGGTTTTGGAGACTGAATGAGGAAAGAGGGTGCTGTGGGATTGCCAGGGCACTGCAGATTCAGTTCCTGGCCTTCTCTCGAGCACTCGCAGCCTCTTCTCTGCCCAGTCCCTCTAACAGGCTGGGAAGCAGATCACGCACCAAACCCACCCCCTTTGCCCCCTCTCGCTTCACCATCTCCCTCTGCCCTCTCTGTGCATGGGGGCAGATGTGAACTTGCTGTCTCGAACTTTTGCTTCCAGCACACACAGTTTCCCAGCGCTGCACACAATCCACGACAATGTTTCTCTGTAGGCACAGCACTTCCTTAGGCAAAGAGGAGCAGGGAGGAGAAGGGGGGATCTCTACTCCCGCTGCTTGAAATCATTGCCGTGTAGCTTGCTTGCAGTTCTTGTGGTGTGTTGTATCCACATGTAAAACATCTCCCTGTGTTCTTTTCCTCGCCATGTCTTGGCTGCCTGAAGGTGCTGCAAAAGAGCTGAAAAAGCCAACCCTGAGCAAATGCTTGAACATGTTTTTATTGTTTTCTCTTCTGTTTAAGAAAAAGGACTTCTGACCACAAAATGCCTCGTGAAAACATGGCATTTGGTTGGACCAACACACCAGGCCACTAACAGATCTCTGGTGCCTTTTAACAACCAGCTGAGATGGCAAAACTGAGCAGGATCCATCTGCTTGCTCGGAGACTTGCACGCCTCTGGGGTGACCTGCAGCCTTCAGCGCAATCACTCCAGCAGCCAGTCCGAGCGTGAATGACCAGAGAGGTGGAAATCGTGCCGCACAGTGGGATGCGGGACACAAGAAGAGATGGCTGATGCTTCCCGCCTTGGGCAGTGGCCAGCGTCCCCACTGCTGCTCCGTGAAGCCACGCTATGAGGGGAAGCGAAGCAAGCGTAAACTCAACTTCTTTCCACCTTTCTTTCCCTCTGTAAGTATCTAAGCACCAGTTATCTTCCCAGGACTGCTGGGTCCCTGGATCTGGAGATGCTTGCACCCACTCGCTGGAGCGGCTGCCTGGCAAGAGCTCAGATACTTTGATGCCACATAGCCCCAGCCCTCCTCAGAAGGAAGCATCCCATCACCGTCTCTAGCAGGGATGCGGTGCCAGTCAGTCAGCAGCCTCATTTGTTTGGAGTCCAGCCTTGTCCCTGCTCTGTTTGCTTCTTCTCATGGCAACAGACAAGCTGCAGAGAAGGTTTTTTACCAACATGCTTTACCTGATAACAGCCTTGAACCAGCATCTGTTTGCCTGGAGGCACAACTCCGCACTGCTAGTTGGGACCTATTTCTTAGGAATTGTTGCGAAATTATATCACTTTGGCATGAGCTCCCATCAGGCTGTGTCTGTGCTACCTAAATTCCAAAACTGCTGAAACTTGCTACTGCTGGTGTCCAAAGAGGTGTAGGGACAACCAGAGATGTCGAGCATGTGGGATTCGTCCCTAACTCAGCTCAGATGGCAATAGGCGAGCCTTTCCTGTTCAAAAATTCCCCTCTCCTGGGGGAGAAGGGATGCGGGTGCAGGGGTCTGCCCACCGCTCACCCGGGGGTCCCTGTGCCTGCACCTCTCCTGCCCAGGGAAAGCTCCTGCTCTGGTCTCTGCCGTGACTGTGTGTGCTCCCGGACAGGCAATGCCTCTTCTGCTCCACGGTACGTGCTGTGCCTGGCACAGCTGGGCTGTGAGCTCAGCCGCCCAGCGCTGAAGAAACAGCAAAATAATAACAACTGGGTAATCACAGCGTTATCGGGCTCATCTCAGCTGGCGTCTGCAGCTGGGGCTGCTCTCTCTGGGCCAGCACCACTGCTGCGCACCCGCTCTCCCTGCCTCTGCTGCTCGGCTTGCGGCCGGTCTGGAGAGGGTGCAGCAGCACAGCTCCGGCTGTGGGGCTGAGGAGCGCTGGGAAGATGCGCTCAGCTCCTTCCTCAGCCTTCAGGTCTTTAGCTGTATTTGGCTTAGAAACGTGGCTATTTCAAAACCTTGCACGGAGCTAGTTCAGGCACAGGGACCCCCTGTGACTTCCAGGTTGGGGTTAGCTCCGGCGGAACACTTGTAGCATCTTTTAGACTTCATCTTCTCCGGCTGACGGTCAGATGTTAATGGGTACCAAAGAGAGCTCACACAGGGGCTCAGCGAATAACAGGATTAAAGTGGGGCTGGGTCAGACCAGTGGCTTGGTCACCGCACAGACAGGGCTGAGCTGCAGGTCCGGGGCTGCCCGTCCCTGGCAGGGGGGATGCTCGCCCATGGAAATGTCACATGGGATCGGCAAAGGGACCTGGTCCTGTCTGGGGGCAGCGGGCTGTAGCAGGGGAAATCTTGAGGCCTTTCGCAGTGTGATTTTTTATGATTATGTGATTTTTTAAGATTGTACCAGAGACCAATTAGACAGCACCGTCACTCTCCTGTGGACTGTGGCCAGATGCCGTTCAGCACAGGTACAAAGCACCGAGGGTCCTGGGTCTGGTCAGAATTACCTATCTCCAATTTTCAGCACTGCACAACATCATGTTTTAACTCTTGGTTGGACAGTCGGGCTGTTACCACACCCCCCTATGTTGTTGTTATTGTAGCAGAGGTAGAGTGATCCAAGCTACAATACCATTTTTAAACACTTTGCTAATACATTTTGGCCCTGACCATGTTGGGTGTGAGACCGAAGACAAACACGCAGTCACACACAGACACACACTCCTACATGCAGACACCCTCCGCAGCCTCATGTTTCTTGCTGGCTGATGAACAAGGGAGCAAATGATCTGAGGGAATGTAATTTAGCACCAGGACCCAGCGGAGCGCAAAATCCCACCCGGTGCCAAGGACTCGTGATTTACGCTTTTGTTCCTGCAACAAGAGGCAGAGGCAGGGAAAAAAAAAAAGAGCTTTGCCAGATTTTCCATCCCCTGCCGAGCCGTGAAGCCGAATGGCAGCCAGTGTTCACAGCCAACACCCACGGTTAAGGACCAACACTGTTGGCAGCTCCTGCAGTGTTATCACAAGCCTCATAGCACTTGCTTTCCTTTCTTAAAGCCCCAGCTCCTGGAGTCATGGGATTAAGCAGGCAACTCATCTTTTGATTGGAATAGCAGTTTCTGTCCCTCACTGTTAAGAAGAAAAGCTTGTGAGTAGGACAGGTTCAAACCTACAAAGAAAATAAACCAGTGTATCTAATTCAAATCTGGTATTTTTTAAGCCAATTTTATTTGGAAAAAGGGTTTTGAGCACTTTGGAAATTAGAACTTGTTGTCAGCTGAAGGAGACCCTTAAAGAGCTGAAAAAAGTCTCAGCTGAGAAGATGCTCCAAGAGGAAAACAGACTTCTAAGTAGACTGGGTTTTCATTGCTTTATCCTGGCAGAAAGATCAGCAAAGGGAGAACATCTGGGTAGCCAGGATGTTAGCCGAGAGGGTAGCCATTCAGTAGCCAAGGTAAAGCATGTTTCGTGTCAGGAGCAGACATGGAAGTTCATAATGTGAAGACTGAGACTTCCTAGAAAGGTAATTAAGCTTGGTAGATAACCCTGCCTCTGTCCCAAGGTTAGACTATGTGGATGGTTCTGTCTGAACATAAGGAAGAACTTCTTCACGCTGAGGGAGACGGAGCCCTGGCACAGGCTGTCCAGGGAGGTTGTGGAGTCTCCTTCTCTGGAGATATTCAAGACTCGCCTGGACAAGGTCCTGTGCAGCCTGCTGTAGGTGACCCTGCTTCGGCAGGAGGGTTGGACTAGATGACCCACAGAGGTCCCTTCCAACCCCTACTATTCTGTGATTCTGTGATTCTGTGACCCACAGAGGTCCCTTCCAACCTCGACCATTCTGTGATTCTGTGATTCTGTGTATTCATATATCGGTGCTCTAGAAGAAGGAGGGGGGGATCTGCACGTAAAACAGCATCTTCCATTTTGCAATGCTTGCTGTGAGAAGCCTTGTGCAGGAGTCCTCCAAAGCAGTCAGAGGGATGGGCAGATGTCCCCAGCGCTCACAGCCCCCAGACCTGTATGGAGTACCTGCTCTGGCTCTCCGGTTTCAATTGCAACTTAGTTTGATCTGGAGCTGCTTCAATTTTTTTGTCCTATGGGGTGCTAAAAGCAATTTCAGTGCAAAGCAAGTAATTAAGAGCATTAATTATGCAGATGCCCTCAGAATGGGGCCATCCCCTGTTTTGCTGCAATTTTTAATCATTTTAAGTTGAAAAAGCTTGTACGAGTCTTGAACCCATCTACAGCTTTAGAGTACAAAATGGGATGCTTTAAAAGACCACGGTGATAAATTGTTCCCATAGATGATGAGAAATGTTTAAATCAATAAAATGTTTGTTGAGATGTCCATATGGAGGAAAGATACAGTCTGTTGCTCTTCATATTGGATTGATCCCACTGTGTTAAATTACAGCTGGCTGCAGCCCTTCATCGTTTACTGCACAGCTTGATGAGCATGTAAAATATTCACACTGAGCGCAAAAATTTGGAGTGTCTGATCTCTGCATTGTCCTTGTCACTTCCTCCCAACCAGGGCCAAATTAAAGGCTGGGTAATACGGGGGAAGATTGCCGCAGCTCTCCCACAAGCCTTTAGCCACGTTACCCAGTATCCTCTCCAGTGGCCCCGGGGAGCGAGCAGCTGGGGAGCAGATGCAGGCAGCCTTCGAGACGTGACCGCGTCTCTGCCTATAGCCCTGGCATTGAGGGTTTATCAGCTGCTCTGGGCTGTTGATCATAAATACATAAATACAACAGTAGCATGGTCTTAAAAGGGTAGCTGCTGCTGGAAGGTCTGTGCCCTTGAGGACCACAGCAGCGATGGTGGGCAGTGGGAGGAGCAGCCAAGGAGCTAAAGGGGGAGATGGGAGCTCTGGGTGCTGCTCCCACCTGGGCTGGGTGATGCTGGTCATGGTGCTCACCTGCCCGTGCCTCTCCTTGAAGCACGGAGCAGTGCGGGGTGTTCCCCGTGGGGATCGCAGGAAGAGGACAGGAAGGCCAGTAACAGCAGATTTTAAAGCCATTCAGTGGCCATAGGACCCATGATGAAGAGTAGTAACTCTGGGTAAAAATGGATCTTGAAACTAAAGATGTGCGCGTGAAAGCAGCTTCCAGTGCATCCCATCGCTCTGTGAAACCAGGTGGGCCTGTCGCTGCTGCCTGCAGGCAGCACCGGCAGGAACCCGGCAAGGCAGGGAGGTCATTTGGAGGAGAAGGCGGCTCCTGAAAGCCCCATCCCTCAGGGATGTGCTGGTGGAAGGAGGGCAGCCCTTGTACTCCGCTCTGCTTGAGTTTTCCCTCCCAGCGAGGATGGGCAGGGGGAGCTTTGGGGAAGAATCTGGTCTGGCACCCGTCGTCCTGCCTTGCAATGCAGTGCCTGACCAGGGGCTGACCGGCCAAGCTCGGAGGAGAGCTCAGGTTGGGCACAGCATTAGGACAGGTGCAGAGCAAAGGTCCCAGCTGCTCAGCCTCAAAAGGCAGCACATTGCAGGTTCACGTCAGGTGAACTTCAGGAACTTGGACCAAGCTTTGCCAAACCCCTCCTCAGCCACATTTTGGATGTGCCAAACCAGCCCTGTTAGTTTAGGGGTTCCGATGACCACTCTTGTGCATCCTGCAAACTCACTTCTGCCTCTCTGCCTCTTGCTTTTCCCTTGGGAAATGGGGACCTGTGCCCTGCGGCTACTGGTCATTGCTGCAGACAGCCCCATCCAAGCAGGGAGAAAAACTGCAAAAAGAAACAAAACTGATGTCCTGCTCAGAGCCAGTAGAGGCCACTGCTGTATGCTTTAAAAATAACTCCAGGGCTGAGGTCTCTGGCATGGTCTTCACTCCCAAGCATGCTCCTCGCTCCGGCGTGTTTTTCTCCCATCTCCATGGTGTCACGTCTTGGCTCCAGGATCCTCAGGCTTGTTGCAAAGTGCTGGGTCAGAGCCATGCTTTTTGCTCTCTGCAAAGGGATGATGTAAGCGGCTGTGTCCCTCCCTTCCTCGCCTCCAAACTCACCATCATCACCAAACAAACCGTCAGTAACCAGTGCCAGTAAATGCAAGACTCAAGGGGCTACTGTGCTCCAACCCAGATATCTTGAAGACTGTGCGATATAAAGAGTTTTTATAAGAAAGCAAGCAAAGTGAATCTGGAGTCTCTCAGGTAACCTCAAAAACGTGGCCACCTTTCACCATGGCATGGTCTGCTGTCCTGCCCCGAATACTCTGCCTTTGCCCCCTCCACAGTCTGTGGCACCTGCCCTTCCAGCTGGGATGGTGTTGCTTTGAGCTGACCCTTGTCAAAGCTTTTAACCTTCTGTGTGTTTGCTAAGATGATATTAAAAATATATAAAGGGGACTGCACATTCAAGTCCATAAAAATATTGCTGCCTTGCTGCAGTTTCACAGCTCAGGTCTGTTTGTAGGTACCCAGCGATGGAGCAGTATGTGAGGTGCCTTTGATGTTTGAAATGGCTTGGAGCTGTGAAAATGAAGCTGAGCTCTGCCTTTACTTTAGTGAAATAAACAGAGAGGTGACTATAAATGCCAGCTGCTACGCTTAAAAAAGGCACCGATGTGGAAAAATAAGTAGGCCACCATCAGTAAAGTCAACAGCTCTTTTTAAAATAACTTACTTTCTTTAAATAGCTTTCAATATATTTTAGAATAGCTTTTTTTTTTTTTTAAGAGACAGAGGGCCTTTTTCCTTAGATGACGAATTAGATAAATCTGGCACTTTTTCAATGTCTGCCTTTTAGATTTATGAAGACAAACTCGCTCCTTGTGCCTGTGTTTTATCATCTCATTACTCCCAGTACCAGGGGGAACAGAGTGCTCTCACGGTGTACTCGGATGGAGATGTTGTGCCCCAGTCTGTCTCGGTCATGATGAAATGTGGCTGAGCACACTCAGCTTGCCCTGGCTAATGTTACACCTCTTTCTGCTCTCCAAGTGGAAGTGCGGTCATCAGAGGGTGTGTACGTGCGGGGGAGATGCCTTCCACACCGGCCCTCTGGGATCCAGACACTGAATTAGCAGTGTTGCCTGACAAAGAAGCTGCTAGATGTGGATGCAGATTCAGTCCAGCCTGGAGTACTCTCGATTTTGCCATCAACCTTGTAGGACACTTCGGTCCAGAACCTAAATGAAGCTAAGGTTTACTACTTTCTGCCTCAGCTTACCCATCTGTTCAGTAATTCTGTCATCTTTCATTAGCTATTCCAACATTTCTGAATGTGTTAATTAATTGCTATTATTAATATATAGGTGGGTCACTCTTCATTTCCCACCTATGTCATTGCATAATCTCATTCCTAGTTCAACAACTGAAAGCAGGGCTTCACTGGCAAGGTGGTGCCAAGCACAGAACCTGATTGTCCTCAGTTATCACTTCCCTTTCCACCCCTAAATAGAAAGGACATGTGCAGCAGCACAAGTATTATCTTCTCAGTTGTCTTGCGTAAGCGGCTCATTTCTAGAAAAGATCAGCAGCTGGCTTATCCACAGCATATTGTGCTGCAAATAAGAAATCCAAACTTTCAGTCCACTACCACCGAAAATTAGCCCCTGAGGGGACTACAAACACTTTTATTACTTAGGAATATTTGTGCATTTGTAGTCACTCCTTTTCCAGTTTGAACCAGGGAGCAGCTTGGGTGTATTGGGTGAAGAAATAACACTAATCAACCGATGCTACACCGTCAGGGCTGGCACCTGAATAACTCCAACAATTTAAAAATGTTCCTTCTAACCCATAAAACCGAACTCAGTATGGGTCTGCCTGTTGCTCCTGTTGCATCAGAGCCCCCAAGGTGACAGTCCTTCTGCCTCTGCCATCTCAGCCACAGCATGTATCTTCTCATAACAGGTTTTTTCCTGAGGACAGCCCTGAACAGCGCTGCTAAGAGCACAGCACAAGTGTGGGGTGTAAGCTTGGTTTAGAGACTCTGTCTAGAGGAAGCAGCATGGAGAGACGGTGGCTGGTTGGACGGGAGTCCAGGGGTGAAGAAGTAATTGATGGGAGAAGTGCAGAAGCCATTGGGCTCCTTATGACAGCAGGAGCAGAAGAAAGGAACGGCAGCACAACCTGCTCTAAAAACTTTAGGAAATCGCGCTTTAGGAGGCAGCAAATTCCCTGGGGACTAATAACGCTTCCTGCTACCCCATTTTTTAATTCATTGTACTTGTTTCAGCCATTGAGCTAAGCAGCTGATGCTGAGGTAGGGTCGAAACTGCCCAGGGAAGGCATGTGGTGTGCACGTGCATGGAGGTAATGGCTTTACCGTGACCAGCCCCAGGGGGCTCAGAGCCAAGCGAGAGCCGAGTATCGGATGCAAAAGAAATAAAGTGCTGCTCTCCAACTAGTGAGTGTGGATCACATGCAAACGGCTACATGGCTTTCAAAGGAAAGGGTTTCAGGCAGGAGAGCCAGACACAGATCTGCAAGGTGTTACATCGCAGAAGTCTCTGAGGGAAAGAAAAGATGGCTATTTCATTTCTCGAGATACTTAAAGTTCAACTGATAAAACACTAAAAATGGACTCCAGGGAACTAACAGAACTAGCAGAAGTAGCATGAGGGTGTGGGGAAGCCTAATACATGACCTAATAGATGTTAACTGCTGTGATCCTACAAAGCCATAGTAACGAGACACACCATGTGCATCTTTCCTGCCAAACACAACCAGCTCCCTTCTTCACTCAGTCTTTCAGCACGCACTGCAGTCAGCCGTATTTCACAAGCCTTACATACACTAAAATGTGGAAAACAACCAACACCCTTTATAGATGAGGGAATGTGATTAGTCTACATCTTCATTCTCACTTTTATAATAACCATCACAGCACTTTGTTCCAGTGGGCAGCAAAGTAGTTTTGCACAAACATCTAAACCCTCCATAGCCCATTAAGTTTCTGGAGCTGTCTGTTGTCCTGTCTTTTAGACTTATGATAAATTATATCAGAGTGGGTAGTTAGACGTTTGCTGTTTGTAGGAAAACCTCTCAGAGGCTTGTAGGGCACTGAATTTCCAGGTTCTTGCTGCTTGTGCTAGCAGAGACGGGTGATGAAAGCAGTGTGCTCAGGTCTGAGGGGCAGGGAACGCCAGATACCCCGTCGGTGTAGACCAAGGGTGATAGCTGAGAGGGTGCCACAGCCACAGCTGAGAGGACTGCCACGATTCATCTAAAGGTAATGAGAGATGGGATAAATTGCTGCCATGCAGAGATCGTAGATATCAGCTGAGGTCCAGATATTTAGAAGGGATTGGTCTCCCATCATTAGCAGTCGCACCTTGCACAATTCAGTTCTGTGTGGGAATAAACAGCTCAATATCTAAACAATCATTTGCAGAAGTAATTATCAGATGGTGTACAGAGTCATAGTAAATAAGCAGGCAAATTCTGCCCATGGATTCTTAGTTATAAAATTGTTTTTAAAGTACGGATTATTTCAAAATAACCTCACATACGCACAGCAAGATGTCTTCATCTTTTGCATGTTCTTTACATGCACAGCTGTAAACTCCTGGCCCAAAACTATTTTCTTCACCCAGAGGTTTCAGCATAAGCTGCAATGTCTGCTTTATTCTTCTGGTTGCCACAACAGTTGAGAGAATAACTCAGTTCCCCTTTTCATTTCAAAGATGCTCGAGAAAGGAACCAAACGCGGTTGCAGGAGTAACCTGATGTGGCCGTATGTTGGCACCGAGAGACGAGCCTCCTGGTTTCACTTTCAGAATCAGATACTTCGTGTGGCAGGAGTGTCTGTGGTTTTAATAATTACACAGACGTAAAGGAATTACAAATAGTTTTATTGATATTTGGATTAGTGTGTAAATCAGACATGATAGAGGGAGAGACCTGTTTGTCTACATACGTACAGGCTTTCAACAGCCCTTCATAAGCCAATCAAATAAACAGTGTTCCCAGCTTGTAAAAAAGTGTAATTTCCCTACCTGCATTGAGAAACAGCGATGTTAACACCATCCCAAGATGCCTAATGCTTTGCAAAGTTTGCTAAGGGCACCCTTATCTCGTCTTGGTGGAATAAATAGGGGATGGTTTTAGGGAGGTTAACTTGATTCTCTCCCTGTGTAACATTAAACCCTCGCATGTGTTTTGGAGTTGAATATATACATGCACCAACGCTCTTGGCTTGTGACGAACATGAGAAAATGGACACCAACATTTGGAAACATGCAGCAAAGGAGAGCAAGAGAATCTAAAGCAAAGGATTTTCAGAGGCATAAAAACACCACCAAATCCTATGTCTATCTGTACAGCATCAACTTTTTAAATATATTTGAGAAATTTATTATGTGAGGCATCTACTTGGCTGTTCTGTCAAGCGATCTTGCTTGATGAGGTGCCTCTCAACTTTCCCATCTGTTACTGTAAGCACATAGGCTACTTTCTGCTCTTTGCTAACCTGGGCAGACAGTGGGAGGAGGGAGAAGTTAATAAAAAGGGAAATACAGCTTTTGCTGAAGTTCTCAGATGGTACAGAGATTTAATCAGTCACAAACAAACTCTCTGGGCTGGCAGGTTGCCCCAGACAGCCGCTGCCACGGCCCCTGCCCGCCTCGCTTCCCAGGGCAGGTAGGCAGTAGTATACTGAGTCAGCTTCACTAAGAGTGAAGCTCCAATATTTTTAAGCACGGTTTAACTGCTCCGTGTTGGCAAAAAATAATAATAATAAAAAAGCTGTGAAGACAAAGATCTCATTAGTTGAAATCGTCTGCCAACTGTAATGACATCCGGGACACCTGTCAATACAGAGCTGCAGGGACGGAGGAGGCTGTTTGATCCTAATCTCTTTCTTGCCAGTCTGGATCAGTTCTGTCTCTGTTTGATCTGTCAGGGGTTTAAATGGCCAGCGCAGTAGCCTGCTCTGCAGCCTGCAAGGCTGGAGATAAGTCTGCAGAAATACCCAGCTGACCTTGGAATGAAGTTTGCTTGGATTTGCTTACAGGTGGTGATCAAAAATACCGTGTGACGGCTGCTTAATGTGAAATAGATCCCTTCCACACAAAAGCACGTCAGTGTGTCTTGCAAAACACGACTTGCCCAGCTTGGGATGCCAAAGATACCGTATCCCATTCTTCACACAGCCAGTGTAATGGGCTTCTTAGCCCAAGATGCTAAGAAATAACTGAGAAGCAGTCTAGCATTACAAGGGCGAGGGGAGACCCTGACCAGCCAGAATGCCAACCCTGCAATGTGTCCACCTCACAGCACGTCCCATGCGCCTGCTGCTGCAAATAGCCAGCCAAGCCCCGGCTGCCCCTGGCAGCCAGAGCTCTTGCAACCAAAGGCAGAGAAGGGAAGGGAGGAATGATGCTGTTATGGTGGCTCTCCTGGTCGAGAGAATGTGGAGGAAATGAACGACCGTGAGATTGGTTCCTCTTCGAGAACCTCTTTTGGCAGTGGGGACAACCGCCATACCAAAACTATGTGCTTTTTATATATATTCAGAATTAATTCTTCAGAGGAAGGGCAGAGGGAAGCAGTAGTAAAAGCTGATGGCACGTTGTCTGTCATGACGTTATACTTGCCATGCTGAACCATACTGCATCGCTGCATGCATGCACAGCACCCAGTAAATGCCCAAGTCCCTGTTGTCCCTCCTGGCAGTAGGATTTGTGGCAATGTATCTTTGATTTCCTAGGACCCACATGGCATTGGTTTACAGTGCATGGTGAAGCAGCTTTCTTTTCCCCTCTTGAGAACTGAAGTTATTTCAACCCACTGCCACAAGAGATCTGCACTCAATAACAGGCCAACTGTTCATGCTTCTGAACAGAGATGTTCAATGGCCTTTTGTACTTTTCTGTGATTCAGAAGTGTGTTAAGCCGAGGAAAAGCAATTCTTGCTGACCTTTGTGCACATCAGCAGTTCTGGTGCAGAAGTACTAGGACCATCTGGTGGGTATGTCGTCTCACAGAGCTGGGCTGACTGGCAACGGGTGCAGAACCTGTGTGCGAGAAAACAGGGCTTCATGACATGGGGAGAGGAACTTGCTGGCTTTCTAGCACTGGAAATTTCAGTAAAGGGAGGCAACTTTGTTCTCGGGATACGAAGCCAGCTACCGCGGTCTGTTACAGGTACATGTTGCAACACAGAGGTGTTGGCAAAACAGTTGGTGGGTGGCTGATGATGGAAATTCAAAGAGCAGTTTTCAAGGCACTTCATGTTCAGCCCATAGGTTTTGTGAATATGCCTGAAGTCGACAGTCCGAGATGTGAGTTCCCAGGCTGCACTTGGATCTCTGTGAAACACACATGCTCCCTGTTGGCCTTCTTGAGGAAGGCATCTCTTTGGGTACTTCTCTTTCATTCTGCAGTGGCAGTTTCATGAACATAAATAGGAAAAGTCTGGCCGAATATTTAATGCGAGGATATGGAGGGGAGATGGCGTTTATACGTTTGGATAACCTGGAAATTTTTGCCATCACCTGTGGGCTATTGGTTCGCAACACCTGGACGACTCTCCTCACTCACGTTCTGTAGCCTGGGAGGTATCATCCAGTCCATATGCACCTACAGAGAACATCTGAATGGTGGTAGTAAGAGATGGAGCACTCATGTCCTAGACAGAGAAAAAGATACTGTTGCACATCCGTGCTACAGATAGAATTTTGCCCTGTTTCACCCTTGGTAATATTTGCAAGGTTCAAGCAAGTATTTCCAAGTGACCTAGAGGCTGACAGTTTCTCTTACTGCCTCACACAAAAAGCAAATACACCCATCAGCTCTGGCATCGGTTCAGGAGAAGCCAGGGATGCCATATGCCTTCACATCCTGGCCACACGTGGTGATGGCAATAAATAATTGGTTGCAAATGCATGTGTTACTTCTTGATTAGTTGCTTTACTGCAGGATCTGCTGTATTGATTAATTTTAATCTGCTTTGTATGTTATTTAGATCTGAAATTGAGTAGAGTGCAAGGGATGAGGAAACTGCTCTGATTTTTAGGGAGTATACTGCATTTGATTAATTTTACAGCCTGTGTTGACTAAAAGCTTTTATCCTGGTCTGCTATCAATTTAACTCTCTGTGTTTGTCATTTTTCACTCCTGGGGTCCCACATAATTCAGTTCTGTAAATGGATTTGATTGATGTTTTCTGGTACTTCAATAAAGGTTTTTGGCATATATTTCCCTATCCCTCGCCTTGCACGTAACTGGACAACAACCCTTGCTGAAGACAGAAATAGAACCGCATTAAATTAAAAGATATATTGAAAAGAACAGGATCACCAGAGCAGATGCCTGTTAATGCAGTCCTTTGAGAAAGCATGAAGCGTAAAGCCAACGTGCAAGAGGAAAACCTCCCAGGAGGCTTAATGACAACAGTGTTTGCAGCCTGCAAGCCTCCTTGTATCCCTCCCTTGCTGCTCCATCTAGCCCCCATCCCACCGGGCTGAATGGGGGCGAGCCCCCGGCTATGGCTCAAGTCCCTCTGCTGGGACAAGCAAACGCTGTCAGATCTCCGAAGGTCTGGCGGTGGCAGTGAGAGGCCGTGCGAGTTCTTATTGCTATAGTCACTACTATTTCCGAGCCCGGGCAGGAGGAGGGCAAAGGGGAGGAAACGTCAACTTCTTTGCAACACACCTGCGCACGCCTTATCCCTGCGGGACGGCAAAGCCGGTTGCAGAGCTCTTCTCATTCTTCGGTTGCCTTTATTTCTTGTTTCCGTGTTAACTCTAGAATGTTGCCAATACAGTCCCAGCAAGTCAGCAGGTGCAGGTACAACACAGAGCTCACTAGATGATTTCTTTGGTCCTGAGAATATTTAAAGCAAATATGATGTGAAATAAGATCATTTGTGCCTGTCACAAACGCATGTGGGTGTGGTTCTGCCGGGGCTGTCAGCAGAGATGTTCCCATACCTGTTTTCAGGTCCATTAAAGGTAAGTAACTGGAAATTTTTGACCAGAAGAAAAAGGCAGTGTTTGTATCAGCGCTTCCAGTGATATATGTAGGGGGGAGTTGTCAGAACTATTTGTTAGCACAGCTTATCAGCGCACAGAGGGGCCCTGTGAGCTGCAGAGGTGGACCTGTGGGGCACCACCAATTGAGCAACTAATTAAAATGACATCTGCATGAGCAAATGATATGCACTGCCTCCCAGAACGGAGAAATAATCAGAAGGGAGCAGTGATGAGCAGCTGAGGTATGTGGTGGGTGACAGCTAGGTGCACGACTGCACCCCTTCTCCTCCCACCCAAGCCCCACAAACTTCCCACGAGTGGCATAAGAACGCGGAGAACTTGCTTTGATTTCATTAATTTAATATCGCAAGCTATAAGTGTCTGTGTTTTGGTTTGGGTGGGTTTTATTGCGGTTCACCCATTCCGGGCTATCTCTGTCCTAAGGGCAAACTCCAATGTCTGATGATTGTGACACACCAAGAACTTTTAGATGTTAACTGAGCTACGTCATTCACGGGAATGGGGAAACTTGTCCCGAAGGTTGCTCTCAACCACAGTCTGTAATTTTTCAGCAGGGACTGTACCACTCACAGGACTTTAGACATGACATTGGCCGAGTTTGAAGGAGGAAAATGATATTCAAATCTCTCCAGGTGTAGCTGCTCTTGTCTGAACTACCAAGCACCAGCTTCAAACAAGCAGGAACACAAAGAAAACGCCGCGTGCTGTTGTCAGCCACATTAATGCTCAGTGTCTCAGTTTTGTAGCTGCTTGAACATGATGAAAACAAATCTTTAATAGTTGCTGCTTCCATCATTACGTTGCACTCTGTTTTCTATTCAGTTGCAAGGACAGCTAATTTCCAGCAAATGGGAACAATGCGCTCATATTGCTAATTCATGCCACTGCACACAAATGTTCAGATTATGTTGTGCAGATCTAAATTCCGGTCTCATTCACGAATGCAACTCGCACTTCAATCCAGTTCCCTAGCAAGAAGTAGGGAGGCCTGCAGCAAAGCTTGTGACAAATTAAAACCTGAAAAAGGCAATGAAAGAACATCTGATATATTTTTTTTATTTTTTACAGAGTTTGAAAAGCAGACCTGGGCATGTGACAAATGGTGACACCCATGGGAACCAGTGTCAGAGACGATTTGAAGGCAAATGATTTGTCAGGAGGCTGGCATCCACAAAGCTGCTGTACAAATTTCCCTTCATCTACTGCCTCTCTGTTTTGGTTTGTGGTTATATGTGGGTGCAGACAGGATATTTTGAGATAAAGAATTTGGGGGTGGAAAACCATTTACAGACAAAAGTAGAGTGCAGACTACATCTTGGGGAAGGGAGAGGTAAAAGCAGCGGCTGGGCATCCAAAGTGGCTGATACAGCCTTTCCGAGGCAGATGCTCACTGGTCTCTGGTCCTGGGGCAGCACAAACCCTCCCACAGGCAAGAGGGACCTGGGCTCGGATCTAAAGGGACCCTCTGTGCATTCCCCTGGCAGTCTGGGGAGCTCTCTGCCCATCCCGCAGCCCTGCCTACCTTTGCTAATTCCCCTCCTAAGCCACCACCAGTGCCTGGTGCTCTGGGGATATGTGGGCAGCTGGATAAGCGGCCGGGAATATTTCTGACAGGAAAAATTACACCTTTTCTGCCTGTGTTTTGATTCACTGTTCGTGACTGAAAGGGCCAGACTACCTTTGATGGATGGGGCCCATCAGTTGACCCTCCTGCTTTGGTGCTAAGCTGCTGCATCATCTTTCCTCAATATTTTCCATGATAATTTCCTTGCCTCCTGGTTTAATCCTAGAATCATAGAATCATTAAGGTTGGAAAAGATGTCTAAGATCATCAAGTCCAACCGTCAACCCATCACCACCATGCCTACTAAAGACTATGATGACTACGGTAAATGCTTCTGGAGAGCCTTGCCAGCAGATTGCCTTTGCATCCGTGGGCTGAAAAGTCTCCCCCAAAGCACTGCCAAACTATTTGCAAGAGCGGCACGTGTGAGCCCATATGCAGGGGCACACACGCAGCCGGTTCAGACTCAGCCAGGCGGCTGAGCCCTCTCTTTGGGGCTTCTGATCCTCACAACTTGTCTGGGAGCCCTACAGCAAGACCAGGGCTGTGTCAGCTTCATGCATGGCAGCAGAAGACAGAGGTTGACTTGCCAGGCTGGAGTTGACAGGCAGAGAAGAAACGTTTCCTTGATGGACAACCAAGAGAGTGGAGCTAAAGATCTCAGCATGCACGTTACGGAAAATTTTAGGCATCTGTTATCTGTTACCATGCTACGTTGCTCAGGATTACCTCAGATGAGGCAGGTTGGGCTGGGCTGGGTTTAGTCATTGTTTGGTTGGAGACTTGTAGGGGACAGAGCTTCTGCAAGAAGTGGCTTTTCACTAGATGGTGCTCTTTGCTGAGCCATCACCGCGCCTGACCCCTCTTCTTGAGCCTGGGAACTTCCCAGGGATCTGTCTCATGAGCTCTGCTCGCAGGGGTGGGAGGAAGGCAAATGAAAATGTATTTCCAGTGCCCCTGCTCTCCTGTGCCTTTCCCTGTTGGAGCCACGTAAGAAAAACTATTGCTCCTGGTTGAAAAGGGTATGTGGTGCTGCCATGCTCCAGACTCCAAAACGACCACACTGCACAAGTGTTGAAACCGCTTTTATTACTTTGGTTGATTTACACAGAATCAACGGCGCAGATTTTGGAAGAGAATGCCAAATTCGCACACTGGGTTTTCAGCAGAAAATCGTCTGCACCGCACACAGTGTTGTTATTTCTGTCCCACCTAGAGAGAACGTGACGTCCGGGAATTACCCGCAGCCTCTGCCCAGTGCTGTGGCCAGCAGCGAGGTCTCTTGGGAAGGTGTTGTGAAGTGTTTCTGGGGTTGGTGGTCATGAGGTGGGGCTGCCCAGCTCTCATGGGGCAGGACACGCTTGTTACACTCAGTGTTGCTACTGTGTTTGTGGGAACGATCACCCGGCCAGCGCCGGGTCTAGCAGGGTACATGCGTGTGCAGTGTTGGGCCACCCCACGTACCCGCTTCCAAAGAGCTGCTCACAAAAACGGTAGCTGAAGGCAAGTCACCACCATGGCAGATCAAGCATCTTCATTCCCAGAGGCCTCCTCAAACCCAGCCACAGGCGGACCATGGGCCCCACGAACTTGTTTGCTGACGGTTGGTTGCCATTTCCACCCTTTTTCCAGAGCAAGGTGAAGGAATGGTGTGGGAGATGTTCCTCGACCCAACGCACACCCCGCACACGGTGGCAGAGGAACAGGGGAAGGCGGCGAGAAGCGGGACGAGGCCATGGGCTGGTGCGGTAGGGCTCAGGTTGAGCTGCGGGATTTTGTGCTAGATGTAGACGTGCAGCGTTTGCGTGCAGATCACCTCCATGGCCGGACAGCTTGTGCTTCTAGCTCTGCAAGAGGCCTCGTAACGGCTGGGATGCTGGAAATGTGAGGGCTACAAGGATGATGAGGGGACTGGAGCATCTCTCCTACGAGGAAAGGCTGAGGGAGCTGGGCTTGTTCAGCCTGGAGAAGAGAAGGCTGCAAGGGGACCTTACAAATGCTTTGAAGTATCTTAAGGGTGGTTGTCAGGAGGATGGGGCCAGACTCTTTTCAGTGGTGCCCAGCAACAGCACAAGGGGCAATGGGCACAAACTGAAGCAGAGGAAGTTCTGTCTGAACATGAGGAAGAACTTCTTCCTTCTGAGGGTGACGGAGCCCTGGAACAGGCTGCCCAGGGAGGTTGTGGAGTCTCCTTCTCTGGAGATATTCAAGACCCGCCTGGACAAGGTCCTGTGCAGCCTGCTCTGGGTGACCCTGCTTGGGCAGGGGGGTTGGACCAGATGACCCACAGAGGTCCCTTCCAATCCCTGCCATGCTGGGATTCTGTGAACGCAACCCCGGCCAGAACCAGCCAGAGTTCAGCGCCTGGGAAAGAAGCACCCCCCTCAGAAAAAAATCCACCCGCAGCGGCAGCAGTTGCCCGTGTCCTCTCACCCCGGCAGCGCAGCACCAACGCCTGTGGGATCTCCCACAGCGGCTGAGGAAAACCGGGAGAGGGCAAGCGGGCGGGAGCAGCGCCCAGGTGACGGGCGAGGAACCCGCGGCTCCCGGGCCCTTCCCCGCCGGCCCTCGCCCTTCTCCTCCCGGCAGACGGGGGACGCGCGGCTCAAACTCATCCCGCAGGACCTTCCCGCACCGCCATGCAGACACCACCACCCCCACCCCCCCCGCCCGCTCCCCGGGGGCGGCCCCGCGCGGCGGGCGCATGCGGGCTGGCGGCGCGGGGCGGGGGCGGGCGCTGCTCAGGTCGCGCGGTGGCAGCCCCCGGCCCGCCTCCTTCCCGCCCGCCCAGCGCCCGGCCCGGCCGCCTCGCCCCCCCCCTCCCTCCCCGTCCCCGTCCCTCTCCCTTCCCTCCCGGCCCCGCTGCCAGGGGCGAAGCCGCCCGCCGTGCCCCCCGCGGTGAGTCCGCCCCGCCGGAGTTGGGTGAGGAGGGGGGGGAAGTTTGGGGAGGCCCCAGCGCGGGCAGGGGGGAGCCCGGGGGGGGGGGGGGGTCTCCTTGAGGGGGGGCTGCGGGAGCCCCCCGCCCCTTCCCGCGTCCGCGCACGCTTCCTCGGGGCTTTTTCTCCGCCAACTTGGCGTGGAGCCGCTCCGGGCGGCCCCTCTCCTTCGCGTGTCTTTATTCTCCCTCCTTTTATTCTTGTTATTATTTTGTAAAAACTCATTTCTGTGTGTTTTCTCGCGCGGCTGCTCCCCGCCGCTATTGTCTGCGGGTCGGGGCCGGGCGCGGCCCCCATGCTGCGGGGGGGGGGGGGGGAGGGGAGCGTGTCCCGAGTGGGTGCGGGGACCCACGCACCTCCCGGCCGGCCGGGCCCCCCCTCTGCTATTGAAATGATTGATACCCTGATGGGGGGCGGGGGGGGGGGGGGGCGGCGGGGAGCCCTCCCCCCCCGCGCCTCGCTGACGCAACTTTATGCCTCAGTTTATTGCAAAGAAAATAACCCGGGCTTTCTGTCGGGGTCTGCCAAGCGAGGGGCCCGCGTGGGTGTTCCTGTGGGAGCTGGGGGGGGTGGGGGATCGCGGCCGTGGGGCCCGCTGCGTGCCCCGGCTCCGTCGTGCGGAGCTGCGATGGGTGCGTTGGTGGTTTTATCCTTCTCAAACAGAGACGTTCTTCTTTCGAAGCGAGTGCAGGAGTTTCTGGACAAGGATGGCGAAAGAGTCGTTGTTTCTTAGCTTGTAAGTTTGTCGGAGTTTATTAATCCACCCGCTGCGACCGTGGTGTGTCCCCGCAAGTCGTGTGAAGGAGTCGGGATTAGCCGAGGTCGGTTTTGCTGAGCGCTGCAGCTGGTTCTGCTCCAGTGTCCTTCACGGGGCTTCACATCAGCCGGAGCTCAGAAGTGGAAAAAAGTGATTTTTAAAAGTTTTTTTTTTTGAGGAGAGTGCTGTACCGGTTCTGTGGTGGATGGCCAGCCAGGGACTCACGAAAGAGGTTAGAAACGCTGTGCTGGTGTAGGACAGCTGGCCGCTGTGGTGTTCCCCCTGATCTTTGTCAGCCGTTAAACTTGAGGTGCTCATGGAGATATGCGATGTGGTAGAAATATGTAAAGCATGTTGCTTCAGAGCAGAGTTTAGACAGTTGGTCTGAGATCCGCGAGTGTCTTGTGTGCTGGGAGTTTTGGCTAATGTAATCTAATCGGTTTTAAAGGGCCAAGCTACGTGATTTCTGTTGGTGGTGACTCTCTTCAGTTTAAAATCTGTCCCTCGCTGGGTGTGGTTTGCACGTTTTGCACACCCGTGCTGAGCTATTGCAGAATTGCAAAGGTGAATCAAGTTCCACGTAGTTCCTTAAAGGTAAGGTACTAATGATTCAGTTAGTGCTGTGTTAGAGGAGGTGTATTTTTATACATAGATACCTTAGTAGTGGGAGTGGGTTGACGCTAACCTCATAACATCCGTGCCTGTGGGTAGAAGCCGGTGTCTGTACTAGAGGAGCAATCGCTCAGAAGATGCTTTGCCGTGCTTTGGGACGCTCTGCTCCAGGCTGTCACCTGCCACGGTGACAACATCTTGCGTGGACACTTGGGGCTGGCTTGTTCTGTGAGGTAGTGGTGTTTTTTTTTAATTACCCTGATAGCAGGGTAAGGGTGCGTTAAGCAAGGTGAGGATCAGCTGGGTATATGCTGTCTCTTGGCAGGAGTTCAAGCATGGACCTATCTTACGTGCTTGTGGGTTGAGCCTGGTGCGTCTCCCGTCTGTCCTTCCGGCGCTGCCTGGTGCTGGGCAGACAGGCTGGCCTGGGGCTGTTGCTAGAAGGGCACGGGTGTGGAGTTCTGCAGGACAGATGGGTTCTGTGGGTCGCCTGCATGAGGAGTCTCCCGCAGATGGGATGCGCCATGCGGCTGTTCCAGCCTGCATCTCCTGCCCTGCGCCCGCGGCCAAGGGATGGCCGGCATAGCCCGAGAGGTGAGGACATTCGGAGTAACAGAGCCCAGCCAGGGACTGCAGCCAGAGAGAAAGGCAGGAGCTCGGTGGCCCTGATTTACAGCTTCGCAGCATCAAAGGAGGAGAACACAGTTAAGAAGTCAAAGCTTCTCATGGAACCAGAGCTCTGCCAGGTACCGTCTGATGATGGATGTTTTTAAACACAGTCTGTGCAGGGAAGCTTGGAGACTCAGGCTAATGCAGAGCTCGCTACTAATCTCTCAGCAGGATATACTCCTGAGTAAGCTGTGTTCTGGTCTAGGGTACACTCCTGTGCTGAGAGGGGGATTAAGTACTGCTAAAGGAATCTGGTTATTCTATCCAAAGCGTGAATTAAGGCAGCGGTCAATAAATTATACTAGAGGAAAAAAAAACATTGGTAGTTCTGTTGATGGTATGCACATGTTCCTGTGTTACAAAGGCAGTGGGTGCTTTCGTATAATTTTCTGCTGGCATAAGAAGTTTTAATAGATAGCTACTTCACAGAAAAAATTGTTAGTGGAAGTTGTCGTGCCTGCTGCACCTATTTCTTTCCCACTCTGTTTCCAGGACACCAAGATACCGCTCTTTTCTGCCTGGTGTTCGGTGGTGATCCACTCACCTGTAAAGCAGTCCTTGAAGAGGCTTGGAAGCTTTTCTAGCTGGTTATCTCTGCAATCTACTTTAGTGCTATTAAATCTTATTTCTATAGGGGTTCCCCACACTGGCGATAACTAGCCTGAAGTAAACTAAACCGCATAGCTGATTGGTATGGAGGAACTATTTGGTTTTGGTTTTGCTCTACTGGCGGAAGGCAGTATTAGTCCAGGAGGCCGTAGAGGTACGCTGTGCCTTCCCTGAATGATCGTGGCCCCATGTTTTACCAGCCTCCTGGACAGGGAGTTGGCAGTTTGTCTGGTTTCCAGCCGGAGGATAACATAAGCAGCATCCTATCTGCAGGCACGCGAAAGGCTGGATGTGGGAAGCCGGGGTGGGAAGCACCTTGCAGCCCGCAGCTTGCGATTGCTGGGTGCTGCTTGGTGCCAAGTGCTGATGGGCTTGCTTGCATTGATCACCTGCGCGATAGATAAAGGTGATGAGTGGCTTTCTGAAGCACCCGATAGCTTTGGGCGTAGGTACAGTCCTGCTTTGCTGCTGTGGGGTTTGCCACGGGGGATATAATCCAGTTGGGAGCCTGGGTCGGGGCTGGCGTGTGCCACCTGAACAGTCATTTCCAGGAAGCGCCACGCTTTTTCTGAAGCAAAACTTGTTGTTGGGGTGTTTGATACAATGAGATTTTTATGAATAGCTTAGTCATGCTTCACTTTTTTTCTCCTCTAAAACAGCTGTCGTCAGTCTTGCTGTGGGGAGGGAGTCAGCCGCTGCTTGTGCTTGCTGAACAGTCAGACGCTTCAGTCGTGGTGTTGCAGCCTGGCGTTGCACTTCTTAGTTGCTTCTGGAAACGAAGCCGTGGATGTGGCATAATGTCTTCTTTTTGTTTATTTATTTTCTAAACCTGCCTTTCTCCCTTGCAAATGACCTTTATGCAGATCTAGAAGGCAAGGCACATCACTGGGAGTTAGCTGGTTAGTTACTTTGGTTAGCGATAAGAAAACACGATGGCAGCGCTCCAGGCAGAGCAGCTACGCCAGGAACTTGTTGCTGCAGTGAAGCTATACAGATCTTTTTTGAAAAGATATATCTCTATATATTTATGGCCCTTTGTCACGGAAACAGGGTGACTCCATGGTTGATGTCTACAGAAATACCCTGCGACGCCACAGATCCTGTAAACAGTTTAATGCCCGTCCAGAGAGTGCTGGTGGAAGCATACAGTAGGTAAAACTTTTTCAGTGTCGTCCTAAACTCGAACTGTAATTTTGTAATCTCTTTTGTGTGTCGGTGCAGGCACAAGCAGCCTCTTCCAGTTCCCCAGCTGGGCCATGCTGGGATTTGTGGGTCTGTTCAGCAAACCAGACTGGGAAATGGATTCCAGTTAAGAATACATATTTTTTTTTCTTCTGTGCAATTCATACCTTGGATCAGTTCAGCAAAAAAGTTCATTCTTTACCTGGATCAGTTCCCTGACTGGTGTCCTGTCGTGGTCTCATGAGCAGCTGCTACAGCAAAGGCTCCGGTGCTTCCATCAGGAGAAACACTCTGGGAGCTGCACCCGTGGAGGTGCTTTTCCGATTGCCAAGCAGGCATTTGACTGTGGTGCCCGTCCCTGTTTTGTAGCATGTGAAGACGACAAGGGAGATAGATGTGTTTCTAAGATAAGCCAGTGAGTTAGAAGTCGAAGTGTTTCCTTCTGAAGTTCCCCAAGACTGTAATTATTTCTATCTAGAGTGAAGATGTATCTTCTCTGCAAAAATAATCCCTGCATTTTTTTAGTCTTTTCTTTATTTTCTTTATAACCATTTTAGGTATGCTTCTAAGTTGTGGAGGAACAGGGGAAGTAAGTGTAATCACAAAAATTTTTAAGCAGTCAACAGTCCTTAAAAAGTATGCGGTGTGGTATCTTGCAAAAAGTAAGCTTTAATTCTGTTGTAACTGTAATGGATCGTGTGCTGTGACATGGTCAGGCAGTCTAACAAGACTATTTTGTATATATTTAAAAAAAAAAAGCCCTAGAAATCATGTGCTGGAGAGTTTATTGGGTGATTTTTATTATGCATGTGAAAAAGCTAAACTCCTTGCTGGCATAGCGATGCCATTCTCGCAGTCCCAACGCTGAACTTAGTGTAACAAAGGCGCATTGGGAGCTTCTCAAATATTGCTCATGGGATTGGAGTAAGCATAAGGAAAAACATAGTCCTCAAACTACCATCAGCAGCTCCTGCAGCTCCTGCAGCACTTGTGTCGAAGGTTTGAAATATGGTATATTCCAAGCATGTTTGGTGCCTCTGGGCAGCCTCCTGTGGGGTTTCTCAATGCTGCAAGGACTCCTGGTGGTATGGACCTTGTGGGCTTCCATAGTTTGTAGAGGACCTTGATTTTGGCTTTGGCTGCAGCATCCAGAATGGTGCTTTTTCACCATTTTCAACATTAACTTGTAATTCTATAGCAGGGGTTCATTCGGCAAAGTTAATCCTCCTTGACCACTTGTATTTTCTTTGAATCTCTTTCCTCTTCATAAGGACTGGGAATTCACTTTTGTATTTCTTGAAAATGATCCAATCTCTTAATTAATTTTTTTTTTTTTTGTGATTCCGTAAATTGTTCATAATAAATTATTCTCCCACCTGGCTGCTCTTCTCTTTCCAAAACCAGTGATAATTTTTTAATCAGTAGATACGGCAACTGAACTGTCACAGTTTTCTTATATGTTTGATCCTTGCATGACGTCACCTTTTGATTTTCTTGGAAATTGTGGGATGGCAACTGATCGCTTCTGTCAGTGAGTTGGATCCTCTCTGAGATGCTACTTAAAATGTATGAGCGCAGGTAGTTGCAACTGATCCATTGTATCTTAGTTTCAAGCACTTGTGAAATTTTCTAACAGACCATGCAAAATGTTTAGTATTTGCCAGAGAAGCTTCTGGCTGCTTCTAGTCTTGTTTAGTGTATTTTTCTTACTTCGTTCAGGTGGCTAGTCTACCTTCCACAAAAGTCACTACCCTTTAGTCTTTTTGTGGAACTGTTTTTAACTTCATGTTACATTTGCAAACTTATGTTTGCAAAACACACAGTGAGAAATTTCCCCAAGTTGTTGTTTGATGTGAGATGTTACTTACAGTGTGACAGCACAGCTGAGATGAGCCTGATCCAGTGTGAAAGAAAGAGTTTAAGGATTTTCTTCTGTAGCAGCAACTTCGGGTTTTAGTTCTGAGTGGGAGCGACAATAAAGTAAGTGATGAATTACTTATTTAAGTACAAGGCTGAATTTTGGCGAGACTGAATCTCCATGAGCAGAATTTAAGGTGATTGCCTTAAAGCAGAAGGGTGTATATGGCTTGATGATGATGTTCAAAACTTCGTGTTGAGAGAAACTACCCGATGTGTCATGTTTGGATCCCCTGTGCTTTTTATCACCCCTGACTAAGGCAAACTGAGGCAGTAAGTTATGTTAAAACCTGTGACGTACTTTGTAGCTTCATCTAAATTGTGTCTTAGGTGTCTGGCAAAGTTACTTGGGAAAGTAAATCTCTTTTCCAACATGTCTCTGCCCCCAGTGGTGTAGCTGCTTGGTGAGTCTGAACGCTGCAGTTAGTAAAACCATTACAAACAAGGATTTTGGCACGGAGCAGCTGTTCTAAACTGGACCGCCTTCAGACTCAAACTACTGACTCACCCTTTCTTTTTCCATGGATTAACACACCTGGCATGTGTCACGCATGGATGCTGGCCGACTCGTGGTGTTCTTGCAGGTATCCCTGTTTTCAGTGTAGGGAAGACCGCAGAGGGGGTGTGAATCTGCACAGCAGCTTCCCCCAGAAGATAAAAACCTCCAAGTGGAAGCTGGTGCTGAGGATGGGTTCGTTCAAAGACTCCTTTCGCCGCGTCCCTGATGCTGGGCTGCCAGAGGGATGCCGCTCTGCTCCTGCCACGTTTCAGGGCAACGCAGAGATGCCGCTTGCGTGAAGTCCCTGCCTTCGGTGCAACCATACGAAAAGCTGTGCTGGGTCAGGCTGTGGTCTGTCTGACCTCGTTGCCTGCCCCATGGCGTTGGTTGTGGGTCTCTGGGGAGGTGCAAGAGCAAGGCGAGCGGCCCACCCGAGTGTCCGTGGGCACGGTGGGGTTCAATACCAGGATGAGTGGCACGCTCGGCTTCCCGGCATGTGTGGCTCTCGACACTCAGCTGAATCTTGAAAGCTGCCGTCAATAGGAAGAGAGGGAAAGTGGGGGATGCCAAGGTGAGAGATTGCTGAAGTGGATGAGAGTCTTGCTCGCTTTGTACACTGATTTCCCTACTGAGTTTCCTCTGGGATGCTGAAGCCTTCGGTCCCAGAATAGTGGCGGGACAATGAATGCTCGGGTGGAGGAAGCAGGTGTTAAAGGAAGGGGGGAAGCGGTTTATGATTTGGGGGGAAGGGGAGACAGGATGGCCAGATTTGACCCTTACACAAAGCAATTTCTTTTGGCACATGAGCTTGTGCACTGCACGCTTCCTAACTGCCAAACCCACAAGTAAGGTGGCAGCAAAACTGGGACTTGCCTTTTTCTTGAGTTAATATCACTTAGTGGGTCAGGTGAGGTGTGAGGCTTACGTGATGGACTTCTGATGGTACGTGATGAATTTTGTTATCTTTTGTTCCCTGCGATCATAAATCTTTCACTGCAGCAACAAGGCTGCAGTACGGACGGCTCTGGACTTCTTGAAGTCTGCACTTTGTACTTGGGGAGTGCTGGTTTTTAATTGTTTTAAAACCAAGCTGGAGATGAACGAGTTGGTGTGACCTAGATTAAAATAGTTTCCGTAGTCTGATCTGGTTTGAGTTGGTGCAGAGGATGATTCAGGAGATGAAAGTAAAACACGCTGGTTCACGTCCTTACGTAGCAGATGTGTTTGCATCTGTAGCCGAAAGACGTCCCATCCAGGGAGCACTGGCAGTGCTTTGTTTCAGTGGGGTTTCCATCCTGTGCAGGAGCTTCTCTTGAACATGGGAGTCAGTTTTTCCATCGCTGGGTGGTTTGCAGCCACTCCACCCATTTTTATGATGAGTGATCATTGTCTGAGAGCACAGTGGAACACAAGAGGTGGTGAGCAAGCCTTTTGTTCCATTAAATGTAAATGTTTATAGTTTCTCTTCTCCTAGCAGCTGTGAGGAAGATAGGTTGTCGCATTTGAGCAGAGAAATAAAGACTAAACCGCTTTTCTATGTACTGTTATAAAAGGAAGCTTTGTGTAATGAACATTAATTTCAGAAGGTCTGGGTGACTCTTGACACTTTTGTGTGATGCAATGCAAAATGTTGCTGCAAATGTTTTTGTTACCTGTAGGTTTTTCTGTGTGAAGTAGTGCAGTTGCCAGCAGGAAAATAAGCATACGTCACCTTCGGGTCCGGTGTGGGAGGGTGCTGGGGGTTATGTTGGTACCCACCGTGCGGCTGCGTGCTGGTGGCTCCGTGGGGTCCTGCTGACTTGGACATGGGAGTGCGAATCCGCTTGTGCAGTGGGGGCTTGGGAGTCTCCAAAATCTGGAGCTACTTTTCCACCCTGGCCAGGGCTACTAATTAATTTTTGACTCAGTCTTTTGGTAATGTAGCCTGAAGAAGGTTGCATGTAGCATGGAGGCTGAGATTTGAGCACTTAACTAGGTTAAAAGTGCTTTTAACGAAGTTAAAAGTACGTTCTTGAGTGGGTGTTTTGGTCGGCTCCTCTTTAAGATGCTGGAGGGGAGTGGGGTGATGGGAGCTGGTCTCTTGGCAGCTGTTTCACAGTTAAAACAGGGCCTCGGTCCCAACTTTCATGAGCCGTGTATTAAGCTAGAAAAAGAACTAGCTCGTTGCTCGAAGAGCTTACAGGCTAAAACTGTGGATAATAAATATGCTTGCATGGATGTTAAGAGGATTAATGTTTGTGAAGTGCATTGAAAGTGGAAGAATTAAAGTAGTACTTAAGTGGTAACTGGCTGCGTGTCACGTACGTCTCGTTAATTTGTTTCTCCCTCCTTCCCGTCAGATTACAAGCAGCATTTGTCAATATATGAAATTCACATGGTAGTATCATGTTTTCCTGCATTTTGGGAATTTTACTCTTACAATTTACTTGTGGGCAGTACCTTTAGGGTGGTAAAATGTTGTCTCCTCAGATGTCATATCTGAAGAAGAGGTACCCTGCTAAACGTGCGGTGCTTCCTTCTGCAGCTGGAATTGGCTCTATTTAGACTGTGGGGTTTAGTGCTTAGACCTCCCTGGTTTTTCCTTTATCAGATTAGCTAGGATTTTGGCAGGACTTTGTGCTGCTTTTTCTTAGCCAATCGACTTGCATGTGAGTGTTCAGTAACTTGCTTGCTTTATAATCTCAAAGTTCAGAAGTCATCAGGCTGTTTGAGACTAATACGAGAACCTGTCCCAGCAACAGCTTACAGTGGGTGCGTAAAAGGAGAACGCTTCAGTAAGCAGAGAGCAAGTTCTGAAATGAAGATTCACGACTACTTGAGGAGGATGGAGGACTTGTGGCAAAGAAAGTGCTTGAAAATGCATGCATCTTCCTGAAATTACAAAACATGCGTGTGCTTTTTTTAGCCTTTATTCACTGGATTGCTTGCGTGGCCCACCCCCTCTGCTATGTCAATTAATACTGAGATGGCAGATAAAAGGCAATCGTACAGTTACTGTACAATTGCATTATATAAAAAGAATGAGCATTTGAAATGCCAAAAAATGATAAAAAGTATCAAGTGAGTGTAAATTTATAATTTTGTTTTAATGCTCTGCTTAGAAGAGTCTTCATTTTTTTTCCTCTCTCCAGGAACTAGTTTGTGAAATATTTTCCAATTTTTACTAAAAAATTGGTCTCATCAGTGCTTCTGGTATAAATTAAAAAAGAATAATACTGTTTGCGTGAATACCTGTGTGTATTTATATGCTGAGAGAAACTTAAGCCATTTTGGAGGAAGCGTGCTTGAAATCTCGTTAAATTTTGTCTTTCGGGAATGCTACATCACTTGGTGTTTGCATTGAAGGAGGTCAGTTGTTTCCCTACAAAGAGTAGGGATTTTTTTGACTCTTAGAGAAGGCTGGATCTGAGCTGCTGGATGACGTGGGAATGAAGAAGGAGACTTGGTTTAGTGTCTGGAAGTCAGAATGAGGAGCGGGGAGCTGTTGCAGCGTGGCTGTGTTAACGTGGCCGTGATGCGCAGCAGAGCACGTTAAGAGATGTAAAACTGTGCCTAGTTCGGACATGTCGCTTCTGGCCAGTTGGCAAAAAAACACCACCCCACACATTCCCATGATGGAAGGGAGAGAAAGAGCTATTGGGATGCTGCTAGATGCGAGCCTAGCAGCAACGGGGAATTTTGGAATACGCCCGAGCTGGGGAATGCAGTGGCGAGCTCTGGGTGTGAGCCTTCCAGCCAGGGAGAGCTGCGGGATGGCAATGGCATGGACCACCCTGCGTGTTGGGAACTAGTTGTGACCTTTGCCTCTTGCTGTGCTTCAGCGTTAGCAAGCCATTCCTCATTCAAGAGCAGACTTTTGGATGTGTCCTGGGCAGTAAGCAGCTGCTGTGAAGGTACAGGAGTAACCCCATTCGCTCACTTCTCCTTGAAGTTAGCAAACGTCAGTTCCTTCTGTAGCGCAGGGTGCTGAACCCCTGGTGCTGGGATGGGGCAGGTCCTGGGGTTAGTTGCCTCGGTCGGTGTCCTTGCCTGCTAAGGAGCACAGGCAGGATCAGAACAGACATTGATTTTTGTTTGCCCCTTTAAATTATCTGTGTCAACTCTCCGATGTCATTCAGAAAGTAAATTTTTTCTAATATGTCCAACCCAGACAAGTGCTTATATATCCAGCAGCCAGGAAATTGAAGAAGTCCTGATCTATTCTTAATTTCTTGTGTTTCCTGTGGTTTTATTGTTTGTGTTACCAGCCCTAATATTTACATACTTTTGAATGAGCTTTTCTTTTTTTGGAAGATACTGCTTTGTTCGTATGCCTTGCAGAACAGGTTCTGCCATTTTTTTTTTCCTAATAACCAAACAACTTACTTTCTCAAAGGAATAGGAGAAAAAAAAAAGGGATGATGATGGGAAACACCAAAGGGAGGTATCTAAGAATAGAATTGTTTTTTGCTGATGATATGATAAGGCTCTAAACTTGTGTCTACCCTTCCAAATGTCCTTGGGCTCTTTGAGAGCTTTGTAAAACTTCTTGCATATCAAATTACATGCTTGTGGGTGCTTTATCTGAATAGCAGATGCATTTACTTAAATGCAGAGGTGCTTCTATGAAAATGCTTGTAAGAACAAAGTTGCACTTCGCACTAAAACCCCGGAGAGTTAGCAGGGCAAGTCAGTGGACTCGGCAGCGTTAATGTTTAAAAGTAGTTCTGGTGGGTGGTGTCCAGCTGTTTGTCTCTGGAAACTGATGTAGACTTTTTTCCTGCGATGCTAGGAAGATTTCGTAGTTATGTTGCCTGCCTTGGTTCTGGGTGTGGAGGAGTGATGGAGCTGATGTTCTTCTGGAGGTCTCTGCCTTGGTACATCAGCTGGGCTTCTTTTCCATGGATATTTGGTTTCCTCTAATAATCCTTTCGGAACTAATTTGAAATTGCCAATTTTTTAAAAAATAACATCTCTCCAAAGAAGATGTGATCAGCCTTTCTTTGCAGATATTACTGTTCTATGTTGATTTTCTAACTACTCTTCAAGTGTATATTTCTTTTAAGAAATAAGGCAGAACTTTTTTTTTTCCTTTTAAATCTGTTCTCCCTGCCATGAAATAAAACCTATTTGCATGTTGATGAATAGTGGCTAGGAAGCCTGTCTGGTTCTGCAACTGGATCCATAAGTAGTGTTGGTGTCTGGTTTACTTAGAGAAGGAAGGTGTCCCGGGGTGGCGGTGGCAGGGGGGGAACACTGTGCTTACTCGCTGTAAAGTTCCCATGTCTGGGCCTCGTTCACCACCACCACACTTTAAAAGAAACACGATACAAAATGTGTAGCTTAAATATTTGAAGTACAGAAGACCTTTAAAAGCTCAAGCAAGTACTGACTTTAATAGAAATGGGTTATATTGACCATTTTTTTTTTTTTTTTTCTCCGTACCTCTGCTGCGGGCTCAGAAAGGGCTTTGTGGATGGTAAAGCTGGTGAGACACAACGCTTTCCCCATCACCCTTCCTATCTCTTGCCACAGGGAGCCCCTCGGGGCAGGCGGAGTGCGTTGCTGCATGTGGTCCCTGTATAACGCTCCAGCGTGTTCGGGTGGATGGGACCGTGCTGGGAGCAGCTGTTCCAGTTGCCGGACTGGATCTGGCAGCTAATTCTCAAACCTGTTGGGTCTCGGGATTGTGGTTTGGATGAATGCCTATGAAACGCACCCTCCCAGCCATTTGTAAGGATATTTTTTGAGCCAAAAGCACCAGGTCTGGTCCTCGGAGCGTTGGTTTGTGGCATGGTTGCTAAAGGAGAAACTGCCCTCTGTGCGAGACTAAAAACCAGTTTATTCTGGAAGACAGAAGGAGAAAGTTCAGTTGGTTCAGGGGCTGCACAGTTAACCATCCCTGACACCCCAGAAGCAAGCGTATGCGCACTCCTCTTGCAGAACAGCAATGGCAGGTAATTAGCGTGAGGCCATCCTGTGAGCAGACGAGGCTCGGGATGCTGGTGTCCCGTTTGGATGACAGCAGGCAAAATGAAACATGGCAAAGCTTCAGAGTTGGAATAAAAAAAGCTTTTCATTTTTGCCCCCTTAACGAAGACGGTGGTGAAATGCTCCCCTGCTGCGCCGTATTTTCCTTTTTTAAACTGCCTGTGGCATGGTTATTACTGGATATTGTGAAATGTAAATAACGCCAAGGTAGTGAACTCGGCATTCCTGGCTCCTTGGCAGTGTTCGTGAATGGAAACATCTGTCCGAGTCCTCTCTGCTTCGCTTCCCTCGCACAGCTGCCCGCTTTAAGCACGGCTCAGCGCGGGGCCATACGTGCTGCCGAGTCCTGGAAAACCTCTTCCTTAACTTCTGCATGTGCACACCACACAAAATGGAGGAGAATCTAGAGGCTAAAATGTGCAATTAATTTTTTTTTCCTTCAGGAGGATTTTAGTGCAACTTGTTTAAATTTCCAGCTCTGGAGCCCCCAGCAAAAGAAGAACGTGGAGCTGTTGGAGCTGATCCAGAGGAGGGTGACAAAGATGATCAGAGGGCTGGAACACCTCTCCTACGAGGAAAGGCTGAGAGAGTTGGGGTTGTTCAGCCTGGAGAAGAGAAGGCTGCAGGGAGACCTTGTAGCAGCCCGCCAGTACCTGAAGGGGCCTACAGGAAAGATGGGGCAAATCTTTTTAGCAAGGCCTGTTGCAATAGGACAAGGGGTAATGGCTTCAAACTCAGGGAGGGTAGATTTAGGCTAGATACAAGGAAGAAATTTTTCTCAATGAGGGTGGTGAAACCCTGGCACAGGTTGCCCAGAGAGGCAGTTGATGCCCCATCCCTGGAAACGTTCAAGGCCAGGTTGGACGGGGCTCTGAGCAACCTGATCTGGTTGAAGATGTCCCTGCTCATTGCAGGGGGGTTTGGGCTAAATGACCTCCAAAAGTCTCTTCCAACCCAAACCATTCTGTGATTCTATGAAAAATCTGGTGTTCTTGTGCCAGCTGTCAGCTGCAGGACACGATGCAGGATAGACCTGACCTCATGCTGTCGGCAGAGTCTGGCTCTTCTGCTGGTCCATGCATCTCACTTGTTTCATTCACAAATCACAAACCCTCGCTTGGCAAATGCATAACAATTCCCTGTCTCTCCTGTATAGGGTATAAGCTTCACTTGAAAGGACGTGTTGGTTTGCAGGCTTGGAGATGGGTCGCTGTGTGACCAAGTGCAGAAAGGAGGGTCGGAAACCTCCCTGATCATTCACTTGGTGTTTTTTCTTGAGCTTGAGTGAGAGTTCTCAGGAGCTTCTACTAAGTGGGCATTTGAAAAAAAAACAACCACCCACAAAAAATCCAAAACCTAAAAACCATGCAAATAATGCAGGAAATACGTAATGAACATTTCACGATTGGCAGAGATAGTAACCCGGGCTTCAGAGCTTTGGGGCGGCTACAGGATGTAAATACTATGGCACAGACGGGTGCTGTGTACCAGCAGCATTGGCTGTTTTGACTCCAAAGCAGACTTTGTAAACTTTAGACAGCGCTTTCAAATCTTTTTTATTTAAACTAGAGAAATTGTTGTGAATTTTGTCACCCTAGTGGAACTCGAAACTGACACGTCATCTTTACAAGGTGTTTTCTTTGTACTTTTCTGTTTGTGATTTTAATGATAAATTGGGAAAAATGAAAGGGGAGGGGGAACAGGATGCTTTCGTTCCTTTTTAAAGGTAGAAATAGCAACCATTTTCCTCTCTTCTTCCACTCCTTTTATGTGTGAAAAGAGAAATGTCAGTTTTTGAACAGATCAGAAACTTTACTAGTACAAGCATCAGTTTGAAGCAAGACTGGCTGGCCAGGTTTTGATGGGTTATGAATATATTAGGTGAATTAATACAACTGGCCACAATGCATTTATGAAAATGCTTTTGCATGTTTTTAAAGCTTTTGGTGCTTTTTATTTTGCTGTCAAAAGGTGAAAAATTGTTCTCTAAGGGAAACCTTAAATGTACTAGCCAGGGAATAATTCTGCATGGAATATATCCTGTTCTGGGAAAAAAGTGGGTTATTCTTAACATAAATTACATACTCAGAATTAACTAAGATTAAAATTACAGTGAAGACAGGCTAATAGGGATTTTACTCTGCTTAGGAATCTGACTTAAAGCGTGCATCAGAGTCTGAAGCTGAATTTGAGCTGCCAGTGCAGTTGAGTGTAAAATGCCTCCCTGTCTCAACTGGAGTAGGATAATGCAGAGTTTTAACTGAAGTTGTTTTTTTTTTTTTTTTCTCCTTTTCATTGGACAGATTTCTAAAGAATTATTCTGATGATTTTGTTTTCCCCTCTGAGTCATTCCAAAACCTAATACAAAGCAGCATTGCGCACTGGAGGGGGGGTTTGCTTCTGCTCTCTCTACTGTCTCTTCAGGATTTCCAGCCTTGTATAGAATTGCTCGAGGCAAAGGTACACTAATATTATTTGATGAACAGGAAGTCTACAAATAACTGTGGTATTTTGCCGTTAATTACATTTGCAGTGATGCAGGTGTTTAGTCTTACCCATAGTCAGGAAAACCAGTGCTTCAAATAGATAGATTTGTCAGAACATGTGGAGGAGGAGGTGGGCTGTAGGGCTGAAGGAAAGTACAGCAGCAAAGTTGAGTTTAAGGGTTTTAAACAAAAAAGGTTTCAGGAGACCTGTTGCTGATGGCACTGCTGCTGTGTGAACCCCCATTTCTTCAGAAATGACAAGATACCTTCCTTTCGATTTTTGTTTGTTTGTTTTTTGTTTGGATGGGTTATGATGGTCTTAGATTGATGTGCTGCTGGTTCTGCTCGGGGAAGGCTCCCACTGTGGTCTCAGGGCTTTGTGGTATTTGTTAATGTGGTCGTTTTGCCTCGGGCTTCTCACCCCCAAACCTCTCCTTAGCTCATGTGGTGCAGAAACCCTTCTCTGGGTTGCGCTGGTGAGCGGAGCAGCTACATGTTCACCCTTGAGCAGCGGGTTAGGTGACACCCCACGTCTCCTCCAGACAGCGAGAGTGTTAAAACACTTCATTAATACTTAACTTCAGCGCTCTCAATGAGATGGCTGAAGGAAATGAAATACTGTCATTAAAGTCATGCTGTTGGAAACGCCTGAAACCAGCTATATCGGGAGACTGACTCATCCTGCCCTTGCTCTGGGAGCATGGCTGGATGCAATGGGAGGGTATCCTTGGTTTTTTTCCCATCTTTATGACCTTGTGTCACCAGCCGATGAGTTTATTTGGGAACACACTGATGCAGGAGAGAGGACAATATGCAAACTAAGGAAGAGTGGATTTAGACTGGATATAAGGAAGACATTTTTTATGGTGAAGGTGCTGAAATACTGGAATGGGTTGCCCAGAGAGGTGGTCAATGCCCCATCCCTGGAAACACTCAGGGCCAGGTTGGACGGGGCTCTGAGCAACCTGATCTGGTTGAAGATGTCCCTGCTTATTGCTGGGGGGTTGGACTAGATGGCCTTTAAAGGTCTCTTCCAACCCAAACCATTCTATGATTCTGTGTTTCTGTGGGTGATGCTCATAGCTGAAATAGTCTTGGAGTAGTTATTTTAAGAGGCAATCCTGGCTCACGTTCATCGAGCTGAACTACCAAGAGCAGCTTCTGATGTGGAAGAAAGGAGATGGGGAGAAAGGATGCAGGTGGTAAGAGGATGTGTGTACCAGCAGTGGAGCACTGCTCGTCTTATCTCTTCCAAGTTCCCTGCTTTTCCTCCCTCTAAAGATGGTCGTTATTCCAAGCGGGCTCGAGGGGGGTGGGGGGGATGGGGGGTGGGGGGGGTGGGAATGGTAGGTATGCAAGGAGCAAGTATGCAGAGAATTGCTGTGCTGTATGAAAACGTAGTATGAAAGCTGATAACTGAGATGCATGGCGATGTCTTCAGTTGAGTTTGGCTCTGAAGCTTTAGGGGGCATAGCAAAATACTTGTGTGCTAGCCCATGTGGGCCGTTATAAAAATAGATAAATATAAAAGATTGTCCCAATCTTGCTTAGTACTGTTCTTGAGCACTTCTCTCAACTTTGGATGTTCTTGAAAAAATTGCTCTTTCTTAGCATAAAAAGCAGTACTTAAGATATTTAAATAGAAATGGTGCTGCCTCTCCAGAAAGGAATATGAGTATAAATATTGAAAGTGTCCGGCTAACCCGGCAGGATTGTGGATGAACACATGATACTGTGCCTTGTGCATTTACGACTGTAATTATGAATGACTTGTGCTGTGAGACAGTGATAGCTTCAATACTGCCTTTTTGTTGTAAATACAGCGTCTTCTGTGCTATTGTTTAAAGGCTCCTTTGGAAGCCTGACTTAATGGTGGAGCTGAGTGAATAATTCAAAAACTTTTTAACAAGTACATGTTTAAATTCTTAAATGAGCTCACCATAACCTTCTTATGCACCCCTCCTGCATGTGTCATACAAATATTAGAATAATTGAGTTTTACTAACGCAAATGTTTCCGTGAAGCAAATTTTTAGAGCTTGATGTATGGCTGTTTATGGAAAGGGGAATGTTAAAATCTCACACACCAGTGTCTGTGCCAGAAACATGTGCTTGCTTACTTAGGAAGAGGGTGGGAGATAGGACCCTTGGCTTCATTTGAGCAATCCTAATTAAGCTCGTTTGTCAGATTGACTTGTATGCAGTTTAAAAACTGGACACATGTATTTAAAGGAATTTCAGATGTATCCCTCTTCCAGGCCATTCTACGAACAGTAGCAGTACTTATTTTAAAATATTTGCTTTTTTCAGATAAGTACTATTTCTGACTCTTTCCTTTTCTCCCCCCTTTACACGAGATGAAGCAGCACATTCAAAACGCATCTGCCTAGCATCACTGAGTAGCTCAACACAGGGATGCAGACCACAGAAAATTCAGTCATCTTCCAGATTTGGTCTTCCTTTGGCTTGAAGTCCAGTTCAGGCTGGAGGAGAGCCTTGCAGATGAGTAATTTGGGTGGATTTAGCATGGCTGCTCACACGTATTGATGTTTGCAGACTTGCTGGTGAAACCTCGTTAGTGTTAAGTCACTTTGGAGTACTGATGGTCTTTCCAGGGCTTTTGTTTGCCCTTTAAACAGAATGTCTAGGGAATCAACATTTATTCATCTCTTGCTTCTGAAGAGGAGTGGAAGACTTAAGAATTGAAAGCCAGCTCAAGAAGCAGGGGTTTGAGGATTAGGTAAGCAGCTGGGCAATGCTGTATTCTCAGTGGAGAATTGTTGCTTAATTGGTTACAAGCATTTAGTAGAGGCTGTTGATTCTGTTTTCACACAAACCTTCTCCTGTGCATGCTCTGGCAGCCCTCTAACCTTTCTGGGACTGCGAAGTGTGTGCTGCAGCTTCCCTTGGAGGATGGGATGGCAAACCCGCACTCTTTCAACGCGTCACAAGCTTGCAGAGTCTGAATTGCACCTGCGGGGTTTACTCTCTGAATTTTTGATTTCTTCGCCAACCTTCATCTCCGAGCTCTGCGGAAACCTTCTGTAACAGTCTCAGCGTGGTTACCACAGAGCTGCCCAGGAACATGCTGAGCACCAGTCACTGGTGAGCATCCATGCCATGTGCCCCTCGCAATCTATGCAGAAATCTGGAATTGCAGGCTTGTGTGGCGAAGCAGATTCTTGGAGTGACAAAGAAACTACTATTAAAAACTTCCACTGCCTTCAGTTGCAGCCATTCTAAGTGTAACTTCCAGCAATACAGAGGCTGGAGGCTAGACATCTGGGTATCTGTAGCCAGGCAGGCGGAGGAGGTGGAAAAACCTAATATGATCTTTAGAAGTAGGAACTTTTGTTTTTTAGGGTTATGGAGAAAAACAGACAAACAAACAAAAACCCTAAAACACCAAACCCCAGCATCATCACAAAAACCAACCTTGAATTTGCACAAGATGGGCGGTAAAATTTCAGAGCCAAGTAAACTTGTTTTTGTTTTTTTTTTTTTCTTTCCTGAAACTGCAATGTGTGTCAAGTCATATTTTAACTGAACAAAATTAGTTGTATCCAGCTCTGTAACAGGGGGCACTGGCCTGTTGTTGTGGTTTTCTCGTAGTCTGTTGGCGTGGAGGGGATGACCAGACTTAGGCTGACTCCCTCCCATCAGCTGTAGCAACTGGTTGCAGCTGGGTCTTTACCAAGCTGAAAAGAGCTGACCAAGGAACATCTAGTCCATGCCTCTTCATTTCCTTACAATGCAGTGAGTATCAATGGTTCATCAGCTGTAAATTGTCAGTGCGGGTTTCTCAGATTTTAAAACAAATGGGAAGGTTTGGGTGCACTTCATTCACTTGTTTTTAATTAAATATCGGTGCAACAAGAGTTGCTTTGTGACAAGAAGGACCCAACAATCTCACAAAATGTGCCGAACAAGCAGGCTGTGTCTTGTCGTCCCATTACGACATTGCCACTGCGGGAAACACCCTTTGCGCTGTGATAAACTCGTCCTTACTACTGGTGCTAAACTGCAGATTAACGTGGGCAATTGCGCTCGTGCACTGCAGATCGCTAACAGTCTGCTGGCTCTTCAGAGATTGTGCTGCAAAGCATGTGTGAAGATAGGTGAGCAATATCACCCTTATTTACTGTGCGGGGAATCTGAGGCTTGGCAACTTTTTGCTGAAATACCCACGACATCTGAGCGTTTGCCCAGCAAGCCGCTGTAGTTTACAATTGAAGTTGGCGATTGCAACTGGCACGATCTCCGCTGCCACACGAAGTGGGGAGAGCAAGTGCCGGCTGAGCTTTGCCTGATGCGTCGGAGGAGATACAGGCTGGTGGCAGCGCAGAAAGTGACTGTTGTCTCCTGGTTCCCTAATTCTCTGCTTGTTCACCGAGAAGAAATTACGTGACCACTGAGCAAACTGGAGTGTCTGTACAGTTTGTGCTGAAGTTTTGTATGGAGTTAATAATAACCTAGAGCAGAAACTGGATCAAAATAAGCTCTGGATTTTGTTGTTGGTACTTTTTGATTGCCTATTGGCATTCTGCAAAGCAAGAGGTAATTTGTCAGCCATTGGCAGGCTTGTCCCTGTTTACATAAATATCTTTGATACTTCACCCTCCCCGTGGCGACCTGTGGACCATCTCTGTTGTGTCTTTATGCCATTCTAGGTTTGGTTATTCCCTCTTTCTGCCCAGTAGAGATTTGCACCCCATCCCAGTCTGATTCAACCTGGTGCCTGTTCAAAAATGCATCACCTTGTCTTTTAAGTCTTCCTGTCCATATAATAGTGTGTTGAAAAACATTTTATTGTTTTTGCTTGTTTTGAACTCATTTAGCATTGTCAGAGGGGAAAACATTGAATGACTTAATGTGCGTTTGGGCTGGATGGAGTAATGATGAAGTATGGCCGAGTTGTTTTCTTTCTTCTAAAGCCGCACACTATTTTCTGCTCTGGGTGTTTTGATTCTTGTTTATTTTGCTAGTTCGTTTGGAGAAGAATAGTCTGGGAGAGGGGAAGGAAGAGGCAGGGTTTACCCCTGCAACCATCATTGTTAGGCCTAACTTCTGGTAGAGTTTTGCTGCTTTGGCTCGACCTTTTTAAACTTGGGAAATGTGTTTTTGTTTGTATTTCCATCTTGTTACATTTTAAAACTATTATAACTGTACCAGATTGTTTGAAAAACGTACCCCCTATTAATGTTCAGAGTCTCTAAATAGAGTTTCCAGGCAGCTTCTCATCCGCCAAGTACCATACCCGGCTCTCGGTGGGGTTTTGCTTGGTTAGCTCGAAGAATCTGCAAAGCAACTGTTCAAAATTGCTGACACATGTTAAGTAATGTGGAAATCGCCATCCTACTCTACTGAAGTCTCAGTGCTCATGTTGGCAATAAGAACAGGATCTGACCCTGAAGATTATAAGTGAACTGTCTTAATCTGGAGAGCATTTCCAGGCAGCGTCTTCCCTCTGACTGTCTACTTTATCCTTTTGGTCTTGGGTATTGTTCTTTCATTAAATTTTGTTTTAATTTGCTCAGTCTCTTTAAAAATATCCCATTCTGCCTCTTCCATGTGTTTTTGAATTACTCAACCACGTAGGTGTATTTAGTGATGCCAGTTTCAGAGTAAAACTTCAATTCTGTAGTTGAATGTCAGGAGAGGCAATGCCTAGTTCTAACAATAATGCTATTGGTATAATGCTCATTGATAAGAAATCCATCATCTTCCACCTCCCTCCTCCAAACCTCCAGTGTTCAGCTTTGGAGCAGCTGTAATCAGCCCGTACGACTTCCCTTCCTCCTCTCATGAATAAACCCAGCTACCTTATCTTCTCTATCGGAAAGTCTTCCCTGGCTCGAACAGCCTCTCGAGGCGCATATAAAAGGGGCTTTCACTGGCTAACAGGAAGCGCAATGAATAGAGGAACTTTTGATAATGCCCCGTCTGTCTGAGCAGAGGATCAGCCCGACTAAATTGTACCAGATTAGTGAATGGTGGTGCTTCAGCCGGGGCCAGAATTATAAGTTTTTAATCTTGGAACAAGCAATGACTTCTTCCTCTTAAACAGCGATCAACTCCCTCTTTGATTTGGAGGCTTGCGGTCATCCATATTCAGTTAGTTTGGGTGGGTTTTTTTGGGTTTTTGTTTGATTTTTGTTATTTTTTTTTTTCAGTCTGCATTCATGGTTCTTAAGAAGCCCGGAGTGCTTTTTTTGGTAGCGGTGATTTTGGTAAGACCATGTGCCATTTCTCCCTGTAACTTGCACCATGCTGTGGATTTCTGTGGCTGTAATAAAGGCTTGCATGTCACAGCTTTACCAGTATCAATCCATGTTGTGCTGCCTCGCAGGCTTTCGCCGTTAGCCATGGGGTGGTTTGGATTTTTTTTTTAAGCAACACTTTTTGGTTCCTGCCACCTTCAGCCTGACTGGGGTGGATGACGACTCCTCATTTCCCACCCTACAGCTTGGTCCAGACTTTCTGGTAATCCAGCTTGAGGGGAGAGACGAATGACTGCAAATCTAAATGGGGCAGTTTAGCTAACTGCCTTGGGCCTGACTAGCTGGATAACGCTAGTTTTATTGCAGTCCAGTGTGATTGACATTTGAGGAATTGCACTGGTATAGTACTGGCAACAGCAGTGGAAAATCTGCCCTGGTGTTTCTGATGTGTTTGCTGCCTGAGGAGCACCTTTTTGGTACAAATAACTGTCTGAAATGCAACTGGTGGAGTGAATGTACTTCTTTTTCTTTAAATCACTGACTTTTTATGTTCCCAAGGAAAAAAGTGAGTATTATCCTACTTACTAAAATCTTGTGTTTTTCTGTGTTTTTTTCAGGCCTCTCTTCTTGGATTTTAGTACTGGAATACTCTCTAATGACAACTTTGCTTAGGTAAGTGAAGCAAGATTTTTTTTTTTGGTAGGTTTTTTAGAATCACTTCCTCTATCTTAACTACTTCTGCATGTTGTGTTGTAACTGTGAGCTGCCAGCCAGCTGTGCTGCGTGTGCTGTGGTTAGGGCTAGAAAGATGTAGTAAACAAAAGTAGGGGTAATGCCTGTAGTGTGACATAAGGACCTAATTTATTAATTTAATCAAATGAAGTGGACGTGGTTCAGAATAATGAAATACAGCTTTTGTCTGCATATTACTGCATATTCTGACCAATTTATGATTTTTTTTTCCCAAGAGATTCTCTGCATTTTTTTTTTTTAATTTTGGAAAGTAAACTCGTTTTGTTGGTATCACTTAATGTCATTTCATTAGGAAAATGAAGCGTTAATACTTCCAAGACTGTAGATACAGTCACTCTTCCTCCATCCTTTTCTCTTCCCTCTTTCCCTCAACAGTTCTAGGCAGGAGTTTCTGACGTGGAGGGCGAATCATAAGAAGCTTGAGTTTTATGGGTTTTTTTAGCCCAAAAGATGGGAGAACCCAAACAAATTTAACACCCCCCCCTTCCATCTTCTGAACCCCGTCTACACCTCGAAAATGCTAAATTCAAGCTGATCAGTGATAAACAGGGTTTCTGAGCACTCATTACGAGCACATCGTCTTGTCTACTTCTAAATACCTTTGCAAACCCAGTTCCTGTGCTGCTGCAAATCACGGGGGCATTCTGCTGAGCTGGAGGGCAGCCCAGCCATGGCTTGGGTGATGGGTGGAAGAGCTAAATGTGCTGCTGTACCAAAATGTACCGTATTTTCCTTTCTCTGTGATGGAGAGAAGATTTGATTGACCTCTAATGCAAGGCAACAAGTTTATCCCCAGATATGCAGCTAATTTTGTGTATTAGTTGGAGATGCTTGTAATGCTGGATGAGGCCAAACAGTGACTGCAGTACTTACATGGGGGGGAATATAGTATTCTAGCATATATGCTGACAAAGATAAAAGTGCTGCTGTTCTTCGTAAAGTGTCTGTGAAAGGGTTTTCTTTTCTCTCTCTGTTTCCTGCCGCTGGGTCTGTAGCAGTACCCACCCTCTCTCCCTTTTGATCTCCTTCCAGTGGATGGTCAGCGTGGAAGCTTCTGGCCTCTGTCCCTTGAGACGATGGACCTCGGTGAAATAAAATTGATCCACTCTTAAACCAGAAGTCTTCTCCAGTCTGCTTCTCCCTGGTATTTGTCCCTCTTTGGGAAGGACTCTAGGAGAGCAGAGAAGTCTTCAGCCTTAAAACCTCATTTTAGTAAAACAGAAAACTGCAGAGAGGAACTTGGGTTCCCTTTAGTTTTCCTCTTAGGTAGCTTGTCTGAATTTTTCTATCTGCTGTTCCTTTGCCAGGGTACTGAACAGGAAGTATCTTGTGTAGTGTGGCTTTTGACTTTTCTGGAAACACACGTGAATGGGCTGGTGGACTCCAAACTGTGGGTAGTCCACCAAAGGTGGACTTTCTGATCCTGATAGATGGTCTGCTTGGTGTTTCGCTGAACTGCAGGCAGAGTGGTCTGTAAGACAAAGCTGAAGCTGGACGTGATGGCATCCTTTGCATTTTACTAATTCAGAGAAAAGACCTTAGGAGAGCCATATCTGGTACATGTCAGAGAGCTCGTTGCTTGGCATCCAGCAACAGGTTGCTGATGAGACGCGCTTGCCCATTGCAGCGTGCTTGCGGTTCCCCCACATTTCCCTTGACTGCTACGTAGTTTGAGGAGTGACTAATTTGCAGCCTGAGGATGTATTTATTGATGCCGCTGCCTGTCCAGAGAGTGGAGAGGACTCTGCAAACCAGGGAAGTGTTTAGACAGCAGTTTTAAATCCTTTTAACTTTGTATATTAGACACATCTATGAATATATGCAGACCTAGCTAATAAATAACCCAGGGAATGGTAGTTAAGAAGAAAGGATGTAATTAATTCTGTCGTGTACTCTGCTTTAAAGTTGGATCCAGAGCAGTAATGCGTTACGCTGGAGAGGTAAACACTGTCATTATTCAACAATGAAACGTGTGCGAGGCTGACACTGTTTTCCTCCTTTGATTTAATAATTTTTTCTTTTGCAACAGTTGGAGTATTTTAGATGGTCTTTGTTTGGTATGGTGGAAGCCTGATGAAGCGCTACCCTTTCCAAAGGGTCATTACTCCTTTATTTGAATTGAGTTTTGTATTAATGCTGCTTTGTTGACACAGAATGTGTGCAGTTCGAGAAGGCTCTTACTGTGTTTGCTGCGGTTGGGGTGCTTGGCTGCAATTCCTGCAATATAGTTTGAAGGGAGGGTATCGCTGTTTCATCAGGTGATCCCTTTTCAGCTCCCCACGTTACAGTGTTGACCCAGGTCAAATGCACGTGCCACACAAAAGAAAAAAACAATCCTTTTTGAGGAGATGCTGTTAAAAAGCTGATATGAGTTTCTGTTAACTTGCATATCTTTTTCCCTTTTTTAATATTTTTTTTAGTGGGAAGAGGCATATGGGGATATCCTCTATTTGCATCTTTAAACATTTAAAGCTGCTGTGAGAGTGATGATATCTTTGCTAAAAGATATAGTTGTTGTGGTAAAAAGTTAGATAAAGCAAGGTAGTTAACTTTTTGGCTTGTGATGATAACTGATAATAGGAAAAAATGCTGAAGTGATTGCAGTTTGAAGCTTCACCCTTATTATCACTCATAACACAGCCTCACCCCACTCCCTCACACTTCTCAGCAAGTTTCTTGATGGATTGTTCAACATGCACACACAGAAAAACAAACAAAGATATTATATACCTATTCGTGTCCTCTTCATGCTCCAGACAACCCAGCCAGACAATCACTTGAGTTTGCATAAAGATGTGCGCATCTAGAGCGGGTTGGCATTGTGCAACCCCTCAATGCCTCTTCTTGTGGGGTTTTCTTACAAGTTTTGCAGCTCTGGCTCTTCCAGCAGAAGTTTTGAGCAAAAAACACTCGTGGAGACACCAGTGGAATAGCTGATGCAGCTCTGCAGCCTCCTCCTAAAATAAGTGGTGGAAGGATGCCTATTTCTCTTAGCAATGTTTTGTTTGGAAGACAAGCATGTCCTCAGCATGTCCTTGGCTCTTTGTCTCCCTAGTAAACTATAGCACTGAATACTCCTCCTTCCACTGTTCCCAACTCAGTTTAAAAGTTCCTGATTAAAAGCAACGTGGTGAACTGTATTTCTGTGCTCCTTCAGGGTCTGCTACTTCTGATTGCAGAAAGCTTGCAAAACTCCCAGTAATTTGGAGAGGAAGGGAGTCCTTCTGTCTTGGTTTCGGCTGCCGCCGGCAACAAAAGCGCCACGCGGCCGCCCCTCCCCCCGCCGGCGTGCGGAGGAGAATGGAAAGAAAGAGGCAGAAACTGGTGGGTCGGGATAAGGGCAGTTTAACAGAACAGCAAACAGAGGGAAACAGGAACAACAACGATACAGATAAGGAGAAAACACAACAACGAACCGTACGGCCCAGACAGCCGCTCTCCCGAAACAGGACCGGCGCTGCGCCCCCCCAAGCCGCGAGTGCCTTCCCGCCGCGCCGCCCCCCCCACCGGAACCCCGCGTGACGGCACATGGTATGGAACACCGGGCTCTGTTTGGCCAGGTGGGGTCAGCCCCCACCCCCCGGCTGTGCCCCTTCCTGGAGTCCGGTGAAAATTAACCCTGTCCTGGCCAAACCCAGGACACCTTTCTTGGTGTGGGTCCAAAAGAAGTTGCGTGTTGTCAACTTGCAGAAGCTCTTTCTTCAAAGTATGAAATGTTTTTTGTTCTTTTGTTTTTTAGGTGGAGGGATCTGATAGAAAATTGTTAGCCCTTGGTGGGTGGCACGAAGCACATTGGCTGGAGGGGCTATTTTTCTGTGGTTAATGTGCTGTTTATTTTGCAGGCAGTGATCGTTGTATTTTGCTGAGGCAGATGGAGGGATTCCCAGTTCCACAAGCATAACCCTGGGAGAGATTAGTTGGTTTTAGGTTTCACCACTTGGATGAGGTTAGCCGGAGACAGAGGTCCATCCCTGGGTATGGAAATGGTCTTGGCCCAGATCTTGTCTGGCGATGTAAAGCCTGAGAAAGGAACGAGAGGTCAACTTCAGCTTCGTAAGGAATGCAGTGTATGTTAATTCTGTGGCATGTGTGGACTGCTGCTTTTTTCTATTTCAAAAAAGGTAAAAAAATTAGCTACAAGCTCATGCGTTGTTTTTTAAAAATGCTCTAATTTGAGCTACAGTTTGCTCTAAAGTAGAGCCTACTTTATGGCTACATAAATATTTATATCAGTGATACTGAGGCACTAATGATAAAGAATCCCAAGAGATTTTTTTATAGCTACAAAGCAAAGAACATTTCTCCCAGTCTCTGCCTCTTAGCACCTTTCCTCCGCTTTACCCGTCTCCCTACGCCCGAGCCAAGAAGTGTCCTCAATCTGCAGACACAGGGCTCTCTCTCTTTTTTTTTTTTTTTGCATCAACAGCAGTCTTAATTACTCTTCAGTTCTAATGCTAGTTACAGAATTGAGCTCTTTTGCTCATGTCAGTTAAAAGTCTGTTATTTTTGATGGTGTGTAGAAAACTGAAGCTCCGAAACAAGCTAAAATGAACACAACTTGTTTCCTCTTTGCTCACATGGGCACTTATTCACTTCCCCATCTGCTTTGACTTTGAAGATTGCTGAGGTTCTTCCTCTGTCTGACCCACTTGGCATAAGCTAGAGCAGATTATCTTTCTTCAGTAGCCAAGTTTATAGGGCTTCAGTTTACTCGTAAATAATCCTTGGAGTTTTGAGTGCTGCCTGTCTCCTTTCCCCTTCAAAACTGACTTGCTGTCGTTGGTGTACAAATTAGGAAATGATTTTTGTCTATAGATAGAGGGGAGCGTTGGTGCAGTCACTAGGCAAGAGGACATGTAAAGTGTGCTGAGGAGATTTCACTAAGTATCTGTGGTTTTAAATATTTATCTTATTCAGTTTCTGTTTGTGGTCCTAGCACAAAAGAGCATCAGCTGTAGAGGAGAGCTTTGCTCTGCTAGTGCTTGTACAAGCACAGTTCCAGAGTACAAAATCAGTATGAGACCAAATACAGGACCTGGATACACAGAAACAGCTTAATAGAACCACATAATTTTTTAATATATTCAAAAGAGAAGGACAGGGCGATGCTCTGTCTTTGCTTTCACACTTCAGTACCTGCACCAGTGATTGGTTTTGTGTGAATGGTTATTTTAAGGTAGTGTTAAAACTCGGTTTCAGCTTTTCTGAACATAGTTTTCTCCAGTTCTGAGATGGGAAGTGCAGTATCGCTGTGTTTGGGCTGCTGGGATACAACAGCGGTGTCTGTGGAGCTCTGACTACTTTGGGTCTCTGCATGCTGGAGGTGACCTCTGCTGTTCCCATGTCGGTGCGTGCTGTGCCCTAAGAGGTTTTGCTGAGTAGCTATCGATAGTAGAAACGGATATGAGGTTTTATAGAGTAGATGATTAATTCTTCTAATTTGACTTAAAATTAATTTTAAGATTATCTGAAACATAAAAATTCCAAAACCTTCCTCCGAATTTTTGTACATCGTAGTCAGGCCAGTCTAACAGAAACCAACTTTCATCTAAGCACTGGGCTCTCTACAGTTACTGAACCTTTGACTTCCGTGTGTTTGTAGCTACAAGTGAATAATAAATGTAACAGAACAAATATTGTTGTTTTGGCCTTTCCTTAATGAGGGAGTGATGGGACAGCCAACACAAATAATGTATGAAAGGCTGGAGGTCATAGTCTTGCTGTCTTTAAATTCTTATTTCAGCGTTTCTCATTGCCCAGAGTGAACTCGAGGGCTGTTACAGTCCTTTACCTTTGCTCTGAAGGAACCAAGGTGTGACTTCACACCTGCTTTTTCCTAGTAGCTTCACATTAACCAGGAGCGCGTGTATGTCTGGGTTTTGACTTGGTTTTTCCTTCCTTAATTCTCCTGCATCTTCCAGCCATTTTACTGCTGCCAAAGCACAAGGTGATTTTTAGTTTTATTTTACTGTTTGTTTGCTGGGCCTGGTGGGCATGTGATGTTTTTGGTGGGTTCAGAGGGTCTGCAGACCAGCTTCTCTCAACTTGATCTTTCAGGCCTTGTGATCTGCGCGTGGTCCTTCTGGCCTCTTGGTTGCAAGAGATAGCAGCCCTTCGTGGAAAGATGGGCTGTAATGTTGTCCTGCTTTGAGCATGGGGGATTTGGAGTATTTCCTATTAGATGTACTAGTAGTATAAACAAACTGTTTTGTTTAGTATAATCTCTTTACCCTGGTAGGATTGGAGACATCTTTTAAAGCACTGACGATAAATTTCAAACTAATATTTGTCATTATTTAAATAAACATAAATGAGGATGGTATACAAAGAACACAGAAGTTCCCAGCCCAGGGATTTTTAAGAGAGACTGAATTGGGCATAGGCTGTGTCCTTTTTGTCCATTTCCCTATTGAACTCAAGGCACACCTAGTTAATACTTTTTAAAATTTGTGTGGGTGATAGCATGGCTATATATTGCAGTGGACGCTGATTTTGGTTTCAAAGGTGCAGAATACACACAGGAGGCCTGTAAGATGAGTGGATGGTAAGGATGGCAGGTATCATGCAGGTCGTCTGGGGCAGCATCTTTGCCACAATAGCTGCTGCGATATGGAGGCCTTCAGATTGAAGCCTTGAAACTGAAAAGGGTGAAGTACTGGGTAGCATGTTGTAAAAAGTCTTGTGGAGTGTGGAGTAGATGAATAATTCCAAAAACATAGTGCTAGAGAGAAGTTTCCATGCCAGGCTGTTACTTTTCATTGCTGTGTTAATTAGAAAGGAAGAAGCACTTTAGGTTTTATGAAGTTTCCCCATTCAGTTGAAGGTCTGCAACATCAGATGCAACAACAAAATGATCAAGCACTTGTCTGGGTGCCAGCAGCCTTGTACTTCCAAACAAACTGTATTTTTATGAATCATGTTAACTTTTTTAAAAAATAAAACTTAGGACTTAGAAAAAGCAGATGCTGATGAACATGGGGAGGGATGGGGAAGACAATATAGTGTTCTTGGTAGTGAGGTGACCTCTGACTCTCTGATTTTGTTTACCAAGAAGCTATTATTTTTCATACATAAACTGTAAAATTTTACCTTTGAGGGACTTCATTTTAGGGAGTGGAGGAGTCCATAGTGCTTTCAAGGCCTGTGTTCAGGTCATAATCCAAGAGTGAATTCAGTATCTTCATACACTGAAGGTGTGTGAGCTTTTAGTTCATTAGGCTTTTCAAAAAAATGAATTTGCAGATGTGTGAGGGGCTGGGGGGGAAGCCCTGGCCTCTAAGTAGTGGTAAAATTTAAAACTCACATGGGTATGGCTCTGATCAACATCCATTTCAACGTTCCTGTAAAAAGCTTATGACTTGGCAGGGTTTCAAGGACTGAAAAAAAAAATAATGCTCTGTATACAACATGTTTTATTAATGTTGAAGGAGTAATGTTGCTGTATTTCAGGGTCTGCCACTGCTTAGAATAAGTTCAGTTTGGCTCTTGTAGACTTTGGCTTTTTCCCTGAATAAAACCAAAGTGTGACTTCACATCTGCTTTTTCCTAGTAGCCTTGTATTAATTAAGAGTGTACATATTTCTGCATTTTGGCTAGGTTTCCTCCTTTTGCTTCCTTAATTCTCCTGTGTTGCAGAGTAAAATCACAGTTCTTGACCCTCAGCTGGTACTTGAAGTATATTCTTGTAAACCTTGATGTTAAGCATCACATCCCACTTACTTGCTGTGATGACTTTTTGCCTCCTTTTAAGCTATATGTAAAGGTGAATTTGAAATTGGGCAGCTGAGAAAGAAGTAGTCTGTTAAAACTTGGCAAATGTGGTTGACCTACTAATAGCAATTTTTAAAAAAAAATATTTTTAAGGGAATCAGTGTTGTAAAACGTGAACTTTGAGGTGCAATTGCTGAAGATAACTTGTGCAGCTAAAATGCTAGGGAAGGCAGATAAGACAATTCAAGCACAAAATCACAATTTACAACCACATACCGGTGTCCCTTTGGTAAGATTACCCCTGTGCTGGGCTTGGCTGGCGATCAAGGGAGACGGGTGGAGTGGGATTGCTTGTGGTGTGCAAGGGATTGTCCCCCGCATGGAAACAGGAGTCTGAGTTCGAATACTGAACACTGGCCTCTCTTAGCAAGTGCTGTGCAGCCTGGCTGTAGGACACAGCCTGGGTTGTTTGAGACAGGAGAAGGACTGTGGGTATGTGACTTCTTAAAAGTAGTTTTTGCTCCCTGAGTTACCGTACTGTTAAATATTAAGTGAGATAGCTATATCTTGGTCTTATGTTTCTGATTTGTGGGTACTGTTTCTTAATTAATATTTATGAAGCACTTGGAGCACTTTAAAAGTGCTGCAGGATTGTGAAATATTATTGCATTTGTGTGTGCGTGCTCTTAAAGGAGATTTCCAGATCCTGCTGCGCAAGCGCTTGGCTGAGTCACACAGGTTCTCCCTGACCCGGTTCTCTCCTTGTTTGCTCGCTCCTCCCATTTGACCCAAGCCATCAATTGTTTCATCGTCCTCCTTCCTGCCATGGGTTTGTCAGTCTGTCCCTTGAGGATCAAGCAGTTCTGTTCCCTCCTCTCTGCAAGTGTTTAAGGTCAGGGTGGATGGGGCTTTGAGCAACCTGATCTAGTGATGGATGTCCTGCCTGTGGCAGGCTGGGTGGACTAGGTGTCTTTGAAGGTCCCTTCCAACCAAACCATTCTATAATCTTTTCCATTGAAGCCCCTTTGAAGCTGATAGGGGTTCTTATCTCTTCTTGCCCTGTTCCAGGGGTGCCTGTGGATACGGTGACCTTCCTCCCCATGCCCATGGGAGGTTGGACATTGGTCCCTGGCAGCAAACAAAGCATTTCTTCCTCCAGTTCCTCCCTTGTCTCTCCCACAGGCCCTGCACAGAGGTCTGGCGGTTGCCCTTTAGGGAAAATATTTGGACTTCCAGTGTGCTTCCCCGGGGATGAGTTGGGTGAGCCTTAGCTGCTCTTCTCCCCGTGGTGGGCATGGAGATCATTTGAGCTGAAGAAAAGTTCAAGGGCAGCAGCTGGACGTGGACTGAGGTTGGGGATGGATGTGCATGTGAGTGAGTGTGATGTGCATGTGATGGATGTGCATGTGAGCCAAAAGTGTTTTGTGGCAGGGACAGAGTTGAGAAGGTGCCTTTTCCAGGGGAGACTGGAGGAAGATTCATCTGGAGCTGATGTGGCTATTGTGGCCAGAGGGTGCTCCCTCTGCAGAAGTCATCCTGTAATGGCAACTGCTGCTTTAGCGAGGCTCTCCCATTGCCTCCATCTGACCTAGAAATGTTTTGAAACTTTCGGTGTTCATGAGTACTAGACAGCTGAAATCCAGCCATGTGAGCATGATTTGATTAGTTATTTGAAGAAATTCCCACTGCCCAGATCAGAGTAGGCTGGACTTTTAAGGAGTCTTAATGTACTATCTGCAGATGAAAACAGAAGTTTAGCACTGGACTGTCGGACGAGAGATGCAGAAATACCAACTGCTTCACCAAAAGCTGAAACCCCTTTGTTTGTAACCAATCTGGAGCTCCCTGGGAGCTTGTTGGTGTTAGCTGCGGTGCTGGCATCAGCGCTCATGGCCGGCATCCTCGTGTAACTTGGTCTGCTTCCCCTCGCTGAGCCAAGGCTTTAATTCAAGCGTGGATAAAGCTAGGAATTTGATCAGGCTCCTAATGTTGGTCACACTTTGAAAGAAGTGAAATGGAGTAGAGCTGAGTTACAGAGCACAAGGTTTTTTTTGTGAAATCTGAAGTGTTTGGCAGGTCCCTGAAAATATACGTGAATAGTCCCCATCGAGTTGCTGCGTACTCTGGTTCAGCTCCTTGCTGTTACCCTTGTGTGATGAACTCGCTAAGTGGATGATACGGAAGAATTTGATTTTTTTTATGTGGTCCTGTCAGCCGATCCCTCGGCATCCCTTAATCTTGGGTATTCATGGCTTGAGATAAGGTATGTGTTGAGTTGCACTTAGTCCTAAACTAGGTCTATACTCAGTCTAGCAAAGGAGGAGAAATTTTGTTGTGCTGGAACGCTTCTTTGGGGGTTATGTGGGTTTTCTTAAAATAAAAATGAGGGGAAAGGAAAGGAGAATAGATGGTTAAGTGGTTTCTGTCACTATTAATGCTTGCCTACTGCAGCGTTAACTTGTGTTTCATGTCTTTTCCCAGGGGTGGGAGAGGCAGGAAAAAGAGGAAGCTGGCTGTACTATTTTAGTTAAACTAGGTTAGTGCTTGTTAAACTGAGGTGTGTTATAAAGCTAAGCTGTGTTTTTTTTAATGCTTAGTTGTATCCAGCGTCCTTAGGAGTCTTGGAGTTGCAGTCTCTTGGAAGATCTAGACTTGAATTACTGTTGTCTTCATGGCACGAGATTGAGCTGAATGTGCAGCAGGACCTGGAGAGCTGAAATTTTTTGCTAATTTAAAGTATTCCTCAGGTCCTGGAAATGCTGTGAGGTGTCACTGATGTTGTCAGCACATATAATTTTGTTCCGGATGCCTTTAGCACTTGTTGTTGTTCTCCTTCCCATCCTCTTTCCAGCCATTCGTTACCACCTTTTTTCTTTCTTATTTCTTTTTCCCAGCAGTTTATTTAATAAGAAATGACATTCTGCAAACTAACCAAACCTCAAGTAATCAAAAAAAATTCTCAGAGCTGACCCTGCTGTGAGTGGAGTTTTAGGTGGGGAGGTGATCTCCGTGAGGAGGTCATCCCCTGGTCTCCTGTGCTATGCTCCAGCCCATGGGCTGTGTCCCCACCATTCACCTTAGCTGGCTGGAGCTGAACCTTTGCCATTTATGTCCGTTTAAGGAGTTAATTTTTCTGAAAGGCGCTGAGCTGCTTGGCGTGGTGTGGTTGCCTCAGCTACGGGCGTGTAAACCAGTAACACGGGGGGAAACGGAGGGATAAACACTTGCTGCTCTTTATTTGCATTGGGAATTACAAGAACCTGGGATACCTTTAGTGACTTGGAACAATTTTTATTTGAACGCTGGCTCGGTCATGACCTCTGCACATTTACATAATGAAACAAAGTATTCAAGCGATTGCAATGCAGTGAGAAAAATCTGTTAAGATTGCAGTCCCTTTATTTATATCAACTGACCTTGGTCTGACTAACAAACCAATTTTGCTTAATCTGTTGTTTTTAATTAAACATCATATACTTACAGGAATTAAGTTACTGGCATTTAATCAAAGCATCTCTGAGGTCTGCCTATTGCTCTATGTACTGCACAGGTTGAGAAGCTTTCCCAGTGCACAGGGTGGTATTTTAAATTAAACACATAAAAGCAAAGGAAAAAGGGATTAATATAAGAACTATAGAGTTCACTTGTTGATATTCCTGTGGCTGGATTGCATCTATAGTTTCTCCTAAACTTACGTTAATGTTGCACCATGGGATAGTTGAAGGGCCACTCACTTGGGAGCTCTAGAGTGACATTTTTCAATGCGGCCTCTGAAGACAAAGCTGAATTATGCTGTAACCTGTCCCTCCCCAGTGAAATCACGGCTGTGTTCGGCCTTGCATCCAGCTGGTGTCTTTGTAGAGCTGAACTGGACTTCTGTGGAGGGCGAGGAGTCGTCTGATCATTGCAGGATCTCCCTCCCTTGCTGCTGTGCTCTGTGGCTTCTGCCACTTGCTGCCTCTCCCAGCGTCTTCCCGAGCCTGGGGGAAAGGGATGAGCTGGGTGTTGGGAGGTCGCTGGTGTCACTTACTTCTCCGTTTCACTGGGCGGTGTTGGGGTTGTTTAAGCAACTTTTAAGATTCAGGTCTTATAGAGAGGATAAGGACGGCACATGAAGATGATGCCCCTTGTGCCTTATCGCCTTTTCATGTGATAGTTGATGCCAGGTGAGAAGTGCTCTGGCAGACAGATAGATGTGGCATGGGGTTTTTTTGGCACAAATGGTGTTGCAAAATGATGTTTGACTCTTACAGATAATACTGGAGAAGTCAATGTTCTTTCCTGACTGCTGTTTGCCTTTATGCTTAGCTTGTGTGCTGCCGTGACCTTCCGAGATGCGTGGTCTGTATGTTACTAAAAACGTACACCAAATAAACTTGCCCAGGCAAGAACATGGCCTTGATGCGCCATTGCTACCTAGAGCCCTGGGCCTGGAGGAAATGTTAGTGGTGGAGATGGTGGTAAGGAGTAATCTTCCAGGTCTCTCTCTATATTTAGTGCTTTTAAGGTTTTAGCTATGCTTTTGGACTATAATTTTTTTAATTGCAAGGGACATAAATCTTGTTACCAAAAAAAAAAAAAAGCAAGCTTTCAATTCACAATACATTCCTCATTAAAAAAAAAAAAAAAAGTACCTGAAAAGCGTACACCTTTTGAATGTGTGTGGAGATGAATATTCAACCTGTGAGCCAGGAGCAAGCTGCAGCAGGGATTATGTGAGAGCACAGTGTGGGAGGAATTTAATTCACCCATGGTTTACATAATATAAAAGGGAAGACCCCTCTTTCCTTGACTTAAGGGAGTAGCCCCACTAAAGTCAGAGCTACTATTCACATGAAGGAGGATTTGCAGATTGCAGTGTAATTTAGACGTATTTATTTGTGTGAGACTGGCTCGGTAATACAGATAACGCACAATTTATTGTATCTGTTAAGCTTTCAGATTTCCATCCAGTTTAGGAAGAATTCACTGGATTTTATCACACTGGAAAATGAGCCAGTCATTTCCTGAAGAGTAATAAAGAGCACTGGCAGAGACTGCAGCATCTTTCGAGACCCAGCAGTGTTTCTGCGTAGTGTTTGTGGGCTGCCTGGCGCAGAGTGCCCAAAAGGCCAGGTTTAGGTACCTTGGTGTTATAATACCTAACCAACCAAAGCATGGCTGGTTGAGCATTGCCAGCAGTTCTTGACTTTGTCCGTGACTTAGAATGCACAAGAGTAACAAAGTCCCATTATAGAAATATGGGAGGGTGGTGCAATCGGAATGAACTTGCTGGGAGTTGCCTTTTCACAGAGGAATTGGGAGTTTCTGCTCCCCAGAGACACCTCCTGTCAGACCCCAGGATCCAACGTCAGGCTTCATGCCTTTCCCTCGCAGTACTTTAGGAGGGTGATAAGTTGGAGGGTGGGGAACCTCTTCATGCGAAGCAAAAGTGAGCGGCTCTTGCTGGAGGTTGAACAGAGCTGGGTCCTCAATTGAGCAAAAGTTACAAGATAGCAGCTTAATGAACCCTATGCTTTTTCAAGATATGCTCCTTAAGCTGTTGTGATTGTGTCTGTCTTGGGACTATACCTGAATTTCTTTGCTGTGCTTGAAGATAATGTTGAATTCTGTGAATGTGTTGAGTACCTTTCTCAGTCCTACCACACGTGACCGTTGTCTGGACATCAACAACCCAGATGTTCATCCTTTCCATTTAAGCTGTGATGCATCTGGTGACATTTGTTTGAGAAGGTTTCCTCTTGTTGCTCATGTTCCTCCTCCCTGCCCTGTGAAGACACGGGATTATATTTAATGTTCTTTCCTCCTGCCTCTCCAGTTCAGAAAGGGCTGGAAAATTGTGCATCAAAAATGGGTAAGGATTTTCTGGCTGCCTAAGGCTACTTTCCTTCCAGTTCTTGCTACTCTCTCCTGTTGCCTTGTAACAGCAATGCTTCCCTGGGAACACAGTGTACCTGAGAGGAAGGACACATGCTTGCTGTGGTTATTAATCATGCTGGATGCTGAATAGGAGTAAGCTCACGTGGCCAAAAACAGTGGTCAAACCTAGTTTTAACAGGAGAGATGTTGGATGTGAGAGCTAGCTTGCTGGTGGGACATTTTCAAATAAGAAGAAACACAAGCTGCTGGCTTTCCAGCATTATTTTTGGGGAGAATAAAGGACATAAAAGATCTCTTTTGCAAGGTGGGTCAGATGTTATTGCGGCAGCTGGACTGAGTGGAGCAAACACTCTTTTGGTAGGTGCACCAGGAGCATTGTGTGATGCTGCCTCTGTACATCTTTTGTGTTCGTTCCTCTTACGCCCCATGTGTACCCAGTACAAAACATTTTCTGAGGATGGAAAATAAGGTGGAATCATGCTGTTTATCCTCACTGAAGGCCAGTTCTTGATGCCTTATTGTCCCTTTCCATTGCTTTCCTCCCGCCTGGTGCTGCTGAGCTGGCTCAGTGCTGGGCTGCTGCTTGCAGGCAGACACCATGATGTAGTGTGGGAACAGCTTCTTCCTGACAGCATCCCTCAGCTGGTGATAAAGAGGAGTCCTGAGACATTCTTCTGTAGACCACAGTCCAGATTGCTCTCGTGCTCCCTTCTGTCTCATGTTTGTCATACCCACTCCAAGCAGTGTAGGAAGGGGATGTGTTTGGATTCCTTTCATTTTAGGGAAAAGAAAAAAAAGTTGAAACATTTGATCTTTCCTGAGAGGTAAGTAACAAATGTGGTAAAATGTCATGTTTTAAATTAGAGAAATTTGATGTATTTGAGACACAAATTGTTGCATTGTAAACTTCATTTGCAGTGCAGCAGGCAGGTGAGGGGTGTCTTGCTGTAAGACAGCCTTGCAGGAGAGCTCAGCGTTGGGCATCTAGGATGAGGGTATCCTGGGCTTATCGTGAGAAATTCTACAAAAAGAACCAGACCCACCAAAACGACAGAAAAACCACATTGCCCGAGTCTTCTAGAAAAGCATAGCTCAAAGGCATGTCTCGGCACATGTAATGTTGTGTGGCTCAGATGCTCTGTGGTCAGTGGGAGTCTTCCCATTCTGTGTAAAGTGGCCTTGGACAGATAGAGCCCTGGCTGCCCGACTGAAGGGACTTTTCCCTTCTCATAACTGCAGAATGACTTCTGTTGTTGCCATTTATGTGCATCAGGACCATTCAGTAGAGACACACATGCTTACAATAAAAAGACGACTGAATCTGCGTTCTTCTCTATTGCTTTTATGTGGGCCTTTTGGCTTGTGACTCACAGGCTCTTGTAGAGGCTTCCAAGCCAAAAATGCAGCTGCATTTTTCTGTGTCACATGCTGCCTTGCCAGGTCCAGTAATAGCAACTATTGGACAAGAGAGAAGAGAAGAATACAACCTGTCTTACCGCAAGTGTGTGTGGAATCAGACTCGTGGGAATCTCAAGATGACTTTCATAGCGAGTAAACATTTTTATAAACTTTCTCCATCTCCTCATCCCTATGCATATGCTGCTTGTTAACACCCGGGCTGCTTGTGGAAATAGTGCTGCTAATAAAGGATGTCTCAGTCGTTTTGTGATGGAAGACCTATTACCAGTGGCTGAATTGTGAGATGTTCCTGGAAGAGTAAGATCCAGAAGTGGGGGAGGGGGTTTGAATTACAGCTGGAGAGCATTGAGAAATGCATCATTTTGGCAAACACATTCAGCTGAGAAAAGAAAAGCAAAGCTGGATCCTTGAAGTGGACCTCATTCCCTGCATAATGCAGGTTTCCCACAACTTTTGTCTATGTCTGTTGTCTTTCTAAGATTTTAGTTTTCCACTGTGCCATGAGATATTTGTCATGTTAAAAGACAATGTAATGAAGAAATGGAGCAATCTTTTGTACCGTGTTTTGAAGTGATAGGTTGGTAGTTTGGCCCTTCTTTAAGACCTTCTGGAGAAGCCCCGTGATGATAGTGAGTTGTATCTGATCAAAGACAGGCTGTAGGCTTATTTTTCCAGTTAAGCAGTTGTGTCCTGTGTTGGATTTCTCCCATAGTATAATGAGAATAAAAGATGCTGTTAGTGTTTCCTAAATTTGTAACAGCACTTGATATCTAGCCCATGTTTACCCTTTTATGTAATATATATGCTTTCTTAATGCACAGATTTTGAAGTGCTCTTCAGTGCATTTCTGTACAAGCTTATGAAACTTGTCTTTAATCCATTACGAAAGCATTGCAAATACAGACTGTGACTGTAAACAGTATATGCTATCAGTGAAGAAAACCAACTGTCCTGGAGGCCTTTATTTTAAGATTTCTTTTTGTTTTAATTAGGAAAAATGTCAGCTTGCCTGCATTTCAGTGCTGCTTCTTTTTCCCCCACTGCAGCTTGTAATCTTCCTTCGTGGGAATAGAAGTACATTCACGTTTCATTTTCCTTTGTGCAAGATAGTGGAATGTGAGGTTGTCCTGCTGCTGCATACCTTCGTGTTGGTGGTGCTGGTCAGAGAAGGTCCCCATCACCATGGGGGTGGGCAAGGAGCACATCTGGACCCCCAGGCAAACAGCACTGCACGTTCTTACACTGTTACTCTGGGAGCCTTGCTGGAAATAAGAAACCACATGTACTTGTAACGGGATTTTGGGTGACGATCAAGACCGTAAGAATCTTTCTTTTGTAAATCTTTTCATTACACTGCAGTGTTTCCACTGCGAGTGCTTCAGGACTTGAATAGCGTAGGTTGATTTACAAACTGTTGACATCCAAATGTGACCCTGCCACAGCTACTCCAAGTCTTACATTTTAAATTTGCTGTTGAGTTCTAATCTGTAGCTGTCATGTGGATGAGTGTGTCTTTTGCTGCTTGATACATATCTGTTCTGTGATGATACATAATAAGCTAAATAACAAAACCTATCTATGTTTTGCCTGTTACCTCATTCAAGACGCTGTGATGGCATTTTTGAGTCACTGATTGTTTGTATGGGAAACAGCAAAACAAAACCCCTAAACCTGGAGTTCTTCTCCCAGTTATTTCCGTTAGTTTTGATAACTGTGAATTCTTAGTGATAGCGAATATCCTTTTACATTACACGCTTTATTTTGATAACTTGCAGGTTGGATTTATGAAACTTCTCTGATCCTTTGCCATTGTGAACTGCAACTGTTGAGATTTCTTACTTCTCATAAACATTTTGAATAAATCTTTGCTGGCTTTTCTGTCAAAATTTAACTTAAATTCACTTTGGAAGCACTGAGATGTAGTTGAATCTGCTCTAAGGCAGTCTAAGCCTACCTATGCGTGCACCTTCCATGCAAAATGGAAAAGAAATTACCGGTAGCAGTGGAAGGAACAGGCTGCACTATTCCTGGTCTCCTACCTCGCCATTTCTTGTGCCCTGGTCCTGCAAGGGGCTGAGCACTGTGCCCTTCTAGGTCGCATATCTAACACCAGCCAGATGAGTATTGCTGCCGACCTCGGTGACCTGCTTAGTGTTAAACCACTGCACGCTGTGCCGAGCAGTGTTGGATGCACTGGGGGATTGAGGTCTTGGCTCTCCTGGAAACTCAAGTGCTTGCTTCACAGCAGCTGATTGATGATTGCTAGAGGAGGATGAGATCCATCTTGTTGGATGTCAGCCAGCTAAAAATTCAGGCAAGTGCTAGCCAAGCCAGCTCTGCCGACCTCCGCAAGCAATGAGAGGATGGGCAGCCCCAGAGCAAGCTTCTTCCATCCTCAAATCACCAAAACAAACTGGTCTGTAGACAGGGAGGAGATGACCAGCTTAAACTATGCCAAATTATTAGAGGGGTAAAATTGGTTGAGGAGAATCATCTTCTTCAGGTGCCCCAGGTCATTTTTACTCTGTCCTTCTTGGAATAATGCAAACTGTACAAGAAATAGTTAAACATCGCTGGCTTTGCGAAGTTCTAAACCAGGTAAAATTGTTATGATTTACATCAAAACCCAGCCTAATTGATGGAACACCAGGTAAAATTGTTGTGATTTACATTAAAACCCAGCCCGATTGATAGAACCAATGCCATCTATCTTTAGACCTGCTGTTTTCTTTGTCCTGATGCTCTCGGGCATTAGGAGAGAGGAAGGGTCTGGGAACACAGCAGTAGCTGAACAAAACAAGGTGAATCAAGGGCAGAGCAGGAGGCTTAACTTGCAATTTCCTTGTCTTTGCTGGTTTAACTCTGACCCTCCTCATTGTTTAATGTTTTGGGTTTAATTTCCTCAGTTGTTTAAGGAATGGCTGGGGCTGGCAGAGAAGCTTCTAACTGTGGTCAGGTGGAGTGTGCAAGATTAAAGTAAAGAACCTGTTTTTTACTTCCAGTGGAGACTTTAATCTTTTCTAAAATAGGTTAGAGAAATTTGATGCTGGTTCCAGAGGTGCAGAGAAACCTTTTAGTTCTGGTTGGCTCATAATTTTATTCTGTAGAGTTGAGGTTGAAAAAAGAAAGTCGAACCTCAAATGTTCTGGTGAGACACAGAAGAGCCGTGCATCAGTGAGCAGAGTTTTGCTGGCAGCAAAGCTGGATTTGCTCTTTTGTTGCGTCTCCATGTGGAACTTCAGTTTCCAACCGTAGCACTTTGCTCCTTTCCTCTCCCGATGCTCTGGCAGTTGAGAGGTGGAATTTGCAAAGGAAAACAACTGTAGTTCGAGCTGTGGAAAAGTTACTGAAGAGAAATCCTTTGGGGTTATTGGGCTTGGTCTCCAACTCTAAATTGCTCCGTTAAGCGTTTAGAGACAGGCCTCATCCTGAACTCTTGGGCTTGAGGGGAAAAGGGGACTGAAATTTTCAGTCTGCAACAGAAGCAATAGAACTTGAATGATCCAGATGCTTTCTTCTGGCCCTAATGTCATCTCACAAAGCCCAGAAACAATCTCTCGCCCTAATGTAAAAAAATAAATCATTAGGTAGATGTTTATCTCCTGCAGAAACACTGGAAAAACTTCGTTTTTTCTCTATTTCTGTGTCTGACCCCACCCTTCCCATTCCTGCTTAATCACATGCGCGGTCCTAGCCCATTGCTGCTCTGAAGGTTTACAGGAAAAGATCTCTGTTGCTTAGGAGTTAATCTGCTGTTGCTGGTTGTCCTTCAGCCACCTGAAGTTCTCAGGAGATCTCTTGCATCACCCCCAAGAATTTAGATGTTGATAAGGAGCCCTTCCCCGCTGTCCCTGGGGAGAGCTCCTGGTCCTTCATCCCACCATGCCTGCATGGCCTGGTGCTGCGGGGCTGCCCCAGGAGCAGGCCCAGGGCTCCGGCCTGCAACCTGCTCCAGAGCAGACAAACGTGGCAGAAGAAACGCGAGTCTCGGCCTCGCTGACCCTCGATCCGGCCAGCAGCGGACCTGTGGATAGGTGGCAGCTTGGGGTGGGCAAGACCTTTTGGTGGCAGCTCTTGGAGTTTGGCTTAAACCAGTTGTTGCAACCTCACTGGAACAGAAAGGCCTCGATGGGGAGACTCGGCCGCTACCCACAGAAGAGCATCTCTAAAGCTTAGCTGTATCTTTTCCTGGCACTGCTAAGTGTCAGGTCTTTACTGGATGAGCGAAGAGCTGCGAGATTTGTTCACCTTTTGCAAGCTGGCGGTGTGGAGGTTGTCCGTGAGGACGTAACTCTGCGTGAAGCAGGCTTTCTTCACCCGTGGCACTGGTTGGGTGGGTTATCAGTGATCTCCAGCAACCTGTAGTGCTAAATGTCAATGCTGGGCGCTTGTGCCCCTTGTGGTTTTCTTTTGGTGGGGGAAACAACATAATGAGCATTTGCTGCTGCTAGGGAGCAGGTTAAAGAGCTCAGGGAGGATGTGGTGATTATCTCAGAATACTTAATCTACACCCGTTCTTTGTTTAGATTTCTGGACAGGCATTAAGTTCTGGTGTCTGTTTTCTGTTGTTTGTAAATACCAGCACTTGTTTGTTTATCTAAAACATATTGTTTCTTATTATTTGTGTGTGGTGCACACTTTAACCAAAGTTAAATGGGCATCAGTGTCTCACTGTTCTCCGTGGCGTAGATCTGTCTTTCTGGTCCTAAACGTGCTGTGGAAAAAGTGCACGTGCCCTTAGACGTCACGGTGAGCATTTTAATTAAGCATATATGGGAGCGCTTTGTAAGTATAGATCAGAAAAATGTTGTTTAGCAATAGATGTTATCTGTGGCATAACGTCAAGATTGAAGTCTGCTGCTGTTAAGGGCAGGGCACCTGGAGGGGAAAAAAGAAACAAAAGTAAAATCATTATCTTGAAAAAGATATCTCAAGCATCAACAAATGAAAAGCCCAGAGAATAAAGGTATTTGACCCAAGGTAAGAACAATATTAAATACTGTGGTATGGTCCTTGCCCTAAAACATTTTCCTTCAGAAACAAATAACAGTGTTAAGCAAACTGGTGCCTTAAAACCAGACAACTAGATCAGTGGTTTAGACACCAAGGACCAGTCAGTCTGGGTTCAGTTAGGGACGAGTACCTGTCTCAAGAAATGGTCGTTTGTAGATCACTACTGCTGCTGCTAAGGTTATTCCTCTGTGTTGTTGAGTAGGGGATTTATTTACATGCTTGGTGCAGCAGATAGATGATGATTAAATCTGCAACATTAAAGCTTTCTTGTACAGGCAAACTGCTGAGCATCTGTGGGTGCCCTCTACAAGGTGCACTCTGTGATCAGAGCAGTGATGCTCGCTGGGACCCTTGGTCTGCTGGTGTTGTGCTGCTGCTCCATGCACCCTGTGTGCGTGGATCATATGTGTGGAAAGGTTCCTGCGTGTGCAGGACGGTGCCAGGGATGGCGGCTGGGGCTGGACTGCAGAACCGGGTAGCTGCTGCAGCCTGTTTACGAGGACAGCTTGTACCTATGGTATGGTCTGTTGGCCAGGTGGACTTTAGCACTGGCATTGTGCTCCTTGTGGCCATCATCTCCATGTGCTCCTTTCTGCCTTTTCCCCCACTCACGGTAAAAAAAAAAAGTCCTGGGTCAGGTGGTAGCCAAATATGTTACTGCAAGCAAGCTGTGATCAGCTCAAGCAAAGCAAGGAGCAAAAACTTTGCTGGTCCTGAAAAGTACCGAAAAGGCTATGCATGCCATTGAGAGCCTCCTAGTTCAGGAAGACAAGTTAAATATTATTTGTTTTTTTTTTTATTTGTGGGTGGGATGGTTTGTGTGGGGTTTTTTTTTGTTTGCTTCTTACCAGCCAACCCTGTTTGGTGCTGCGCAGGATGATGATCAAGTCCTGAAGAAGGCAGGCGGTGTCTGACCAGAAGATTAGCCACAATCACGGAAATACGGGAAAGGGGAGATCTAAGTGGTTCGGGGCTGTGCTTGCAAGAGGTGAATCACCACTTGCAAAGGTGTAGATAGGTTTCCAAGTGCCTTCCGTGCACGTGAAGCACAGGTAGTGCCTTGGCTTTGTGCTTGCTTGCGTAGTGCCTACAGCTGGTGTTGACGCTGGGTGTTGCACAAGGGTCCTTTACAGGTGCACTGGAAGATGGGTGTGCCCTGGTGATTAGAGTTGGCTTTAACTTCTTGTTTTTCCTTCACTGCTCCATTGCACTCAGCAAAAACCTGCTTTGCTGTACCTGCTTGAGGTGGGTGACAAGGGGGAGGGTGTTCTGTTGGGCCAAAACTGTTGTCATTGCTTTTAATAAAGATCCTTTGCTTCAGGGGATGGTTGGGAGGAGAGATGAAGGAAAGCACTGGCAGATGTGTGTCAGCAAAGTTGCCTCATTGCCCGGTGTACCTGCAGTAGGATTTGCTAAGTGATGGTAGCCTTAATGTAATTTGTTTTTGTTTTTTTTTCCAGGATGCCTAGCAGCTGGTAGTGAAGTCATCGCAGTGCTAGTTTGGTGACTAGTTGTTAACTCTTGATTAAGGATTAAGTGGGGAGGAGTGTGCTTTGCAGAGAAAATAATGAGTAGGTCTCACTGTGGCCACCTCCAGCTGGTGGTTGGAACGTGTGGGACGATGGCAGGCGCAGCCAGGATTTCACTTTGCTGGGTGAATGCAGAGCAGTAAGCAGGCTCAGGTAATTTTAGGCTGTATTTGATGTCAGGCTTTGAGATGCAGGTTTATGGACATTTACTGACTTGTTTCAGGAATCTCTTTACTGGTGGCAAAAACTTGTTTCCTCCCCCGGCATGCACTCAGAAGCACTGGGCTGTTTGGGTGCTGGACAGAATCTGTGCCATGTGCTAAAGCTATTTAATAATGTCCCTTGCTTTTCTGCTTGCACCATGCTGGATTACTGTGACTGGCCTCTTTAAAGATCTTACAGTTGCAAGTGTCTGCCTCTTTGGAGGGGGGGGGGGAAAGAAGCAACTGAATGAAAACAGTCTTTTTGTTGAGAGGGAGGGAAAATAAAAAGTTGAGCTATATGAAAGCAAATCGGCAACCTGCTGAAGGGGTTGCAGGGTGAAAGATGCTCTGTGGTTGCACGCTGGTGGTTTCCAGCCATCCGCCTTTGTGTAGTAACTTCAGGTCTGCTGCAGTAATATAATCATCTGCTGTAGCTTGTGATAGCACTCTGTACTACCTTCAGCCTTGGCAAAAACGAATCTACATAAAGAGAACAAAATACAGATGCAGTTTAATTACCTGAGCTTTGCCGTTGTGCACTCAGTGATGCTTGTGTGACGAACAGTGTTGTGGCTTCAGCTGTGAAGTGGCTACGTACTCAGAACTGAGTATGTGCCAGTGCACTTTGTAACCACAGACCACAATGTCTTGATGCACCCAGAAACAAGCTGTGGGCCCTTTAGTACAGGATGGGCCCAGAGGCTTCATTTGGAGATTCCTCAATAATCTCTGAAAATCGCACGAGCTCTCCGCTCCTCGCCGCCGTGCGGTGCCTCACTGCCCGCTTGGCTGCCGGCATCGCGGCGGCCTTTCACGGACCGGGGTGCGGATGGGAAAGCATTGGGGATGTGGAGGAGGGATGGTGTGCAGGAAGGGTAATATGTTGAAGTGAAAAGTTCCTGATCTAGATTTTAATAGAATTAACAGTTTATTATACAAGTGAAAGGAGAATATGACTATGGCATTTTTCTAATAAGAACAGGGACATGCCAGTCATTTTAAAGGGTTTTTAGATAAGACAGAGCATCTCTTCTTGAGGCTTTTGTTTGAACAAGCATGTGCAAATATTGGTAAGCAGCTTCCAAGCTGCTACTATCACATTTCCTTACCACTGCAGTTTTGGTGCTGTCACTTTTCTTCTGAGCCCTTCAGTATTGAACATGCGGATTGACCGTGACACTTAACTGCTTTTCAAAACCCAAATAATACTTCTCAGCCCTGATGCTGGTATAGTGCTTTTTGTCTGAGCACTTTACAAAGAGAAGGTAAAATGAGGCTGCTAAGCTGCAATTTGGTACTGCATTTATTGACAGAAGTGGTCAATACAGCATGAAAGAATATCTCAAACCAAACGATTTCTCCCTACGCCATATCAATGCTATGAATAGAGATCAATACGATCTGGAAGTATTTGAGCTTATTCACTAAAAAAAACGCCCTTGGAAATCATGAGGGAGGAGCATTCTCTTCCACATAAACTGTTCATGCTGAGTGCTCATCAAATACCTAAATTGCTTTATTTGTTGTCAGAGCTGATGGGCGATCTCTCTCTCTGTTGACCCTGTGCTGATAAAGCTTTCTCAAACCAGGCTGCAGCTGGGAGTTAAATCGCACGGCGCGGTGCAAAAGTCACCGTGGTTGTAAGCTGAACAGGTTTCCCTGGAGTTATGTCATCTCCATGTAATGGGATGTTAACGCTGAGAGGAGCAAGCACTACTTCTGAGATACAAGGGGTTGCTCGGACGGACTGTAGATGTATGCGTTGAGTTTGAGTACGAATGTGGGAGATTTGGGAAAAAGGCTGACTTTGCATTGGAGTATCTCTTTTGCAGTGCTGTGGATGGCAGTGCTGCTCAAACGCTGAGCTCCTCAGCTTCACCCCTCAGTTTCTGGGGCAAAGGAGGTAAGTGGGCTCTGCTTGAGTCAGTATCACACGTCTGGAGTCAAGTGGTGGTCCTGGGAAATGTGATCTGCGCTACACAAGTCTGCAGCTAGCCGTCTAAGTGCCGAATGGTTGGCGCGGTTGTGTAACCACTCATCATCTGAGTGCCGGGTTGCAGATTGGCGTTGTGTCATTAGACCTTCTCTTTCATGACTGGTTTAGGACCATTATACAGATCTCCTAATTTATATAATCCAGTGCTACGCAGCTCCAGTGACACATGGATTCGAGCGGTAAAGCGATGTAATGCTGCGGCTGCCCGGCCGGTGTTCGGCAGAGCCGGGTGGCCGTGCGGCAGTGGGTGGAGGCAGCTGGCTTTTGAAGAAAAAAGTGACACATTGTTTAGCCTGTCCTCCTCACGAGCTGCAGCCTATGTCTCAGAGAAAATAGGCCCATTCTGTCATGTGGGGACCTGTGGTTAAGCAGCATTTTCCTTTGTGTTGAGGCATTTTGTTGGTAGGTCTTGATGATAGCCATGTTAACGTAGTCCTTGGCTTCACTGTTTGTGCTTCTGCTGTTTCCTGGTCTTCTGAAGGGGATTTATTTTGGGCTTTGGCCAGTGTTAGCAAGAGGGTGCAACTCATTCAGCTTGTAACCTGAATGTCATGAGGAGAGATGGCTCTTGTGGCTTTGCTCCCTGGATGGGAAGGGCAAGCGAACAAAAAAAAAAGGAAAGGAGTGGGGAAGGAGAAGAATCTGTTGCAGAATTAAGAGTTTGTGTTTTAGGAGTGGCTTTGGGCTGGAGACATGGCAGCTTGCTGCTGTTTGCTGTATTTTTTAGCTAATCACTCTGACATTGTTCCGCAGTAGCAAAGGGGTTGGTGATCTTGCAGTGGTGGTTCAATGAAGCGTTAATGCGTTGCACAGATTTTAAACTCTCCAAGAGTTAAATTTTAGTATCTCCCACAGACAGTCAGCCGTGATGGTCTTGTGGAAATGGTTTGAAGTCCCTTATCTCAGTCCTGATGTGGTTTTACAAGACTGTTTGGAAAGAAGCAGTTGCTATTTAGGATGAATGCTATGACATGCTTCAGTTTAAAGCAGATCAAATTTCTGGATGAAGTCCTGGTTTTACTATTAATAAAATCTGTAATGTGTTACAAAAATACTATTGTTCTTTCTTTTTTTTTTTCCTTCTGATTTTAGCCTTCAAAATGTCAGTTGTATGTCTTCCATGAGCACTTGTGCAGCACCGTGCTCTCAGAGGTAAGGGGGGTTTCACTGCTTGCAGAGTCCCTGTGGCACCTTGTCTTCTCCTGGGGAAACAGGTTCTTCCTGGGGGTTATTGTGCAAGGGGAGTTTATGGAGCTCAGGTTGCTGTCGAGAGGCAAGGCAGAGAGGATTAAAGTGTCCCTTGTCTCTTTGTTTCACTGCTTTGTGATTGCTGGTAGAAGTAAAAAGCAAACCCAAAACTTACTTCTGTTCTGTGCCTATCTCCAAGTTCCAGAGAGCAAATTTGTGTCTAGAGTGAGCAGGAAAGCGCTCTTAGTTGGGTTTTGCTTCCCTTTTCCACCGACATGGGAATATTTCTGTCTGCAAATTCAAGGTGATGCTGTCAAAATAGTTCAAGTTTCAAAAGTTAACTTAGTGTATATGAAAGGATTTTTGTCTCCCATCTCTTGGTAATTGGGATTAATGGGACTCTAGTTAACATCTTAAGGTTACTGTACACATGGCAGAGCAAGCAATCCTGTGAAATATGGGTATGTTTTACTTCCTGTTGTTTTAAAATTCTTGGCTTTTCTTCATCCAGTGTGCCAAATCAGATGCTGCCTTCTAAACACCACCCATCATTTACTTTTAGAGGAACCTTGGGTGCAAAATGCAATGAGCTGCAATCTGCCCTCTGCTCTCCTGGTAAAAATGTAGTGTGATGCAGTGGCTTGTGGATCCATGTTGCATTTACACTTGTCCAAAGCAAAGCAGATTTTAGGCAGCTAATTTTTTATTCTCCCATTTATATTGCCAACATGTCCATTGATTTGTCTCACTGAGTGCTGTAGGAGCTTGGATGCTGCTGCTCTTCTCTAGCCTTGGTGTGGACCTGCTTGACTTTCCCTTGAGGTCAACCAAGGGAAGAAGCTGCTGCTCTGAACATGGTTTTGTAGCATGTGACTGTGGGAAATGCCTTGTCTGAGTGGAGAGTGTCCAGGCTTCCTTCCCTAAGGAACTGGGAAACAGGGTTCAGACCATGGAACAAACTTCTGAAAAGGTCTTGTGAGCCAGTTTCTCTTGGGAGATGCAGCAGAAGCAGGAAAAGGATGTCCTGTAATGAGAAGATCATGGTATATAAACATAGACTGTGTATTAAAATCAAAACACCACAACAACATGCAGTTGTACACCCAGCAGTTTGGGAGATGAGGAGGAGAAGCAATGTTTTCCTTGACATCATTTGATACGAAATTGCAAGGAGGTCTTATAGCAGGCAACAGCCAAAATTCAGAAATACTCCAGAGGTTTGTTTGGGTGCCATAGCTGTGGGATTGGCTGTGTTTGGGTGTCTTGGCTATCAGAAGGTTCCAGCTGTATCAAATAATCTGAAATAATCAGCAGTTCATCTCCTAGACAATTAGTGCCCTCATCTTGGTGCTGTTTTTTGCATTTGTTGAAAGCTTCATGATGGCAATTACAACCAGATGGTGAGATAACTCGTTTGACGTGTCAGAGAGATCAGCTGGCAGCACAGCAAAACATGCAATGCTTCTCAGAAAAATAAAATGGGCTTGTGTTCCGGGGGGGGAAGCAAGTTGGAGGAGTGGTTTCCTCTGTGCCAGATGGTGTTTGGGAAGGGTGGGTGTTCGCTGGGGAGGCATCAGCAGACCCACTGGAAACCCTGAGGTCCAAGTGTCGAGGGCTCTACCAAGCATGTTTGTTTGAGAGCCCCACCTGATTGCTCCTAAATAGATCTTCAACACAGGGTAATTCATTTTTTCACTGTGTTAATCACCGCCACTCCTTTCATTTAGAAATGTAGAGAGAGTGCCACTTGATGCTTGGCTCCTCTGCCTGTAAAAGAGACATCAGATGCAGATCACCTCTAAGGTTTTGGGCTCTCTTTTGGGGAAAAGAGCTTCCCTATTACAGAAATTACATATGGAATCTACAGGGCCAGTTACCTTGTCTTTTTAAAAGTGTAAATAGCTGTAATGCTGTCCTTAAAACTTTTATTTCCCTCTCTCTTCCCTAAACTCATCAATGGCACAGACAATTTCTGCTTTAGCTGTCTCAGTATGTAGGGAGCAAGACCACGGGCCATCTGCCATCAAATAATTCTGTCCTAGAAAACAAGGAGGGTGGTTTTTTTCCCCCTCTTTTTTTATTAAATCCAAATGGAAAAGGCTGTGTAAATGCAAGTGTCGGAAGGACTCTTCTTTACATTCTGATTTAGTTTAGTGAGTGCTGTGAGATGTTGTGACTATAGGCCCTTTAGGGCAGAAATTATCCAGAGTTATGGGTGGGAATACAAGTGTATTGGCACAGCAGTGTAGGAATCCAGTTGCTTTTTACAGCTTGCTTTATAAAGATGCCACATGTCATCATCTTCCTGTGATGATATGGAATAGTTTTTTCTTTGTGAGGCAGTATGACCTCACCTATGAAACGTAATTTTTAAAACCGTCTTTTTAAGATACAGAGAAGAGGAACTACATCAGTATCAGTCTAGCTTCATCTAGACTTGGAAATTATTTACCAGTAAAGCAGGAGTAGCAGAAATCCACATGGGGAAATCCTTCTTCTGAAATGAGTGTGCTTAGACATGCGGGAGTTATCCCATGGAATTTTCACGGGAAGCAGATATCTTCAGGGAATCGACTCTTTGATGTGGACAATCCTACTGATTGTGCAGGCTTTTTGCATACAGAAATAAAATACATTTCTAAGACTTCTTAATATTCTTTCCTTCTTCCTATAGCAATCTAAAAATTCCTACAGAACAAGCAAAAAAAAAAAAGCCCAGAGTAAGAATTTTATGATCTGTATTGCTGCTTTTTATTGCTAGGCCAGTTGATTTTCTTCACTTGCTAATACTTTCCAAGTCATGATCATCGAAGTGAGCTTTGCGTGTGCGTCTCCATACACACACCCTCATTCCTTGGTGGATATGATGAAAAACCTGCGGTGATTCACAGCACACTCACTATTTACTTTACCAGTGTTACCCATGCCCGTGTTGCTTGTCGGTTCAAAGGAATAGCAGTAAACCCCGCTTTCTCTGCCAAAATAGTACAAGTATGGTATTAAAAGTTATCAGAGGAGTCATAAATGAAGGAAACCCCTGTATTTTTGTAGTGTATGCCTCGGAGAGAGCTGCTGCTTGGAGATCAACACGGGATGGCTAGTGGGAGCCTTGGGTTAAGTTGCTTGCTTAACATAGTTAATGATTGCTTTATCAAACAGTAACCGTCTTTTAAAATGTGGTCCTGAAAGTAATACTACAGGAATGCCGGAGGGAAGTTCCAGTCTGTTTGTTTGTGACTGTGAGGGTGGTTTTTACTGGTTAATAAATGCAGGGTTTACATGCTCTTGACTGGGATTTAAGAGTTCAGGTAATTCCTCTTTTCAGCTCCAGTCGTTTGCCAGAAGAATGTAATTCAGAAATGTGTGATACTACAATGAAGAAATTCGTGCACAATCCTGATACTTTAAGAAGAACAAGAGGGAGAACTTTTTCTATTTTCCAATTTGCTCTATTTTTATATGTATATATGTTTGTAGTAAAATGCCTTTTAGCGTGCAGTACCCTGCAGTGCCTTGCAAAACACTCCCCATTTCTTAGCAGGAACCCATCAGCAGAATGGATGAAAGAGACTTTTAGTAATAAATCTTAAGAAAACATTGTGTAAAACCGACATTGGGGTGATGCTGTTCCGGTGTAGATGGAGGGGTGAGATTTGTTGTGCAGTGCATTATCTTCCAGTGCTGTATGTTCCCTGGCTAATTCACACAATACAGTTGATTTCCCAGCCGGTAACTAGCTTTGCCATTGTTACTCCTGTGCGCGTAATTGCTCTTTGAACTCGGCAGGTTGGCTCAGGCTGTGAGGTTCCCTGACTGCAGATGCTTTCCCAATGGGGAGAGCGCAGGGGCCAAGTCTCCTTTATCTGGTAGAACAGGAGGCGGCGGGCGGTGTCGTGCCTGCGTTTGGTTCTGCGTGCACAGCCACAGCCTTTCCTGGTGTGGTAACCAAACGATGGCCTAAGGTGCCCTGGTGACTTTGGTTTAGTTGGTAAAATCTCCCACACAGCATTTAATAAGCTAAACCCCAACCTGAGCTGCTTCTCCTTTTGACATTTAATCCACTTTAACTGCTCTTTCCAGGTGTGCTCAGTAGACCAGGTTCATCTCTGTGGATGAGTCTACTGAGTAGGCTTTGCCCCAGAGCAGAAGATCAACCTGTGGAAAAGTGCAGGCAGCCCAGAAGCGTATGGCAGAGACTTGCTGCTGAGCTTCATCTGCTGGCCATCACCTGCCTTCTTGTGCTTTTGATCCTTTTGGAATACCTTGCCGTTAGGAAGTTCTCAAATAGTCTGATAAAGTCTGTCCTGGAGGGGTTGTGTTTAAGATGGGTGTAAAGGATTTAAGACCAACTTAGAGGTCTGGGATATGGTGATGGACAGCAGATCAACAGCTTTGGGGATAAATCAAGTAACAGGACAGTAACAAATACAGCTCAGCGGCACAGTTATTCTTAGATGGTGCTGGACACCCGTGTGGGTCTATATATAGCCATATACTTTGTGTAGTCACTGCTCCACATGTGCTCACGGAAGCCTGGGGTGGGTCACCGCATGGGACTACCGTGGGAGGCAATGTATGCCTCCCCTGTGGCTAGCAAGGTAGAAGATGGTCTCCATCCCCCTCGGTGAAGGTGCTGCGATGCCGGTTTGGGTGTTGGGACCCCCAGGAGCTGTGCTGTCCCTTGCACCTGGTGACTCCTTCCTCCCTCTCTTCCAGGAGCTGAGCGTTGTGACCTGCTGTCCTCCTCCCTGCTCGGTGTGGGAACGACCTGAAGGACGTCTTGGAGCCACCTGTACTGCTTCATGCAGTTAAAGTAAGGTTAAATGTTTTGATAGTTCCTTCAAGTACAAGCAAGGGTCGAGGAGAGGGGTTTGGAGGAACGGGTTTGCCCAGCTTACCTGCTTGACAGCAGGAGCGGATCCTGATATCAAAGCATGTTACAAACAAATTCAACAAGTTATTTGGCCATAAAATACAGTTTCTTTGTGGTGGAAGGAAAAAAGTAAAGGAAAGGGGTGTGTGGTCTCATCCCTCGCATCAGCCATATGCCATGGTGTAAAATAGCGCTTAATGCTCAGAGCATCAGCTGTTTTCCCTATTATTTAAGATACGACTTTCATGTCCCCAGGGCAGGCATGTGGTTACAGCCCGAGGATTTCTGTGGGAGCCGGTCAGGATCAGAGCTCACGTCCACGGGGCTCAGGTCCCACCGGCTGCTGGTTGGGCGTGCTTCCCGGTCGTCATGATGGCTGGCTGTCTGTCCTGGAGCGGTCGCGGCAGTGAGGCTTCTGGGTTTGTTTTTCTGATAACACCAGCTTCTTGGTGTGGTGAACCAGATCAGGGGATGGACCTGACCTAAAAGCGAATATGTGGTTATTGCAATACTGAGAGTAGCTGTTCTGACTCATGGAGTTACACCCATTCTCTCCAAAAAGACTTGAATTTGCAAAAACTGTTAGCCTGAAGCAAAGAAACTGCGAGAGTCTTGCTTGGAAATGGGCGCTTGCCGTGTTTGAGCTCTGTTGAGGGAGGGAGGAAGGAAGAACACGGCAAGCTGCTGCTCTTCTCCTCCCGCTGTCTCTAACCGGTTTACCTTCTGCACTCTCACATTTTCCATGGTCTTGCCTGAGAAGATCAGTGCTTTAACAATACTGGGTCCAAATCATTTGGCGTTACTGAACTGTAGCAACAGCTGGGTGGATTAATCATGAACTGCTGTTACTGTGAGAGACAAGTATTTATTGTAATTATTTGGGTTTCCTCTTTCTAGTGGGGTTGGGCGGGGAAATGATACCTGTTTTCAGGGCTTGAGAAAGAAATGAAGTCTTTGGCAATATTATGAATGAAACCTGCTTTATTGGGAATGAATATGTGGATGGCTGAGAGCTGATCTCCAAGTTCATCTTGAACGTCGATGCTCATTAGCCAAATGTATGGGGTCGTGTTTAAAGGAGGAATGCACGACACCAGTTGCCATGTGTCCTGGGTTTGGCCAGGACAGGGTTAATTTTCACCGGACTCCAGGAAGGGGCACAGCCGGGGGGGTGGGGGCTGACCCCACCTGGCCAAACAGAGCCCGGTGTTCCATACCATGTGCCGTCACGCGGGGTTCCGGTGGGGGGGCGGCGCGGCGGGAAGGCACTCGCGGCTTGGGGGGGCGCAGCGCCGGTCCTGTTTCGGGAGAGCGGCTGTCTGGGCCGTACGGTTCGTTGTTGTGTTTTCTCCTTATCTGTATCGTTGTTGTTCCTGTTTCCCTCTGTTTGCTGTTCTGTTAAACTGCCCTTATCCCGACCCACCAGTTTCTGCCTCTTTCTTTCCATTCTCCTCCGCACGCCGGCGGGGGGAGGGGCGGCCGCGTGGCGCTTTTGTTGCCGGCGGCAGCCGAAACCAAAACATTAATTTGGCGCCCAGACGTGGGGCGGGGATAACGGCAGGGCTGAGCAGCGGGTGTTAAAACTGCTTTCATAGATTTTGTTAAAATTTATTATACGCATTTACTGTGCTAGTTAAAGTCGCCGGTAAAAATGTTTCTGACTTTGATCAAATATCTGTGCTACGTAAATCCTTACTTGCTGTATGTGTTCACTGCCATGCTGTTCATCATTACTGGAAAAAGGATTAAGATGATGATTTTGCTGTACTGTACGATATCGACTTATGATATGATAACATCACTGTGCATGAAATTAGTCTTGTATTTGCATGCGGCACTGCGGTCATTTCCGTACCTCGGATCCTATGTCTTAGATTTTGTTAATAATCAAACCCAGCCTGTGGGGAAAACCGAAGGGGATACCTTCCCCCACTCTTTCGCCCCCCCTCTCTTCCTCAGGCTGGTCCTAACTGCTTTTGAGAATTTCGAGTACCCGTGGGATGCTCAGGGCAGCACTCTCCTTTTGTTCTGCCTCCTGAACGGGTTCTGGGTTTTGTTTAGGGTTAAGCAAGTCGTTAAGAACATCCTGCAGAGACCTGCCCCGGGGCTGGATAGCTGTGAGTGGCTGGGTGTGTGGGACAGCATGGGCAGATGTCTAGAGCAGTGGGCACCTGCAGTGTGTTTTAAACTCACCCCTGAACAAATACAGAATCCGGACAATCTGGTAAAATATCTGAAAAAAGTGTGCTGCCACCCTGGGAACTCCAGAGAGACACAGATCACCGCAATGTGCTGGGGTCTGGCCCACGCCTACCGAGCCCTGTTCAACACTGTTCAGTGCCTTAAAGGGGAAAGGGAGGGAAGCGAAGCTGCAGGCGCTGCAACTGGCGCTGCCCCCCCCAGCCAGCCCTGCAGCCCCTCCAGCCCAGCAGGCAGTCACAGCCCCCCAGACTGGCACCGCCGCTGCCACAGCTGCAGGGTCTGCCTCGGTTTCCCTGGCAGGCACAGCAGCTGCTCCAGCCCCAGCTCCAGCTGCAGGCAGCGCGGCTGAGCCCAATGACCAACCTGTGCCAGTAGCAGTCGCCCCTGTAAAAGAAAGACGCAAAGAGAGCAGATCGCTCTGGGAGGGATGACGATGAGCCAGGGTCATCACGGGAGATAGAGACAGAGATCATCACCCGGTCCCTGTCCCTGGGCGAGCTGCGAGACATGCGGAAAGATTTCAGCCGCCAGCCAGGCGAGCACATTGCCACCTGGCTGCTGCGGTGCTGGGATAATGGGGCCAGCAGCTTGGAATTAGAGGGCAAAGAAGCCAAGCAGCTGGGATCTCTGGCCAGGGATGGGGGCATTGACAAGGCCATTGGGAAAAAGGAACAAATCCTCAGCCTCTGGAGGAGACTTCTGTCAGGCGTGAGGGAGAGGTACCCCTTCAGTGACGATTTTGTATGCTATCCTGGCAAGCGGACCAATATGGAAAGGGGTATTCAGTACTTGAGGGAATTAGCTGTGCGGGAGCTGGTTTACTGTGACACAGACGATGAGCAGGTACCTACAGACCCAGATGAACTCCAGCGCTCACAATCCATGTGGAGGAAGTTTGTGCGGAGCGCACCCTCCTCGCATGCCAACTCACTGGCAGTTGTAAACTGGAAAGGTAAAGACGCACCAACAGTGGACGAGGTGGCTGTCAGACTCCGCCAATATGAGGAAAGTCTCTCTTCCTCCCTTGTCTCAGCCGTGGAGAAACTGGTCAAGCGACTAGACAGGAATATGTCCTACTCCCCACCTGTACGGGCCAGTGTCTCAGCTATTAGGGGCAGGCGTTTCTCTGCTCAGGAGAGGGAATGCAGAGGCTATACACCCCGGGGCACCCTGTGGTTCTACCTGCGTGACCACGGAGAGGACATGAGGAAGTGGGATGGAAAACCCACCTCAAGTCTAGAGGCACGAGTACGTGAGTTGCGAGGTAAAACAATCACCAAAGGGGATTCTGTTAGGAAAAATGCCGCTCCAGTTTCCAGCAGCCAGCTCTCCAGACCAGGTAGACAGTTTGACCTTGATTCCGATCCTCTGGAGGGGACCTCCAAGTCATTTTTACAGCAGGTGAGCAGCAAATTCTCTGATGAGGATTAGAGGGGCCCTGCCTCCAGCCAGGTGGAGGAAAGGGACAACCGTGTTTATTGGACGGTGTGGATTCGGTGGCCTGGCACGTCAGATCCACAAGAGTATAAAGCTCTAGTGGACACTGGTGCACAGTGTACTTTAATGCCATCAGAGTTCAAAGGGTCAGAGTCCATTTGCATTTCGGGAGTGACAGGGGGGTCCCAAGAGCTGAGTGTACTGGAGGCTGAAGTGAGCCTCACTGGGCAGGACTGGCAGAAGCACCCCATTGTAACTGGCCCCGAGGCTCCGTGCATCCTTGGGATAGACTATCTTAGGAGAGGCTATTTCAAGGACCCAAAGGGGTATCGGTGGGCTTTTGGCATAGCTGCTGTGGAGACGGAAGAAATTAAACAGCTGTCCATCTTGCCTGGTCTCTCGGAGGATCCTTCTGTTGTGGGGTTGCTGAGGGTTGAAGAACAACAGGTACCCATCGCAACCACAACGGTGCACCGGCGACAGTATCGTACCAACCGAGACTCCCTTCTCCCCGTTCATCAGCTGATCCGCCAGCTGGAGAGTCAAGGAGTGATCACCAAAACTCGCTCACCCTTTAATAGTCCCATATGGCCAGTGAGAAAATCTACTGGAGAGTGGAGACTGACAATAGACTACCGTGGCCTGAATGAAGTCACACCACCGCTGAGTGCTGCCGTGCCAGACATGCTAGAACTTCAATATCAGCTGGAGTCAAAGGCAGGCAAGTGGTATGCTACAATTGACATCGCTAATGCATTCTTCTCCATCCCTTTGGCAGAAGAGTGCAGGCCACAGTTCGCTTTCACCTGGAGGGGCATCCAGTACACCTGGAATCGACTGCCCCAGGGGTGGAAACACAGTCCCACCATTTGCCACGGACTAATCCAGACTGCACTGGAAAAGGGTGAAGCCCCAGAACATCTGCAGTACATCGATGACATCATTGTATGGGGCGACACAGCGGAGGAAGTTTTTGAGAAAGGGGAGAAAATAGTTCAGATCCTTCTGAAAGCCGGTTTCGCCATTAAGCGAAGTAAAGTCAAGGGACCTGCACAAGAGATCCAGTTTTTGGGAATAAAATGGCAGGATGGGCGCCGTCAAATCCCAATGGATGTCATCAACAAAATAGCAGCTATGTCTCCACCAACCAGCAAAAAGGAAGCACAGGCCTTCCTGGGTGTTGTGGGTTTTTGGAGGATGCACATCCCAAATTACAGCCAGATTGTGAATCCTCTGTACCACGTGACCCGGAAGAAGAATGATTTTGAATGGGGCCCTGAGCAATGACAGGCATTTGAACAAATTAAACGGGAGATAGTTCATGCCGTAGCCCTTGGTCCAGTCCGGTCAGGGGAAGATGTTAAAAACGTGCTCTACACCGCAGCCGGGGAGAATGGCCCAACCTGGAGTCTCTGGCAGAAAGCACCAGGGGAGACTCGAGGTCGACCCCTGGGGTTCTGGAGCCGGGGATACAAAGGATCCGAGGCCCGCTATACTCCCACTGAAAAAGAGATTCTGGCAGCATATGAAGGCGTTCGAGCTGCTTCAGAAGTGGTGGGCACTGAAGCACAGCTCCTCCTAGCTCCACGATTGCCGGTCCTGGGCTGGATGTTCAAAGAGAGGGTCCCCTCTACGCATTATGCCACCGATGCTACGTGGAGTAAGTGGGTCGCTCTGATCACCCAGCGCGCCCGAATGGGAAACCCCAGTCGCCCAGGAATTCTGGAGGTCATCATGGACTGGCCAGAAGGCAAAGATTTTGGAGCATCGCCAGAGGAGGAGGTGACACGTGCTGAAGAGGCCCCACTGTATAACCAGCTGCCAGAAGATAAGAAACAGTATGCCCTGTTCACGGATGGGTCCTGTCGCATTGTGGGGAAGCAGCGGAGGTGGAAGGCTGCTGTATGGAGCCCTACACGACAAGTCGCGGAAACTGCCGAGGGAGAAGGTGAGTCCAGCCAGTTTGCAGAGGTGAAAGCCATCCAGCTGGCTTTAGACATTGCCAGTCGAGAGAAGTGGCCAGTGCTCTATCTTTACACCGACTCTTGGATGGTGGCCAATGCCTTGTGGGGGTGGCTGCAGCAATGGAAGAAGAACAACTGGCAGCGCAGAGGTAAACCTATCTGGGCTGCCCCATTGTGGCAAGATATTGCTGCCCGGCTGGAGCAGTTGGTTGTAAAAGTCCGTCACGTGGACGCCCACGTCCCTAAGAGTCGGGCCACTGAAGAACATCAAAACAACCACCAGGTAGATCAGGCTGCTAAGATTGAAGTGGCTCAGGTGGATCTGGACTGGCAACATAAGGGTGAACTCTTTATAGCTCGGTGGGCCCATGACACCTCGGGCCACCAAGGAAGAGACGCGACATACAGATGGGCTCGTGACCGAGGGGTGGACTTGACCATGGACACTATCGCACAGGTTATCCATGAATGTGAGACATGCGCTGCAATCAAGCAAGCCAAGCGGGTAAAGCCTCAGTGGTATGGAGGACGATGGCTAAAATATAAATACGGGGAGGCTTGGCAGATTGACTACATCACACTGCCACAAACCCGCCAAGGCAAGCGCTATGTGCTCACAATGGTGGAGGCCACCACCGGATGGCTGGAAACCTACCCTGTGCCCCATGCCACCGCCCGGAATACCATCCTGGGCCTGGAAAAACAAGTCCTGTGGCGACATGGCACTCCCGAGAGAATTGAGTCGGACAACGGGACTCACTTTCGCAACAGCCTCATAGACACCTGGGCCAAAGAACACGGTATTGAGTGGGTGTATCACATCCCAAACCATGCACCAGCCTCGGGAAAGATCGAACGTTACAATGGGCTGCTAAAAACCACTTTGAGGGCAATGGGGGGTGGGACTTTCAAAAATTGGGATACCCATTTAGCAAAGGCCACCTGGTTGGTTAACACCAGAGGGTCCACCAACCGGGCTGGTCCTGCCCAGTCAAAACCTCAGCGCCCCGTAGAAGGGGATAAAGTCCCTGTAGTGCACATGCGGAACATGTTAGGGAAGACGGTTTGGGTCAGTCCTGCCTCGGGCAAAGGCAAGCCCGTCCGCGGGATTGCTTTTGCTCAAGGACCTGGGTGTACCTGGTGGGTGATGCGGAAGGACGGGGAAGTCCGATGTGTACCTCATGGGGATTTAATTTTGGGCGAGAATAATCCATAAATAAATTGTATAAAGTTAATTGTTAAATAACCCTGTCACTGTCTGTTATCACTGTTATAATTGTTATATTTTGTACCAGTAGTAGCATAGTAAGAATCGTCCAGGTTAAAGAAGGATGGACTTTTTCGATGAAAACCTAGCAGAGCACAGCGATGATGGAACTGGACCTGGTTTTTTCAACAACTGGCATCCGGCAACTTCATCAAGATCAACATCTCCTGCAGACTGTGGGCACGGGCCGCACCAGATACATCAGCCGTGAGCTCCGGATGCAGCAAGTGACCGCCCATCACCACACATCACCTCTCCTGCCACGGAAGACCATTACGACAGATGGAGCCTGAAGTCATGGATTAAATGAACTCAAGGGACACTTTAGAGTGATGATCCATAGACTAAGGGAATGATATCTGGAGACAGGAGAAGTGGTGGTGATCAACTGGACAATGGGGGACCTGTGCATGACGTAGATGGTATGGAATAAGGGGTGGATAATGTCCTGGGTTTGGCCAGGACAGGGTTAATTTTCACCGGACTCCAGGAAGGGGCACAGCCGGGGGGGTGGGGGCTGACCCCACCTGGCCAATCAGAGCCCGGTGTTCCATACCATGTGCCGTCACGCGGGGTTCCGGTGGGGGGGCGGCGCGGCGGGAAGGCACTCGCGGCTTGGGGGGGCGCAGCGCCGGTCCTGTTTCGGGAGAGCGGCTGTCTGGGCCGTACGGTTCGTTGTTGTGTTTTCTCCTTATCTGTATCGTTGTTGTTCCTGTTTCCCTCTGTTTGCTGTTCTGTTAAACTGCCCTTATCCCGACCCACCAGTTTCTGCCTCTTTCTTTCCATTCTCCTCCACACGCCGGCGGGGGGAGGGGTGGCCGAAACCAAAACACCATGTGAGAGAAACATTCTGTGGCTTGATCTGGCATTAGTTTCTTAACCTGCTGCTGATTTCTGAACCGCGGTGAGCTTGCAGTGAGCAGTGCTTGCTGCTGCGGAAGGTGCCCAGACCCTTGCGGGGGGTCACCCAAGGGATGACTTCTTTCTTGCACGGCAGCAGCAGAGGAATCTCCAGGGAGCCCCAGCACAGGCAGCGAGAGCTTCTCACCTGATCTCCTGCCTGGGAACTAGGCTCTGCGTCATGTCTGATTGCTGGGTGTGCCACCTCTGAAGGATCTGGGGGGAAAAAGAAAGCTAAACTGGAGATTCAGAGCAGTGTTCTCATACCTGTTCCTTTTTTTGCCTGCTGGTCTAATATTTCCATAATTGTGCTTATAATGATAATCTTTTCATTTCATTCATACAGTGGTTACTGCTTAATGAACTTCATGTTAATGAACACTGTAGCATTTAAAATAGCTGCATAACTTGGAAAAAACCCCCAAACCCCAGTAATAAAGGGACATATTTCCACTCCTCAACCTTAATCCTGCGTTATAACGTAATTGCAGAGAGTTGCCTGGCTGGCGAACAGCTGCACAGCGTGGGCTCTTGGTTCTGCCTAGCTGCTTGTCCCCGAGCTGGGGTAATAAATGATTTACTGGAGCGGCTGGGACCTGTGGGCTCTTAACCCGTTCGATTCCTGAGGGACCGGTCTGAAAGGCCACTTTGTAAAGGCGGTTGAAAGAAACGATTTCAGGTGTGAAGCAGGGTGTCTGTCTGCAAAGTTTGCTTTTTTTGGATGTGAGCTAGCTGCAGAAAGACTCAGACTCAGAAGGTGGGGTAGTGGAATTGGGTAGAATCTATGCTCCTTTGGATTTTTATTATTTGATGCTGTAATTAATTTAAAAATCAGATTTGAATGAGTTTTCTCTCTTCTCTGTTTTAGAGATGTAATACTTTCTGTTGCTTGGGCTTTTACTTTTTGTGCGGCATTCCCTGGATGTGTAATGTAATACAGGGTCCTAGGAGCAGAGCTGCGGCTCCAGTTTTTCCTCTCGGGGGGTGTGGTGCCAAGGGACTCCATCATTGCACTCGCTGGGTGAATGATGTGCGTTTTTTGAGACTGTCGTGCCTCAGAAGGGATGCTTCAGCGAAATGAACGTATTCTGTGACTACCTATATAAAGTATTTGTTACAGGAGAATATTTTTCCCATAGTTTTGCGAGTTGAAAGAAAAGGAGCACTTCAGAAGACACAATTCTTAATTTTGCAGTGGCAGATGGGGTTGTCCTGTGCCACGGGGAGAAGGGTTAGCACAGATTCTCCAGTAGGAAACCTGAAGTTTCTGATGAGGTTTTCCTATTCTGGAAAAAAAATGCCAGTGAGGCTTTCGCTGAGTTAGTCTCTGATGCCTAGAGCTGCGGAGCGGGAGCCTTTGCAAAAGGGAGCCTGAAGTGCGTCTGATGTATTCTTTGGAGAGGAAAAGCACATTAAAACACTGGGTACTGAAACTGCTCTGACCAAGGATGGAGGCATCTCTTGGTTCTTGGTCTTGATGCCAGTTATTCCAACTCTTACCCGTGGCTTTAGCGGTGAAGGTTGATGCATGCACTTATTAAAATATGCATTGGATAACTACCTGGTTTGCACGTGCTAAGAAATATTTAATAATATTTGTCAGCGTGAAAACGTGCAGGGCGCTTTGGGCCTTGTGAGTTGCTGTCTAGTCCAGGCCTGCATTTTTGGGTTCTGTGGGTTGTGGGGCACAGAGAAGGAGGGTCTGAGCGTCCAGCTCTAGGGCTTAGAGTTTTGTTTCTTTTGCAGAAACCATCATTGCTCAAAATAGTTCCTAAAACAACACAGCTCTGAGAGTCAGGAGAATAGTAAGGTGGACAAAGCTGGTTTTGGGACGCATGCTGTAGTTGAGAGTTGTTGGAATCGACAGAGGCTTTGCTCTCTCCCACTGCAGAAGTGAGGCTGCGGGCATTTTGATGCTGACGACAGCTATCTGTCGTGTTTATCCTTTTACACATTTGGGTGGAATGCTCCCCAAGCACCGTTCTTCCTGCTGCACCGTTCTTCACCTGGTGGCAAGCATCCAGATGCACTGTCGGTCCCATACAATGCATCTGAGCTTTCAAAGGTAACTAGCAGCTTTCAGGATACTTCTGCCGCCCGACTTGATACCCTTTGGGATGGACTCCAATTCTGCAGAAAATTCTTGTTTTTCTTGTCCTTTGAAAATTGGGGCTTTTCAAGAAGTTATTAGTTAGGCACTCAAAGTCAATAGTTGCTCTTACAAATGTGAGCTGATTATTCGTGCGAACTTCCCCACAATTTAGTGCCAAAACATTATTCAAAGTGTATTGGAAGGTATAAATGGAATTTTACTCATTTGAAGAGGCATCTAGAATGTCTGCTGAGGATTTCTGGAAGTTAATAATTGAACCTGAGATAAATGTCTTATGCATACGTGAAACAGCTGCCCCAGAACCTGTTGGAGGACTTGATTTGAGTATAAACATACGTGTGCTTTTGCGTACACGCTGCACTTCAATTCGACTGTTAGTTCTTAACTTTATTAGGATGTAGCTACTTGAACTGAAGATGTGGTCTGTGATTTTATTTTATTATAGCAGCATGATAGCTCCTTTTGAAACATTGTTTGGATTTTACAAATTGATATCTTAAATATGGTTTGCCATTAGTAATATTTTAAAGGAAAAAATAGACAAGTGAGGGCAGGGTTATATCTTACTACAAGTGAATTTGTTGACAGTGTGTGTGTGTTGTAAAATGGGAAATTAATCGCCCCGTGCTGATGACCCGTGGACATTTACAAAAGGCTGGTCTTTATGTTGCACAAATAGATTCCGGACACAGGAAAGAGGCTTATGACAAGAGGATGAGATCAGTTTGTATAATTAGAGCTGGCTAATAATCCTTTAACTCTCTGTTTTTCCAACTTTTACGGTATCTTTCTTTAAAATAAGGCAGAGTGATAGCGGCTGTGATTTGAGTTTTGTGGGTTTGTTTTTTGTGTCGACTAATGGGTGAGGAGATGGGAGCAGGGAAACCAGATGTGCGCATTCGAGAGCTTGCTGCCTTCCTCTGCTAGGCACGGGGACGCTGCTGGTGTTAACCCTGCGGTGCTTCATCTCTTTTCACGATTTGGGTAGGAATTAAGTAATCTGTTAAATGATTTTTTGACAATTAGGCAATTGAAATGGTGCAAAAGAAGAAGCTTAATGCTGAGGCTACGGGTATTTGGCGAGGTATTCATCTCTGGAGTAAGACAGGGCTGGCAGAGACGAGTAAGGGACTTACCTATAGCATGAAAAAGGCTTGAGCTTATGTTTTCATGCATGTGCGTATATGCTAGCCTGTACCTTAGCTTTGTGTGAAGCTTCATTATTTTGGGAAGGATAATGGGGTAAATTTGGGGAAGTGGGTTGGCCAGGGGGTCAGCTGGAGGCCGATGGCACGGTGGGTGCAGCCCCTGGGCAGCCCGGCCCCCAGCCCAGGAGCAGCGCTCAGCCAGTTCCTGCTGCCGGGAAGCTGAGTTACATTAAGCAAAACGAATTAATCTATATCCAGAGGTTTTTATTAAATCATCAGTCAATTAAATCAGTGCTGCTCTGTTAGCTGGCGTTCCAGCTAGGCTCCCAGCCCTTCTGCTGCAGTGTAACCTGCGAGTTGTTCAGCTGTAGCAACCCCTGCCTTCTGTGTGGTGGGCTGTTGTGTGTGAGGGCTGTGGTACTGGGGTTTCCAGCACCATTAAAAGAAAAAAAAGACACGGTTTTACGTTAATTTTGCAATTTAATATATTCTTTTTCAATTTTTTTCTAGGGGGGAAAGGGTGTCGTGAAGTTTTTTTTTTTTTCTTGCTCCAAAAGCAATCCGTGTGCGTCTGGTTTTCCCCGGGGCAGCTTGCTGGGTTCCCTCTGTGCCTTTGGAGGCCGGCGACGGTAAAGCCAGGCCAGCATGAAACGCCTTCAAAGCTCCTTTCCATTGCTTGCAGCTAAAAGAAACTCCTGTGCGTTTGTAATTGAATGGCAGCATATGGTTTTTGTTTGCAGACAGGACACAGCTGGGAAGCAGTATCACCTGTGCAAATGCTGCATGAGGGATGTGTGTATTTTTAAAGGAATGATTTTAGTGCCAAAACATAACCTTCAGCAAGTAACGTAAATTCAGATGATTGTACACAAATATCTGGGGTTTTTTTAGTTCTAAGCTCAGCTGTGATAGTAAACACGATGCTGCAGTATGCTGGTAACTTGTTTGCTGCCACACGTTTGAAGTGCGATTCCTCATTTCCTCACCTCCTCTCCTTTCCATGTCCATGGCTTTTGCTGGTGATATCACTTTCCATTGTGTCTGCAAAATAACCTTAGGGTGGATTTTTTCTCCTAATTCCTCCAGCCTTCTATTTCTGACCAGACATGTAAAATTAGGCGTTAGTGTAGCTACGGGGAAAGTCATTCTGCATTTAGTAGTATGATGCCTGGAAGGACATAGGGTTACCTTCTGTCTGAAGGTTTATTTTAGTCACTGCAATTGCTGCTACTCTATTTCCACAAATTTCCCCATGCACATAGTTGAAGAGCTGGGTTACGGGTTTATTTCTCCTGCCAAAGCTGTTTGTAGGTTTTGACCTGATTTTTTTTTAGTCTCCTTTCACACGGGTTTTAAGGAGAGGGCATTAATACACTGATTAGAAAGCCTGTTCATTTTATGAATGGAGAATTCTGGAGTTCATGCAGTATGAGTGAAGCTGGTGGGACAGAGTGTGTGAGGAAACCTGTCTCTCACCCAACAAGGCAGGGTGAGAGTAAGTTACTGCAGATCTGAACTTTGTAGGAAGTTACCCAGGAAAAACACCAAGCAAGAAAATATAAGTAATTAAAAAACCCCCTCAAGTCATTGTTTCTTTCCATTTTCAGACTTTCTACTACAGGTGAAAAAGAAAAAAAAAAAAACAAAAACCAAAAACCAAAAAAACAACACCAAACTAAAAAAGGCCTTTTTTCGAATAATTGTAACAGAAAAGCAAGGATGCTGGTGGTGGGTAATACAATGCAGTAGTGTCATGTACCACTGATTAGAAGAGGGGAATATTCCAGCTCAGTAATTCCCTTGACACTAGGGGAGAACAATAAACTTGTGAAAGAAGTTGCTATTTTAGTTCTCTTTGCATGAAGTTTATGGCTCCAGCAGGAATTCATCTGTATATGGCTGGTTGGTCTTCTCTCCAGTCCCTCACTTGCTGTTTCCCCGTCTTTATTGTACAGTTCAGAGCAGGAGCACTTTGGTTCCTGAAACTCAATCCTCCCGATACTTCTAAGCACTTCATAAATTAACATTTTGTAAAACCAGGGTGTGGGGGAGCGCCCTTGAGGACACTGTGCTTTGCTGAATGAGAAGTGATGTGGTTTTGGAAGCTTGATTTTATTTTCATAGTGCAGCTGTGTAGAAGGAAGCGATGCAGCCCGGCGAGGGGGGTGGATGCGTGCTCCCTGAAAATCCCTGGATTTCTTTAAACTCTTTGACTGCTCGTGGGTTGTTTGTCTAAAGGGCGAGGATCTGAGGATTGGCTATAATGCAGGTTGTCCTGCTGTGGGTATATTTATTGGTGGCAACGTTACAGTACAAAATAAAGTGTGTTTATGGCTTACTCTCTTAGAGAAAACTGGCATAAATAGTGCTTCTCTAATTTCTATGGGATGTATGTAGTTTGGACTACCTGGTGAAGTGCTACTCCAGAGCCTTGAAGTCACCCAATTTAGTCCTTTGAAGGGCTGAAGGCCTTGCAAACCAGTATTACAGAGTGGGCTTGTATGAATTAAAATCTGTTACATTAAAAAAAAAAAAAAATCAAACACAAAAACCCCTCCTTTGCCTTTCAGCCTGGCAGTGCTGTGATGTGGCCCTCCTTAGAGCTGGAAAGCCATCCTGCTTTCTCTGCATTTCTGCTTATCTATTCGAATGCTTTCCACGCGATCTGTAACTTCATCAGATTCTTCATGTGTTTTTTGGCTGTTCTTTCCTACCCGCAACCACAAGCTCTTCATGGCTGAGATTGTTTTTTGTACAGCTGGGAGTGCATGGTTAAAGCTCTGCAAATACAGATCATTGTTTCTGAAATCGAATGCTAAAGGGAACAAATAAAAAGTCAAGGGCAGAGGTTCAGGTAGGATTCAGCAAAGCTTAAACTTGAAGTACATATAAAACTGAAGTTTACCTAGAAAACCATTAAAACTGAACTTGAAAAGCTTGAAAAAAATCACACACTGAAAACTGCAGTGTCTTTAGTGCCTAAGGGAGAGGGAAAGGGGTAGACAGCCTTTCCCAGACATACCACGTGGATTAAATGCCCCTTGTCCTCCTGCCTGTTGCAGCTCTGGTCGGTTGGTGAAGTCAAGAGTGGTCGTTCTTGTTTCTGTCCATACTGTAGCGCTCCTTTCTGATTTTAAGAAAAAAAAAAAATCCCAGAACAGACTACTCTGAGGCTAAGGTCTTGAGAGTAGCATGAAGTTTTCTTTCTTACATTCTCCTTGTGTGGTTCGCGGAGCGGTGAGGAGCGGATGCTGGGAAGCATGGAGAAGCTGGGCAGTGAAACCGGTGTGTGACGTAAGCCTACTGCCAACAAGAGCAAGCCCGAACGGGGCGTGATGGGCAAATGGCAAAGCCGTGCTGGCAGCTCCTGGCATAGTGGCGTTCAGAGACCTTCAGTGTCACTGCTTGTGCGCCGGCTGCGGTGAGCTGGAGGACCGTCGGCCTGGCTTTCAGATTTCTCCTCAAGATACATACTTTGCCTGGGATGCCTAGAAGAAATAGGCCCACTAATTTAAGTTAAATTAAATGATGGCTGGAAGTAGTGGATGAAGAGGTTTATTGCTTAGGCACTTGCTGTTCGTATCCCTTCCCATTGCCTGTGCTTGTTTGTAAACTTTTCAGGGCAGAAACTTTGTTTACATTGACATTTTTACAGCACGTAACCAATGGAGCCCTAATCCTGGCTGAGGTTTTGGGAACCACAGTAAAGCAAATAAATGCTTTTTTTTTTTCTTGTTTTCCATGTTGGATATTACCATAGCCAGAGAACTCAAGCGTAGTCGTTTGTCGTCTTCCATGTCATCTTGTGGAAAATAACACTGAAGTTCTCTAGAAGAAACTGTAATACCCCTCACTGTGTTAATTCTTTAATGCTCAACAGAGCAGAAAGGTATCCTTCCCGTTTTGAGAAGATTTCAGTAGCTTTCCGTTTTACTGACCTGTGCAGATCTTTATAATATCTAAAATCACTGTTGCTTTTAAGAGCTTGAACCTGGACCTTTACGTCCTACTTTCAGATTTGCGAACACAAGGGATTTTACTGTGTTATCCTAAGGGGAAAAAACCTAATACAATTCCAGAAATTCAAAAGATTCAGCTATTTGCAAGAAGTAAGATGAATGGTTTTAATACAATCTGCTGGCTGCCATGAGGGTGCCCATAGTAATGCTTCTTGTGGTGGGTGGCAGCTGGGCAAGGGAGGTGGGATTTATATTTGCCTGTTCTGGTTAGTTTGGCTTTCAAGTTCCTGTGCACTCCAGATGCTGATCTCGCGGCAGGGCCAGGGATTGTCACTGCTGTCTGCGATACCTGGTAGAGCAAATGCTACCTGCCCAAAAAGATAGAAATTGTTTTCTGGGGCTCAAAGCAGGCATCAGCTTGAAGGAATTGCTCTTATAATATAAGGGAAAACACAGTTTAGCCTTTATTTATCTTCTTTTTTTTTTTCCCCTTATTTTTACACTTACTTAGTAAGTTGGTCTACTTTATTAGGGTCCTTATGAATCTTGGTTTGATTATGACCAGTATGGTCTGTCTTTTGTTTTCCCTTTTCTTACTGTATTGTTTTTTTTTCTTTTAAAGCTTTTCAGGGGCTGCTACCTCCCTACCCATTGCTTGAAGAAGTTCACTTGTCTAGAAACCTAAATTTAGTCTTTTGCTGACGCAGAGTAGTCATTCATGCTTATCTGTCACTCAGGTTTTCTCATATGTTTTTGCCAAAGCACTTCCTAACAAGATAAAATAAAATAGCTTCCAAACCTGTCTGTCTCCTTGCAAAATAAGTTTGCATCCTTTGAAAAATTGGACTGACATGTGTATTATGAAATGAGAAATCATTTTAAGTTCTGATGTAAGGGCCAACTAGTAAGAGAAGGGGGGGGGGAATCTTCCTGGAGGAAGTATTTCCAGGGTTTTTGTTTTCTTGTTTGACAAAAAACAAACAGTAAAAATTAGTTGTGAGTTTGAACTCACGGGCCTCCCCTTTTTTCCTCGACAAGAAGAATCAGTATTCTCCCTTCCTTACACATCAAGTGTTCACTTCTTTTGTACTCTGTGACTTGTGGCACTTCCCTTACAGCCCAAACCAACTCTGCCACAGAAGGAGGTTGCCCACGGGGAGTTTTTAATGCTGACTTGTCCTTCCCTGATCTGTACATGCCTTTCTCCTCGTTCGTGTTTCTCCGCTATCTGGCATCTGCCAGGAAGGTGATGGAGCAGGACAAAACAGTCTGCGCTTCTGTCGGATGGCAGAGATGTGAGGATGCCATCTCGCTTGATTCCTTGAGTATCGGGAACCCAGATGCTCTGTTCAGGGCATGCGCTGCTGCTGCTGCTGTTTTGTACAGATCTGCGATACCTCCAGTGCAGCATGTTTGAGCTGGGCAGCAGGGGAAAGCTCTCTTCGCTGATTTCCGCAGTGGTCTTAAAAGTAACCTGCTTACTAATACTCGCCTGGTCTGCTCTTTGAAAAAGGACTGGTGGAAAAACTTCATCAAAGGAGCTTGGGCAGTGTTTGCACCGTGGGTTTTTTCAGCTAAGATGTCTTGAGTGTATCAAGTGCGATGTGTAACGTAGCAGCTTCTGTCTTGGGGTAAACCCGTCACAGTAGACCTTGGGATGAAGTGCATGAGCTGTGCTTTCTCCTGTTGATAGAGGTGTGGTGGGTGTTGGTGGCAGGTGCTAGAATGGCATCTCGTACAAAAATTGTGACAGCAGCTGATCAGTCCTATGGCATTGCAACCCAAAGGTCAAGTAAAGAAGCACTGGTTGTGGTGTAACACAGGTCCCTCCATGGCTTTGCTGAAGGGTAGGCTAAAGCACCAATGAGGCAGTCAATAAGAAATGGGACAAAAGGGGTAGCTTAGATACCAGATTCCTCCTGTCAACACCTCTTAGCTTCTCAAACCTACATCAGAGAGGGGAAAACGTAACAGTCTAGATCCTCCTACTGCTTTTCGGGATTAGGTGCATGCCCCAGGCTTGCACTTAGGGCCTTCTTCCTGATGTCATGATGCTTTGGGTGGGACACTTTAGAAAGTGTTGGCTGGATGACTGGGTGGAGCAAACAAGGTGGAGCAGGAGGGATGAGGCAAACAGCCGTGGTTGAAATCCAGGTGTGACCTCCCTGAGTGTACGCTTGTTCCTTTTGCTTTTTGAGTGGACGTAGATGTTAATTTGCTTTCAGATCACAGAAGCTATTGTGTGTGATGGCAAGAGTGACAATAACATACCTGTGAACCGTGATAGGGGAGAAGTAAAGCTGTTAAATGACAAAGGAGGGAGGAATATGTTTGAATATGTTAGAATAACTTCTTTTCCTCAGAGCAAACTCCCGACAAACTGAAATAGGTGATAAAAATTAAGAAACCTTAATATTTCGGGACAGAGAGAAACTGGAGGGCTAGAATATACTTATGACCTGTGGTGTCTTGGGCAAACACAAATCTGTCGGGTTCTGTTTTCCTGGATTTTTCGTGTGACATCCTTTAACTTGCACCCTATCCTATAGAAGGCCAGTAGTAATATTGCTAGTGTAGAATGATGGCTGAATTGTGGGGATAACGAGTAACCTTAACAGGTGCTGTAAATGCAAAAGTAGAGATTCTTTGTCTTTGAAGGTGTATCACACTGTATCTTTTATCAGCAGGAAGAAAAGTTGTTCAGTTACTTGTCATGGCTTGAAAAGATGTGGTGAGAAAATGATGCTTTATATTGACTCTCTTTAAACATTATTACCTGAGACACAACTGTTCTGGTTCTGTGCTGTATTATTGTTTTAAAAGTCATATCCAAATACTACCAAATTGCTGTGTTAGTCTCCAGGTCGTAGTTTCGCTTCCTGAGAGAACTGGTCCATTGCAATGAGACTTTGTAAGAATTCAAATGTGAAGTGGGCTTAAGAGGGAGTTTTTCCAACCACAGTTTAATTTCCATAAGATACAATAAACACTCTCAGCTGGATAATGTTTTGGTACCCCTGTTCAAGATTCCCAGGCTCAGAACAGTAGAGAGGATAAGGTAAGCTGAGATTGGCAGATCTTGTGCCTTTTTTGGTTTTGTTTCTTTTCTTTTGGAGCCCTCAGTAGGACTGGAGAGCAGAAGCGTGCTGTAGGGCAGGAGTGAGGATTGCTTGCAGAGCTGTTTTGGGAGATCACCTGCCCAAATGGTAGCTACTGCTGCTAGTTCCCTATTTTCAGGAGTAAGTCAATCTTTGCAAGAGTTGAAAATACAAGGAGAACTGTCGCGCTTGACCATTTTGAGGCATTCTTGCTGTTGGAAGGGGAAACTTGAGGCTGAAAATAAATACGAATTTGACTAGATTTAGAAGTATTGCAAATAATTCCTCCGTCCCCTGGCTGCTGTGGAGGAGCTTTTGCAGAAGGACTGTGTTTTGGTGAGCGAGCTTGGCAGGTAGCTGAGGTGTTTTAAAGCAGCCGGTACAAAAACGCTTCCTTGTAAAATAAGGAGAGCGTGTGAGGGAGCAAGGATAGCTGGAATCAGCTAAGAAAGCTTAGGCTGTGGTTTAATTTCTGTCTTACTAAAGGCAAACTGTGGGATTTGGAAGGGAACAACGTATGAACAAGATCCTGTGTTTTTGTGTGAAGAGCAGAACAGTATTTCATCCCTTTTTCAAAAAAGGGTTTGAAGTATTTGCAGAGCATTACCAGTACTGTAGACACGAGCAACAACACAAATTCCATTTTTAATTGTTTTGCATTCCTTCATTTTAGGATCTTGGACTGCTTAATACACACATTAAATGGAAACTTACAGTTTTCATTTAGGGTGACTATTTTCTACTGCAGTGGACAAAGTAATGCAAGTGAAATTCTGGGTCAACTGATTCAAAGCTCAATACAAAGAACTTTCACCAGGTTATGTAGAAATTACAGGGGCAGACCTGAAAGAGGAAATTTTCTTGATTAAAGCCACTTTGGTAGGACCAATAATGATAGTTTTTGACTATGAAAAATGTTGATGCGGAATTGTAAGCGTCCTCTATTCTGGAAGTTTTCCCTCAGTTTTGCAAGGACCATTTTGGATAGTTTAATTTTTAAATAGTTTTGAAATATTTCTTGAACAAACAGTCCAGTGGGAGGGGAAGAATAAAGGCACCAAACTAACTTGGGCCAGGTGGTATTTTCCAGCGTAATTGGCCTTCTCCAGCAGTGGAGAGAACTACAAATCTTTACAGACATTTGTTGGGGGGGATTGGGAGAATGCATGGACAGCTGCCAATGAAGGGTTGATAATTGTCATAAAAAGCAGATGTGATGTGAAAGTTGCTAGGAGGAAAGATGAGCTGAGATGGAAGTGGAGAGGAAATGAGTTTCGCTCGGGACATCCTCAGTGCCAGCACTGCCGACGGTTCAGATGTGTGCTTCGCTCTACAAAGCATTTTAGAGTTGTCTTTGCTTAATGTGAGCATAAATAAAAAAAAGTGACAGATATGTTTTGGTCTGAAAGAGAGAAAAAAGAAAATTGTTGTGTAAAAGTGACTACTGAAAAAAATAATGTAGGGACGCTAGTACAGCTTTGGAAGTTTAACATTCTGCAGCGAATGAAGAATTACTTAAAATTTTACAGAACATGGCTTAAATTTGTCTTTTCTTTTTTGTTTCAGTGTTCCGAGGTCATGAAACTTAATCCACAGCAAGCTCCATTATATGTGAGTACAAAATTTAAATTTTTTTTCCCTTTCTTGCTATTCAAACAAAATGCTTCCCTCCACCCTTTTTGGAGATGCTGCTCCTTTTTTCTGTGCTCCCCAAAGACCTTATTTGTGTTTGTCGAATTGCAAACGCTCAGTGGTAACACTCAGGTAAGTCACAGAGCTCCTCTGTCTTTCCAATGGACAATTTTAAAGAAGTTTTGAGACACCTTGTAATGCTGTCAGCGTGCAGGCATCCCCCTGCTTTTATTTTTTTGCTCCCAAAAGCGTGCTGGAGCGTGTGGCTGTGCTCTTGCGACTTTATGTGTTGAGAGGCTGTAAGAAGAAATTGCTTGTGTGGAAAACAGGGCATCCCGGTGTGCGGTGCTTGCCCACTGTAATAATATTTTTTCTGGTCAGAGTTTTAAACGTGGCAGAGAGGAACTGGAAGCAGTGAACGGCTCAGCTGTGCTGGGACTGCTGCAGCGGGGAATGGTTTACGTCAGCCTCCTGGAAGCTCGTAACTCGATGGCTACGTTAATAAGGAACAAGCTTCCTCTCGCTCTTGAATAGCAGCTTTGTTGCAGAACATGGGGATTGTCAAATTAGACCTGGATTCGCGGGGGTGTACGCACGTGTGTTATATTTGTGCCAAAACTGGCAGCCAGGTTTGTAACCGTTTGTTTTCCACCCAGCCTGGCCGTGCTGGGAGCAGGGTCAGCTGGTGAAGTCGTCCTGTGCTTGTGGTCCTACCCACAGACCTGGCTAACAAGGGTGGAGCTGGACGCAAGGATGGAAAATATGGAGGGAAAATTGCTTGCAAATGTGGCTTTTAAGGGGAAGGAAGGAGAAACTATTAGAGGTGGTGATAGACCTGTATCTTGGAAAGTGGTGTGTGCTGTAAATAACGGATTGTATTGACCTTTAATGCCATGGAAGCTTTTAAATTTTGCCTACTTGTAATTACCAGCTGGAAGTTTGTATTGGAATTTATGCTTTACTTACTGTGCTAAGTCTTGTGCTTGAAGCAAGACTAAAACACTACCTAGTGTGACCTGACTTTGGGAGAATGGCTTTTCTGGAGTACACCACCATGTTCCGTATTACTGCAAAACTAAATTTTGCCTGAAATTTGTTATATCACAAGCGTACAGAATGCACCTTGGCTTTGAAGAAACTTAATTTAAACTTAGGACACATTAAAAGAGAACGAAACTTATGTGCAAATATATGATGTAGATGCTACAGTAGAAACACATGAATAGTAGAAAGCAAGATAAAGTTATCCTTAAGTCTTTTGAGCAGTGGATGACTTAACTAATCTGGAGGCTTTGTTTTACCGGTCTTATCTTCTGACTTAGTTTGTTTTCCCACCATTTTGTGTGGGTTTGTATTTAATGTGTAATGCTGGAGTGGTATACTTTAAAAGTCCTCATCCCCACGTGATAGTGAGGAGGACTGGGCTGAGGTCAAATGTAGCCCGGTGTGAAATAGTGTTTATATGGCACTCGGTATAGTGTTTCTTTGCAATCCAAACAAGTTGCTGACAACATTATTAATACATCAGGGACTCCCTTTTCTCTCTTCCTCCTCCTCCTATGGCCAGGTGTATAAGCAAATCAGCTCACTTTCAAAACAAGCAAATTTTGGTAGCTTAAGGAAGAGGTGGGAGACAGAACAAAGAAACTCAAGGACTTTGAAAATTCAGTATTTAGTCTTCCTGTTTGCTCTCAGTATAAATGCTTTGATGTTTTAAGATCAGTTTTGTTTTCCACATGTTATTAATTGACAGCTCAGCTCCAGTTGCTAGGTGTGAGCAGTACACGAAGAAAAATGTATCTTCCTGGTATTTTTATTTTTCAAAAGGCAGACACAACAGTCTTGCGGCGTGGCCGTTGCTAGGTGAATTTCAAACCTCACCAGGTTCCTGCTTCGGAGTGATGTCAGCTCCGTTTTCCATGTACGGGCTCCTTGAGCTTGTGTTCAAATTACTGAGAACAGTATCCTGTGAATTTCTCTATATGGAATTTCATCTCTGTGGAATAAACAACTGGAAATAATAGACAATACAGACATGTCAGGGGATCTCTCCACATTTGTCTACTCTCAGGAAGAATTGCTTCCCCCTGAATTCACCCTTTTGTTCTTGACATCTTTGCATTGCATGCTTTACACTCTTCCTCTTCTAAGCCAATAGTTTAGATTCAAGATTAATTTGGCTTATTGATTTTTTTAAATGCATTTTCATCCTGAAAGCTCTGTTTGGTAGTTGTTTTTATCATCATCAGTGTTACTGAGCTCGTTTTAGGAGGAGAAAGTAAAAAACGGTGTCTCCAGTTCCTGGGAGCCAATTAGAGAGCTAGAGCACGTTTCATCCTATCTGATAATTACCAGGTTGTCCACATTAATGCCTTACAATTATGAAAAGTGTTTTGGGAACCTGAGATGTCCGATGTACTTGGGACGAAAGTTTTGTGGGTGATGGAGAAGGTGGTACTACTAAAGATATAGAGATTCCTACATTACTCAAGTCGATGTATGTAAGTAGAAAGACGACCACCAGTTGTATCCCTCCTGGTACCTTCTTTGGGCTGCTTGGACTTTCATTTACCTCGTCTGTAAAAATTGCCTGTCCTGCCTCTGCAGAGCTTGGGACCACTGGGAGGTCACAGCCTGTAATGGTGAGACTACGGGGCCTTTGTAAGTGTAAAGATTAGGAGATAAGGTGGAAAACACATCCTGTAGTAATAATGAGTGTCGTGTTTTTGTGATTAAAGAAGTCTGGCCCATGTAAGCATTGTCTGATTGTTTGCTGGTCAGTGAGGTTGCCAGGAAGCTGAGCTGAGTGCTATATTGCTGCAGGTTTGGGCTGGGGCACGAGCTGTGCCTTTCCTCTGCAGACAGACAGCTTCTGGCTCGTTCAGTTGCTCTTCCCAGGAGCATTGTATCACTTGCCCAGAGCGGTTCGTTACTGGCCCTTAATGCTCCTTAACGGGCTCTCCCGGCTCCGGAGCCTGACGCTGCTCACAGCAGCATGGTCATGGGGCAGAGGAGCTCATGCCAGGAGAGATAGCGCAGCAAAGTGTTCCTCAATATAGCACACAGAAGGTTCACCACAGTGCGATACCATTAATGCTCGTGCTTCAACGGGCTGTAGGTCAAGCAGCTGTCCCATCTGCACCACTGTCAACACCTAATTGACTTTATAAAAGGCAACGTTACTTTGCAGAGTCTGTGGCTTAATACTGTGGTGTAAATTTAAAATAAAGATGTTCAAACGCGCTTCCTCCTTCCTCAGGTGTCTCGACGGGGTACTGACATGAGCAGCTGTCTTGCTGCCAGCAGTGATGATCTGAAGTGAGGTAGTAGAGTGGGAAAGTCCTTGACAGTCTTCTGCGGTTCGCACAACTGTGATGATGAAGGTTCAAGTTCTCCCTGTTACAGCAGTGGCCTTAAACTTTGTGATACAAGCTTGGCTTCAATGCAGAGGTGGTCTCCAGAGCCATAATCAGCATAGCATGGGGAGGGTTTTAACAGAGAATGAGCTTTATTTCTTAGCTTTTTCACTAGCACGGGTTGAGGATACAAAAAGCAACCGTCATTTGGCTGGACTGAGTGTATCTGATCTCTGTTGCTGCTGTTCTCGTGGGTTGTTTTGTTTCCAGTGTGTAATTATATGGGTCATGCTTTACGTAGTCTTTAGTGCCACTATGGACATTCTGTGGAAAAGGGATATTCTGCAATACAAAGTCCTCACTATACATTGATTTCTTCAGGTGCCTTTTACTTCAGGATGTGCAAAAAACAGAAGTCCCTGTGGCTGGACAGTCCTTTGGTTGCCTGCCTCGGACTGTAGTCAGGAACATCTCTGTTGATGCACAGATGCCAGATTAAATCTGAAACTGGCTTTACCTACATCCATTTTGTATTTCAGTGCTGTCCCGTCAACATGGGAACTCTGTTGAGCACAGCATGGTGGATGAAGGACAGCATTTCAGACCTTATTTCTGATCTGCCTGGGGCTGTGTGCTCAGGAAGCCCAGGGTCTCACATCTGAAGGACTGCATCGTTCTGCTTGCCGGCAGGGCTCAGGTGGAATGAGGGGGGGATGGTTTGCAGGGGGCTGTGGCTGATGGGAGGTGGGAAGTTAGGAGCTTCAGCTTTGCTTGGTTTTGTTAAATACTTGCAATGACCTCACTGATCATCACCTTTTTATAAAAGTTGTATCTCTCTAACAATAAAAGTTGAAATTTCAACTGGAGTATTGTAAAGTACTTCATAGCTGTGGTCAATATGTTATTGAAATATCCAGATCATCAAGGAGTATGCAGATAGGGGAAAAAAAGGATTAACGTTGCTCTAAACAATGGAGGTTTATTAAGTGACTTTTTTATTGTTGTGATTCATTAAATTCTCATTTTATAAGTGAAATAATTTAAATTAGTCACTTAGCTTTAACTAAACTATTGCTGACATCCAGGCAAGAGAAAGAAAATGAGAAAGAGCTGTGTAAAGGTGAAGTACTGATCTTTATGTAAATGTTACCATTAATTGAGAATCCAGCAGCGTATTCAGCAGGAGATTTAATTGCAAAAGGATCAAGGATCGCAAGCTGTGTCCTTATTTCTAATCAAACTTTAATAAATACAGAGTGCATGTGAGTGACTGATCAAGGTCGAGTCTTCAGCTGCGTGCAATATCCTGAAAATCTTACTGCAAAAGTGACCTGCGTAGCTTCTGGTTTCAGCCTCTGCTAGCTGTGGGATCTTTGTAACATCATTGAACGTTCTTCTAACTCACTTGTATCTCCTGCCACTCTGAAAGCAACGTTGTTTTTTTAAGAACAGCCTGCGAGCAGTACTGAGTGTGAAAGTGTTGGAGCAGGGCTGGAGTGACATGCAGAGGATGAGTTGGGAAGCGTTGTCATCTTCTCTTGATTACTGCCAAGGCTACAACCTTAGATCTGCCTTTAAGACAGGGATGTTTTTTCACTGTGATAATGATCAGTGGGTGTGAAATGGAAAAGATTAGCAGCTGGAGAAGGATGATGTATCCCTGCGAACTAGTTTCCTTTTTCCTTTTTGATTAAAAGGAACAAACTTGTTTGAAATCACAGCACTCCTCCTCTGCATGGTTTGTCTAAGGTGTGCCCACGTTATTTGGAGGGACAAACCCAAATGTGTCATAACTGGTGATTGCATGGGAGGGCAAACACTTAATTGATAAAAATGCTCCCATTGACTTTGGTCTTTAATCAGGTTCATGGATGGAGTCTCTTGTAAAAACTGCTTCTTAGGAGCTGTGTAACCTGCAGAGTTTCTCAAGGAGAGTTTTGATAGGGATGAGAGCTCCCACTTCCAAGCCAAAATGCCATGCAACTTCATGAAGTATGAACTTCAAAAGCCTCAGAAAGAGTGCATTGACCTTCTCTTAGTATAACCTGGGTTTTGGGTACAGTAGGTCCTCTCTTCTGTTAATGAATGAACTACTCTTGTAGGTTTCCCGATGTGTCCTGCTTTAATCTAAACAGGAAGAAAAGGATAATGCTTATAATATTGTTTTCCCGCTTACATATTTCACACAGAATGATGCCCTGCTGAAGTGCACTGTGCATTCCTGAGAAAAACAATTGCGATAACCTCTGATGTTCATGTCTAAAGAAAAACTCTCTTTTGAATAAATATCAAAGAAAGAAGTTCACAATACAGAGAGCTTGAGGGTTGTGGTAGCAGCGTCTGTCCCAAGCGCCGACGCTGCCCGTGCCTGCAGCGAGGTGTTGTGCAGGCATGCTGTGCCTGGCAGCCCGGTGCTTAGCGTGGCTGAAACATCTCAGGTGTGACTGGAGCCCTATTGTGTGCCAGATAATTAATGTTCTTCAGAAATCTCTACCAAAGGGACAAAAGGACAAAATGAAATACCTTTATAATCCTCCAGTAAAATGTTGTCATGAGATTGGCAGCTGTGGTTTAGTTACTTTTCTACTAGCATTGAATTTGTTTGCTTAGTGGCATCTATGGTGACAAAGGCCACTGGGATGCCTGAATATCTGAGATCAGTCCAGCAGAAAAAGTAGAACATACCTTGCATGCTTTTGATGTGGGGATTTCTTACGAAGATCGCTGTACAGAAAGCCCGTCTTACTTTCTTTTGAGGTCCTTAGGCAAGAGGAGAACCACCCTTGATGTTTAGTTCAGCTCTATGGTGAGAGAATCTGATAAACCTCTTGTCTTTTATTTGTGGGGTACTTGATTTCTTAATGACAAACTAGCTTTCTGCCCCACCTTCAAAATGTCTTTGAATTATGAATGAGTAGAAGGCCTCTGAGCACCTTTAACAGATAAAATACTTGCTTGTGTTGCTTGTGGAAGAACCTGCTTCTTGATTGGTTTTAAGAAAGTCATTTGGGACGCCTGAATAAACTGATTTTTTGAGGAGCATATTACAACTTGTCTAGTTCTACTTTTGTTTTGCAGGCAAAATAGTTTCCTCACTAAACTGTGCTTGACCTCATCTTTAAGCTTTTGTTGCTTAGGTCCTTGATCTGGATTCTTTTCATCCTCCACTTCCCAAATACTGGTCTACATCATGCAAGAAGTTATCCCTTCTGTTGAAATGGTGTCTGGCAGCTGCCGTCTGAGCTCTGCACCGTGCTCTGGCAGGTTGCCTGCTGCTTCCTCGTTCCTGGGTACCTAAATGAAGACTTTGGGTGGCACAGTTTGGTGCTCACGAGGCCATTTGCTTGGCTTGCTCCTCTTCAGTTAGGCATTCACTAGCTCATGAGATCTGTGCGATGTTAGTGTAGGGCTTCTTTGGAAATGGTCACTTCTGTGCATGTACTGAGGGCAGCTTTGGCTGGAGAAGTCAGAAGAGGCCTGCTGACCATCAGCATCGCCATTTTCCTGGATGAGCCATTTATTACATTGCAGCTCAGGGGCCGCTTCTCAACGCTTCTTCCGTATTATCTGAAACTGAAAATGCTGGTGATTTGGGTTGCAGGTCCTCCTGCCGTTAATTATCAGCTTGTTCTTTTCTTCTGTGATCCTGTTTTGTGGGTATGAAAGCGCTGGTAAACAATAAATGGACTAGCTTAAAGTCTGGAGCACTTGTCTGAAATTTTGCCCTGAAGTCACTGCTGCTTTGCAGAATTGTGTGTGAACTTTAAATAATTCAACTTCCAAAAGAAAGATGCTGGGTACAGGGAAGGGGTGGGAAAGCAGAGGAGACAATGATCCCTTGTTTTGGGGAGCTATTAGATTGCTTCAGTCTGTTTTCTGAAAGTGTCGAAGGAATCCTTACATTGTCACACGAAGAGTTTTATTAAAACTGGGTGAAAATCTGTAGAAGTCTTGGGCTCTGAATTTAGGGTTCTTTATTTCTTGTGGTAGCCAATCAGCTGGTTAATATCTGGAAAGACGCAAAGAGATTGTGTCCTATCCCCAACGTTGGCTGACACTGTTGCCTTCCCTCCCTCAGAAGGAACGAGCAACAGAGATCAGGACTTGGTGGTTAAGAGGATGAAAATACTCTTCGACTACTCTTTTTTCTCTGCAGAATGTATTTATATAGAGAGTTTATAAAGACTGTTATGTTACCTTTAGAATGACCAAACAGATTTCCCATCTTATCAATCAGAATACATGTCTGCATTTTATTTTCTGTAACAAAGTGCTGAAAACACTGAAACAGCCGTTTTGTCAGACTTGGAGGCAGTTCTGGCAGCAAAGTTACTGTGAGAATTGTGGTTATGAAGATGTCGATTCGATGGAAGCACGACGTTTTCAAATAAACTCTCAAATCTCTTGCGCTTTACCTGCAGTGCCTCCTGCCTGCTTCTGAGGGTTGTGCTGCAAGCGCTCGCTGCTCCGCCTTTCTCAGTAAAGCAATGCCGTACTGTGTGTAAGTGGAAAATAAAATAAACTGTGATTAATTGCTGAGTGCGAAGACCGATGCTGTGCACTGCCATCAAGTGGCAGTTCTCTTGCAGGACACATTTTCAGGGCTGCTTTCTGCAGGGCTGCCTGCGTCTGTAGCTTTGTTTCAAGGTGTTTCTTCTAAGCATCACAAAAGTTTCATCTGTCTGGTAGCTGGGGTTGCGGGGGGTAGCTAATGGTTATAATGATTTCTATTCTCTAATAGCAAAAATGTCACTTTAAGAAGTGCCTCAGTTGCAGTAGCTGCAAGTACTGTTGTTGTGAAATATTTAAAGACTGGCGAGGATATTCTGCAGCTGGCAGGAAAATTAACGTTCTGAAACACTCTGAGCTCTTGTCTCTTTGAGGGTTTTGTTGTACTGTAGAGGAGGCTGAAATACCAGGAAAACTCCATCCTTCTGCTCTCTTATGCCTTTGGATGTTAGGGTTCAAACCTGATTTTTTTGTTCTGATTTTTTTTTTTTCCTGCTTTTAAGACACATCAAGGCTATTTGTGAAAATACTGCAGTGACGGGAGATTGTTTCAAATAATGTGTCATCATATGTACTTTATCTTCCAGGAACTGTGACTCTCTCCACCTCTCTGGTGCCAAGAGAATAGCTGCATTTCTGTTAGTCACTAAATGCATTCAGTCTGCCTGCTATTTTTCCCAAGCACTACGATTTTGTTGTTATTGTTACATGAGTAATTAGCAGGAGACACTATCAATCACTCGAGCAGCTGGTAATAAAATTATCTGGTTCGGTTCTCTTAACAGTGTAGTGAAGAACAGAAGAGGTTTAGGATGAGGCCAGAGCAAGATGTTCCCATCAATTTGGGTGTGTTTTATAGGAAAAGATTGTAGTATTTTCCACAATTTGTATAAAACAAATAGTAAAAGCAGTACTTGTTGTGGAAACTGGGTGGGAATGGAGGGTAAATTCTGCTATAGAGAAGTTCCTCATGTCTTTACATCTTGTACTCGTAGAATCATAGAATGCTTTGGGTTGGAAGGGACCTTTAGAGGTCATCTAGTCCAACCTCCCTGCAATGAGCAGGGACATCTTCAACCAGATCAGGTTGCTCAGAGCCCTGTCCAACCTGGTCTTGAATGTTTCCAGGGATGGGGCATCGACCACCTCTCTGAGTTCCTATTCATGTGGTGACATTACGTGGAGACTTGCATAGCTTAGAGGGCAACCCCCAATGTGTTATCGGTTGTGTACTTCCACACCTCCTTCTCCTCCCTACCAGAGTGTACGGGGCTTGCGGTGGAAGGGGTTTGGGGTTACTGTCAGTAGTTGCTTGTTCGGGCAGTACAGGCCATGGTGACTGAGGACAGCAAGCACACAATGTTTTAAATGAATGGTCTGGCTAACACTGAACTGCCCAAATAAACAAAAAATTAAATCATTATTTTCTTCACTATGCTTCCAATTTCACCCAAACAAGAACATTATCGTACCAGTCCTTCCCTAGATGTTTGCATACAATACAAATAGTTGAACGCCACTTTTCTTATCCTTTCTATTTTTCTCCTTAACTTTTGACTTTTTGCCATTTTGCAGTTAATTTAGTTGTTAATTTTATCACATCTTCCTATGTGCTAAAAATTATTAGAAATGACCTTGACTGTTGAGTTTTGTGCAGGCCCTCTGCATAGCACAGTCCAGCACCGAGCAGATGCACTCAACGTGCTCTGAACAAATGTTGGTAACGTAAGTGCTGCAGAGCATGTAGAGCCCCGTGCTAAAGCAACGATGCAGCTAAGTTAGCTATTAAGAGCCAGCTGAGTAACTTGCCTGGCTCTGCCCAGCAAAGTGGTATGTCACGAAGACGTACCCATAAAGATAAATCATGTATCTTTTTCAGCACTGACGAGGTCCTGTTACTTTGATGGATTTTCTGTTGGCAGTCTGTAGAGATCTCCTTCAAGCTGCCTGGATTAATAAGTATGTAATACCTGTAATAGGCTCTTGACACTCAATAAAGATTTATCTCTGAGCTGATGGATTTGGAGACCAACCAAGACATGCTCTGTCAAAGGATGGGGCTGCCAATAATGGATTTCTTCAAGTTTTTACATTTCTGTAGGAGTTTGTGTTGCTTGCACTGGTTCGGGGTAGGAAATCCACCCCTTGCTCTCCTTAAACCTTCTATCTCTTTGCAGATAAACCCTGCTGCAGGATTAGACACCTGAACTGGCTTGGGACATGGTGTGCGGTGAGATTGCGTCAATAATTCAGCCGTAAAGATGCTGGCTCTGCAGACAGACAGGTCGAGGGTGTCCGTGCTGTGTTTTTTGCACAGGTCGCAGTCAGGATGGATCTGTGGGAGCCAGCTTGAGCCTGGAGTAACAGTTCAGGGCTGTTTCTCATAGATGTCTATGTTTTCTGACATATTCTTTTTACCCAAAGAATCTTGAATAAATAGTCTCTTGACTCTGTATCCCTACTTTACCCTGTGTCAATCTTTAATCCATCAGTGTGCTAAGCTAAACTTATTTTTGGACTAGATTCTTTCTTACCTTTGGGGGAAGAAAGTGGTGGAGAGAAGACAGTTATTTTGCATCTATGTCAGTGTTGTAGTCGTGGCTTTGTGGCTAGCATTGGAAGAGGAGATCACTTGGCTCGGTGTAGCGTTGATGAAATACGGAAGGTATCACCTTGACTTGCTGTGTGGGCTGGCAGACAAACATGTACCATCGTTCTGCTCTTTTGGTGGACTGTGGGCAAGACATTGCGGTCTGCAAATGTATTTTCCTAGGGGAAAGAGACTGCTTTGCAATATCTGCCTTTCTCATCATAGAGGGGCTCAGAATCTGTGCCGTTAACCTGAAACCTTTTGCTGGCAGAAACAATATCACTGCTGTTAATTTAAAAGGGAAATAAAGTTAGGTTTGGAGATGGATATTTTTTTTTTTAAACCATTGGAGTCATTCTTGTTGTCTCCATTTGTGATTTTTTTTTTCTTTTAAGAAAACAAAAAAACCCCCATCACTGCTTCATGCTTCTTTAAGATCAAGGAGATTGAAGTCATTGGTGATGAAAAAGGACCCAAATCTACTCCAAACCTGGCAGCTTGCCATTCTGTTTATTTCTGGAGTCTCTCCCTGGAGGTTTTATCTGCAGGAGTTTGCAACACTCCAGCCGAACAACATCCATCTTTCTCCACGCTGTGACCCAGGTCACTGCCTTTATCAAGGGGGATATCTCCAGGCGAGGAGGGGTTTCTAGAGCTGCTCATGTTCAGACAGATTTCACAGCCCTGCCTTTGTTTCTGGCAACTGGAGTTCTGCAGAATAAGCTGCTTTTGATGTGATTTTTTCAGCTAAATGCTCCTTTGAGTCAATATGTACTGGCGAAATTGAGGATGTCTGTAATGACTGCTATTATCTTGCTGTAACGGATACCTCTGACCTCATCCCCTGGTCCGTTCCTTTTATAGGCGTGTGCTGGGAGCTCGCAGGGTAGATGGCCACATCTTCAAAAGGGGAGGGGTGTTTCAAACAGCATTGTTGCAGCATCTGGGAGTGAAGTACCAGGAGGCCATGTCCATGCCCTAATAGTGTTCCCAAGAGAGAAAATGCACTCAAGATTAGGTGAGGTGCACACAGAATCACAGAATGTTCAGGGTTGGAAGGGACCTCTGTGGGTCATCTAGTCCAAACCACCTGCCGAAGCAGGGTCACCCAGAGCAGGCTGCACAGGACCTTGTCCAGGTGGGTCTTGAATATCTCCAGAGAAGGAGAACCCACAGCCCCTCTCGGCAGCCTGTTCCAGGGCTCCATCACCCTCAGAGTGAAGAAGTTCTTCCTCATGTTCAGATGGAACTTGCTATGCTTCAGTTTGTGCCTGTTGCCTTTTGTCCTGTCGCTGGGCACCAGTGAAAAGAGTCTGGCCCCATCCTCCTGACACCCACCCTTGAGATTTTTATAAGGATTTATTAGGTCCCCTCGCAGCCTTCTCTTCTCCAGGCTGAACAAGCCCAGCTCCCTCAGCCTCTCCTCATAGGAGAGATTTTGCAGTCCCCTCATCATCCTCATCACCCCGTGTTCAGGCAGAGAGGGAAAGTGGCTGAGTGGGTGTCTTGTAGGTAGGACCCATGCCTAGATTCCACCCCTCTGGGCTGAGCAGCTCATCTGCTTCTGTTAATCTCAGAAAAGCAGCCTGGAAGAGTTTGCTGGACGTAGGTTATTTTCTTGCCGTGGAAGAAGAGCATCCCTTGGTTTTATGAGCCAGTGGTGATAGCGCTCGGTGCCTGTGTTGCGGCTGACAGGCCGGAATGCTTAGTCAGACCTGGGAAGACTGGGATCCAAGGCTTTCTCAATCTGAAGAGTTGTTCCAGCAGACGAGAGCATTCTCATGTTTGCTGTGAAAAACAGTTGCCCAAACCCCCATCTGCTTTTGCAGTCAGGAGCCTGTGCGTCTACGTGTGATTTTGTTCTGCAGGGAGGTGTCCGTGTGCTGTGGGTGTCCTGTCCAGAGGTGGTTCTCCAGGGGGGTTACACATGTGTTTGCACCAACCCGAAGTAACCTCAGATGGGAGGGATCTTCCAGGATACTCAGCCAAGATGGGGACACTGTCTAGGAGCAAAAGTGTAGCTGTTGACCTAGTGTACTGGCAGGGGTAGATGGTAATGGATTACTGAGCATCTGAACAATTTTATTTTGCTGTTTTTCTTGCAGGATGATTTCTGTTACTTTTTCTAAAGCTGCCTTGCAGTTGTCTTTTCCATCCTCCAGCTGTTTTCCCAGTATTCTGCAGTTCTCAACTTCAAGTAGAATTGTCTCGGCTTTCCCTTTGATTTTGTTTAACTGAATTATTGTTGGTCCTGTGCACTTTGCAAAGAAAATGTAGTATGATTGAAAACCCAGCTGTTCTTTTAAAAGCCATTTGGATGAAAAATACTCGGTGCATTTGAACCATGATTCCCATTTCATTGATGGGGAAACTCGAAGCGCGGGGATGTGAACGGACTTGCCTCCTGCTGTAATTACAGCCCAGTCCTGTGTACTCTGTGTCAGGCAGTAGCTGGGGTAACAGCAAGTCGCACTCCATTTAAAAATTAATAAATAAAGGTACCAATGAGCCTGAATTCCTTGAAGGAGGAGGAAGAAACCATGGCTGTGATTTTGTGGTGTCCTTCTGGGTACGGTGCAGTTTTTCTTAGGAGCTATTTAGAGCTTCCCAAAGGGGAAAAAAAAAAAAAAATCATCTGTTTCAAAAGCATATTTCTCCTTTTGTGTCCCAACATAATGCAATAAGCAATGACCCAACAAGGATCTGATTCATGTTATGAATAACGGAAACAAAGCAAAACTTGTTGCAGTGGCAGGTTATGTTGACTCATCTAATCCAGCCCCTAATCCACCCTCTTTAACAAAGCATCGTCGCACCGATGCCTACAGCAGCTCTTTAGAAGGAAATATATTGGGAGGGAGGTTTCTTTACTTGTATGTGGATCTCTAAGCCATCTAACACATGGACTTTCTGTCACTGGCTAGGCTTTACCTGCATGAAGAAACAGCTGGAGATGGCAATGGTCAGCAGCAGCAATTTTGCTTTTCTGTGTGCAGGATTACAGTTGGTAGTGTTTTCTCATTAAAAGCAGAACACTAAAGCAGTGCTTGAGTGCTTCAGCATTTCTAACGCATGCTTCATTTTCATAAGTATTTTTAGACTCTGTGTGTGGGGGGAGGTCAGAGTGGGTGGTTAGTGGGATAGATAACATACTTCAAAATTCCGAATATGAACCATGGGGGGAAAACCAAGCTTAGAAATCACATGCTTCGGCTATAAAAATAGAACTTGCCTTTTTTTTCTTTATTAAAAAAAACTTTAAAATTTGTTAGGCAGTGTAGTCCATTGTAGAGTGGTGAAGCTACTGCTGGTAGAGCTGATATCCCTCAGGAAAAACTTGTCCTTGCCAGTTAAGCTCATGGTTTTCATCTGGATGTCTTGAATGCTGCGTTTGCCAGGGCTGTCATTGCAGTCCCACTGTAGAGGATCCTCTATGACCAGTTCTCCAAAACCAGGCAGATTTCCGGAGCCTGAAGTGGAAAAGAAAGATGTCTTTACATGCTTAAAACAATTTTTGGAAGGTGTATAGTATTTTTCAGCTAATAACATAAGTGATGTTAATTTTTTTGAGCTTAAAGATTTTGTTCACTTCATCATCACTTCCAAATATTGCTGAAGTCATCTATTAAAAAAAAAAATCCTTTGAAGATAAATAATTCACCTTTACAGACACAGAAACCAAGTCTGAGAAAGAAGAAATGATTACTCAGAGTTGCTTGTACTCTGCCTACGCACAATCTCTGTACCTTTATAACTGCAGCATTGGAAAAACAAATACCTAAAAAGGTGGAGTTGCCCTAATGCCAACAAAATGTGCTGACAAACAGGTGCGTTGTCTCTCTGGCTTTGGTTTTCAGACCTAGTCACAGCTTTTGGGACTTTTCAGAGATAATTACATTTCTGCTGCATTAACTAAGCCAAAGGTTCAGAGATGTGCTGCACTATTATCCCATTCTGAATTGTTTTATAGGAGTTTAAAGCCCAAGGTCAGGGCTTTAAACCTGTCCCTTGGCAAGGCAGACCTTCCACTTTCTCCCTGCAGTTTGAGGAAGGGAATATTTTTAGGGAAAGAGCCACATCTACATTCTCCGCACCCCGTTACAGCTATCTAAACCCAGAGATTTTCAGGTCTGAACGAGGGAGAGGGCGACCTCTTTCATGAATGGACCAAAATGGAATGTTTTCATTTCCAATGGGCTTGAAGCCAAGTAAATATTAGTCAATCCAAACTAGTTTTGAAATTAAATTATTCTTATTTGTTGGAGCATTCCAGAGAATAGCTTTGATCTGCCTGTACTTTCACCAAAGGGATATTGGCAGGCTGGCCTCCCATTTCTAGCCATTCGGGATGAAAGAGGGGTTATAATAACCACCTTGTGTGGCAGTGATACTGAACAGATGACATTTTTTGGACATTTTTAAATGAATAAAGGTAAACATACTTCAATTAAAATGTTTTTGGAGGCTGAATGCAATAGTGCTGTTGGAAAGTCTTCTATGTGGGCTGGAGGAATTTGGCTGCATTTGTAAGTGATTTTCATTAACTCCAAAAATGTTTGAAAGAGAGGGGTTTGTTCTGTGTGTTATTTCCTTTTCAAATAAATACCTTGTTTGAACAGAACTTTTAAAAATCAAACTAAAATTGGCAGCGGACAACAAAATTGTTAGTAACTGGGAAGCAGAGATGTGCGTGGAAGGAGGACGGTCTTGCTTATTTAGTACTTTGCTCTTTTCCTGCTGGGGTCTTGGGTCACGTCACGCACGGTGAGCCGTGCTGTGCCCCGTGCGGCGAAGAGGTAACACAGAACATAGCCCTGAGTAAACTGAAGGACACAGCAGTGAAGTGGCAGATTGTCAGTCTTGCTGAAGATATTTGGAGACAGCTTAAAATTTCAATTAAAGTAAAAAATAAAATGCTCAGTTAACATATTAAGGCTATTGGGTGTTCCCCTTCAGTCTTGCCGGAGGGCCCTCCAGAAGAGGAGGAAGAGGGAGCAGGGTGATGGGGACCATCCTGCTGTAAAGTGCTACTTGGACCCAGCCGAGGAGCCTTTCAAACTGATATTGGCTGATGATAATTTGTGCTTGCCCTAGCCTTAAACATGAACTGATGTAAACGGAATTAAAATATAAATACAGTCATTTTGGTTGCATAGGACTGATGGAGTTCATCTGGTCTAACCGCTCCCCAAAGCAGGGCCACCTTCAAAATTAGGTCAGACCGCTCCGCACCTGTAATTCAGCTATCTGTATGAGAAGTTCAGGTATCGTTTTTTAAGCCCCAGTTTAGACAGATTTCAGGTTATTTGGAACCTTAAATGTTCAGGTTTTTTACGTATGTTTACATGTCTTTTGTCGATAACTAAATCTACAAAATAGCTTTTGCAGTAACGCTGCAAATTAAATTGCTTTTGCTTGATATGGAAGGGACTGTTTCATGTGGATGGACAAGTGTCTTCTCATACGCACGCTATGCGGATTTGCTTTTCTTTCACAGGAGCTGGACTAGCTGTGCTCGACTTCTGCGTTCAGTAAAAGAAGAATCTCCTTTAATCAATACCACTTTACACAGTCAGCCCTGTTGATGAGCGTCCTGAAATGTCACCTGCATTTCAAGTCCGTATAAGTACTTTGTTCAAACTGTTCCTGCCTTAAGGCATGAACGCACGAAGACAGATATAAAACCCAAAGCACGAAGGGTTTGTAGGTTAAAACCTCAGCTTTTGTTTTTTTTGAACATCCGCTCAAAACTGGATCCATTTGCTTGAAATGGATTATTTAGTTTTCAGCTCAGCATGTGAACTGGTCTTGCTTGAATTTAAAGCTTGATTTATTTCTTTTTGCACCTGTTTTTATTTTAACACTGACTGTATGCAATATACACTATTGCTACATGGTTCCTTTCTCCCCAGCTGGAAGTCTGGTCTGATATTATCATGTGAGACCTTCCTAAAACATACGGTTGTAACTCTGCAACCCCTGGAAATGTGAAGTAGACTCACTGCTCCATTTATCTTTTTTGAGTTCCTAGTTTTCTTTCCTGTGTGTTGTAAGACTGACCCAGGTATTTGTTTTTCAGGCCAGGGGCTGGTTGTGCACTGCACTCCAAAACCTTGTTTCTGTCAAAACAAGTGCAGCCCTGCCCCTGGCAAGAGGTACCGGACAGGCCAGATCAGAGGAGGAGAACTAGATGTGGCTGTGGAGGAGGAAGCTGTGGTGGGGCGTGAAAGGAGCCGAGATGAGGGAGAACAGGGGGGACGCGAGACGGCGTGTGGGAAGCGATGCGGAGGCGGCAGGGGTGTGCGGGAGGGCTTGGAAGTGTGGGGTTTTTCTGCAATAGTGATGTTTGACAAAGAGAAGGGACGAACTGAGTGAAGGTTTGAAATGAAATGACATGTGTATCCTATTGGATATGCAAATTGGAATTACATAATCTGCAATAATAATAAAAAAATCTTTTCTAGATTTGCAGCCTTAACCATGTGCTCAATGGGGTGCTGGCAGAGAGCGGGCCAAGGCAGCTGCAGTGTAAAATTGGGGCATCCAACTGGTTTTGATCTTGATAGAAGAGGGGCAGAAGGTCACTTCACAGTCTGTTGTTCTCAGTGTCTCATAGTTTTATAATTCTTTGGGCAGATAAATGGTGAACACGCTTCTCTGAGTGCTGTAGTAACCGCAAGCCGTCTTTCTTCCTTGCTTTCCCTTCCCCATGGAAAACTGAGGTTGGTGGACATTGCTCCTGTTGTTGTCCATGCAGGTGTACAAACTGGAGGTGTATTTACTGTATCCTGTGCTGGGTTAACTACGGTAAAGTGTGTGCCCTTTATGGACACAATTTTACTGATAGCAAAGATGAGCAAAATGATGGAATATACTGAGATGCAGAAATAGAGCCTCCCTAAAACTAAGCAGGAGCGTTCAGCCAAGAGATCACGACAGGTTTCTTTTTGGGGTTTGAAGGACTGCTGGTTTTGATGATGTACAGAGCTTTCCACCAATACATGAGCTTATAGATGCTGAGCGAGAAGAGCTGCTGCTATCTGTACAGCCACGGTTGCCCTTTTTTTGCAAGGAAGGTGGAAAAAAATCTCAGTGGATATGAGCCTTTTGTATCTTTGTGTGTTTATGGATTGAGAATGCGTTCAGTGATTTAAGCTGGTGACACTGGAACTGTTAACACAGTGGCTGGCTTAGGTGGGGGAAATGTGAACGCTCGAGCAAGAATTAGGGAATTTGTTCAACTTCATGAAGACAGAGGCAGTTTTAGGCTGCTATCCCAATTCTGTTGTTGGAGGGATATGTATATACACACGCATGTGTGCGTATAAAAAACCCTGTGTGGGTTGTGCGCTCATGCTTGTCAGACTTGGTGTGATTTCACCGTATTAAGGTGCTATTTTGAATATACCCTTGGGATTTCTACGTATCTCTTCCCAGAGCTGCACTCAGCATACTTTCTAGCTGGTTGGCTGGCTGTGGTGCTAAGAGGCATGCTGAGGATGACTTGCATAGCTGAAAATTAGGATGGACCCGGAGGCGGGTGAAAGGAGTGTATGACTGGGGAGCAGAAGCCTTGCAGGCAAAGAAGTTTTATTTTATATAGTGCAGTTCTTGCACATGTAAACGTAACCTTTTTTTTTTTTTTTCTTTCTCCCTAGGGTGACTCTGTTATTACAGTGCAGCTGACTGAGGAAGATAAAGTTGAAGATGATGTAGTTTTTTACTTGGTCTTCACTGGGTCAACTGTCCAACACTGCACAAGCACAAGAAAGATTAATCCTGGGAGTCTGGAGACAATCTCTCCTGGTAAACAATTGCCTTTCTTTGCACATCAGCATATCAGTCTGTGAAATGTGGTTAGTTCATGTAGACTTAAATGTAATGCTGTTTTGTTGGTTGTCTTTTTCCTCATTTACATATTCGTAAAGAGTAGAAAGTGTGGTTTAGATGACTTCTTTTGCTTTTTAAAAATCTCTCACTTGATTTCGCTAGAATTATATGACTCTGAGATTGCAGTTATTTAATACGTAACTATGGGATTCTATTGTAGAAAATACACAGTTGTATTTACACATAGTAGAAAGCTTTTAAATGTGAGCAAGATAACGGCAGACGCATTTGCAAGGTTGGAGATGCTATTGTCCAAGCAGTGTACAGCCCAGTAAGTCCTAGCTAAACTTAGGATCTGCTTGACCCTGTGCGGTTCATTGCTGTAGTCCTGGTGAAATACAGCCCTTTTCCCCTAAATCCTGTTGTGCAGATCAGAGCCAACACAGAGTTTCTGAAACTCCTGCGGTGGCAGGTGAGTGAACGGTGCTTGGTGCCATCCCTCCGGCACAGCTGGTTCAGATGGGGTGGGTTTTCACGTTAAAGCCCACCGCTCTTTTGAAGCCTTCGTGCCGTTAGCAAGACAAAACAAATGGGCGCGACATTTTCCTTTGGTGACTTCAGGGCCGTGGGAATAAGCGTGTTCCAGGCTGCGGTCCTTACCATTAACCTTTCATTCTGACTTGTTGCTATGCAGCACATTGATACGAGTGTGAGAAACGCCTGACGTTTTCACTATACATAGTATAGCTTAGATGACCAAGTGTATTTCTTGGGTTTACCTGTTTATCTCTCTTGTAAGTGTTGTTTTACGAGAGATGCACATGAAGTAAAATTTGGGCTAAGGAGTTTTTGCTCCTGGGAATGAGTGGCTAAAAGTTGGCCACTGTATTTTTTTGTTTCCTCCTCTTTTTGTGCTATTTGGGTTGTTCAGTTGGCTTGGGAAGAGGAGTCTTTTTGTGGTTACTGACGACTGGAGCCCTGCGCAATCAATCACGTTAGCGCTTATTTTCTCCCGGAGGAGGGAGAAGAGGGGGGTGACTCCTTCTCTGCTTTTGGGCAGCGGGCATGGGGCTCTGCCAGCCCCGCTTGCCATGGCCTCACCTCCCCGTTGGGACCGCGACTGCATCGCCGAGGAAGGAACTGAAAAGCTTCAGCATTCCCCTCCAGCCCGCGCGGGGACCGGCGAGCTTCGTGGGCTGTCCGGGCGGGAGCACGGCCCTGGTGTCCTCGGAGCAGCGGTGGCTGCGCCCGGGGTGGTGGCTGCCAGGCGGTACCTGGGGCGATGCCGTGGGCTCTGCCTGTCCTGCCGACCCCAGACAGAACCGAGTCATCGCTGGGCTTCGTTTTGGCACTGTTAGTGTGAAATCTGACTCCGTTCCTGATTCAGAGGGAAAGGAGGGAATTTCCTTTAGTTATAATGGTTTGGGGATGGTTTTTCTTTTTCAACCCAGTACAGTCATGATCTTGTGATGTGCGATGCTAGATAGGGATGGGTGCTGTCCCGAAATACAGCTTGTATCACGCAGAGATGTAACAGACCTTTTGGAAAGGTAGCCCCGTTCCTGCCAGACAGCACTGTCCGGGGCCACGGTTCAAGGGAAGAGGTGACATCTCAGATGTAAGGAACCATTTGGATAACACCCTCTTCTGTGCATCTCGTTTTGGAGAAACTACCTGAGAAAAAATTACTTTAGTGGTGAAGGAGACACTGGGGAGAAGCAAAATGAGAAAAAATCAATTTTTTTTTTCATACCCTCCGCTGACACTGATGCATTTGTCCAGTGTTGCTTCAGCACTGACTGTTCTGATTTCAATAAGACCATGACTTATTTCAACCCAGCTCTTCCTCCTCCTCCTTCCTGAACTCGACAGTGAATGTGTAATCCTGTGTTTACACTGTATGTTCGGCCGGTTGCCTTGGGGATGGTTGTGGTGACTCAGAGCTGGCGTTATTTGACCTCGCTGCAGGATTAGCCCTGAACAAGAGACAGTGTGTGGGAGACCAGCCCTTGTTTAAACATCCAGGCACTTAGCAAGTGCTCTGCAAGGCAACTCAGCTTTTAGCTAGAATCATAGAATGCTTTGGGTTGAAAGGGACCTTTAGAGGTCACCTATCCCAGCTCCCCTGCAGTGAGCAGGGACATTTTCAACCACACCAGGTTGCTCCTCCTTCATGTCCAGCTTTGAGCACCTTTACTTTGTCCCTGCAATGCAAGGCATGTTGCAGGTCCCCGGCAACACAGCCGCTCCTTGGGGACATCTCAGATGGGTGAGGGAAGGGCCGATTCACTCAGGAGCACACCGAGCTCCTCCGTCAGCCTCCTTGAACCTCCCCTGCTTCCCTCCTGGGCTTGGAGGCTCCTCTCTCATCCTTGTCCCTAGTCCTCAGAGTTTTATATGGTCCCCAGGGGACTGCAGATGAAGTCCGTCAGGGGCTAGGGTGACCATAATTCAGTTGAGACTAATGTAAAAACAAAACCAGATTTTTAGGGTTTTTTTTTTTTTTTTTACTTTTTCAGTAGTTTTGGTTATGTATGGAGGCGTAAAAAACAAAGTATTGATTTGATTACACCTGCTGCAAAAATTAAGTAGAATGTTTTAGCAAAGCTTTCAAAGGAAATCACATTTAAAAAAAATCTCTTAACAACATAAGTTGGTTTTAGATGAGCTAGTAAAGAAAATGGAATGGAAATGTAAACTGTCAGAATACCTCCTAAATTCTCTTTGTGTGTGAAAATTTTCTATATCCTGAAAGACTTTACCTAAATAAAAGCTTACCACTGCAGAGTCAAGTGACTGGTGCATTTTATGTAATTACTAGAGTAATCTGCCTCTTTCTTATGCTATCTTTATCATCAGCCTTAAACATTAAATATATATACTTAACAGTGCTGCTGAAATCTAAGCTTTTGATTCTGTAAATAATGAAAGAAAGTACTTCTGGCTGTAAATTTATGGGAGCAGCTTTTTATACCTGAAGATGTGGCTAAACAGATTCACTCAGAGGACAAAATACCTACCTGTGTTTTTGTACTTGCTCTGAAGGGTGGGATGGGGTGGTTATCCTGCCCCGCTATTGACTGTGTTATGAGTTTAAGGGAAATAATGTCCCCTTGTAAGAAACAGATTCTTATCTGAGCTGACCTGTCATAACTTCAAGTATCAAAATAAGCTGCTGAATTACAAGAATTCAGCAGTGGATGATGCTCTGTGTGCTCCTGGTAATTCTTTTGCCAGCCTAAGGACAAATCAGGTAACATTGTCCAAGAAAAATTCTGTTTACCTTGGTGAAAAGACACTTAAAACTTACTTAACCGTTGCTTTACTGTCACTATTAAAATGCTTCAATTTCTAAATGATCTGTTTCAGTTCTCCATAACTGAAGAAGTTTTCCGTGGTAGCAGAGGCACTCTGTGGTTGGAATCATAGAATCATAGAATGGTTTGGGTTGGAAGGGACCTTAAAGATCATCTGGTTCCAACCCCCCTGCCATGAGCAGGGACATCTTCCACTAGACCAGGTTGCTCAGAGCTCCGTCCAACCTGGCCTTGAACACTGCCAGGGAGGGGGCAGCCACAGCTTCTCTGGGCAACCTGGGCCAGTGTTTCACCACCCTCGTGGTGAAGAATTTCTTCCCAATATCTAATCTAAATCTGCCCTCTTTTAGTTTAGAGCCGTTCCCCCTTGTCCTATCAGTACACACCATTGTGAAAAGTCCCTCTCCATCCTTCCTGTAGGGCCCTTGAGGTACTGGAAGGCTGCTCTGAGGTCACCCTGGAGCCTTCTCTTCTGCAGGCTGAACAGCCCCAACTCCCTTAATCTGTCCTTGTCGGAGAGGTACTCCAGCCCTTTGATCACCTTCATGGCCCTCCTCTGGACCTGCTCCAACGCATCCATGTCCTTCTTATGTTGGGAGCTCCAGAACTGGACGATTCAACTTAATGATGTCGGATTGGTTCCCCCTTGTCCTATCACTACAGACCCTTGTGCTGTTGGGGATTGATGTGTCCACTTACACCGTGGATGCTTGTCCTACTTAGTGCTGGTCATAAACGGAGCTTTTCAGCAAGTTCTTATTGCTGTAGTAACTGAGACTGCTGTAATCTTCCCAACGTCTCTACAGGGTAGGGAGGGTAACTGAGATGTCAAATGGCCAAGCAGATTGCACGTGGTAGTGGAGAAAGTCTGTGTTGAAGCAGGGAAGTGAAACTTCATTGCAAGACTACAGCCGCATCGCCTTCCTCTGCTGCTGGAGCAACTTTTCCCCCACTGGAAAAAGAAAAACAAACCAACAAAAACCAATGAACTTATAATAAAAAGCCTCAACTCATGATCCGGCAAACAAACCAACAAAAGAAGAAACGACCTCATCCCTGTCTGCATGAGCCAGAAGCCCTGACCACAGCTTGCCATGGGCAGCGGAGGCATCTTGGCATCGGGAAGCTCTCGGGCAGATTTGAGGAGAGCTTTCTCGCAGGAGAGAGCTCACAGTGAGCTGGGAGCGCGAGCATTCGTGCGGTGCGTCAAGTGCAAGCTGTGTGCCACGATAATGGCTGCGTTATTGGGCACACATTTTGCTTTGCGTTTGAAGACTGGAGTGTAGTGTCTGGGAAATGCAGAGGAGCTCAGTGGAGGAACACAGGGAGAGCCAGTCCAGTACCGTAAGTGCAGAGCTGCAGCAGCTCCAAACCAAGCAAGTGATGGGTAGGAAATACCCTGCCTAGAAGGCGAGTCACTGCAACAAGAAGGAGGGTAATTTGGTGAGATACGGTTGCCCCTGTGTGTACTGTTGCAGTGCGTTACCCCACGCTGCGCCTTGCTCGCTGATACCTACGTCGCTTTATTCTCGACAGTTGATCTCAAAAGCTGCAGGATTCTCTTGTGGGTTTCAGTGAGGGGGAGGAGCAGAATTAGAGGCAGAAAAAGGGCCTGCGAGACTGTCTGTCTGCTGGTAGCTGGTTGCCAGCAGTTTCCACAGGGCTGAAATTCTCCCAGATACTCCAAATGCCTTGACTCACCGGGAGCTTTCTCTCCGTGCTTAAGCTAAGGTGGAGAAGCAGGTTTGGTCTTTTACTTGTTCTTCATTCCTGTAGTTCTCAGATTTTTTTTTTTCCTACTCTCTTCCTGCTAGTGAAAAGGATAGACGAAAATAAATTTCAGTTAGCTTGGAAATATCTTCATTTCAAACTTTTATTTTGCTGTGAAATCCTTTACATCTGTTCATGCTTTATTCTTTTCTACCACAGACTGTGTTTTCCCCTAGGAAACAACTTTTCGTAGAAAAAGCTGTGTTTCATGAATTACAATCTTTGTACTGGTAGACCAAAAAGGGTAAACAAGTTGCATAACAAATGACCGCTTGGCAATACCAGTTGTGGATTTGAAAATACTCTTAATTATGAAACAAAAAAACCCCTAAAATAGAATAAAACAGCGTACCCAAGAGACTTTTTGCAGTCCGTCCTCTGGTGTACTTAATAGCTCTAGGCAGTGTAATTAAAAGGAAATGATGCCAGTTCTAAGTGACATCAGTCACCGGAAAAAGTGATTGAATCTGCACGGAAATTACTTATGATGTAATGTGTGGGGTCTCACACTCCTATAGATTTTTAGGGCATCTACAGGATAAAAAAAAAAATATCTTTCTACGCTCTCCATATTAATAATCGAGGGTTTAAAAGAAAAAAACAGAGGCTCCCATCTGTTACTGGTGCCATGCCTATGGATTTCATAAGGTTTCCTGTGTTGCAAGAGTGAGTACAATAACTGTGTAAATCACGCAGATGCACTTCAAATATGGGCTCTGATTTTCAGAACCAGAATTTGGGGTTTCTGAAGCAGGAAAGAAGTACATTTTGGAGGGCCACAGGAGATCTCTTGATTTCCCTGTCCAGGAGCCACCAGATGGCAACATCTCTTGGATGCAGATCCAAGATGCTCCAGGAGATTCACCACGCTTGTTGTCTGGCTTTACTTTCCTGCTTATATCTCTTTGTAAGACCTCATTCAACCCAGCTCCGCCACGGTAACTCAGAGGACAGAATTAGCACCAGCGTCCTTAGTCACCTACCAGGCAAGCCCAAGCATGTGCTTCCCGTGGGGCTTTAAATAGCCGCCCAGGCTGGGGACCCATTGTTTGATAGCTCAAATGTGAACTCTGAAAATAGGAGGTTTGGACAGGATTTCCACAGTTAGAGGAGCAGGAAATGAAATCATGTTTTGGTAAAGCTCTCTTTAGGGGTGTTTTTTCTCCATGTGCGCCTTGTTTAGTGAGAAAAAGTCTGAATCTGCTGCAGCCCTTTTAACCGCGCCCCAGATCCCAGCCACAGGTACCCATTTAGATGGCCAGGTCTAAGGCCGTGCGTTAACTTCTCTGTTGATTGCTTACAGCTCAGAAACCTCCACCTTTTCTTCTGCTTGTTGTTTTGCATCGCTGGCATGTAGAGGAGGCGGTGCTGTCGCACTGATGCGTCTCATCTCTTCAGAGAGAAGTACAGAGAGACTGGAACAACATGTTTTCGTTTTTTGTTCTTGTTTCTTGCCCAAAGTGAGCTTCAGTAAGTGGCCCAGTAAGGAATTCTTTAGTTCAAGAGCTATTGTCTCATTTAAACTACATTTTAAAGCGTGGTTTTACGTGAAGATGTGGAATTTGCGTTATCACAACAGAAGCAGTTGCTGCTCCCATCCTTGCATAGACTGAAATAGGGTTTTTTTAATTGCTGTATTTTTCCTGCAATATGTTGGCACTTCTCAAAACGGCTCCAAGTAGCTATTTCCAAGCTGACTTTAAAGTAACTGAGGAGGAAAAGGAAGAAATGGGGTAAAATGCAATGCAGGAAGAATTAAGGGGTGGGTTTTTTGACTTTTATCACAGTTAGGCTAGCATAAATTACCTAATTTCATACTGTGGCAAAAAAAAAAGTATGGAGAAGCCTAGCTATGCGCCTGAAGAAGTTACTCTGTGCAGGATGAGACGTCAGCAAGGTAGAAACTGGGGTCCTGCTGGGTGATACCAGTGTGACGATGTTCAGTGTTTCATCATTTGCTTGTGATGGCTGTTTTGGCCAGAGGGCCTGATCTCTGGAGAAGGCGAAAGGCGGTCAGGAGGGGTGCTGGGCGGCACTGTGAACGTGATCACGTTGTGAAGCACAGAGATTGCTCTTTCCTTCTGCGGGCACGCTCATCTGTGTAATTTTTCAGTTACATGTGTTTGCAGCCTGACAAAGTGCAAACCTTTATAAATAGGCTCGTCACTCTTTCTGGTTTTTATTACCTTTTTAACAAGTCAGACATATTTCTGTTCCGCTCCTGGGGAAGGTGTATGAGGGGGCTACAGCAGCCAGTGGTCGAACGCCCTGATGCTTGCGGAGTGCGTGACTTGGTGTTTAACCCACGTTAGGAGGAAGCCCTGCTGTCTGCCAACTGGAGCAGAAGAGGGATGGTTCAAGACCAATAGCGTCTATTCTGGCACTGCCCGGAGCTCTTTGTGATCTTGGGCAAGTTACTGAACCTCGTAACAACAGATTTGGGCTTGTTTTACAGATGATAACCACTTATCTCCTGAGAGCGCCAGAAAGCTTAGCTCACTTTTGCAAGTGCTCTGGGAAAAGGGGCTGTGAAAGTTCAGATATTAGTCTAGGCAAAGGAAGCAACTGTCTTTGATGTGGAGAGAAGCGTTGCCCCACTGACAAAGTGGTTCCTTCAGAAGGTTCAAGTACTGGGGACATGTTTGCTTACATCGTTCCTGTAGCGGTTTTGAAGCGGGGGGGCAGAGACCTCTTGAGCAGTCTTTTTAGTGTTGGCCATGCTTGTTACTTACTGGCTCCTCTTTCGTTTGAACTGCTTGCCAAAAGTCAGAACCTGTCCCAGGCTCTTACACCCTGAGTCTGACATCTTCTCAGATGTAGAGAAGGAGAACATCAAAGCGTTGCTAGCGGTTGCCCTTTCGAAGAACATTCCCCAGGGTTTAGCAGGATGCTTGTTTGATCCTGTTAGATGAAAACGGATCGTCAGCTCTGTCACCTCCCTTTCAAGGCTGTGTTAGATATCTGGGGGAGTTTCAAGAGAACCGTTGGCTGCAGATCAAGACGTAGCCTTTTTGTCACCTCCCCTTGCGTTGCATTAAAAGCTGCTGTAGCTTTGCTAAATTTTGGGGCTGGTGTTTCACATGCGCTCCATCCAAGGGAGCTTTGTGTACATCCATCATGTGCCAGTTTAAGGAGACCGCGTGTCTTGACTGAGGTCTTTCTAGTTGTTGTCAGGATGGAGAAGCTTTTGCTGTCCCACAGAAGAGTTGTTTGGCTTCATGAGAGGGAAGTGACTGTCCCAGTGTTTCTCTGCAGCTGCTCCTGGGCCATGTTTGCCTCCTGCTTCAATACTGAAAGTCCACTGGCTTTCTGGCACCGTAGCCGTATGCTAGGTTATTTTGCAGATGGGATTCTTATGAGAATAGACAGAAGATAGTTTAAAAAAAAAAAAAATGAAAGGTTTAGCTTTTCTCATTCTATTAAGCAGTCTTTTATTATGATTTTTTTTTTTTAACTCTCTGTTCTAGAGACCTTCCACTGCTTTGCTTAAGGGAGAGCCAAGTTCACAGCACTCGAGTCAGCTCCCGTAGGGTAGCACGGCGTTCTCAGCAGGCTGCATGCAGCTCGCTGCTTTTGTCGGGGTTATAAAAAAAATCGAGAAGTCTTACCTGATCCCTATTCTAATGTCCTTAGGAAGATGAGCAAAGCAAGAAGACGTAGGGGGAGGGATGCCCAGTTCTGAACTGCGTTAAAGGCATGTTCCCCCAAAGATGCACTGTCCCCCTGCTTCTCCCTTTGACATTTGAGGCTTCTACTGTGAGGAGGAGTGGAGTTTGTGAATGGGTTTCATCTGGGCTGCTGAGAACCCTACCCATCCTATTGACTGGTGATGTATTAGGATGCATGTGCAATATTTCCAAGACCAGTAGAAGCGGGTCTTCCTACCCTTATTCTTTATTACAACATCAATACTAGTAAATCTGTTCCTTCAGCTTTCACATCATCCTCTTGCTAATAGATGCCCGGTGCTGGAAGGAAAGACGTTTTCTCAGCTTTCAGCTTCAGAGCCTCCTGGTTGTACTGATCTGTTGCAGCAACATCCATGTGTGTTTTCCTCCCCTTCTGCAGTTGGCTTTGATACTTTTCCAGCTGCATTTGGTCTCCTTAGGAAGCCGCACAGCCTCGTCTCTGACAATTTTGGTGCTACCCACGGTGTCCTAATAGCAGTTTTGACCTTTCAATTAACTTCGGGATTGCTTCTTTCAGCAGGCGAAACCTGTATACATGCCAAAAGCCTCAGAACAGATTTGGAAGGTTGGCTGAAAGACCATGAAGATTAGGGACATATTTTTCCTTTTGTCAGGGAAATCAACAGCAAAGGGCCCCGACACAAGAAGGAAACTTTCCCACTGACCGCAAATAGGGGCTTAAATTGAATTTTCAAGCCTTTAAAAACAAATCGTCATTTTGTATTTAATTAAGCAGGGTTTCATGAATGTAGCAGTATGCTGAGGTCATGGGCAAAAAGAAGCTTTTCCAGTAATTAGCGCAGGGTCCATGCTGTTCTGGCAAAAACAGCCATGACGTCAGTCCGAGACTGGAACAAGAAACTGTGCCGCACGGTGAACTTGAAACACAAACCTTATTATTGAAGGGGCACGTCCGACCATTACAAATGCTGCTTGTGGTGGACACAGAGTATATTTTGCCTTTTAAAATCGCAAAAAGGTGGTGTGAGTTTTTGGTGTGGGATTTTTTGGGGGGTTTTTTTGGTTTTTATTTTTTAGTTTCTGAGTCAAATGAAATTGCTGCCGTGCCAAGGCATCCTTTCTCCTGTTTCCCCTGCTCTAAATAAATAAAGTTACGAAACCTCCTTGTTTTGTAAATATGGATAGTAGCCATTTCCATGTTTTATTTAGCAGAAACAGCTTAGTTTTAGCGTTGTCATGTGAACCCAAACGCAAGGGGCAGGTGCAGCGGTGAGCATGGGCGCTGAGGGCACGCACGCGGCATGCCTGGGCAGGTTGCACTCTCCTCGCCATTTAGGTCTTTGCTTTAGGTGAAATTGCAGTGTTTTCGGTACAAGCCAAGTGTTGTGAAAGCATTTGGAGTACTTACTTTTGCAGCACTTGGATTGTTTCTGGTGAGTGACTGGAGTCCTGTGGAGCTGGAAAAGAAAAGTTTGACCATATAATCTGGTTTTTGGTGCGTTGGCAAAATCTTAATTTGAATTACTTAATGCTCTTGAGTTCATGTGTTGCTGATCAACAATAGTCTGGTCAGATAGGGGTGGCTTACTTTTCTTGTTTTATGTTGTGACAGAGAAGAGTTACACATCTTTTCCTTTGAAAGTCTGTAAGAAATGCTTACCTCTGATGATCCATATAAATTCCCAAGATGGTGTTTAGAGCTGTGACCCTCAAAAGCTTATTCTTACCTGATTGCATGTAAAGACTATGTGAGTCAAAAGGATTGCTCAGTTGTGTTTCTTCAGCACATGCAATTGTTCTTTTTAACCATTTCCCTTGCTTTTATTTTTCAGGCCATGACTGCTGTGAGACAGTGAAGGTGGCACTTTGTGCCTCTAGAGAAGGTCATCCCATCCTGGTTGTGGCAGAAGAGAGTTTCCAGTTTGTCCAGGATGAAGCCTACGATGCTGCCCAGTTTCTGGCCACCTGCGCCGGCAACCAGCAGGCACTAAACTTCACCCGGTTCTTGGACCGGTCGAGACCACCTGCTGCCGACGTGGACTTTTTGGATGAGAAAGTGGCTTTGGCGTTTCGACACCTGAAACTGCCGGCAGAATGGAACGTGCTGGGAGAGGACCAGTCCCTGACCGGTGAGGAACGGTGGGGCACATGTGAGACTCATGGGTTGGGAAGGAGGTAAAAAGCCAGGGGAAAAGGGTTCCCTGCTTTGGGAACTGTTCACGCGTCTGGCGTAACGTGTGTTGGCCTCTGCGCTGAGAGATGGGACATGATGTGCACCAGCATGCTCCTGCTACATCTGCATGCTGTGCTTTGCACTTCAGCCACCTTAAAATACATCAGGCGCTGATGTTTGCTCTGTGTCTTCTCTTATGAAATAGCACAAGCTGTTGTAAATGGTTGGTGTTTTAAAACACATCCGAAGGGGGGGATGGGGAGTGTGTGTATGTAGTTGTTCGTGTATCAGCATCACACTTCTGAGATTCTGAGAAACCTGTCTGTGTGTAGAAAGTCTGGTGCTCCTGGGAATATTACCCTAGTGCCACAAACTTGGCAATTTTGGCTGGTTTTACAGCACATGTGCAAAGTGACTGTAGTGTGTAAAATACATCTAATTTTTCTTGGAGAAGTTGGGGGTCTGCCCCTGAGGATTGTGTTGGACACCAGCTGGGCGAACACAGGCTTGCTGCAAAATAAGCCTTGGACGATTTTGCAAATAAAATGGGAAGGTGGGAAAGCCTGACTAACAGTAGCCCTTAACCACAGCAGTGAGGGCTACTGAGGGCTTATAAATAAACCCCGAGGCTGGCCCAAAGCCTCCGGCGATGGCTGAAGCAGAAGTGCCGAGGTGTTTGGAATGCTCTGGCGTGTCTGTGTCCTTGGAGTTCTGCTTTTTTTTTTTTTGCCACAGGGGACCTTAAGGAAGCATATTGATGTACTGGGGGGCTAGTTCCAGTCTGTACAAATCCTTCTTGTAAATTTTCAGGGTGTTTTGGCAAAGAGGAATGTCACTGTGAGGCATCCAGTATCCTTTATAGGCTACAATGGCCTAAACAGATGAAGAGGAGTGGGACGTGGCTTGCTCGGCGCAGCAGGCTCAGTTCTGTTCACTGTGACAGGGTTTTCTACGAGAGTTTTTCTTGCTTTATTTTTCACTGACTTGCTGACTGCTTTTGTAAACGTGAATACACAGGCAGGCAGTTGAAGCAGTGCTAGCAGATGTTAAAAGTTTTGATCATATTTAATGGCTTCTGGATAGAAATTCAGATGCTGTCGTATGTTTACAAGGATATAAACACTTGGTATTCTCTTCCTCTGTGTGGAAGACATGATATTTCTTTCTGCTTTTAAAAAAGTTGTGATAACGCAGACATTTCTGGTTTAAGTGATAAAAATACAGTCAAAGTAATCTTAACGAAAGCTTTGATTGAAGCTCTGAATTGTTGCTGATTTTGCAGGAGGGCTGAGATCCGGTTTCTTGTTTTGACTTTGGTTATTCTGTGGAAAATCTGCACTTAGGGAAATCAGGTCGTAGGATTTACATTGATTTGCTCAGCATGCGCTTGTGTGCCTGGAAGTCGTGATCGTGTGGGGCTCTGAATGCTAATAGACCCGTAGAGCATCCGTCAGAGAACGGGGAGCTCTGTGGTGCTGAGCATTTGGCATCTTGTGGTGAGGTTTTTGTAGACAAAAGTGGAAGTGAATCAATGTAGTGACACTAAATGCAACTTTTATTCAAGAATGTTGGTGCTATAAAATACGTTCCCTTGCAGCGAGTTCTTTCATAAAGAACTGAAAAAGGGCAGTTTTGATGTCTTGGTCTGTCTTTCAGCTTCTGATCAGCATTTTTGCTAGAGGCAGATTTATCTGGCAATTTTTTGCAGTGAGCTGATTACACATAGGGATTTTGGGGGAATTTTTGTGATTGTGAAAAGGAAAGATTTGCATGCGTAAGCATCCTTTTGGTCACGAAGCTGTTTTGCTAGAGCGAGATGGAAGAGATGTCTCTGATTTATGATGGATCACTAGATTAGGAAAACCTCTGTGGTAAAATGTAGCACCCCTGTACTGGTGCTTGTGGGTTAATTTGTGTGGGGGAAAGAGAAAAGCACAGCAAAGACCAAAACTGTGGGAGCAATGACGTGTGTTCTGGCCAGTGCCCCTCCAGTGGGCCACCCTGTCCTGCGCTGCGTCACTACCTATGAACAGCTATTCCAATTCATATTTACCATTTTGCTAAATGTCAGCGCCAGAAACTTCAAATAACCTTCCCGAAGGAGAAAATACTATAGAAATGAGAACAAAAGAAAATGTCAGATCCCTTCTTGAAAGATTTTTCGTGCTGCCTCTAAGCTGGCATGTCTCTGTGGGCTCTTGTGGGTTGGAAACAAAACGCTGCTGTTTAGCAAAACCTCTGAAGGCAGGAGCGAGCTGGGAGCCTCAGCCAGCTCCCTGAGTGCCACATCTTGGTGGGGAGCTGCTGGTCAGAGATGGCCGCTGCTGTCAAGCATGTGTAAAAGTTGATTTTTCTAAGGACTGAAGTAGGAGTCTAGCTTTTGCAAAACCAGTTAGGAAGTAATGGCCCTTCTGCAGACAGAAGCTGGGTAGAAGCTCTACCATGAAGCCAACTCTGTGCTGATTTTTGAGGAGGGGATGGCTCTGTGTGGAGGCTTCTCCTTACTTTTGCCTGCCCCCAGCCCTGAGCAGTCTTTGAACAGAGGGCAGGGAGTTCATTGCCATCACACAGACCAGAGGGCAGAGAAGCTGCTAAAAGTAACTTCCAGCTCCATCTGCTGAGGCTGTTCAACTAATCTTTCATATCAGTAGGTTTGTGCAGTGCGATGTGCATGGTTAAGGTCCATTCCACCGAGGAGGAGGCGGCAAGTAACTCCCCACATGCTCCCAGGTACCTGCAGACTGGTGGTCACATCATTAAAATGATCTTCAGTGGTTTGCATTCATCCATTAGGATTCCTTATGCTGTTGCAGCACCCCCTCTTTCTAACACATTAGTAGGTTTGACTTTTTAGTATGGAAAAATGCAGGATTACTGTGGGCAAAGCTGTGTGAGAATCGTCTGCTTGTTTATGTTTTGGTTACCAAACCAAGATCCTCATTCTTGAAGAGTTTGCCATTGCTCAGAATTAAAGGTATGGTACAGTCATACTGCCAGCTTGTTAAGAGCACGTCCTTTCAGCTGCAGGTTAGAAGTACCTCCAAGGTTATTTAAAACTGCTGGAGGACATTTCCAAACATTCCTGTGCCCTTTTGTTTTTGAGATTTATTTGTATGTAACTTACTGAAGTTGGTTGTTACCATTCAACCCAGAAATTTGTTCAGTTTCAGTAATCCTGGTAATCTTAATCTCTTTCACAATAGGTAGTCTTTACATTTATTCCTTCATTATCTCTTTAGATGCCATTTTCGTTAAAACAGATTGAAAATAAAATGGACATTTCTTCCTGTGTTGTCGGCAGTACATTTTCAAAACCCCACAATGTTCATTTGCAGTATTCTCATTCTGTTTTTTTTCATTGGTCTGGAACAGCAAAAGGTTTTATTGCTTTAAAAAGAAATGGCCCAAAGATTAAATGCATTGAGCGGCATTCCCACAGTAATATTATTTTAAGGATTTGGTTAACTTGCTCAAAACCAAATATTTATTAATTTATATTACTCTGTTACAATGTGAAAGACTAAATTTGTGATCACAAGTTTGTCATCCGTCACTCAAAATCTACTGGAAAAAAAAGTGGATTCGTTCCTCAGCAAGCTTTGAATGAACCCTTTGTGCCAAATTTCCCCCCAGACTGTTTTTGTAGGATTGGGGCTTTGATGATGAGCTTTTTGTTCAGCGGTGTGGAGCGCGGTACCCAGCCTGGTCGTACCACTGACGGTAACGCTCGTGCGATGGAGAGCAGGGGCTGGACATGATGAATCCCTGGTGGGAAGAGCAAGTTCAGAAAACAGGATCCCCTCTCTTAAACCATTTGTCAGAGGTCTCATCTTACAGCTTTTCCTGCTTGCTGTTTGGTGGAAGGGTGATACTTGTGGCCAAATTTCTTAGTTCTGATTCTTTGCTCTTCTGATTTGATCCTGATTTGACTTAAATAAGGTATGTAGGGAACAATTTCTTCATGGAGCATTTTCCCCAAAAATATATAAACATAAGCTATTCTCTCAAGCTTTTGCTCATGACAGCTACTCTCAAAAGGCATTTTGGGTTTCAGGGTGTTTTGATCAACCTTATATTCCTGTGGAGGAGTAGCACAGTTGACCAACAGCCGTGGAGCTGACTGGAAAGCAGAGAAGAAGGGACTTGTGGTGTTTTGGTCCTTTTTCCAGTGACAGTGGCCGTGTTTTCGCTGTGTGGTTTGTTCTTAGGATGTCATGCATCTGACTTCCAAGTTGCTTTCCTGCTATCACTTTTACTTTGCTCATTCTCCCTGAACCCACCTGCTGTGTAGGACAGCTGAGGTGCAGCCTGCTACTTGCTATTTGTAGAAGACCTCAGAGAACAAGTTAGCTTTTAATCCTTAGCTTAGAGAAAAGGACCCTAGAAAGACTTGCATTAAGTATGTGTTTACCCACAGATATTAAATATTTCACAGAGGTCCCAGGTAGTGGGACTACGGGAGAGTAACATATCTTCCAGGTCCCACCTGGTGCCATGCTAGCAGAACTGGGGTGGGGAGCAGCTGAGTTTCCTGACGTCGCAGTTCCTTGGGCTCCATCCTCTCTCACCAAGGCAGGCAGAAGATACTCAACCATTTTGTCACATGAACTGGATAGCAAAAGGAAGCCTGGCACGTGCCGAGGCCGGAGACGAAGGAAGCAGGGTGGTGCGTGGTGCCGTGGTCCTACTCAGCAGCGTGTCCTCACGTTGTAGGGTCAGGGCAGGACACATACGTGTGTAGGGAAAGGACTTGCACTGCGGGTACGGAGGGTGTCTGAACCCCTTGGGCAGGTGTCTCCTGACCTCCTCCTGGCACGGCTGCCGTCCTCATCGCTTCTGTCCCGGGGCAGGTGTGTCCCGAGGACTGTGCCCGTCTCCCAGCCACACACCATCCCTCTGCAGCAGGCTCTCCAGGACCTTGCTCGTAATTATCTATCTGTATGAACTCCAACAGCATCCACAATTTCAGAATATCCATAATTAAGGATTACTCTTGTTACCATGGGATTCCAAACATGTCATTACTTTCAGGTGACGTATAATCATGTCCATCTTAATTATTACAAGTGCACTGTAACTTTCTAAAGAACATAGTTGTTACTGCTGTCAAAAGTAGGGTTATTTACTGTTCTCAGTGGCATTTAAAGGCAGCTGTTTAAGTGGAACAGATTGTTACACTTTATATCTGGAAATCAAAATTTAATATGTATTCTGCGAACGCATGCAATGTAAATACAGGACTGTGATGTTCTATTTTAGATGACTGAAAAGAAAATAAACTAACTAGAAAACCAGAACAGAGTATTTGGAGGTATGAGTAATGATTATGACTTGTTTGTGTTGCAGAAAAAAAGTAGAAAAAAAGTTAGGGAAGATCCAGGGCTCAGGTATGAAAAGCTTAGAGCTTTATCCTTGACTTAACGATTAGTAGTAAACAGACCACTTTCAGAATTCCTTTTAAATAGTATTCTGATGAAACATTTGAGGAATCAAAGTCTTTTCATTTTGCTTGTTAAAAGTAAACAGTGAAACCCAGAGTGATAGTTACAACTTCAGTGGTGTGAGCTTTCCGAGCTGGTGTTTTCGGGAGCTGCTTAATGCTGGCAGAGGTTTGCAGTGATGGACCGCGTTGTGGAGCCGTTCGCCTGGGAGCGTAAGGAGAAGCAGTCCCTTTGGTGAGCTGCGAGATGGTCAGCCACAATTGCGGGCATAGAACCAGGAGACCATCTCGTTAGATAAAACACTTAACAGCTCCTTAACTTTAGGAACGCGGTTACTGGTGTCTTGAATACGTACAGCTTCCCAGAAATGCTGCGGAATAAACAGCCGCGTGCGGTAAGTACTGCCTGAGCAGTGAAACCAGGGAGCTCGCTAGGTAGGAGGGGGGCAGAGCGGGAAATGCTTTGCCCTGGTTTGAAATAGTCTGGGTTTGGATAACGAGCTGTAGAACTTCATCTACAAAACCGATGGGATATCAGTGCACAGCGCAACACGAGTGTCACCGTGATTAGAGATAAGTAATTTGGGTTTTTTTACAGAAAGGGAGAATGTCTGAAGAGAGAAAGTAACCCAAGAAAGTGCCTTATTTTAAAGAAAAAATCATAAGGCCTAAAAAAACCTTAAAAAGCTTTCAGAAATAGTTAGAAGGAAATTTGACTGTTAGGAGCTAACGTTTTTTTCCATGGGACGATGTTAAAGATATGTGGCTGATGATGTTTTTCAGATGTAAAGCTTTAATCTGTTCATCTGCTGCACTCTTTTTATAGTTTCTCTTTGAACCCTTTCAGTGTCATAGTTGCAGATACCCTTTTTTTTCGGTTTCATATCCTTCCCAATCTGCTGGTCACTTTCTCTGCCCTCTGATGAAGGCTGTATGTGGTACAAATCGACATGATCTTTCCCATGCCAACAGCACAAAGTGGTCTGTTCAGCTGGAGTCCTTGAGAAGATGTAAAAAATCTTTTCCATACCTAAATTTAGTGCCCTCTGCAGTGGAAAATGGGAAGCAAAAAATAACTATTGTTGAGGCAGCGTCTGAAATGTGCTGCTCGGTACTCGGATGTGCTGCTCAGTGTGTGGCTGAGAAGTCATTGGCATGAGAAAGTTTCTGTTCCCTTTGGTATTAGTGGGAATGGGGACATGAAGATGATTTGGTGTGCTTTGTGAATTTTCTTGTTTATGAGATTAAAAAGGAATTACCCACACATCCTTTTATTAACTGAACTCGTAACTCCAAACACAGCGTCTTTGCCTTGACCTTCCTTCACTGCTGTTTTCTGCTGCAGGCCTCCTCTAGGACCTCGGCGTTAAGCGATAGCTTGTTGCTGGTTTTTGCTCCCCAGGTTTCTCAAGGGCTTATCTGAGCAGTGGGAACATTTCCAGCAGAAAGCGTGATTTTTTGAGGCCAGATTTGATGGTAGATTTCAAAATTGCCACGTATATGTGATTTTGGGTAAGAACCAAGTGAAGGTCACCATCACAAGAAGTCTAGCAAGAGATACTAGCCAGTCCATGACTGTCTGTTCCTTGACGAGATGTCTCAGGACATGGAGGATAAACAGAGCAATTAGGTGTGGGTTACTCTATGTAGAGAGCGGTTTTTAAAAAGGAACGGTATTTTTTTTCTGTTGCTTAATCAGGATTAAAATGAAAGTTTTTACTCAGAGAACAGTTTGTGTGTTCTTGGATGTGTCATACCAAAACTTTTTTTCTTCTTCAATGCGTATTTGTTCTGTGCTAATAGCACCTTAAACCTTAATCCTTTACCATTAACAAAGTACCTTTGACAGTCTTCTATGGAAATTTTGTCCTTAGTTACCCAGATAAAGCATCTGCTCTTGTGTCACAGCTGAAAAAAAATACATAAAAATAATATATCTGAAGTCCTAAGTTTTGCCAGCTGGATTAGAGTGCCCTGCCGTTGTGGGACAATAATTATATGTTTTAACTCCTGCCTATTACTAGGAAACAAGAAAGGAACAAAACAACCTTGGCCATTCCAGTATCGTATGTCTTGTATTTCCACAATTTCCTAATTACAAGAAGATTTTTGTTGACATTCAGAGGATGGCCATTTTAAGATGAGGAGCTCATGCTTGATATGTGGTAGGAGAAGGAGCTCTGGCTATTGCATGTTAAAGCTTTTGTTACTCTTCCATGCCTGGGACGGGCATTTTGCACCGTGACAAGACTTTGAAATCATTGACTGAATTTCCAACATTTTGTACTGCAAGCTTCTTCAAAGGTAGGGGAGATCTGTCCGTCATCTTCCCTTCCCCATCCAGCAACACTCCCATACTTGATGCAGACCAGCTCTCCTCTTGTTCTGAGCAACACCATACACCAACGGATAATTTTTTCATTATAGATTGGTAGTTAATCCAGCCCACAGATGGCACACGCCTCTTAATGTAGCTGTGCAAGTTTTGCACGCTCCAGAACCTTCTAAAGCCATTGCCTGGGGCCCCTGCAGTTGTTGTGTGTATGGTACTTTGTCTCTTTGCAGCCATCATCTGTGCCCATCTGTTTGGATGGCCTCGTGCCAGTTTATATTTTAGGCAGATCTTTCCAAATAGGTCTGGATAGTGAGTCTGTGTTTTTAATATGCTCTGGATGGCAACACGCCATGTCTTCTTGTACAGATCTTCTGTGCACGTCGTCGTTGCTGAGAGGCATTGGGGCAGGGCAGGGCCACAGGCAGTTCAGCTCTGTTTGTAGACACCTCCATCCAAACGCTGGGACCCCTGTGTCCACTAATTTGATGATAAAGAACATGGTTTCAAAAGAATGGGAAACAGGTGGAGTTTTCAGAAATTTCTGTCATATGAGGAGATTACATCAGATGGACATTTGGGCCATTTGGGAGGGGGCATTTCTTCTGTGGAAATATGAGGCAGAGAGGGGCACCCAGTTGGGTCAGGGACAGGATGAGTACTTGCCTGGATCTTGCAGAACTTGCCATTGGTATGTGTGTCTAGTGGTGAACCATGAGTTGGTGAGCAGAAGATGCTTCTACCCAGCGGTAAGGCTTTCAGCTGAGGGAGGAGGAAACATTTTGGTCCAGAGACTTGTGCTTATGCTTTGCAGGTCTACTCTGCTCAGTTCTGGTGCGAGACTGTCTGTTTTAGTTAGGAAGATGATTCTTCCTTTCAACGAAGCAGCTGGAACAGGAGGTCCCATGCTAGAACAGGTGTAATCAGACCAGTGCAACACTTTCTTTGTTTGGACGGCAGTTGTTTGCTCTAGCAGAGGTGCTTTTGTGCGTCCTGCATCTGAGTAGGAGGATTTGTACTGCTTCAGCTGTGCTAGCTGGCTCCAACACTGTGTTAGTGTACAGGTAATGTAGGAGTGTTGTGCAAGTTCATTGAGTGAAACCTTGGGCATCTGCTTTCACTCGGGGTAAATCCCACGTGTATCAACACTTTCTCCTTTTTGCAACCTCATCAGTAGCCTTTCCTTTAGATCTGTCTATGTGGTGTGTTATTTTTCATTATTCTCCAAGTCTCAGACTGTGACAACGATAACTTAACTACCTTGTTGCGTTGTTTATTTCTAAAGCATTACGCTCCATAGCAATACCAAACTCCTTGTCATTACACTCCCACAGGCTGAGAATTCGTCTCTGAATGAGCTCAGCTATTCCCTTTTTCTCTGATCGGCTGGAACCTCCATTCAGACATGCTCATGTATTCAGGACAGCATGGTTTTGCTTTACGGTAATCAAGAGGAGGTTAAGGGGGAAGGATTGGTTTGTAGCCCGGAGACCTAATTTGGAGTCATTTGGAAGAGAGACGGTGCCAGAAAGTTTTTTGGTTCTTGAATACAGATTAGTTCTTCAGGAATTGATCCAAAACGTCAGGAAGAATTGTTCAGGCAGGGGAGAACTCCCCATTTTTGCTTTCTTTTTCACTGAAGGTCTTAACAATGTCCCTTAAGAAAGCAACTAACCAAGAAAAACAAGAGCACTTTGAAGAAGTGGTTTCTCTTGGGGCATACTTCCTGAGGAAAAAAGATACTTAATTAAATCCTCAAGCCATTACGTCCTTGCATTTTTAAACCTGCTGTATAGATTTGGCTGGCAACCAAATTAATAACCCAATAAATCATTGCTATGATATTAAATATCAAGTGTGCTCATTGGCATGGTTTACTGAGACCCAGTTGCTGCTTTGTTGTTATTGCTGCCAGTCAATACTGAAATCTTTTGTTAATTATAAGAAGAAATTCTTATTTCTCACAGTTTTTTTAACCCAAATGCTTTTGCCTTTCATACAGAAGTAACAGACTTTGATCTGCAAAAACTGTATTTCAGCAGTGCATCTGGAGCTCGTTTCTGGCTGAAACTTTTCAGAGCATTGTTCTAGCACTGCAGCTTTTAGAGTAGGGGGGATATTTTTCTGAGATGAAAGCTTAGGCTCGAGAGTGACTTTTACCAAATTAGGTGGTCATGGTTATTAAACATAAAAAGCAGCAGCGGAGATTGCTAGTTTATAAATGCTGCTATTCAGAATGATGGAGCTACTGTGTAAAGCTGAGAAAAGCTGGTCTGAGGCATAATCAAATCAGGAAAGCAAAATCCTCACATTTTTTCGTCTACATAGGGGGTTAAACTGCTCGCTCTTATGACATCTTTCGATTAGTGCTTCAGATGTACTTGATTTTTCTCATGCCTCGGGACAAATCGGCGTCCTGTCCTAAATAACAAAACTTGTCCGTTCCTAAACCCTGGTCCCGGGTGTGTGAGGAGAAGGCTTGGACGTCTGGAATAGCCCACCTTGTAATGCCAGGTTCTATTTGGAAGTTCTGAAACGTGGTGGTCGCTGGGGCTGTTTATGTGGTTCTTTCACCTTGGCTTCTGTGGTCAGTCTCACCCTGAGAGGTCCTAATCACTTCTAGTCCTACTGTAGCATGTGTCTCGCTTCAAATTACTGGTGTCTTCTGGACATTGGCCACCAGTGTGTTTTTCCAGGTACTGCAGGTTCCTTGGCTTTTGGGCTGCCAGCTCCATGCCAGCTGTGGTGTGTGCTGCGGCTGGGAGGTGGGGATGTGGCATTCACCTAACCCGCAGCCTACAAATTCCCATTTCTTTTTTTTTCTTCTTCTTTCTTCCCAGAGAACATGCCTCGGGAAACACTGATGCATTTTGCGGTGAGGCTGGGCTTGCTGCGCCTGGCATGGCTTCTGCTCCACCTGCCTGGTGGAAGACAAGCTCTGAGGATCCCCAACAACGAAGGGGCAACGCCTGTGAGCTTGGCCTTGGAGAGGGGCCACAAGAAGATGTACCAGCTTTTGACGGCGTAAGGATGATTTGATGGTTCCTCTGCTAGTTTTCCATTCAGTATCATGCTTGCCTTTGCTGTACATTATCACTGAATATTGTCTTACACGCCAGACTTTACCCTTAAAGACAATTTTTGTGTAATTTTGCTTTTACCTTTCTTGCTAACAACAATGGGGGCAGGTCCTTAGGGTTTACGGGAAATGCAATAGTTTTGTTATGTTCTCCTTTTCTGTTGCACACTGTTGTGCTTCCAGCTGTCTCTTAAAGCCCAAAGTTGAGTCACTATAATATCAACTAATTAAGACAAACCTTATGCAAACGCAAGCAAAAAAGTTTTTCTTCCAACAAGCACAGCTGCCCAAGAGAGGGGAGCTGGTGGGCTTTGTGCTGGTGGTGGTTGACTGTTGTGTTCTTACTTTGTAGATCTGGGGCTTTTTGGTTACATGAAGTAGTGATAATTGTGTTAAAATAAGGCAGCATCTTGTAGAATATATGTATCTTATCAATGTAAGTAAAAAGTTTAGGTAAGAATTAATGCAAGTATTTAACAGCAGAAACAGTTCTCTCTTGAGTGGTCTTGAGAAGCAGCCAGATCTTACAAACTCATAGCATGCAACTAGCGGCATGAGCATTTACTGCAGTGTTTTACGAGGAATCCTCCAGAAGATGACAATTTATTTATGAGTAGCAAATGTTTGGAGATCTAGCTTTAAAAGCTGAGTCTAGTAAAGACAAAGAGCTGAAATGAGTCCTGAGGGGGGCTGTTTGTAAAGGAGAAAAGATTTGGTCTTCATGTGTGTTATTCTGATGCCTGGTTCTCTTAAGCTCTGTTAATAACTTTGTTTTTGTGGATTGAATTTTCAGATACTTGGGGTTTACGTTGAGTGACCCAGTGTCATGTTTAGGAGTTTGCTGTGTTGTCCACATTATCACACAACATTTGTCCATTAGGAACTGTAAATTATTCTGCTCTCGATAGTTGTTCGGCGGGGTGTTAGAAGGCAAAAATATGATCTGTGCCGCTGGGGTGATTGCATTGAAGTTTCATCTTTAACAATTCGGCCAACCCCATGCAAAGTGAGAATGGAGGAGGTGCCGAGTGGGACAGGAGCTATACTCCAACCTTTTCTGCTGCCACCATTGGCTGGGATCAACACGGAGATGATGACAGTGATACTTTTTTCTCCACTGAGTTCAGCATTCATACTGTGAAAACACACAGCTCCCTTGTAGACCATCTTGTAAAACTGGAACGTGCAAATTCATCCTGTAACTGCAGCAACGTTCTTCAAGGTGAAGTGAACCATGTTAGCAGACTTTACATACTGTCAAGAAGCTGCAGTTGGCCAAAACGTGATTATAGAGCTCACAGCAAGTACTGTAATCTGAATATGAGTAGAGCTGGTAGTTTAGAAGGAAATGGGAAGTAAACAGAACTATTACAACAGCTATTCATGTAGTTGGTGGAGTATTTCAGAACCGGTTCCAGCACTGGAATGGCAGTTCTCACTCGGTGGAAAGAAAAAAGAAGAGCCCTTGGATTACCTGGCATTGCCCTGCGCCATTGACTTCCAACGGGTGCTACTGATGTAATCCAAAGGATTTCTCTGATGACCTTTACAGTTCATCTTTGAAAATAAGACACTAGCAACATCAGTAACGTTACCATCAAGATCTCAGGTTCTGTACTTATTAGTCTAGCCTTAAACTGTTCATTATGGTTAGTTTTCCTCTTGGGCTGCTGGCTGGAAATATAATGTATAAATATATATAATGGACAGCCGTGCCACGTACCCTGTGACTCTGAAACCCCTGCCATCTCCATGAAGCCCTGCAAACGGAAATCTGTGGACGCTGGAAGTCGCAGATCCTTTCCGTATTGGGGGGACGGTGGTGAAGCACAGTGCTAGGAGCTCGGGGCTGGCCAGAGCAGTGGGAGCATTGTGTGACATGGGGACCACCACGGCCTTTCCCCATGGGAGGACAGCAGCTGCAAAATGGGCACAGCCTGATTTCCCAGCAGAGACTTTTGTTGTGCTTAGCACTTTCTGCAATGAGACGGGATCGAGGCTTGAAAATCCTTATTGAGAGGAGAAATATTACGTCTCAAAATAGAGAAAAGCAGCCAAATCCCATGAAGAGAGCATATATCATTTATGTGCTGTCTAAACACAAAGGATACTGTACAACCTCTTTTCTGCACTCAGTTTATGCACACTCTGTATAATCCATGCACCAAATTTGGCACGCAGCGCGTACCACTCAGCAAAATACCGAGCAGCAACGCATGGTAGCGAGAGCCCGTACAAAGGAGTCATTATTTTTACAAGTAATTAAACTGCACTTCGACAAAGAAGTGACTGCAGTGTGTTTTGTGATGCGTTATCCTTGGGGGGATTTTATTGTTTACTTGCTTGCTAATTTGCAGGACCCTGCATTTTACAGTGATTCTCCCAACCAGCATTGGGAGGGCATGAATTTTTGCTGTAATTAGGATACAGTCATTAAAAAGCAGACACAAAACCTTTTCCGTTGTTGCAGTTTTGCTGGGGTTTGGCTGCAGAGCAGCTTGATTCAGCTGCAGTGTAAATATTTTTCTCAAAATCTGATTACACTGGTGACGTTTTCAATTTCTGTTTATCAGATGAGCTTTCCCTTTTCAGCTGTTACAGTTCTTTGCGTAAAAAAAAAAATAAAAATGAAAGACCCTTCCGATTTAAATTTTGCGACCCTTGGAGAGGTCCTTTGTGTAGTCTCGAGCTTGTGCACTGGCTCTTGGGTCCTCTGGCAGGAAAGGTGCGTGCGCTGCTTCTCTCGCGACCAACCTGAGGAGCTGCGATGGAGCACACGCAGGTCGCCGAAGATGGAGAGCAGGGTGCCGATAGCAGTCTTTGTTCGTCGGTTGTGTGTTGTACCTGAGGATGCTTGCATTACCATCGACATTAAAACTGCACAGTAAACATTGTGCTGTGATGCAAATGGAATAGGACGGTGCAGAAGGGCAGGAGGTTTTTTAGGGGGAAAAAAAAATATATATAAAAATGGATTTTCTGTAGGAATATTCTTGTTTGCTTGTTAGCAGCTTGGTTAACAGTTTGGTGGTTTATTTTTAAGTACACATTTAAATATAAAAGTTAAATATAATTTAAATAAATTACGTTTACTTGCATGGAAGATCTTTGGAAACTAGGCAGGTTGCATAGCCCTCTCTGAGCTTCAACAACTTCTGAGGCTGGTAGGAGTGAATTCCGGAGCGAAGGGTCCTTCCCCAAAGCCTGTTGCTTCTCTGGGTTTGAAGCGGGCGATGCTGGCAGTGGGGTGTTGGTGGAGCTCAGCTGCCCTGCTCTGCAGAGAGGGGCTGGCTCCGGAGAGGCAGCCCGGCTTATTGAACAGCGGGGTCGCACGGCTCCGTGCGAGTAACTTGGCCTCTGCAGCAGGACAGCTGCAGCCTGCAGTAGCTGATGCTTTCAGATGGGGTTCGGTGTAGTAATACAATCTGCCTGCCAGCTCCACGTTCCTCAGCGCACTGCAAGTCAGGCAAGGAAAATGGCTCCAAGAAATTGCGAGCCTGCGGAGTTTCGGAGAAGTTGGAAGTGCCGCTTTGTAAAACGTGCATACACTGATTTTGATTTCTGATTTCATTTCTGCAGAACAGAGTTCTGTCTAGTAACCCCAAAATAACGTGTTTTGTTTTTTTTATTCTGTAAGCCAAATGCGTGTAGTTCCTTCACAGCTGAGAGTCATTTATGTCCCCTGAAAAAGGGGAGTGCAAGAAAAGTAAGGCCCATAAAAAGCTCTTGCATTTTCTAAACCCTGCAAAGAAGTTTCACAGTTGTAACAGTCTCTGAGTTTTTTACTGTAATATTAGTTTTGCCTTTGCTGGTTTCTCTGCTTGCTTATTGCTATGAAGCGCTTCTGCACAGTTCTGGGATTGCTTTGGCTTCACATCTCCTGGTAACAACCAGGTGGCTCAGTGTGTGAAACCCTAGGTCAGTACAAATCTGTATTTCCAAAATTAAGCTGATTTAATTAACACACAGGAGGAATAACTCACTGGTAGCAGAAGAGTTTTTTGAACGTTTTGCAAGGCATGGTTATCACTTGCTGTTGTTCTGGTTTTACGTAAGTGATTGGTGAGGTCTGTGCCGTAATCTCTGTGGCGCCTCTCAAACGAGGAAGCTTTTCCACTAACTTTACTTTTATGATTGAATACGCTTTTCTGCTTTTCTGAGACAGAGCTACAAGAGGATATGCCAGGTATCTCATTTCTTTGCACTTTAGCAAGTCCTTTAAGCACATGCTTAATTTCAGAAACATCCTGTTCGTATTCAGCAGAGTGTTTAAGTGTGGTCTTAAAATCAAGCATTTCTTACAGTCCCCTGCCGAATCAGGACAATAGTTAAAGATGGACGTTTTTAACTGAATTTTGATGTTAGATTGTTCCATTAAATTTAGTCCTTGCGTGGGTGAAGAGCCGTCTGTGGTGCAGATGCTTTCCAGAATCACTGGTTTCCTGGGGCTGGAAACATTGCCAATGGCTCCGACTTCGGTGGCAGCTGTGTGTGAACAGGGTGCTTATACCCCTGAGAATGGATAGGCTGAGCCCCTCCTTGCTTGTGTGCACCCTTGCCTTTACTGGGAGCTGGGAACTAAGTGTGCACGGCTCCAACTGTCCCCTTGGCTACTCCAGTTCTCCCAGTATTTATTGGGAGCACCAGCAGGACGCAGCTGGGGACATCCGGGTGACCAGAAGGTTGCCGCCACATTGGCAGGCGATGCTATGTGTATTTTTAATTTAATTTCTGGCTAAGCAGAATCAACAGCTGAAGAGTTTACTGAAGTAATGCTGATGTTTTTCCCTCTCTTTTTCCACCCCAAAATAAGCAACAAATCCTTTCGATCACTATTCAGGGTGCAGGGCAGTAGGTTTAGGGTATGGCTTGCTGTGGTCTGGCAGGAGAGGAGAACAGTTGACTCCGTCTCTGTAAGTGCTGGCACAAGATTAACATTCACAGAGGGATTCAAGGACGTTAGAAGAGCAGTGAGAGAGGACCTGACGAGAGATGCAGGTGTTAAGAGGATGCTGTTTAGCTACAAAAGGATGGGAGGAGCGGTGATCCAACAGGATCTGGTCTTGTGGCTGTGTAGTGCTGAACTTCAAGATTATCCGTTGAAAGACCGTTGTTTAGTTGATGGATAATTGTGATCAGAAAGATGCTGAGGTGCTGTGGGTTTCTTCTGGCAGAAGAGCTGGCTGGGTGTGGGAGGACAGGGGAACCAGGTGTGAACATGGTGGAGCGGGAAGAGTTTGTGTTTCTCTCTTCCCACCTACTCACTGCTGCGTGCTCCAGCTTTTACCAGTTTCCTCATGTGTTCCCACATCCCTGTGAAGACTTGTATTTTCATTTGTTGGCTCCCTCCTCTCCTTTGTTTTGTCTGTATCCACCTCTGAATACAGAAGAGAAAGAAGTGTCTTTGTCTGCATGTAGAAACAGCTTTCTACTGTCTCCGATACCTTGCTCGGAAATTGGCCATTCTGAGAGATGATGTTTGTGTAAACAGGCCTGCGAGGGGGACAAAGAAGAGGAGATTTGGGAAGACGTGGTAAGATATGAGAAGAAAATTATTTCCCCCCCCCCCCCCGCCCCAGCAATCTTGATCTAGACGTGATCCCAAAAATTATAAGGGTCGTAAGCCCCTATAATAAGCCTGTGTGGTTGGTAAGTGATTGTGATAGACCAGCTCCATTTCAGGATAGATCTGAAAAATGCAGGCAAGTGGTTTCCCAGAACTGTTGGGTTTTTGGCCTCAGGCATGGGTTAGCTGGGTACGCAGCCAGGATTCTCATGTTTAGTCTCTGGAGCAGATCTACCAGCAGTGGTAATGTTTGTAGTGGAGACTGAAGTTTGAACAGGTTGTTGCAGAAGATGACTTTGTAAACTGCTGTGTCAGAGGCAGCCAAAGTGATGGCTTCATCTCTGGGTTGTGTTACAGAGTCTGTGGTCACGCTCGCTTGCCGCATGCAAAGATGTTCTGTAGAGACAAGTTGCACCTCCCATATCACTTGTCCTGATCTGAGATGCTGTTTATTAGCTGTAAAGAAAACATTGCTTGATGAAGTAGTCTCCGTGACAGTGCTTTTGTATTTAAAATGCAACAGGTGGCATCTGTTTTCACTCTGAGTGCATTTCATAGATTCACCTTAAATTTCCTTTGTTGAGTGATGTGACCCCAAGTTGACGTTGAGTTCTGTGTTGGACCTACGGCTTCGCATCCCGAGCAGGACATCTTGTTAGGCAAGACGATGAAAATAAAACAAATGGAAAAGTGCATTTAATAGCAGACAGTTATTCTTATGGAATGTGCGTTGTACTTTTTGGCAAATATAATTCATGACAGTTTGTAGCTGTACTTTATTTTTAATGTAGAATTAATATTGGGACCTAAGAAATGCTTGGGTTTAGGAGCGCAGGCCCTTTGTGGTAGGAAATGCTGGACGTGCTCTCTAAGGGTATGTGGGTCTGCAACCAGCTGTTGAAGGAACAAGCCAGATTTTCTCTCATGTATGATTTCCTACTGTACAGTGTGTTGACCAATGGACTGAGAATTTAGCATTAAATATTTTGAGTCCAGTTGTTCAATATTTGATCTGATATTGAAGAATAGGTTATGCAATCCTGCATTCGGTTCAGTGTCTGAACCCGCTGCAGTTCGTGTTTGTTAGAAGCATGTTTCTACATCAGATGAACTTTAACTCTTTCCTTCAACATCAAAAGTATTCAAATTAGCGGGTAATCTATAAAATTTTCATATACAAGAAACATTTTTTTTCTACTTTCCTGGGTCTTTTGGAACACTTGGAAACACCTGAAGTATGAATGCTGTGTTTGTTAAAAATCTTTCGAATTCATGAATGGTTGATTTGTTTTAACGTATTCTGGCACATACTAGTTGTCTGTGTTTCTGAGCCTTGTTTACAACGTATCTTAATGGCTACAAAAACAAGGAGGAGCAAGAAAACGTTTGTGTGGACTAGCGTTCTGTGTATCACTAAATATTGTGGGTACAAAGTTAATCATACGTATACAAGGCCTGTGTTACCCCGACGCTTCTGCAAATAGTGTAGAAGTTCTATTTTGTCAGATTTCAAAGATGCCTTGGTTTTGGATGCTGGTGACTGCGTGAAGTCTGGGTGCCGGGTTTGCACAGGAGGGCTTGTTGGCTGCATTTAAATTGCCTGTGCTATGGACGTGTTTTGCAGTTGCCACAGAGTCCAGCACTCTTTCCCGGTAGGCACCGTTCCTTGTTTATCCCAGATCACAGCCTGTCTGATCTAGGATTTTCAGTGTGATGATATTATAATAATAATAAATCAAAATTTTAATGAGAATGTAAGATTAAAATGCAGTTTAGTTTGTTGTTTTTTTTTTGCTTTATAGATATAGAGCATCTAAATTCTAGCATTTCCTAGCTTTTCGCTGCAGCCATAATGCTAGGGGCTTTGTTCAATTAAAAAAAAAGTTGGGTTTTTTTGTCCTTTATCACATGAATCTAGGAGCTGGTGCCTTCAGAATAAACCTGCAGCTGTTGTCAGGCTTGCAGTAAGATCATAAGAGCTGGCAACGCTGCTGAGTTTGTTTTCTTTCAGCCAGAGTCCAGCTTGGAAATCTGGAGGGGATATCCCCAGGAAATAACACCTTGAGTTCCCACACCGCCTTCCTTCCCCGTTTGTACAACTGTAGGATAAGTCTTCCTAACATGAGGTTTTGCTTAACCCACGGAGGCTTTTTTGTTCCTCTTCCTCTCCCCTCCATTCAAAACCTGTTATCTCTGTGCCGGAAAATGCACTGCCCGGGAGCACCAGCACTGCCGAGTTTGAAACCCTTGTCACCGAGCACCATTTCTGCCTGTTTTGAAGGCGGGCAGAGCTTTTACTCAGGTTTTTTGTTCTCCCTTTCTCACTTACCTTCCCACTGCTTAAAAATATCTCACCGTATCTGCAGGAAGCTGGGAGCCATGCTGCTTTCCTCTCTGTCTTTCCGCCGCTCGCTGGCCCGGGGCCGTCCTATCTTGCTCCCCTGCCAGATGAGAAGAGATGCAGCACACGAGCACACTGCGGCTCCTCCTTCGCCAGGGACAACTCTACTTAGGCGATGCTGGGAGGTTTAAAAAACGCTACCTGTTGTCTTGTGTGCCAGGTGGGCAGGAGGTGATGCTGTGGGCAGGAGGTGATGCTGTGGTTGCAGTAATCTAATCAGCTCCCACATCAAGCAGGGCATGGCCTGAGTATTTTGGAGGCTTGTTTGCTTCTCTTCTCTCTCCGTTTGGGATTGCCATCCTACTCTGAGCCAGCTTTCCGTGGATGAAGGGCTGACTGGTAAGTCTGTCCTTCCCTGAAGCCAGCAATTTCCCTTCGGGGTTCACCTCCATGGGACAGAAGAATTGCAGCAGAAGAAGCATGGACTGGCGCTGGAGGGCTTCTTCCAGACTTTTTCGACAGGACACAGCATGGTTGTGCCAAGGGTCGAACGAGTGAACACTGTCAGCCTTATTGGTCAGTCCTTGCTTTTTTAACCAAGCAAGATACTTTCTTCTGCAAAAGTTAGGCTTGGAAGTTGTGCCAAGGAAATTTTCGATTCACTGGTATCTTTTACATATTTTGATGGGAATCTGTTGAAAAGGGAGGGCGAGAAAGAATTGACCCAGGATGGTTAAATCTCATAGGAAAGATTTCCCTTGTTGCTGGCAGATTGCAGCCATCTTAAATTTTTTGCTGAACAGAAGCAGATTTTCAGACTTCTTGAATGCTGAGGTTTCTATGTACATTTTTGTTAATGAATCTTCAGTAAATATTTGTGTATCTGTTTTTGTCTCCTAGTAGACCGGCTTGGCTGTGCCCTTGTACAAAATTACTGCAGAAATTCCTAATCTGTACAAAATAAGCGTCTTTCACAACCAGGGAGTACAAAATACATGACTACAAAGCTTTTTTTTTTCCCCCGGAAGAAAGTGTGTTTTTATCATCTCTCAATAAAACCCAGGGCTTGCAGTGAGACGTGTGGGATAGACGCAAACAGTTAAGCTCGATGTATGAACATAACCAAGGCAGGAGCATCTTCTCGTGTGATCTACCGTGGCCTTGGAAGTGATTGCCTCAATGACAGAAATAGTGGTTTGCAAACAAGTTAACGCTTGGCGATACTGACTTGTCCTCTCTGCTGCAAACTGTCAGTGCCAGGATGCAGCAACGTACAAAAGAGATGATTTGAAGGCATCAATAGATTGAGCCGTCCACTACTTTACTGCTTAATTTTGGGCAACATAGGTGACTGCCATTTAAAATGAGAGCTTGGAGTTTTTGTAGTTGGCTGGATGTGAGAAAGATCTTGGTTTTTCAAAAGGTTTAAAGCCCTTTATAGAGTATACCACAGATCAGCAGCTTCAATACGGAGAGAAATTGCTGTCTTTTAAGCACAAGTGATTATTTGATCCGTCTGGGCCGTGTGAAGGTGAAAGTGGCAGATGGCAGGAAGGGTGGGCACGCTCACGGTGCTGCAGGGGACTGTGCTTGCCTGTCATCTCCAGATCTCGGGGCTTTTAAAGTCACTGAGGGTCCTTCAGGACTCGAGTCGTGCAGGCTGCTTTGTAGGTGCTGATTTGAAGATGCTCGTAAGAGTGCTTGAAGCTGATGAGAAAGTGGAGCAGGCTCATGGCGCTCGGTTCTTTAATCCGGCTGATGGTGTCCCCGTGAGGGGGTGAATACAGGTTTTGTGCTGACTGCCTCGCTGTGCTCGGAGAGTGGCCCTGAGTGCGGTGGTTTCTCATATGTGACAGCTGAAAAGAAAAATACTCCAGACAGAAAGGGCTGTGTTTCCTTGTTAAAGGAAGGTCATTTCTTTGGTCGCTTGTAATGACTCAGTTGACTTCGCCACCTCCATGGCTTTGTACTAATGACCCCCAAAAGTGGACGCTTCCTTCTCTTTCTCTATGAAAATATTGATTTTGTTTAAATGAAGGATAATTCTCCTTAAGTCCATTGAGTTACATGGTGGTGAATGGTGGACGGCCTAGGTCTGCTTTGTCTGAATTTCCTTGCAGATTTAGCCCAAAATGAGTCACAGAAGCAGGCGGGTGGTTGTGCTGGGGCACAGCGGGGACTGCTGCTGCCACCACCATTGTCTGCACAGGCTTTTCTGCCGTATGAGGAACCGTACAGCCGTTTCCCCACCCTGCTCTGCCCATTCCTGTTGCCTGTCTTGGTATCTTTTGCTCGTTACGACTTTGCTTTCTAAATTGTGTGGCTTCCTGGAGAGGTAGCCCTGTGGTTTGCTAGGTGGGCACTTGCCCATTAGAAGAGTTTGCTACTTCAAAAGTAAGAAACCAGTCAGCAAAGATGCTGAAATCTATGTGTGATTTTACCTAGTTGATGGTGTACGTTTGCTGTACATGTACCTTCTTGAATTCCTGACTATTTGCATACAATCACAGCTCTGTTTCTTCTAGGGATATCTGTAGCTGTGCTGCAAAGGGACATCTGGGGCTGCCTGTTGTGGCAGGGGCTGGTCTCCACTACAGGGGGCCATGCTCTCAGCTGGGGCTGGCTGGCGGTAGATGCAGCTCTGGTGAAAGCAAAACGGAGAAATTTCCATTTCTCGCACCCCTGAGCAGGTCAGCACAAGCCCTCATTCCTGCCCAGCTCCACATCTCTCCTGGGGGATGCGGTGCTTGGAGGGTGCTGCACCAGCCACTCTGTCCCGGGACGATGAAAACAGATTTTGGGTTTCCTGAATGAGTTCTGTTTCAGAATGAAATCTGTAAACCTGAAGTTTTAGATGAACACCTCAATGAGGTAAGTGTTTCCTCACTCCCTTAAAGGGGCAGTGTAGGCTCTGTGCAGGTTGGTGAGACCTAAAGAATTACTGCTTTGAGTCACAAGCCTGTGCAAAATCAGGGTTTGACATTCGAAAAGAGATGACTGCACAGAAATTTTTATTGAATACATGTAACTGCTGAGTTATTTTATCATTCTGATCTACAACAGCATCTTTTTTTCCTTCCTTTCCTTTTGATTGGTGAAAAGAAAACCCGTGATAGTGCTGCAGACGGACAGCTGTCTCACAACACTGAGAACATCTTGCACAGAAGCAGTTTCACAGGGCAAGCTAAATTCATTTCGGGAGTGAAAAAACTGCTACGATTTGGTGGCTGTTGGGTGTTTATGAAGCAGCGTGCTGGTTTCAGCGTAGAAGTTGTAGCGTCTGTGTGACGATAATCCCCATTCCTTCTAATTTGTCCCTCTGTAGTTCTGTCTTGCCAATGTCTGTTGTTCTGCAACAGCTGCTTTGGTGATTGTCACCTGCAATAAATTCCATTTTAAAAACCAATTATTGTGCCCTTTACTGCTAATCTCTCATAGTCTGGGGAAAAAAAGCAGGTCTCTAGCTGAGAAGGACCTCGTGAAATAAAGCTTGTGTCTGGCATTAACTCTAAATCACGTTAATTTTCAAGACCGAGAAGGGTGCATGTGTATTTGTCTATCTGCCCCTGGAGCCAGTGCTCTGTTTTGCTCGGGCCGTTGATTAGATGACTGTCCAGAGCGAAGAAACGCATGCATGTCCTGCAACGCAGCATCCCTCCTCGCCTGCCGCTTAACCCACGCTTCTTTTATTGCAGAGCGGAAGCCAGGGAACCAGAGTCCTGGAGCACCTTGTCTCACACCGTGCACTCGGGCAAGCGGAGCGTGAAGCACCATCGTGGGCGTGATGTTTACATGCTGACGGCTGAAGCTAAGGAAGGGGTGGCGGCCAGCTTGGAGAGTGACATACAGCACCTTCAGATGCATATGCAGAGCCACCAGCACATGGTAAGGAAAAGGCTGAGACGATGAGGGAGAAGCATGCCTGGCTGGTTGCTGCCTCACAAGCAGCCCGGCACCTGGGGAGGACTTCCCCACGTAGGCACCCTTCAGAAACCTCAATGTTTTCTCTGGATGTCGTTAACAAACATCCAGGTGGACACCTGCTTATTTTCTTCTCGTTTGAGCACAGGGAGATCTGATAAAGTTGTACTAGGCAGCAAATTTTTTCGCTCAGGATCAAAGCAGGCTCAGGGCTGTGCATTGCTGGGTCTGCTTGGCCTCCTGGGTGCTTTCTGCTCCCAGCTTCTGCCTTCTCTGTTTGCTTGAGACCTGCTTGGATGGGCAGGGAAACCTCTCTGGAGGTGGACTGTCCCTGCAGGAGGTCTGGCAGCCACTGGACAGCATAAGGCCGGCTCTGGAGCGGGGCTGGGTCTGTCGGGGCTGCGCACGGTGGGTTCGTCTCTGTTCAGATGGGAAGTTTGGGGTCAGAGAGGAGACTGAGGGGAAAGTCTGTGAGGTGGGTGATGGAGAAAACAGCCGTTTCCTTGGGGCCTCGCTGTGCGACTCGGAGGATGAGCCTGCCCCAGCCACGGGAGGACAGTGTCCGCAGTGCCCCTTGCTGCAATCCTCTTGGACCCCATGGCAGTCAGACTGTGGGAGCCATGGGGCTTTGGAAAGGCTTCCTCTAGCTGCTTCAAAGTGGATACCACGGAGACTCGGTTGGAGCAGGAAGGTGAAACAGCAGGGTGCTTCTGTGCCACTTCTCAGAAACACCCACGTCTTGCTGTCCTGGGTTCGGCCAGGACAGGGTTAATTTTCACCGGACTCCAGGAAGGGGCACAGCCGGGGGGTGGGGGCTGACCCCACCTGGCCAAACAGAGCCCGGTGTTCCATACCCTGTGACATCACGCGGGGTTCCGGTGGGGGGGGCGGCTCGGCCGGAACTCACTCGCGGCTCGGGAGCGTGCGGCGCCGGTCCTGTGTGGGAGAGCGGCTGTCTGGATCATGTGGTTCGTTGTTGTGTTTTCTCCTTATTTGTATCGTTGTTGTTCCTGTTTCCCTCTGTTTGCTGTTCTGTTAAACTGCCCTTATCCCGACCCACCAGTTTCTGCCTTTTTCTTTCCATTCTCCTCCGCACGCCGGCAGGGGGAGGGGCGGCCGCGTGGCGCTTTTGTTGCCAGCGGCAGCCGAAACCAAAACACTTGCACAGCTGGCATCGCTTGTAGGTGTTCCTTCATCAGCTCAGACATCCGCCGTTACAGAGATGTGGGATCGAAATAACAGGATATTCTTGTTCCTTTAACTAAGCAAGGGGAGAATCGTTGTCTGCAGGTGGTGGGCTGGGGGGTGTTCAGAGGTATGGGCCACCCTGAGCCATTTTCACCCCTCCCTGGGTGCCCGAGATGTTAATAAATCCCGGTTTCAACAGGAACTGGTGGCATGGGTGGCAAACCCAGGCTAACTGTGAAATCGCTTCCCCTTTCCAACGAAAGGCACTAAAGCACAGCAGGCATATCCAGCTCGCTTCTTGTTCGCTCATGCGAACACCAGATGGGTACATTTTGCTTGACAATGAAATCAGAAAAGGCTATGTTTAGACTTTTTCTTTCCAGCACTGTTTCACTTCACATCTAATCTGATTTGAATTTGGAAAGCAGCCCTGTAATTATTTCATTTAGGTTCATTTCGGGTCAGTTAAAAGCCAGTTGGCTTCCTTTGGAGACGGCTCTATTTTTCAGGCTATCAGCAGAGTGACTTCACCGAGAGGATGCGGAGAACTGCCGCGGCCCCTCCTTTTGACAAACTTGCATGTTCCCAAGCAAGCGTCACTGTTGCCTGTGTCTGTCCGTCCTGGCTGTGTTGCCTGTGTGTCTGTCCTGGCTGGGAACCAGCAGCGCGGTCTCCGTGCTCTGCTGCAGGGTGATAGCCGCCAGACAGCCAGCAGGCTGTTTGATCCTGTTTGCCCTTGCGACAAACAGCCGCAGCCCTGCGGGTCCCCCTGCACGCAGAGCCCCGCGTCCTATCCCTGGTGCTACGCGGTGGTGGAGATGATGGCTCCTGCCCCCAGTGCTGACCTTATCTTGGGATGCCTCAAAAGCAGGCAGCTCTGGCACAGGGGACAGCATATGCGGGAGATGGGTAGCAGGATTATTTTAAATAGGAGATTTATGGCAAACACCAGAAGTACTTTTAGTGGTCTGTGATTCAGTAATTCAGTGGCAGTGCTCATCGTTTGCAAACCTCAGAGTGTGGAAAGACGAGTAAACGCAATATCCTCAGCGTAGCAGTGATGATTTTAGCCACTATTTGTATATGCAATACCCAGAAGTTCCCTGTGATGCATCAACTAACATATCGGCCGTTTTTCATGGAGAAAAGGGGTGTTTAAACTGGCATTTTTGGCATGAAATTCTCTCTCTCTGAGAACTTGAGTCTTAAACAAAATTTGCAGGGACCTGTTTAAGTTAGGCTTGTAGGATGCGTGTATTTTTTAGAGCATTTTGACAAATAAATGCAAAAAATAACAGGTTTCAAATAGTTCATTAGTGTTGTGTTTGTGGAGAGTCACAGGCTCTGACTGAGATACCAGCGTGACCTCCAAAAGCTTACGGTGCAAAACCCCGAGCCTGCCACAGAAAATCGAAGGAGCTCTGTGGGGTGTGCGGTGAAGGACTGAAGGGGCTCTGAGTTTAACAAGTCACTTTTTCCAAGATGTGAATGTTGATGTGCAGCAAAGAGAATGAAAAAGATGATACTGAAACAGACGATTCTTTTTAAGTAAAAGTTTGATTGTATCAAACTGTAAAAGCTTGGGGGATCCTTGACAAAGCAGATGCTCTGGAAGGAAAATGCAAATTAGAGACGGATTGAGTACGTTGCTACTGTTCCATGATAATGCATATACTCATTTTAATAGCATGTCATCATTTTCAAATTTATGTTTCCATTTAGGTAGTAAAAGTCAGATATTTAATTATGCATGGAACTCTCAGGAATAGATTAGATGATGATCTCAGTCCTAGGAGCAGGAGGCAAGCGGCGGTGTTTGGACATTGTCAGCCAGTTCCCACCATTGCGGTAGCGTTTCCATCAATATAGAGAAAAAGGAGCAGCGCTGATGAGAACTGGGGAGTGCCATCGGGCAGGGATCTGAAGTTGCTCTTCAGCTGCGTTAGCTCAAGCCCTTTAGGACTAGATTAGTGTATATTTGCATTATTTTGTGTATTGAATTCTGCTGTTTACTGATCTTGAATTTAAGTGCACTCGAGAACTATGGCTACAGCTGCTTGAAGGACCATTACAAAGATTACAGCTCTGCTCAGTGGTGGCAGGTGGTGTAATGAGGGGGTGGAGGGACAAACTGCAGGTTCAGGGGGTTCGGGCTGGCTGTTAGGACAAACTCCTTCATGGGAGGGTGGTGTGGCACAGGAACAGATTGCCCAGAGAGGTGGTGGGCACTTCGTCATCAGAGCTTATGGGGACTTGGCAGGACAAAAAGTCATGGCTAACCTGATGTCGCATCAGTGACAGTCCAGCTTCAGGCAAGAGGTTGGACTAGATGACCTTGAAATGCTCTTTCCAACCAACGTTTCTGTCATTCTCATAGTTTCAGTATTCCTGCGTAGCACAACCAATGCATAAAATACCCACTGCAGTATGTCTGTAACTGTCCCGAGGGACACCGGGTAGAGGTACAGAGGGAGCAGGAGTTGCATCAAATAGGATTATTTAGATGTAGGTCTTGTAGGTGGTGGAGTCAGTATGTGACAAAGCGAAATAATCTTCTTTTTTTTTTTCATCTTGTTACAGGGTTTAAGGCACCAGACAGAGCCGGTACTGGGAGGTTCTGGAGACAGCCATGCTAAAGCAGCAGAGCCAGGTGGTCACCCAGCCACTACCTCTCAGAGCCTGGAAGTACTGACAGGAGAAGGGAGGAAAGAAAGTCTGTCTGATCTTGGTCATCTGGACATTGGGCAGGTCTCAAAGCGAAGCCACCAGGAGGAGAAATGCAACAGCAGCAGTTTGGGAGCTTTTGATGATGTGTCAAACGACTTGCTGAGCCTGGGGGATGCAAAGAGCCCGGAGTGCTTCTGTGAAAGTAAAAATGCAGTGACGTTGAGTAAAAAGGAAGAGGAGGGGCCAACCTCTGCTGAAGGCTCTGGGACTGCATCAGATGAGGAGGACTGCATAGTGAGCCTGCGTGCAAGCGTAAACGGTACCGTAAACGTTCCATCCTGTCGAAATACAAATGAGGAAGCTGGAATGACATCTGCTGGAGTTGGTCTGGATCAAGCCGGCTTGTGCAGTAAAGATAGTGCCCATCAGGAAGCGCAAGCTGCCGAGGAGCTTGCAGCTGACTGTGCTGTTACTGTGGTTGAAACTGCAGGCGAAGCCCCAGCTTCCTTGGAGGGCGTGGATGTGGCTATGGGCCAAACCGAGTGCAGGAACTGCACGGGGGCGGCTGAGAGGGCTGCGGGCCAGCGGCAGGTAGAGGACAGGATGGCTGAGGATGGTGAAAGTAGGACTGCAAACCCAGAAGAGCGACTGCCAGCTAAGGAAGAGTCAGACGGTGCTGCTCAGCCCTTACTCAGTGTTTTTAATGGCACTGAGTGTGCAGCTGGAGAGGATGCAAGTGTGGGAGTGGCACCGGCACTTGATGGTGTGAGTGCAAGTGGTGGCACTGGCAATGTCTCTGTTAACCTTTGGAAGACTGGCGGTAGTGAAGAGACTGGAGCAGACTCATGCGCTGATCAGGTGAACGGTGGCTTCTTGGAAAGCAAAGGCGATGCCCGTGTTGCAGAGAGGCAGGATGTCACTGCGAGCGCCGGGGCAGCGTCGCCGGCAGTGAACGGGGTGAAGGTTCCCACGTGTGCATCGAAACCTGGTCCTGGTTTGGAAATTCGTGGCAGTGGTATGACTGGGGAGCAAGAAGGGCAGGTGGAAGCAGATTGCACAGATGGGAAGTCCAGCTCGCTCTCGCTGGAAGACAGTGTGGAAACTGATGGTCCTGATGCTAAACCTGAAAATGATGCTGTTGGTGGATCTAACCAAAGCAGTGCAGAACCTGCGCGTGGCCAGGAAAGTGGTAAAATCACTGAATGTGCGGCTGAAGCAATGGAGGGCAGCGAAGCCTGTGGAGAGGGCCCAGCAGGAACTGATACCAGCAGCAGCGGCGATGGAGGAAGCTCAGGTTCTGCAGACGGAGGTCAGGAAGTTGCTGGCTGTCGCCCTTCTGCCAATCAAACTGTCGTTGAAGATGAAATGGGTGACAGCTTAAAACCAGACAGCAAACATGAGCCTGCCTTACTCCCTCCGGAGGGTGCGAGCCCATCCCTGGCAGAAAAAGAGCCTGCAAAAACCGAAGCAGAGATAGCAGGAGGTGCTTTGGAGCAGGAGGGGCTGAGGGGTGAGATGAAATCGCTCGCTCCCCTGCCCGGAGGAGAGGGCCCAGCAGTGAGTCGGGAGGGAGATGCTGCAGTGGCACCTCCCGGGCAGGAGGCAGCTCTGCAAGGTACCGACTCTGGATCAGCTCCGTGTGCCAAGGGCGCAGACTGCGCGGAGGGTAATTTAATAGGCACACCCTCTGCAATTCATAATGAAGAATCTAAACAAAACCAGGAAGCGGTGGCGGCGGCGGCCGGCTCGGCAGAGCTCGCCCAGCAGCGCGGCGAGGAGCACGGCACAGTAGCTGCCGCAGTCGGCTGGCCTGAGGACCATGCAGGGGACGAGGGCTCTCCGGAGCAGAGCCTCTCGCAGCAGGCTGAAGAAGGCGAAGCTGAGCCTGACCAGGAGGCTTGTGCAAGCGACAGGGAGCTGGTTTTGTCGGAGGAACATCTTGCTGCTGTTGTGAAACCCTCTGCCTGCAGTCAGGGGGACCCTGTGGCCGGCGGCAGCGGTGTGGATGCTGGGCTGAAAGGGGCAGACCGTGCCGAAGAAGCGTGCGAGACTGAGGCAGTGGTTGCAGGAGAAGGCACCATGCACGGACCCGCGTCGGCAGGCGAGTCACCGGGTGCGGAGAACGACCGTGGTCCGGATGCAGGGCTGAACAGCGAACATGATCCCGGTCAAACCCAACAGCGAATCTGCCCACGCAGCAGCACCCCTGAACTAAAGGAGGCTTTGGAAATGGGAGCCCTGAGTGATGCGTGTGAGGGTAAGGAAGTGTTAAGGCCGGTGGCGGTAACCGCTGTCGCAGCGTATCCAGACGAGCAGGAGGATATGGAAAGCGTGCTTCCCCGGGCAGCACTTCAGCCCATCGCGGAAGAGCCCACGTGCGACAGCGACTCCAGCACCGACACCGTCTGTCTGGCCGGGGAGAGTGATGCCGGTCCCGCTACGAAAGCAGCGCAGAGGGACGTCTTGGCTGAGCCCAATGGAAAGCAAAGCCGAGCTCTACCCGAATTGCCCTTCTCGCCCTCTTCGTGCCGTTTACATGCTGTTGAGTCACTGGAAAATGTGGGAGTAAAGAGCTTGGTTTCGGCGGATGAAGGCTCCTCTCTGGATAAAGTTCCTAAAATGGTAAAAAGTTTTGATGCGGTGGTTTTTGCAGCAGAGACACCTTGTTCCCCTGAATTATCAGCCGCAGAAGAAGTGGGGGTTGAGCCCCAGGCTGCAGTGGATGTGGGAGCCAGCCTTGATGGAGAAAGGAATTCGAGTTCCTCGACAAAGAAGAGGAGCGTCAGCCCGGCAGCGCAAGCGGAGCCTGTTACAGGTAGGAAAAATCAGTTGGTTTCCTACTTTTTAGTTTTTTCTCTGTAGGTGTGCCTCTAGTGTCTCATCAGCAAAGGAAGGGAAATACGAGCAGGAGGCCTGCCTTGCAGAGGAAGTGTAGGTGTGTGGGGTTTTTCTTCTGAGAAAGAAGAAATGTGAAGTTACAGATTAAACCTTTTGAGTTCAGATGCATGTTGGCTGGCACTGGAGGTAAGGGCAGGACATCATCTCCCATGAATCTGTATACAGAAGAATTTCTAGCATGTGAATCCTCCCTGGAGAAGGAATGAATGGGAGGGAGCTGTCTGGATTACTGTATCGTGGAAGTTCTGTGCTTCAATGTAGGCATGAGGGTTTATTTGCTTAGTGCTATTTTTTTACTTCTTTATTTTTGCTAATGTGGAGTCAGAGGCTACAATGGGGCTCTCCTGCATTTTCTTTGCTCATCTACTTGAAACAGCTGCCAGTGTCCTTCTGAGCTGCGCAAAGCCACTTCCTAATTGGCGGCATTAGGTCATTTAAAAAAGCCAGTGAGCCCTACCCCCACCGCCTTTTCCGGGCTGTGAAGCTTTTTTGTCCGGCAGAGCAGCCGGTGGTGTTTTCCAGTGCATTGAAGCAGTACTGGAACTCAGATTATGAGTTTTGCTTGCTGCCGTTGGCTGGGAAGCGGGACCGGCGTTCCCCGCCGATGAGTGGTCATGGGGGAGAGCGGTGGGACGTGGGGGACAGCGTAGACGTCTGGTGACCGTGTGACAGGAGCTGACAGAAAACGTCACCAGGTAACTCCAAAAAGGGAAATAAAGGGATAAACTGAGTGAAAGAGAAATGAGTTTGTTGCTCCAGCCTGGAATTAATTCATAGGTGAATTTGCTACTGAAGCATGGAGCTGAGCTGATCTTTCTATCCCACCTGTTCAGGCAGCTGTTAAATGGAAGCAGCTGAACTTTCTTGGTTGCCATTTTTTTTCTTTGCTATGAGAAAGTGATCCGGTGCCTCCTGCTTTCCCAGCACCGAACAAACAAACACAATGTTTAAACGATTAAAATACAAAAAAATCTGCCATGATGTAAATCATGAAGTTGTAAAACTATAAAGCTATTTCACTGCTTTAACACTGGGAGCTGTTTCTTCAGTCTAAATGCAGACCGGGGTGGTGGCAGAGGGTTTGTTCTGATACGTGATGGCAGAATGACTGGGGGCAGGGGAAAGGATTGATTTGGGGGGGTTCAGCAAATTCTTTTTTTGTTGAATTCAGGATTTTTGGAACGCTTATGTGTTGGGAGATAACCAGTTAGTCAGGAGATCATTAGTAAATAGCTAGAAAGATTTAAAGGTGGGTTAGAAAGCTGTTGTTGGAAAGAAACCTGTTTTAGTGCTATGGTGGACTGACAGCTCAATAGGACGGGAGTGGCTGTAGGTCGGTACCTGGCAGGGCTCCTTTCTGCTGGGAGCCTCCCGCTCTGCCGGCTCCATCCCTGCAGTCCAGGTCTTTATCTCTGGTTGGATCCTTGGAGGAATGACATTGTCCAGGCGAGGTTTTAAAAGGAGAAGGAACTAAACAGTCCAGTAAGATAGTGACTGAAGGAGGAAAGTAGTGTTAAGGCATCATTCTGTGTTAGGGTACGGAAAGGGGGGGGGGGGGGAAGGAGGTGATCCTGTTACTGATTTAAAATGCATAAGGATCTGAGCTAAAAGGTCTTGGAATACAACGGTCTCACCTCTCCATAAGGAAAAATTGTTTATTTGCAGTGGGATGCTGCATAAAGCAAAAATTCAGCTGGAGTATCTCCTCTTGAAAAACTTTAGGATTTCTCTGAGGCAAAATGTTAGGGAAGCCTGAATAAAAGATTAGCTTAAAGCAGAGACAGATGAGTGCTATGAATCCAAGTTCAGTATTTGAAGTATTTCTGACACTCACCTCCTATAAAGCAGTGCTAGAACTCTGATATGGCAGTAATTCAAGAGAACAGATTGATTGTTTGTTGTTATTGCTGTGTACATTCCTCATGTCGATGTCCAAGCTTTGGGTAGTGCGTTTGGTGTCCGAGTTCACTGACAGCCTGCAGTTCTTTGTGTCACTTCTTCTTTGCTGTGTCAGAGCTGGGGAGTTTTCCCTGCAGCCTGGGCTTGTACAGAGTATTTTGTAGGCACGCAGCAGTCGTCAGGGCTCAGGATGAATCAGATCTTTTTTTGATAGATTACAATAAAGCCTTCCCAAAGGAAGTGTAGGTCACGAGGCCGTTTCTCAGAAACGTGTGTGGTCGGAGGGTTTTATTGTCATGCTAATTTATCAGAGATGTAACTGGCTGGTGATGCTGCTGCCGTTACTCCAAATTGTTGAGCTCTTTATTTTTTTTAAATTTATATTGTGAAATTGCTCCCAAATATATACCTGTTTATCTCATTGCTGCTTCTTAGTTGCAGCCTACCCCCAAACCAGAAACCTCAAAGGGGTAATTGCCTTATCCACACAAATATCTAGTGACTGATCACAACACTGAAGGAAGGTGACGAATCTAGGAGATCCTCCTTTCATAAGGCAGCTCCTCATGCTGTTAGCTTTGGGCTCAGGACTTTGTTACAGCTGAGTAATGGGTTCTTCAAGCACATTATTTGCAAGTCAGGCAGATATATGCTACTCATTAAAAAAGCAGGCAGTTAGGATATGAAATCATACCACAGCAGACAGGCTGGGCGAGAAGAGATGGCATGTGTCTGTGCTGACAAGACACCTCTGAGTAGATGCAGTTTCTCGGCAGGAAGCGACCCCGGCAAGGTTAGGTCCCGGCTGGGGTTTGGCATCTTAAATTAACAAATCCTGTAGTAACTGCTCCCTAGCACTTCTGGGAGAAGTATCCCTGGTGTATCTCTTATGGATCTCAGCATTTGAAGAAAACATTCATTGCCAGATAGAAGAGTATCACCTTATTTTTAATTTTACCAGCCTTCACCTCATTCTCACCAATGGTATTTTCGCTATTGGAGAAACACTTATGGCAATTTCCTTCCACTGGTAGAGTAGCAGGATGAACCGATAACGAACGTCACTAATGATACCACACGTGCGATAAGGTGCTCTATGCCCCAGAGACCTCTGTGATACCACTATGGTGCTTTTCCTTAGAGATATGTTTCTTAGTAGAAGTTTAGGAAGAAGTGACAGAGTACAAAAAATTGTCCCCTTGAATTTCATCCTGAGGACACATGGCTCGGTCCTCCCGTTCTTACCCAGCACGGAGAATCACTGCGTCGCTTGCTCCTCCTGTCCTCAGCCTACCGGAGGTTTCTTCCTTGCACATTTTGTCTTTGGACCAAGATCTCGGCCGTCATGGCATTGCCGCAACCCCGAGCAGATCTTGTCGCGACCACGATGTCTGCTTTGCCAAAAAATGGGACTCGCAGAAATTTGTAGCATTACCTCTAATTTCTGAGAGTCTGCCCACAAACTCATCTCATAAAGACAAAATCATACCAATTCATAGAATCATAGAATCATAGAATGGTTTGGGTTGGAAGGGACCTTGAAGATCATCTCGTTCCAACCCCCTGCCATGAACAGGGACACCTTCCACTAGACCAGGTTGCTCAGAGCTCCATCCAACCTGGCCTTGAACACTGCCAGGCAGGGGGCAGCCACAGCTTCTCTGGGCAACCTGTTCCAGTGCCTCACCATCCTCGTGGTGAAGAATTTCTTCCTAATATCTAATCTAAATCTGCCCTCTTTTAGTTTAGAGCCATTCCCCCCTTGTCCTGTCAGTACACACCGTTGTGAAAAGTCCCTCTCCATCCGTCCTGTAGGGCCCTTGAGGTACTGGAAGGCTGCTCTAAGGTCACCCTGGAGCCTTCTCTTCTGCAGGCTGAACAGCCCCAACTCCCTTAATCTGTCCTTGTAGGAGAGCTACTCCAGCTCTCTGATCGTCTTCATGGCCCTCTTCTGGACCCATTCCAACACATCCATGTCCCTCTTATGTTGGGGGCTCCAGAGCTGGACAATTGAACTTAATGACGTCAGATTGGTTTATAGGTAGAACATTGCAAAACCAAATAGTCCCAAAATCAAGGGTAGGCTTTAATGCCGGTGGAAAACCTTGGTTACAATTGTTATAGCGATTTCCCCGTGTAGATGGGAGGCTCCTCTTGCTAAATCCCTGAATGGGTAAACTCATTGCAAACCTATGTTGCCCTTAAGAAGGCATTGTCATCTGTCCAGTGTTTGTTTTTAGTAGAAATGAGAGAGGGAGTGGGATTAGAGGGGCGTTTAGCGCAGACACATCCACGCTCCATCTGGGTGGCTTTGGTCAGACCACTCCTCCAAAATGATCCTGTGTGTCGCGAGGGTCATTAGCCCAGGGTTAAAGGAGTGTTAGGACGTTGACTTTACGCCAGGAAAAGGTGAAGAGAAGGGAACCCCAGGGGAATGGTGACCAGTGAAAGCTTTGCTGGGCCGAGAAGGCAGCTGGGACATGATGTTTGTATCATTGTGGTGGTGACACTGTCCTGGGAGCATGAGGAAGGGGAAAATCAGCTGGGACTTCGTAAACTCTAGCAGAAAAGAATTTGCCTTCTTAGTCCAGGGACCTAATCATCATCCTTAAGGCGGTGCAGGTGGGCTGAGTTTTTGAAGCATGTGATTTTTTTTTTTGACACTGAAAATACCTGTTGTGAGGAGGCAAGGCTGGTTCTTTGCGTTATCTTTGGGTTATGGCAAGAAGAAAAGCAGCAAAAATTTTGATTCTTTAACTAGCTGAATGGGAGACAAGAAAATACACGGGCAAATACATGCAGATGTGCTCAGCGTCACCTAGAGCTTTCCAGGAGTTTTGCCCTGTGCTTGCTGCTATTTCATAGTTTCCTTCAGTCCCAGACACCATAGTTGTTAAAACTGAAAACAAACAAGCAGCAAAGTCGGGAATGAAACCAGATGTTGGAAGTCAAATGGACTTGTTGGGGTTGGGTTTTCTTTTTTTTTTCTTTTTTTTTTTTTTTTTTCTTTTCTGAGACTGGTTTGAATAAACAGAAAACTATCAGCAGCGCTGGAAGAAGTTTGTTTTTACATTGCCTGTGCGAATGCTCTGTTTTCACAGGGAAGCTGAAAATGAAAACTGAAGACGAGGTGGATTTTCTGAAGGATGACCACGAGAGCACAGCCTGCGAGGAAGCGGTGAGTGCCACTTCTCACCTTGTCTTTTTCTGTGCTTTTTAAAGAAACACCAGCACTGCTGCAGCCGGCTACCGAACCTGCTGGTTTCCTTTCTGTAGCCATTGCAACGCCGAATGACGTCCATCACCGTGACGTTGTCTTAGCCTTTTAAAAATAGCGTGGGCCTTTTTAGACCTTGCTTTTTTCAACCATTGGATTAAGCCACGCTTGTGTTGCCTCGGTCGATGACACAGCGATTGACCCTAAAGGTTCCTTGTGAGGCAGGGCTGTACAGAGGTTTGTGTGTGACGGGGTGGGAGCGATGCCCCGTGGCGTGCCCGGGGCTGGCGATGCTGCGTGGGGGCTGGTGGCACGGCCGGGGACCCCCACGAGCGTGGTGCCAAGGGGAGGGTTTTGGCCAAGGGGACGGCGGCTGCCGTCGGTGTCGGTGCGTGCGCAGACTGCGAGGTCCAGAGGCATCGCTGGCTGGGAGCCGCAGGGCCTTGCTGGAAGAGAAATTAATAATGGGAAGGCAAACAGGGATCAAGTGTGGGGGAAACCCTATATTCCTCATGTAGATGAAACAATATAAAAAGGTCGTGCCAGAGATCGGAAATCAGTCGGTATTTTTTTCTATTACTTGTGCTTTGCCATATTTAAGGACTGTCTATGATTTAAAAAATCTGTGAATATTGGGCTTGTCAGGAACGTAATTGTGGGTTAAAGCACCCCTATACATACTCTACTTTACCAAGAGCTGGGTTTTTTGGTCTTACCTTTCCTAGCTGGATTTGCATTTGCTGCTATATTTTACATATAGTTTCTTGTGCCTGAAAAAGAAAGTGTTTTGTAAATGCTGAATTGCTCGCCGCCTGTGTTGGTGCACGTTGCCGTTGAGCAGCTGTGTTTGTGTGTTAGCCTACCATTATAGAGCTGTTAAAGGAGAAAATATTGCGGGGATGAGTTAACACTGCAGGGTGGAGCACCAAAAATCTTGCTCATCCCACAGTAAAGCTCTTTAGGTGGCAGAACAGTCTTGCCAAAGCTTGTTGTAAAATCAGGTTGTTTTTTTTTTTTGACAAGTTAAGGCTTAATTTCTGTGGCTGTTTTTTCTGTGAGTTAGCCAGGGACTAGCGCGAATAACTTTCCAAGGTAAAATTTGTGCTGCCTGATAAGTAAGTCTTTTGTTATTGGAATGCATGAGTGTAGAGATGCTGATGAATTTTTTTTTATTGACTCTTTATTAAAGATAATTTTCATGACTAATACTTACGTGTCTGGTAGTAAAATAAGATATCTTTAGAAATGCAAATTAGGGCACTGCCTTTTCCTTTCAAACAGGGAAAAAAGAAAAGAAACATACTGAGTTTGGCTTCCATTTTGCATGTTTTGCAGGCATTTTGATTTTTTTGTGTGTATGTGCTTTCTTCTCTTCTTCCTCTCCCTCCCACCCCGTCAAACACCTCTTTAGAAATCTGGCTTTTCTGGTGCAGGAATGGGAGTGCCAGGGGAATGGAAAGTTTGCTGCAGGACTGACAGGGTTTCCTGTTGCTAAGTTCAACAGAAACAAAATAACAACTGCACTATATTAAGGTCATTAAAAAAAAAAATCAGTGGAAGACTTATAAATAGAGCTTAGTTCACACGTGTAGGTTGGGTAGGGAGTGGGCTGGTGAAAGCCAGCACGGAGCGTGCATCTCCTGCCACGTCCTGTCTCTGCTTTATTTAGTGTGGACTTTTTTTTATAGCCAGAAGTCTTTCAGGTGCTCATTGCCTTCTCATTACAGAGCCATTTGTGGTTAGTAAAAGCGGTTTTCTTAACTGGTTGCAAATAGAAATGTTGTTGCTTGCACCTGGTGAAGAGCTGCAGGTATGGAGCAGTCTCAGCGGTGCTGTCAGCAGCTTTGGACCTTAGGAACTGCACTGGCTCCTGTTTTATGGGTGAGAATTTTGCACAATGTTGTTTATAAATATGCAATGTGGAAAGCTGTTTATATGCACAGACTATTACAAAAAAATACATGTTTTGGAGCCTAGAAAGTGCAACTTCTTGTGTAGTGCAATCAGGCTGAATGGCAGGAAGCTTGATCACACTGGAAAGAGAAGGGGGAAAATTCCTTCTTGGGAGTTGGTTTCTGAAGGCTGGGAGTTAGGTGGATTTGCGATGCCATCATTACATGCATAAGATTGCACGTGCTTTCGCCGGTTGTCATTTCAGAAGACTTTGCCTGAGAGAGGCTCTTCTGCATGTCATGGAAAAGCTGCCGCTGAAAAATATTTAGGAAAATAATGGTTTGTAGGGTTATAAACACTGAAGAGAAAATAATGGAAAAATGATTTTTCCAATTGAAATGGGTTTTTAAAGTGTCTGTTTCTTAAATCTCTGGGATGTTTTCTCAGAGGTTGTCTTTGTTCAGCTATAGCAATTCTATGACCAGAATTTCCCAAGCTTCTTTCACGTTGGGCAGTGGGTGCTCATCCTGCCAGAGACTCCCCTGGGTCCTTATCTTAACGGCTTTTTTGGGGGATCTTGGGTAGAGCTGGGGCAATGACTTGATGTGATCTATTAAAAATAGACTTTAACATTTTTTAAATTGAATAACTTTAGATTCTTAACTCTAATGAGAAATCTGGCTTGACTTCTGCATGCTTTGATATTAAAATAGTTAAGAAATGGTGTCTGACGGCTCCAGCATTATGAAAGTAAAACGACAGTTTGAAATAAGCTGTACCCTGATATACTTCTCTTCTTGTGTTGATCCCAGAAATCAGTTATGGTCCTTTATTTGCTGAATCTTTGTCTTCGTGTGGCAAGATGGATAAGGTTGCACTGCTGGGTTTATCTGACGGCTTCGGTTGTCCAAGCCTGTGACTGACAAATTGTAGCTGGGTGACCCCAGAAACAGAGTTCACTGGGAAACAGTCTGCTCGTTGTATTTATTGGTTTCATTAGTTAGTTCCTTTTGAATTTAATGCGTCGTACCTTCACCACATGAATTAGTTTTATTTACTGTCTGTATTTTCAGAAGTTGCAGCCTACCAGATAAACATGGCATTTCTAAATACTTTCACAGAGAATGAAGCTTGAAAAAGATTTGCACTTTCATCTCTCCACTGATTCAAGTAGGGCAGTAACGTGTGATATATCAGCAAGGTCACTTTCAGGGGGAAAACTTGCAATATTTTCAGTCATGGTTTGGAAGATGGAAGTATGTTTATAACATTCTGGGATGACATCAGGTTGGGAGGGGTTGCAGCCACTTGGGCGAACAGGGTCAGGGTTCAGAGTGATCTTAAGAAATTGAAGAGCGCATCCAGATAAGAGATAAAAACAGCCACAGAGTGCTTCATTTGCAAAGAAGAAATCAGAATGCACACTTATGAAGTCAGGTTTAAGTCAGGTTTAAGCTGCAGGGTGATGGGTAGAAAGAGACTGAGGATTTTTAGTGGACCACAAATGAACCATCAGCAAGAGGCTGTTGCAAAGCGGGACAAATCTTGTTTTGAATTGTATTGAAGAAGCGTCCTCTGCAAGGGGCGGGAGGTGACTTACTCATTCATGCATGGCACTGCAGGGGCATCACCAGTGGTCATCGAACCCAGTTTTGGTTGCCCTGCTCTGAGGAGGACACAGGCATCCTGGAAAGTGTCCAGAAGGAAGCGACGAGGAGAGATTAAAAAACGTGAGAAGAGGTTGAAAGAATTGAATTTATTCAGGGCAACAAAAAGAAACCTGTTGTGCAATCTAGCAGTCTGCCAACATGTAATAGTGGTTACTAAAGTCCCAGATTTTCATGGCAGCTTAATTTACTGATTTGCTAATTTGCCAGGATGATTTAGGCTGGAAGTTGAGAAAACATCCTGTTATCATGGTGAAACTGTCGCAAGACCACCTAGGGAGGCTAGGAAACCTCCTTCCCTGGGAGTAGTTACAGATAAGATAGATGATGATGCTCTGTCAGGGCAGAGCCCCAGGTCTGTTGTTGCCCGTTGCTTTTGGTTTGTAGGCCCCTGGGTTTGTGCTTTGCTGAACAGAGAGGAGGGAGCAGCTTGGCCCGGAGTCTGGCAGGGTGTGCAGAGGAAGGGGACAGGGGTGGCAGGACTGGCAGGGGTGGAGGTGGGAGGAGGGAATGGGCTTGACTGGGTGGAAAAGAGGTAATGGGAGAGAGGAAAGACGCACAGGGCATTGAGGTGGGTCTGGGGATGGGCAGTAGGTGTGAAGAATCCAGAGATTTTTCCTCCCCACCAACTGTAGTCTTCCCTGGTTCTCTTCCCTGGAGCCAGCAGATAAATAGAGAAATTTATGACCAAGGTATACTGTGTCACCGTGCTCCAGTGGCTGGTCCTTCTAGGCTCAAAACTGCTGAACCTTGTTGGTGACCCAAGGCAAGGGGTCGTTACACTTCTCCAATCTCCAATTTATTTTCTTAGGAAATAACTTCTTTAATGAACCACTCGCCCCGAGGATCTGCCAAAATTCAGGTTGTCTGTGCACAATGAAGCCCATTTTCTCCATCTGCATGTGTGTACAGATGTATGTACTATGGGATGGTGACTGCAGATCCCTGTTTTCCAAGGGGCCTGTGGAACAGCGTGGGAAGCTTCCCGACGGCACGGGAAACTTCAGAGTGAGTGACTGAAGTGTTAGAAACAAAGGAGAGCGGGGTCTGGTGGTGGAAAGTTCAGCCGTAACAATAGGCTCCGTCCTCGCCCTACCTCTTTAAAATCACTTGTGTAAGTCCCTCTTTGTAAATGTTGCCCTGTACCGAGAGTAAACATGGAAAAACCCAGCCAAAAAGGAGCCTGCCCAAGCCTGGCGTTAGCGCTGAAGGGTGACACACACATACCCATCGGGTCGAGGCTTTGTGCTCGTCATCTGCGAGGCCCTTTCTCACACCCACCAGCATCCTGTGTCTGCCCCAGAGGCTCCGAGCAGAGGCTGGAGGGATCTGGGAGGAGATTGTGTCAGACGGTCAGCCCCCGAGTAAATTCATTGCTGCGCAGAACAGATCGCCCTGGGTTTCACCGTCTGTGCTGTGCATCGCTGCGTGAGTCGTTAAGTCTACGGCACATGCTGCAGGGAGTTAGGATACAAGTAAGGGGAAAGAAAAGAAAAAGCAATTCAAACCAGGCTGGGATTCTTGTTTGGCCTTTACTATTACTTAAGCTTTGAAATCTATAGCAGGAAGGCATTTGTACAACTATTTTGGCAGGTTTCTTTATCCTAAGCTTAATTTCTCTGAGTGCTGCAGTTTCGATATCTTTTTCTCCTGAATGCTGCTAATCCTCAGCTGGAGGCAGTCGTTTCCAAGCTCAGTCACCGGATTCACGGATGTTAGCGAGAGAAGCAGGAACGCGGACACTGAGCCAAATGCCCAACTCGGCACAGAGATGCTGCTCCCAGGTTCGGCTGGGCGCGAGCCTGCGGTGGGACAGGGCAGATCACGGCTCGCTGCGGCCGCGGAGCTTGTGCTAGCCCTCGCTGATCTCTAGAGATGGTGAGTTACTGCTCCTCCCGTACGCCTTCCCCCTCAGCTGCTACAGACAACGTTTTCTAGAGGCAAAGATAGCTGCGTGTGGACCCGATACTCTGCTTTTTCATCATTTCACAATTCCCTCTAATAAAACATCTGGCTCTGCCATCCTCCCAGTATCAGCTGCAAAGGACGTTTATCCCTCAGCTCTTTCACACTGTTTGTTAAAAGCATCAAGAGCTACCTGCAGTTTTGTTTACCGTCTGCAAATACTGTTGCCTCTAAGGCAGAGCTGTATAGATACTCCTGCCGTAGTCTTGAGATGGATGCAGGCTAAAGACAACTGTTTAGCCATTACATGTCTTATGTGATGCTTGCTTTTGCCTTGCTTCAGTCAAAGGGAGACCAAATGTGGACTTTTCGATGGAGACTGCGTTATTATGACAAATGGGTACTTTGGTGTCTCACATCACTGGGTTTTTATCCTTCTGGAGGAACCTGTCCAGCTCCGTTTTGGTATTTTGGAAGCCAAAGCTGGCACCCTACGATGTAGAGAAGCCAGCATTTACGTTTTTCTGTAGACTTAATGTTTTTGTAGTTTGTTGGTAGTTACACCACCTTAGGGGAAAACCTCATTAATATGAGCAATAGGTTTTTAATTGTATTACCATAGATTTGTTCTGGGGTTGTGTGAGGAGTCATGGAGTGGTGCTTCAGTTCTCCTGCCATCCTACACTAACCGCTATCCTATGTGGCAGGTTTCTTTAAGCATAATTTTTCGAGATTTGGGAGAGATTTTTGGGACCGTTTGTGCCAAATCCAGAAAGTCTCCTGTACGGTGAACCAGGGCGGGAAGTGACGCGCGGAGGGTGAAAGCCCCTGGGTGCCACTGGCTCGTGGCTTCGGGAGGGACAGCTGCTGCTGGGCACCACGGTCCCTCTTCACTGTGGCAGCATGAGGGTTTGGGAGGTGGTTCTGCAAATGGGCCAGGTTCCAAAGTGAGGTGAGACCTGGGTAAAGCTGTTTCTCTGGGTTCAAAGCGGTGTCTGCCAGTTGGGGAGATTGGGACTATAGCCATATGTGTGGGGAACACCTTTCTCCCCACTTCTTACTCTGATCGAAGATTGGTAGATGAGATGCAGTGTGTAGAAGGTGAGGTTAAACAAGCTGAGACTGTAGGAATGACAGTGAAAACTTTGAAGGGTGAAAATAGTCAATTCTTTGAGTGAGTTACTGTAGGGAGGGGTGAGCTCTCCGTTGCTTCAGGTGTTTCCGTCGGGACTGAACGTCTGTCCTCGAGTGATGCGCTGCGGCTCTAAACGAGCTGCCAGACCAGTGCTAGAACTGCTGCGGGGTTGCCTTGCCTGGCCTGTGATGTACGGGAGGTTTGTGTAGACTTGGTGGTTGCATGATACCTTCTGGCCTGAACGTCTACATTAGAAGGTGAAACCTAGCAGTGCAATCCGAAAGCCCTCAGATGGGGACAGCTGTCTGAGAGGTGGATCTTGGCTGCTGGTGAAGAATAACAGGCTCTAGCAGTATCCAGGCATGGCACTTCATCCTTTGCTGGAAGATTGTCAGGTGTGAGTAAGAAGAAAAAAGCAAAGGACAAAGGAGAGAGCTGTGTGTAGAGCTAGAGCACAGGTTAGAGAGAATACTTTTCTGAAGTGTTTCCATTCATGCAGCGTGAGTTGTTCTAACAGCGTATTTGGTGTTGCACCCAGTACTGTTGATACTCTTTCCTTGGAATCATGGAATCAAAAGGCATTTAACCTGTGGTAGTGGCACAGATTCCCCTTTCTGTTATCATTCTCAGCCTCCCCCCCACCCTTTAGCTGGTCCGTCTTCCCTTATCGTACCATTTTCATGCGGAGGTGGAAATCTCAGATTTTCTTCCTCCAGCATCTCTATTGTTACTGCTTGGTATGGTGTACACATGCTGGTGTGGCCCAGAGCAGCTCGACTCAACTGTGTTGCAGAATGTTCCTGGGATCACGCTGCTGTTAAAACATCCGATGAGATAAAAGCCTGGATGATAACTAAATGCTTGCCTTCCCATGCAGCATCCTTGCTCACAGCGAGCAGATCGACTGCTCTCCGGCTTTGTCAGGGACATCTTCCCTGCTGCCACGTCTGCACTGCGCAGAGCCGTAGTATGGGGCAGTTTGGCGGTGATAGAGGGGGCTTTAAGCTTGGGTCTGTGAAACAAGAATACGTGATTAGTGTTGCAGTGGGGGATTAAAATATCTCAGTCTGTGCAGAAGGACTGAGTGATTTGGTACCCAAGCATATGATACCTAAAGTAAAAGCACTTGACTGGTATGGAGGGGGGTGGGTTTGGCCCAGCAGAGGCAGCTGCAAGTCAGAATTAAAAACCCCAGGGGCAGAGCGGTGCTTTGGTGGTGTGTTTGGCCATGGTCAGCTGTAGCCGTCTGCAAATTATCAAAACTTTAAAGGAAAGGGAACTTCCGAATTTCAGTAGAAGACTTGTATTCGTCATCAGTCACACCGAAGAAGAGGTGATGTCTCCAAATGCAGATCCTGTCAAAAGCGTAGACAGAAGTGACATTGTTGTTGGGACCCAGAGCAAGCAGGCGTAAGGGATGAGAGAGTTTCTGCTCACTGCCGCTTACCTCCTTCCATTGCCAGTTTGTTGTTTTTACTCCTGTGGTCTGGGTTTTGGACTTCTGCTTTGGAATAACCCCAACATGGAGGCTGGAACAAGAATGTGACAGAGTTTTGCAATGGTTTAATAAAATATACTTGATCAGCTCTATAGGAATTAGCCGATGGGAACAAATTCTAAACCAGGCTTGCTTTTGCACTTGGTCTCCTGCAGCTAACAAGGTTCTTCTCCTTCCACTTTCTCTTTCTGCTTCACTTATGCATGAAATTTATGCCTAAAGAAGTATGTATTTGGTGTAGCCAGCTTTCTGATTTTCTCTTAAGCAGTCGTGAACCCGGCTGCTCCCTCCCTTCTTACTTACTGTGTTTATCATCTTCGTGCCAGCGATGTACTCAGTGAAAATGAAGGCGGTAGCTGTGCCCAAGGGACTAATTCAAGAGACAGAGCCAATATTTCTGGGTTATCTCATTTGTGTTCTCTTCTGTTTGTGTAGTTTGAATCAGAGGAGTTGTTGCTAGCTTGTGTTTAACCTGAGTTATGCTACTCTCCTGTCAGATCTGCAGAGGGACCAATGCTTGGCTTAGGATTTTCTCAGCCTAGTTAGATATTACTTCTCCTGAAAGACTTGGCCTGGATGTATACCCTGATACCATTACAGCCACGATAATAATAGTTTCACCTTATTTATGCACATAGTTATTTGGGGGCATATTCTCACCTGCGGGCAGTGGAGCACCTTTATCAAATACCGTGTGCCTCCCTGTCCCGAAGCGTTTCCATCTTCTCTTCTGCAAGCACTCACACTGTGTTTGCGAGTACCGTGGGTCTGCCCGTCTCGTTTACCGACTGGCTGTCTTCTCCCTCCTTGTACGTTGTCCTTCCAGCTGGGGAGATAAGAGGCAGGAACGTGAAGCCTCACCCTCGCAAACTCATTAGTCCGAGCCCTGGTACAGAGTCTGCTTAGCATCAAGTGACTTGTTTTTCTGCTGTCTGAGGCTGTACTTACCTCCATAAATCACAAGAAGATCATCATCCTGACTTGCTTGACACTGAACTTTTGCTTGGTTTCTTAACACAGCTGGACACAGTAAATGCCTAAAAGTGATTGGGAGGGATATTATTTCCAAAACACACATTTTCAAAGGCTGGAGGTGGAGTTCTCTGAAACACTGAGACCTTGTGCTTGGGAATGGAGAAATCTCTTCTGCCCCTCCAAAATATTGCACTGCAGATCGCACTGATTCTGACCAAAGGCATGGACAGGGCTGGGCTGTTGAAAGTCTGCTGAGATTAAAGAAGTGTTTCTTGGTGTTTTCTTCCACTCTTTTATTTTGAACTCACTGATCATAATGAGGTGAGGAAATTCATACTTACCCACTTGCCCAGGAGGAGGTGGACAAGTCTTGGCTTCAAATGCCTGCAAGTGAGGGGTGAATACAGAGCAGCAATGTACCTTTTTGGGCCTTCTAAAAGACAAGGAGGGTTGCTTACACCAGTTCCAAATATTCTCATCTGCAGATGCCCAAAGGGAGGCATTGACTGTAGTGATTGGGGTCCTATGGTGTTAAAAAGGGAAGGGGGGAGAGAGAGAGACCTTTGCTCCCTGCTGCATGGGCTGAAATGGATTTAGGCCACTTTGCAAGTTCTGCTTTTAATTGCATTTTGGGGAGACATGGAGGTGTCCTGGGTTCGGCCAGAACAGGATTAATTTTCACCAGAATCCAGGAAGGGGCACAGCCGGGTGGGCTGACCCAACCCCAACCTGGCCAAACAGAGCCCGGTATTCCATACCATGTGCCGTCACGCTGGGTTCCGGTGGGGGGGGGCGGCTCGGCGGGAACTCACTCGCGGCTCGGGAGCGTGCGGCACTGGTCCTGTCCGGGAGAGAGGGTCTGTTGTGCGAGTTTGTGTCGTATTTTCTCCTTATCTGTATCGTTGTTGTTCCTGTTTCCCTCTGTTTGCTGTTCTGTTAAACTGCCCTTATCCCGACCCACCAGTTTCTGCTTCTTTCTTTCCATTCTCCTCCGCACCGCGGTGGGGGGAGGGGCGGCCGCGTGGTGCTTTTGTTGCCGGCGGCAGCCGAAACCAAAACAGGAGGGAAACCTCGAAAAGCTTACTTGTTCATGGATGAATATTTGGGGGACAGCGTTGGATTCGCTTGCCAAGGCTTGTTTTTTACTTGTTTTCTGTCTTTGGGGAAGCTGAGGTTTGCTTAGTATGTTGTAAACGATGCAAAAGGCACCCAGAAGAGGGTAGATGAGTGCTCAGTCTTTGTTATAAATCTAAGTGTATAGACTAAATAAGTAACTTCTTTCTGGTCTTAAAATCCTTACACTGCACCAGACAACAGAAATTTGCTTCTTGGAGTAGCTCCTAGAATTCTTTAATGCTGAAATATCTCCTCTGCTTGCAAACTTGGGGCTCTTCCTTCTTCAGATAAACGGTTTCTGTTTAAACTGGCTTTTCTTGCCACTGTCCTTTCGGGCAGGGGTTGGCATGATTCAGTCAGTACCGACGGTGACACTAGGAGTGCGTGGCAGGAGAGTAAGAAGTTTCGAAGGTAAGACTGAACAAGTCCTTTCTGTTAAAAAAAGCAAGGCGAGTGGGGAGAAATCTGTGCTCGGAGTATTGCTTTTCTCTGGCTCTCGACAGTTTGAGCGTACACTGAAAACCGATCTTTAGAGCACTTTAAAAGCTTTAGAAGTTGTTTTCTTCTCTTTCAAGAAAACAGAATTTATATAGAAATTATTTGTTCCAGTAGCAACTGAATTAGATGTTTAAAAATAGGATATTTTGGTTGAATTCTTTATTTTTTTTTAGGTAAGCATTAGTCTCCCAAGAAAAGTACATTCTGTTTTTATGCATGTCTTCTTATGAGCCATGCGTGTTTCCTATCTGGTAAGTAGTGCTGTCTGGCTCATCGAATACCTTTTGGCAGGTTGGCTCTTAAAATGTATCTTGTGTGTTATCTTTTCTGGAGGATGCCGGCAGATGTCTGGATCCCAGCACTGAAATAGCAGGAGGGGAGGCGAGACAAACCCGGGGTTGTTGTGGAGAGCTGCTGGAAGCGGCGAGGGGAGCCGGGCAGCGGAGCGTGCTGCCGGCGACGGTTTTGGCTCCTTTGTGCGGGGCAAGCAGCTACGCAGGGAATATTTTAAGCCAGTATTTAGGTGAATAAGTGAGGTAGCGTATGTGCCCATGTGGGAGCTGTATTTCCTTTGTTTCTTGTCTGAGGCTGGTGAGCAAGACCAGACTTGGGGGACATTTGGATGTTTTTCCCCCCAAACTTGCGGGGCAGGGGAGGGAACGGAGCACCGACTGCAGCCGCTAAAGAGACCAAAGTCCGGGAAGGAGCCCAACTAATATTTTCTTCCAGTCTTACTGATTGACCTAGACAAAAAAGGCATAAAATAACAACAGCTGTTGAAAAAAGTCTAGATCGTGTGCCTGTACCAGCAGATGTTTCCGTAGGCCATTGATGTTTAGGTTGTCCCAGCTTAAATACAGTAGGGGGGTGAAATGGGTCAAAAGGGTAAAATACATCTAGGAGAGATTTCTCTACTTGGGAGAACTTTATAAGCTGTCAGTGAAGCTGTAAACAAAGTTGCACCAAAATATATAGTGGCTTTTAGTTTAAGTTGTGTATTTTTGCTTGTTACTCGCTGCTTGGGTTAACAAAGAAAATATTTTTCTTTCAATAGCTTTCAGAACTTTTGCTGGGTATTTTTTCTTATGCGTCTGCATTAAATAAACCCATTTAACAAAACCTGATCCTCTTATAAACATGGAATAATGACAGTATCCCACATATGGGTTTCATTAATTTTTTGTGTGTTTTGAAGTTGCCTTTTTTCTCCGAAACACTAACTTCAGAAACAGCAGAGATTAATGCTGCAGAATAGCCAAAATGACTGGCTGAGCAGTCAGCAGTTCCAACATGGGATACGAAGGGTTTCTAGTTAAATTATTTAACCGTTGCATAACAAAAAAGATTTTTTTTTTTTTCTGTACAGCACGATGCTGTGTAATCTGTACTCCTCCCAGTTACTGTTACTGGTTTGCTTTGATTGAACTGGCATCAGTTCTGCTGATTATCTGCAAGCTTTCTTCCTACTGAGTCTTCTAAATGATTTGGATTTTAGCCTTGAGCAAGGGCTCCAGAACATTTTCCCCTTTCTTCCTATGAAAATAAACCAAACCCTTTCCTTGTAGTCACTGGCGAGAAATTTGGGATGCTCCATTTTCCTCTTCTGCAACGCGGTGAGCTTTGCAGCTCCCGGGCTAGCCCGAAGCGATAGGATAACTCAGGAGAATTGCAGAGCTCCCAGATATATTACATGCTGGGTTTTGACATTTTTGGCCCGGGTCATCATTGTCCATTGGCTTTAATTTGTTTATTTATCTATTGATTAAAGCTGTTAAATGTATGGGAGTGCAGCAACTGTGGCAGATGGGGAAAGAGAGAGGGAGCACAAAAACCCAGCAACTAAAAGTTTTCCTAAAACACCTGTACTGGCCTGACGTTCCCAGTGCTTGCAGGGACATTCCCTCTGTTTCGGTTTCGGCTGCCGCCAGCAACAAAAGCGCCACGCGGCCGCCCCTCCCCCCGCCGGCGTGCGGAGGAGAATGGAAAGAAAGAGGCAGAAACTGGTGGGTCGGGATAAGGGCAGTTTAACAGAACAGCAAACAGAGGGAAACAGGAACAACAACGATACAGATAAGGAGAAAACACGACAAAAACAGACCCTCTCTCCCGGACAGGACCAGTGCCGCACGCTCCCGAGCCGCGAGTGAGAGTCCCCGCCGCGCCCCCCCCCCCCCCGGAACCCCGCGTGACGTCACATGGTATGGAACACCGGGCTCTGTTTGGCCAGGTGGGGTCAGCCCCCACCCCCCGGCTGTGCCCCTTCCTGGATTCCGGTGAAAATTAAACCTGTCCTGGCCAAACCCAGGACACCCTCCCTTCACGTGAGTGGAGGGGAATAGGAGCAGGGTTTGGATCCGTTACTCCAGTTAGGAATTATCCCTGCAACAACAAATGTTACTATAAAGGGATCTTTGGAAAGCCGTTAGAGGAGATGTAGCATATGTTAGTTTATAACCTTAGAAATAAGTATTTTATTATTTTTCTGGAGCAGTGTCAGCAGTTGAGAAAATTCCTCACTAATGACGATGGTTCCATGTATCTGGCTGGTAATTATACATATGTGTTATGTCCTGAAATTCCTTTAGGAATATTTTCTAAAATTGGGCTAAAGAGGAGAACATATTTAGCAAGTATTGATGTAGCAGTCCTTAATGATGCCTTTGTGGACTTAATGAACCCTTACCTTGCATACACATCTTTAGACTGGAATGTTTAAAGTGGGGTAAAATTTGGTAAAAACAGGTTTCTTCCACAGGGTCAGCGTTCTTTCCTGGGCTCTCGAGCTGTAAAGACGCGTTTGTTTAATATTCTTTACAGAGGACTACCAGGGAAACGGATAAACCAGTGAGCAAATGAATACTCATGTGGTCCTACAGCAGACCTCCCAGGCAGGAGCTGGAATCCAAATGGCTCTTCTCAAAGTTTGCGTTGGATTTTATTTCAAGTTTCCAAATGCATGTAGAGAGGGCATAAAAATATTGGTTGGATGCGAGCGTAGGTAGGAGGGTGAGCTGGAGTCTCTGTTATTGCTGGGGAGAGGGGGGCTTGGCCGCGCTCAGAGCATCTCAGTTACTGGTCGACTCTGAGATCCTACTCTTCACAAGGCAAAGAGAAAAGTTGGAAGGGCAAAACAAATACCCCAGTGTCTTCAATCCCCTGCCTTCATTAGCAGCCGAGCAAAAAAATTGACCTGGAAATATGACGGGTGTCTTTGTACAGTGCTCTGCTTTCCCACCACTTCCCCTCCCAGATTTTCAAGTTACAAGATGAAAGAAGAGATAACTTTTTCCCTTTTGACGGAGTGCCTGGCCAGGACAATACACTGGGTCGTGTGGGCTTCCCAAGGACTGAGCCCTAGGGACTTCAATTAAAAGGGGAGAGGAAAAAAAAAAGGAGGGAAGCTGAATCATTTTCTGGCATGATTTATTCATTTGAATGACCCTGCTCTGTTTTTCAGTTAGATTAGTGCCTTAAACTGGAGGCATAAAAGAATGGTAAAAGTTGAATAATTTCCTCAACTCAAGATGTGTCATTTTTATATTGTCTATTAATTTTGCTCACTGATACCATACGTCATTTTTGTTGGGCTTTATCCGCCAATTCATCTATGTAATCTGCTATCCTGTCTCTGTTTTTAGCTAACTACATAAGTTCTTTAGACAGAAGCATCCACCAGGCATATCCTGGAACCGATCATGGCAAGGCATCCCGGAGCGGCTCAGGCGATAGCTGTCCGCTCCTGTGCCATGCCTACGGCAACAGGTATCATGCCATTATTTCGGAAAACAGTGTGATGTTTCCTGCACTCCGCACATGTGAGATGGTCTGTTTTCCTGCACAAAGACTCATCCTAGTTTTTAACCTCATACCTTAAACTGTAAGGCTTTATTCCTTCTGGAGTTTGTTGTTATGGGATAACAGAACAGATGTTTTTATTTGTGTAGATCAGTACTTTCTTATATCCCGTATCTATGCCAGTGGTGTCAGAACATGCTTTTTTGTTATGCATGGTATAAAAATGGGAAATTTCTTCGAATTTTGCATTTGTGAACTTTGTCGATAATGAAACGTCCCCTTTTTCTTGCATTTGAGACAAATGTCATGATCTCCTGAACTCCTCTGTAGGATGAGTTACTAGACTTTGCTTGTTTGGCTATCGTGTGGATTGAGCAGGCTTCAAATATTTGGTGGATAGCCTGTGCAAACCAATTTCAGGTGGCTTGCATAATGGTTTGAGAACTCCTGTAATTACAGTTTGCTATATTAAATACTTTTATATCGTTATCTTTCCAGATCCCAGAAATCGTAATCCTGCGTTTAGAGTAGGAGGGCTTGAATCACCCTAAGTAGCAAAGATTATTGCTCATCGTGTGCTTATAAAACTCGCACGTTCATTACCAGCAACTGAAAAACATAAAGAGAAATTTAAACTAAGCCAATGTGACCAGCTTTAGTGCTGGATGAGGGCAAAGAAATGAACGTTGTTGCTGATGACCCCCTTTGACAGCAGCTTCAGGCTGGACTGAGGCAGCTGTGATACGAAAGCAGTATCTCCTGTCCAGATGTCTTGGCTGAGAATTGTGTTACTCTTTATGAAAGACCCCAGAGTTTTTGTGTTTTACCCATCTATAGACAATTAGACCCCGTGCCCTGATGGGAAGTGCCTGAATGCGGGAGCACCGACGTCCCAGGGGACGTAGGGGACGTGCAGCGTAAGTTGCTTCTGGGAGACTGATTTGCTTCTGCAGTTCATAGCTCAGGTGCTCCTCAACAGCCTGTGCTGGGGACCATCCCTACTTCATCCACCCACATTCTCCCCTCCCCATTTTCAGTATGCTGGAATTCATAGGGTGAGACAACACGTCTGGTGTTTGACAGCGAGAAGTATTTCTCTCAACTCCCATAATATGCTAAACAAATATCTGTGGTGTGGTCCAGGATCCCACAACACTTCAGCCAGCCAGGCATCTCCATTTGCGGTTATTTTTGGTAAAGGCAGAACTAGATGCTGCAAACCTCTATAAAGTCAGCTGAGGGGTTGCTAATCTCTTGCGTGGGATGTGTTTCTCCTGTAGCCATGTGGGAGCAGTAGGATGGACAGTTGACTTCCTCTGGGAGGATGTTCAGGCATGCTCCGTGGCAGACCAAAGCTTCAGGATTTTTCTGAAGGTTATTTGGACAATAGAAATTCCTGAGAAATGTACACTGAGTCGCTGAGAAGTACTAGAAAAGGGAAGGTCAGGAAATGACTGAAGGTCTCTCAAGGTGCTTTTGTATTTTCTCAAAACATATGCTCCGTGTATCCGTATGTCTGACAGCTTTCCAAGCCCTCTCCTTCCTCCTTCGTGGTTCTGTTTGTTAGACGGTTATGTCTTCAAGCTCGAACGTGGGCTGCACCTGTACCGTGGTTTGTCTGGGTTCACCTTGGTCATGTCCTCCCAAAGCACAGTAGTGCTCTGCGAGGAAAAGTTTCTCTCTCCAGACCGTTGCATGAAGGTCTGAATGATTGGAATAGGGAAGTTTTAGGAGAGTTGAGGCTGCCCAGGGTGGAGGATAAAAGTTGTTTTGGTACTGTGGATGATTTGCTCTAAGGATGAAGTCGAGTTGGTGAATATTGAGGTGTTTTAGGACCAGGATTGTGAAGCTTTGTTGCCTGCCTTGCTGACCTTCCCCCTTACAGCAGCATGGCCTTGGTCATGGATGGAATTCCTGTGACAGCTGATCATGGGGAACCGTCTGCATCCCTCTTCATGAGTCCTCTTCTTTCCATCTCATAGGGGATTCCCAAATAATGACCAGTCTTTTGGGGCCACCCCATGAAGAGGACACTGCTTGGTGGGACGCTGGCAGGTTGTGCCGTGGCTGGAGGGATGCAGCCCTTGACCAAAATGCCACCAAAGGGGTGCAGGCAGACAGGCAGGGTGGGAGCGGGTTGGTCACAGAACTCCTCTCGATCTTGCCACGCTTCTGCAACAATGCGAAATACGTTATCTAACGCCCAGGGCTCTTTACCAAGGTTTGTGGCGCGAGTACTCGCCAGCATTCAGCAACTGCCTGGTCTTCCTCAAAATCCACATTCGAGCATCCGTCTCGGTCTCCTCTCGCGCGGCGGCTGACCTGCCTCCCGGCAGACACGATGGATGTGCGCTCCCTTCCAGACTGGACGCGCTCCTGGTACAGGCTTTGCAGTATTAGAGTGCAGATTTCCTTTGCCTTATTTAGTTTTAGAAAAAAAGGGGTTTGTTTTGTCTGTCCTTGCAAGTGCCAGAAATGTAGAATTTGAAAAACCCTTTCCAAAAAGCTGATTTCTTTTAAGAAAAGAGCAATTGAAATGGTAATTCTTCTCTCTGACTGTCTGACGAGTTTATTATCTCCTGTGTTCCGTGCCCAAAAGTGGGTTTTGACTTGTTTAAAACAGGGAGAATGTTTTCCTTTCATCTACTGCTCCATTAGTTCCTATCAGAACAGCAGTTTAAAAAGTTGATACGCCTGAGTATTTCTGCAGATTGCATCATTTTTAGTGTTTCATAACGATATGGCAAAAGTAATTTGAAACAGATAACAATAGTGCAGTCTGTTTCAGAATAACCATGATTTCCTTGTCATTAAGAGGTCTATTAGCGGGTAGGGGAGGAGGAGTTTTAGCTGGATGAGTTACAGATCATATGGTGCGATCAAGTGCCTTCCTCCCCCCTCCCCCTTTCCTTCCCTTGAAATCCGCAGCGCTGGACTTTGGTTTGGATATGAAACGATTGGATAGTTTCAAACTCCTGTCTGCACAGAGCGGCTCAGCGCTTCCAGATGGTTTCAATAAGGAGCCCAGAACTGTCGCATCAGCAGCCGGTGGCCCGGGCTGCTGCTCGCGTCTCCGCTCCATTTTGAGCAGCTCACCGAAAAAAAGAGAATTATTTACGCGTTGGAGTAGGGGGGTTTTGTTTAATTTAATCTTTATCCTCTGACTGCTGGTGCGTTGCTTCTGACCATAAATACTACATACTGTGTAAACACGTGTATGGCATTTGAGGGAGCGCCTCAAATAGGTGGACAGAGGAGCCTGGAAACCTTTGTTCTGCTTCGTCCGGGCTGAGTCTGTCTCCTGCGTCTGCTCGGCGTGCCTGTGTGTGTATAAGGCTGCGTGCAAGGCAAGATTTCTAGCCTGAAACAATGCAGCAAAAGCCCCACCTAACGTGGGAAGAGAGTGATGGTCTCCCAAGGGGGAGTGTGTCTGGCACATTATCTTCTATTTGTTTATATTACGTTTCTCCCCCCCCCCCTTCAACAGTGAAGTCTGGAAATGAAGATGAGATGGACTTTGAGTATCTGTAGTCGTCACTGGCCTCCTGATCTTGGCTGTGAGTCAGGAACATAACCACAGAAAACCTCTTGGAGCAAATCGAGGGTTTAGAAGCTTAAGTTTTAAAACAAGAAGAGAAGGGAGAGAGGGGGATATTTTTTACTGGTTTGTTTGTTTGTGTTGATTGTTTCCCTCTGTGGCTGAAGGTGTAGAGGAGTCCAAAGGGATCAGTTGGCAGCCTTTACTAAATCAAGGCACATAATTATGGAGGAAGGCAGGTCATCATCTTGATTCACAGGTAGGGCATGGATGTGTACTGAGTCCTTGGACACATCCTGTTTCCAGTCTGGGGTCTTCCCTGGCCAGCTCTTGCCGCCTGCCTGTGCCTTCCCCCTGGACTTCCTGTCCCCTCCTGCCCCACGAAGGCACCCATTGGGTTACTGGTAGCTTTTGGCCATAGCAAGATGCTTGTGCGTAGCTCAGAAATGTTGGCCTCCTCTTTTTAACTTCCTGCAATGCAGGTTGCACATCTCCCAGCGTGTCTCCCACCTGCTGCGGCTGGAGATGTTTCTCATGTCTCCTTACCTGTAGGAAGGGTGAGATAGTGTGAGCTGTAAAAGGCTGGGTGCTGATGCAGCTACAAGTCTGAGCCATCTTGTGTCTCCATGGAAGATGCATTGTCACAGCTAGTAGCGATGCTCACATGGCAGTCTCCTCTGCAAGGCGGGCATCGCTTGAGCCCTGCAGCTGAGCATCTCGTTCTGGTTGCCAGAGTGGCTCTGCGGTTCAGAGGCGAAGTGCTTTAAGAGGAGCGCCTGGACAGAGCTGCGCGGTTGTTGTTTGGATAGATCTTGGCCTTATATACCAGCAGCCGTAATTAACTTGATTTGAAAACAAAATTAACTGTTGTATCAGTTAAAAAAATAGGGGTGCTCCATAATGAAAAAGGAGAGCATCGTTAAGGCACAGCAACTGCTGCAAATCCCGTTACCTGAACTGAATTTGCACGCTTTGTTTATAGGTTCCCATCTTGTAAATTTAGATTTGAGGAAATCCCTGCCTTTTATGGTAGTGTTTGAAGGGCTGGAATGCTGTCACAGCCATTTCTGATTCCTCATCTCAACAGGCACATGATTGCTGGGATTCATTATTTGTGGAGAAAACTGGTGGCTCCAGAAAGTCCCCAAAGTACTACCACATTTCGTGTGTGTCCTAATACTGAAAGCAGAAGCTCCTCTTGTTGTTCAGGAGAACTGAGTCATTGGCTGAGATCTCGAGCCAGGGATTGTAGCTGTAAGAGAGCCTTGTAGAGGGGATCCTGCTCCGTTCAGCTGGTGGTGTGGTGGAGATAAAGCTTTGGGTTGTGAGGGAGAGACTGGAGCCTAATGAAAGCGGGGCGAGATACCTCGCGTTGACTAGGTAAGACCATACCTGCGTCACTTACCGGGAGGAGCTGATCTGCTGCGAGTCCTCAGCCTACTCCAGTGCTTGGGGACATGTTCATGGTGTGATGCCCAGAGGTGGGCCTTCGAGTGGTGGCTGGCCACCATGCCACCGAGCCGTGCTGCAATCTTAAGGAAAGACACCCTTCTCAGCTCGCTGACTGAGTCTGCTGAATCTGGAGGGTAATTATGCTTTTGCATAATGTGATGGTGCAGTTTGGGGATGTCATATCCAGGAGAGCCCCAAATAGTACTTCATGTTTCTGTAAACTCCCGTTCTTCGGTGTTTTACCAAGTAGGCGCGGAGGGGACTCGGTTCCCGTGTTACTCACAGGCAGGCTCTGCTGCCGTGGCTTTGGCCAGCCAGAAGACTGGGCAGCACTGGAAAGATTGGAGCTGGAGAGCCCACTCGCAGCAGATGGGTTTAGACCTCCTTTGGAAGATTCCTCTTGCGTTCAGATGCCGAAAACTCCGTTTTAATCCATTTTAGCAGGCTGCAGGGTTTGAGTCACCTTTGCCAGATCTTGAGCTGGTGGCTGTGAAGCACCTCACACAACCAGGGGACCAGGGCCACCCTGTGGGGCTGGATGAGAAGACCTGCAAGCCCTTAGCCAAGGTCCAGGCGCGGAGCGGATCCCAGCGGATCGCCCCCGGCGCCGCAGAGGACGGCTTTTGGAGATCCGCGGCAGAACGCTGGGTTGATGAGCGCCGCTGCCGATGGCTGGGTTTCCTGCTTTGCAACACGGCGTTAACGATTCCCGCGTCTCCAGCTTTTCGACCCAGAAAAAAGCAGCAAGCTCTGCTCGCTACGAGCTCCCAGCCGCAGAAACCCCCCCTTCCCCTCTTCTCTCTCTTTTTTTTTTTTTTAACCGCCCCCGTTCCCTTTTGAATCGGTGAATGAGAGAATGTCTAAAGCCAGGGAAGTATGGAAAGATTTCATCCCTGGAGAGGTCGGGGCGGGGTGGAAAGCGGAGGGGGCTGCGAGGGGGCAGTTTGAAAACAGGAAACCATGTGGCAGTGTGCGTGCAGGGCCCAGATGATGTGAAAGAGCTATTGAGAGGGGAGAGACGCTCCCGCTGGCCCAGCACTCCAAAGGCGAAAAAACTTTAGGGTTTTGGGTCTTTTTTTAAAGAAAAAGAAAAGCTCTGCCTTTCAGGCTAGAATAAAAGAGGGAAAATTGTATTTTCTGGACAGCGAGTTGCTGAGATCTTTTGCTCTGTGTTGCAAACAGAAAAAAAGTAAATGGTTGGTTTCCTTCTTTCTTTTTTTTTTTTTTTTTATTTTTTTTGGTGTGTGTGCACGCTGATTAAATCATAAGTTTCCATTCCTGTTTTGGGGAAGCCTCAAGCCTGAAGCTGTCTTTCATTCACCTGGCCTGGGGGAGAGGGATGAGTCTTTTTACCACTCCGAAAACACGTCCCTTTGCTTCTCAGTCACTTTTTGGACCAAGCAGACACCCTGAGTGCCTGCAGCCGGAGGTGGAAGAGGCTGGCAGAGAAGCGCCGCTGCTTTTTCTCCCCCCCCCCCCCCCCCCTTTTCTTTTTTGCTTTCTCTGAAGAGATGAATCATGCTCCCACAACTGCAAAGAAATTTTGAAAGCTGGGAGAACACTGGCGCAGGAGTGAAAAGGCAAGTGGTGACGTCCCAGCCCAAATCAGGAGGGAGTGGCTTTATTTCATTATTTTCTTTCCTTTTGCCCTGCGCTGTCATTAGAAATTTAAACTTAACGCAAAACCGAGCCCTGCTGCCTGTTGAACAGTGGACCGGCTGGAAAGGAGAAAAGTACCTTTTTTATGGTTTCTTTTGGTGCACGAGGGCGTGAACGAAAAAACACGTTGGTGACAGTACTTACACTGGATACGGTGATCGGCTGTTTTTTTTTCCTTTTTCATTTTTTCCTGAATTAGACCCGTCGTGACTGAGCCTACCTTCTGCCTTCCCTCGCGGAGCATCAGGGTTCCTGCTGCACAAATCTGGCTTTTTTTCTCTTTTTGGGCAGGATTTATGATTCTGGTGCTTTTTGGATATCAAAGTTGTCTGGAAAACATTTTTTATATTATTCTTATTACTATAACAGGAAGGCTGAGACCATTCCTAGCAGCTGCAAAAAACCCCAAATCCTATATGTATAAAGCTCTCTTTGAGTATCTTTTGTTGCTATAAGTTCCTGCGTTGCCTCTATAAGCAAATCTGTTCCGAGAAGACTTCTATCAGCCGGTCGCAGCTCTGGGATTTTCGTTTTCCTGTTGAGAGGCTCGGCCGGGCTGATGTGCTGAGCCACGGGGACTCCTCCGAGCACGGATGTGAGAGGTCTGGAGCGCGCCTGGCCGTGGTCAGCGCAGGGTTCATGGTGGGCTCTGCTCCTCCACTCCCGGCTTTTTGGACAAAATGTATGAACGCCACAAGAGGCGATACAGCCTGTGCGACATCTCCAAGGTGGACAGGACTGTAGATGTGGTGTTGTTAAAGGTATGATGTTTGTGTACGCTTCCTTATGGGTTCCTTTCCCCACCTCCGACGGGTCTGTCTGCTCCCCGCTGTACCCATCCCCCAGGCTGGACGGTGCAGAGGGATGGAACAGGTGGAAGAGCTCTTGTCCTTCGGCATGGAGATGGCTTTGAGTGCCATCAAACCATTTCATGCCAAATAGTATTATCCCTGCAACCAGATCACCTCCTGGGGCGTGCAATCAGATACTGTTTCGGAGAGCTCGCTCTGGCCACCCTCCCCATCCTCTGCCATTAAACGGTCCCCTCCTCTTTTGCAACCTTTGCTGCTTGCAGGTGGGTTTTCTGCATAAGGTGCCGTTTGGCAAAGGGTTTTATTTTCCAGTGATCGCTTCAGGGATTGACATGCACACGTCCCCTGAAAGATGTATTCTGCCAAGAAAGGAACAGCGAGTCCTCCTTTCCATCTGTGTTTGAAGGGTGTTGCTGTCGGTCATATTGTTTGGGTGTGAGTTTTGTCTGAAGATGGGTTGGAGCAAGAGCCAGGAGTGGCTCTTGGCTAATTGTCCCAGTGTGTTCCTCCTCTAATCTAAAATTAGCAAGTGCTCCACCAAATGGCACAGTGGCAGTCTGGGAATGTCCTGTCTCCCTAACAGCTTTTTGGAGCTTCAGCAGTTTCCTGGCAAAGTGGATGGAAATCGGAAAGCAGCCAGGGAGACTGCAAAACACAGCCCGGCTTCGGGATCTGAACTCCTGGAAGAGTGTTTCCTTTCCCTCTCCCTTTTTCTCTCGTCTCTTTTCTTAGCTGAGGCAGTGGGTTTCTGCATGATCGCGTGGCTTCCTTTTTTATGGTTTTTGCTTCAAGCCCTTGTTTGAGCGTCGACAACACAGAAAAAATTTGTTTTCAGATGGTTCTTGTTCCATGTTGTCTGCACTAAAATAGACCTAGCACTTGTTAATTTGCACTGTTTAGGAGTAAAAATATTTTCCTTTATTTCAATGTATCCTTTATTTTTTAGTGACACAAATAGCTGTAATTTGGTTTCTCTGCCAACTGAATTTTGTTCAGTATTTTTGAACTCTCATGTTCATGGTGCTGGTTGCAGATTGAATCCCATGGTATTCAGTCTCTGCACACCTTGTGAGTCATTGAAATGTACACTTGCTGTACACACACTACTCATGTGCAGTGACGGGTTAATAATTCTTGGGAGAAGACCTGGTACCCCTGACAACCTCTGCTGCTAATAGAAAAAAAACACAGTCTTTTTCTTCAGAAAGACTATCTGGATGCTTGGGTTGAAGTGTAATTCACTATAATTATCTGACTTCAGTATTTCTGATGTCATCAGTTCCCTAAATTAGTTTGTGTCCAGCAAAGCTTAGCTTTTATAACAAAATGTGGCTCTTGTTAGTTCCCGCTAGTATTTTCCTAATTGAGTTTCAAAACTGTGGGTTATACTGTCTGTCCCTGCGAGTGACTCAGTGTCCATATATGTGTGCGTGTGTGCACGCATTGCTGCTCCGAACGTGGGCTGTACGGGCTGCAGATGTTTAAAATACGAGGGTGCTACAGGCAGCTGTAGTTACGGTCAACTTTAGCTTGGTTTTCAGTTGTTCTTCATGTTTTAGCTGGTTTCTATAACATAAGCGGCAGATGAAATTAAATTTTGACGATCTGGGGATCCAAGCCAGTGCTAGAATGCGTCAGTAGCAGATCATCTCTTGACGTTAATGGGAGCTGGATCAGACCCTTAACAAGGGAGCTGGGGGGGGATGGGGTTTTTTGTTGAGTTTGTTTTGAATTAAAATACTTAAGTAAAACTGTACCTTACCTAGGTCACTGTATTTTGGTGAGTTAAGAGGACAGGGTTTCTTAAGTGTCAACTGTAGCAAAGCAAGTAAATAGCCTTACAACAAAAGCAAACCCAACAGGATCCATGAAGAGTGTTGGATCTGGATGAAATTGTGTCAAGATACCTGCAAAGCACCAAACAGCTTTCCATTTGGCCTGCAGATTGGCTCGGACAAGCTGCCTTTCCTTTGGGTGGTAGATGAATGTGTTCTTTACTTCGTTTTAAGAAGGGGCGCTTGGTAACCATGACACAGGAAAGAAAAACAGCTGGTGGAGGAGGACAACTGGAATAAGTTGTGAACAAAGAAGACCTTGTGTCATTTTGGTTGCTATATGTTTATAGATGGGATTATATTTACATGGATTGCAACCATTCTTAGATACAGTTGCAAAAGAATTTTGGTTCCTGCCGACTATTTTGGAATGCACGTGTCTGCTGAAGGGTCAGTGTGGTGAGGCTCAGTTTTTCCATGTTTAGATTGTGCCTGAAACAGTGGCTTGTGAAGTTATGAAAAAAAAACCTCAGCAATTTTGGGGGTTGATGCACACAATTATTTTTAGCTTTAACATTGTTTCTTCCTCCTCCCCACATACGAAAAATCAAGAGGCAGTGGGTAAATAAAGCAGTATCCTAGCCTCCATCTTGGAGGTAGGGCTGCATTTTTACTGCGACTCTTTTTGCTGCTGCAGCAGTGCGAAAATGATGAACTCGGTTACTGAGCATGGTGGTTTGCCACTGTACAGGGAAGCCTGGATGGTGCAGAAATGGCATAAAAATTTGCCATCATCTTTCCTGCATGGGATTGCATCGTAGCAGGTGGGGGAGAAGATGTGGGGCACATGGGATATCTGCTTGTCTGAGCAATTTGCTGAACTCTGAGCAGCCACGTGCAGGGTAAAGCAGTCTGCACTATGTTATTCCAAGACCCAAAATGGGAAGTCTCAGTGTGCCCATGTGGGAGTTGGCAGCCCTATCTCATTTTTATGTTGTGCCTGCTACCACAAATATAACTATCTAGGAACAGAATACAGAAACCACGCTGGCTGGCACCTTGCGAATACATGTGAAGTTAGACAAACGCTCAAGTCTGGATGAACAGGCTGTGCTTTGCAGAGTTAGAAAATAAGAAATGGGCTCCCTTTGAGAATGGGAGACAGAGTAATCGCAACTGGAAATATTTTATAGTAGTTCCTTGCCTGTATCTGCATTTCACCTTTGTAGATGAATGTGAAGTGTAGGCAGAAGGTGTAAGTTTTTTCATGACTGTGATTTAGCTGCTCTTCAGGTGAACAGATCCCATTCAGCTGCCAGTTAAAAATCAGAATGTTGTTCATGAAATTAAAACCAGCCCAGTGTTGTAAAGATAATTAAGGCATTTTGAAATTAAAAGGGAAGCTTATCAATTAATTATTGTGCTCCCTGGCAGAGGGCTGCCAGAGAAGATCCTCTGGAATGAACCCTGCCCACCTGAGGCAAAGTGCAAATTGCAGCATCCTAATCTAAAAGTAGTGTGTGGAGGAGGTCCCCAAATTAACAGAAACTAAGGTTTCTTCCGTTGTATGTTATCATAAGGCTTTTTCTTTTTTATGTTTTTGGTTATTTGGCACATAAGCGTGTTCATTCCTTCATTGAGGTTCTTCTGGTGAGGGAACTACCGTCCTCAGATGATGGGTATGCAGTGTCTCGTTGAACTTCGTGGCCCTAAAGTGACTCTGAACTTTAATCCTGGACCTGTCTGCGCTGGTTTGGTTACTGAAGGGACAGCAGCAGACAAGCGTATTTACAATGATGCAGAGAACTTTTGAGTTCTTCTGTTGGTGTCTTGTGTAGAATTAGAACTGGAAGGATAACTTAATGTTTTTCACCTTAGGCAAATACGTGTTTGTGGGAATTTTGCTCCCATTTTAGTCAAGAAATGTTTTTTATGCAAAGCCATTGCTGTTATTTTTAGTGCTTAATTAAAGTCTGTTGTTACCAGGACTCTTAATTCTGCTAGTGGAGGACATCCCAGTCCCAAAGGCTGGAAAATGTTCTTGGGGCACACGTTCTTCTCCCCAGTTGGGACATTGCCAGGGGAAAAAGTGCACTCTAGGAATTCAGCATTGCTCTTACACCACAAAGTGCTAATTTATTCAGTCATTTAAAATGTCCCATGGTTGTAGGAGCCTATTCTGGTGTAATCCTTTAGTGTAGTTTGGTGTAGCACTGTTCACTTGTTGTAGTGAGCAAGGTCACTTTGGGCCACCTTGAGAAAATGATGTCGTGATAAGGTGTCACCAGTTCTGTAAAGGTAAAAGGCTCAATGTAGCATATTCACGGTGCCAGAAGATAAATAGCTATAGAAATCGTTGCAGAAATGCAAGCATTGTCACTGTCCCTTTCAGGTTACGTTGGAGAGTGGTCTTTGTGTTCCTCTTCCACATGGTAAAACCTTTCCCTAAAGCTAAGAAAATACACAGGGAGATTACAATTAAATAAAATAAAAAATACGGAATTTGCAAGCAAGTTGATAGATGTGCTCTTAATATTGTCTGGCAAGACTATTGCCAGAGGAGTGATTTTTGCTCTTAGTGTGAGTTTTGTGTGTATGGAGTATTTTGCATCAACAGCTGTTGAAGGAAGACAGTGGAAATTCCTTCTGCAGGTGCCCCATCCCTCCTGCTCCTATTGAAAGAGGTTGGGAGGGTCTTGAAAGGTGGGTTTTGTGAAAGGAGTCAGTCAACTTTTGCGTTAGTTTCTAGTTCAAGATTTAGAGGCGACTGGGTAATTCTATTGTAAATGGAACTGTAAAGTTAGAAGTTGCTCAAAAGAAACATTGAATTCCAGTTACACGTACAAATTTCTCCAGTGAAAACTATCCTACGGGAAATTCTCAGGAAGAGGTAGTTCCTAGAGAATAATTAAGACTTGCATTAAAAATTTTTTTTAAAATCATTGTATCATTCCTGATTATTAAACAAATTAGTCATAATTCAAGTATTGCCTGTTTTCTGCTAGTTTTGTTCTTCAATGGATATTTCAAATGTTTCCTAGTGTCGGTTATTGCTCAGTGTGGTGTGCAGGTACTTAATGATACACCGAGCAAGCTAGAATTACACTGCTAAATATTTTCCTGTGTGTAATGGTATATGGTTCTAGCTGCAAGGTAGAACTTAGTCTGGAAGCTGGGGAAAAAAGAAAAAGGAGAGAAATGGAAACTTGTAAATTTAGGACAAAGATAAAATAATGTGGAGGGAAAATGAACCTCTGGAGGTTTGCTGGGAAATGAAAGTTGAAATCATCTGGTTCCTTCTGCTCTGGAGGTAGTGATTTATATTGCTACCAGTGACGTTGACAAGTGCGAGCTTTTAAAATAGAGGTCAGTGTGTTTTCTTTATTGCGAAATGGAAGGAAAGAAGAGTTAAAATAAAACCAGAGGGGGAGAAAAAGGACTTTTCTGTGGTGGCAAGGTGGGAGAGATGCATGGGAGCCGGGCAGCGACTGGCCCCCGCCGCAAGTGTTTCTAGCCAGCCCTCGCCGCGCCGCTCAGCCAGAAGTAAACATTTTTGAAATATTTTTTGAGGAGGAGGTCCTGATTCTGTTTTTTGCGGGCAGGCACCGCACAGGACTGCGAGCGCTGGAGCGGGTTAGAGAACCCCTCGGCCAAGGCTGCTGTGCTGGGGCAGGGGAAGGAAAACCCTGGGGGCAGAGGCTGGGGTCACTCAGCGTTCCCGTGTGATGGAGGACATCGCAGCCCTAGTTGTCCAGCACCGTCCTTTTCTTGTGCAAAGAGGTTTCTGCATTAAGTCACATCAAGTTTCAAATTCAATGTCTGCAGGAAGACGTCTCTGAGAGTCAGGAAATCCATGCGTGTGTGCCCAGAAAGAGCAATCAAACTGTCTGCTGCTTGCAACTCCAGCTGGTGTCCTAAAGCCCTCTTTGGACATTTAGTCTGCTGGCGTTTCACAGGCAAACAGAAAATCCTTTGGGATTCAGCTCTGGTGCCTGGGGATATGCTTGCATGATTCATTCTGTGTCTGAGCTGCAGATAAACACATTCAGGCTTCTGCATGGAAAAATAGCCGTTCTCTCCTGGCGTTTTTTCAAAAGCTGCGTATTGAAACTCTGTTCCCAGAGGCTGTTTTGTATTCCCTTCTGCCATCGGAGCCCCGCTGCATCCTCTGCTCCCACCGCAAAGGCTCGGGACGCCAGGAATCTATGGGCTCTAATCGGGGTGGGCAAGGCAGAGAGTGCCTGGGGGTTTTGTCATCTTCTGTGGCCACCAGCCCACGGTCCTGATGCTGGGCTTCTCTTAGCAGAGCAGGCACTAAGGGAAGAAGGGAGGAATAGTTCTGTTCCACATAATGCACGCATGTGTGTAAAATCCCAAGACAACCTCACTTCGAATTTCTCCATACTGGTGCATTCCCCAAGCCCGGATGCTCGTGGTATTTTCTCTACAGCCCTTACTGTCTGTACCTGTAGTTGCTAGTCCTGGGTGAATACCAGCAGAATTCAGCTGTTGAGGAGGGATCCCAGTATTCAGTCTTGTGCTGTGGATCGTGGGGTTTGTGTTTTGAGTGTCTGTGGACCACCCAGTTTCCTGGGAGTGTGCAGTAAACCTCCCTCAAACCCTGTCTGGGCTCGTTTTGGCATAGAGAATACTTGTATATAGTAGTGATTTCCTTTGTATTTTAATGGTGACGATGATGATTATTTCTGAATTAGGGCTAATGAGATAAATACTTAGTTCCTAATGTTTTCTTTTGTACAGAATCAGATAGATCTGAAACAGCACCTTAAACCTCAGTGTTGGGCTCTCATCACTTTTTTTTGTAGAAAAAACCCAGACGTTTTCAATACTTGGCAAAGTAACAGGGCAGAACAGAGAGCTGGCTGGGTAATGGGAAAAATACTTAAATCTTTTTTGAAAAAATGCCAATGTCTATAATGCATTTTCAGTGAATGACTCAATTGGTTCTATTAAAGGAAAAAATATAATGTTAATTCAGCCTAATATAACTTACTCTATTACCCATCAACTGATAGGCTTTGAACCTCCTCGTATTTTGCTTTCCTATTGCTAATTATTGAACACAATGTTTAATTATCAATTCCTAAGAGTGGATATTAGTATAAATCAGGGTGTAGCTCCCTAATTTTCGTGGAGCTCCATTGTTTTAAGTGAGTAGGATCAGGCTCAATATGATAAGGAAGGAGTTAGGTGCAAGCCAGTCAGAAGGAGGCAGAATATGATTTTATAACTGAAATGGTTCTCACCTTCATTTGTGTGGACTTCAGCACATTTGCATATGTCCTCCTGTGTGTACTCAGGCTCAACCTCTAGATTTGCCTGAAATAAAATGTAAGACAGTGCGCTGCAAAATAGATTCTGCTTTGGCTGGAGAGAAAAGAACATTAACATGATATTTATTGACTTTACAGTCATAATGTGATATTTATTGACTTTACAGCTCTTGTAAGACTAAAAAGTATGTATAAATTCTGCAGTGAAGTTTAATTGGTGACGTTAGATAGCCCTCAGCCTCACTGAGAACAGGGGAGATCTTTCTTCCATTGAAATAATACGAATGGTGACCCACTGGCCATGCAACAGTTAACACTGACCATCTTCATGTCTCTTTGGAAAATGAGAAATCGCTGTTCCGAGTATTTGCTTACAAAAGCATTTCTCAGACTTCAGGCTGCCTCTCTTTCCCTCTCCGTCTCTAGTATATGTGTAATTGTTTCAGTAAGTATGTACATCATATATGTAAAAGGGAGAAGATGGGCATACGGGTATGTGTGTGCGTGCATGGAGTAGAGGTGCAGGGAAGGGTGGGATGTTAAATGTATATACATGTAGGGGTCTGATGGTATCTTAGATGTATCTGTGCATACGTATGAGCAGAGGCAGCGAGCAGCTGATAGGAAGCGCACATCATATCTAAGAAAAATCGCCTGTAAAATTGCAGGCACAGGAGGGACCTGCACTGAGGTCACCCGGAGATCTGACTCTGGTAGAGCACGAGGTCTCCTTCGCCTCTTCTGGGAGACGCTTGCTTGTTTTTCCCCTCTGCTCCTCCTTGTCTGCCCCAGCAAGAGCTGCTGACTGGGGAAGGCCACAGCATCCTCACTGCCGGGGGGATTTTAAGGGCACGTTGGATTAAGACTTCTCAGATTATAGCTGAGCCTTGACTTGGAGCAGCAGAAAGGGACGAGCTGACCTGTCAGAGGCCCTTCCAACCCCATTTTGTCATCTCAGAAGTATGGAGGAGGACAAAACCTAAGGAAGAATAATGTGCCGTCAAAGTTCGCTGACGGGTCTGGGGGAGCGGAGCGTTGCCCCTGCGGTGCGGCGAGCGGGGGGGCTGGCAGAAGCCTCTCCGGCAAAGGGCAGGGGGTGCAGCCAGACCGGCGAGGAGCAACAGCAAATAACAAGTTCCATGATCTCAGAAGGGAAAGGAGAGAAGGACGTGGGTCATTAGTCAAACTAGCAAGTCAGGTCAAAGGTAGGAGAGTCTTGGTTTTTCTTTATTAAAAAAAAAAAAGGAAAAAGTGGTGTGTTTTGTAACATGGAAGAAAAAGGAGAACATAGAGGGGATGAGAATCCTGCAAGGGACTGCAGAAATGGAGCAGGATCATGGAGGAGTTTTGGAGACAGGTCAGAGGCAAGAAGTAAGCAGTAAAAATTATCTGTGTGACAGAGAGAGGGAAAAAGAAGGTATTTCAGGAGAGAAAAGGAAAACTAGAGAGAGGGTAGGACAAATACTTGGTGTACAAAATCAGCCAAAGTCATCCATTTCAGTAGCTTTCTTTTAGCTACAGCAGAACACGTAAGATGCTGTGTCTTGAGGCAAGTCAGGAGGGGACAGGAAGGAGGGGAATGAGCCTCTGGGTTTGCTGATGTGGGACACGGGATTGTCCAGGCGAGATTTGCTTGTGTTTGACAACTAGATGCATTTGGCTAGGAGGCACAGCAGAGCTGCTGAGGAAGAGAGAGCAAAGGGGCTTCCAGAGTCTACCAGCTATCGAGAAAAGCGATGGGAAGCATATGTTGGATGAGCCGAGGGTTGTGGAGAGTCCAGCAGCATTCAGAGTCAGAATGCCGGGCCACACAACCCAAGTCAGGAGGAGTAAAGCAGAGGCAGGTGGGTGAGAAGACTGAGAACAGATCAGTCATCCTTGCTGAAAGACTGGAAGTCATCGAAGGGGCGAGGTGATAATGGCTGATGTTGAAATAAACCATGTGATGTGTCGTAGTGTTAAAATGGGGGTTTCTGACATATTCATCATTTCAGTTAATGCAAACTTGAAGTGCTTCTGGTTCTCACCATGGCCTGGGCACTTCCCTAGCCCTCATTTCCACGTTATCAGAGTGCCTTACTATCTTTAAGGTAATTACCTGTGCAGCAATATGGGTGGTAAGGAATTGCTATCCTGTAGATAGGGAACCGAGGCGTGAAGCAGAGGAGTAGCATGCCTGCATTCCTGCTGCAGATGGAAGTGAGAATTGAAGCCAGGTTTCTTCAGTCCTCAGTTAGTAGCTTAAACGCTGGCTCATCCTCCCTCTGAACTCTTGCCTTGAGCAGGAGCCACCTTGAAATCATACTTTCCACGGAGAAATAATTTTGTTTGGCGTATTTTAATGGCTTGTTTAGTGATGTTAAAAAATGAAAAAGTCCTAAGTTACTTTTGAGGTTTTTATTAATTAAAGCCGTAACTGTATATCTGCTGGTTGATGTAGAGTGACACTGCAGAAGAGGCGGGCAGTGTACCTTTCACTGATCTGCTCTGGTCTGTTTTTCAGATAAACCGTGAAAGCTGGTGTTCGCTGGAGCCATGTCCCAATTCTTCCCTGCTGGAACGCAAGCGGACGCCAGAGTCTCCAGGTGAGCAGCGTGCCGGTGGCGGCTCCGGACGAGCAGCCCTGCGGTTCTCCTCACCTTTTCCAGCCTTCTTTTGCTTCTTATTTTTGATATCCTAGCCTCGACAGGGAAAATACGTAAACTAAAGAAAATGTGTAATGAATCTGCCGTGAGTCATTGTTAGCACATGGTTGTAGCACTTGACTTGCAGTGGGCTGTGTGGTGTGTCACCTCCTTAAGTAATTTTGCATTTCAAGTACTCCAGTAGTTCAGTTTTTTTCTTTTTTTTTTAAATGAAAATTGGGGGACATAGACATGGTTTCTAGCCAAAATTATAATACAGAAATTTAAGAAGAAATAAGAAAGAAATTTAAGCTCCTGACTCCGTATTTAGATCCAGATCAGTGGCTTGATGTTATTTCTATTTTTTTTCCCCGGAAGTTGCCATGATTTCCAGGCTTCAGGAATCAGGAAGGTTGTTCAGAGAACATCATTCCCACACCCTGCCCACCAGCCATGTCCAGCTCCCAGCCCTGCCTGCTGGCTGGTGCTTTCTGGCTCTTCCACTGGGACAGAAAATCTTGTCTGGGCAAGTTTCAAAGAGGGTTTGGTGTCCAAGATAAAAAAAAACAAATCTTTTACTTTTGCTGGATTATGAAAGTTTGAAACGAATGGAGTAATTTCAGGGCCCTGAACAGTGACTTTGCTGGGGTTGTTCATAGAGAGGATGCTGCTTGCCTTGCGCTCATTACGAGCAGGGGTGTCACCTGAATCTCCTTCAATTTATCTGAGAGACTTGAAAGAAAAACAGGGTTTGAATCACTGAGTGTCAATGTGAAACTCAAACCCAATCTTTTCAGAGTGTAGGCAGAGAAGGGATAATGTGGGTGACTGACCTGGGGAGCTTATGCTGGGTAGGAGTTCAAGCTCCCATCAAAGTGAAATAAGGGCTTTTTTCTTCTAAAATAAAAAGAATATTCCTGTGTTTAGAATAGTCATGAACACTGAATGGCTGTTTCAGGAGTGTTTTATAGGAGAACCTGCGGTATCATCGTGCTGCTTCTTGCTTGCTTGTATCCCCAGATCCCATGCCGCTTGGTATGATATTTTTATGCTTCAGGCAAGAGTTACTGCGCTCCGTTTGGCTGCAAAATGACATGTGCTTGTTTGACTTGCCAAATCTGTAATCATATATTCATATGGCTTAATATTAGGTAGATACTAGTTATCTAATGCAATACCATACTATAGAAATGCAATATTAATTATGTAACCAGGTAGCTGTATATACAAATACGTATTAATGATTATAGTAATACGTGTCTGTAACACAAGCACAATGAGGCAGGTTTCTAAGTTGATTAATGTGTTCTCTGGTCAGACTGGAGCAGCAGGAAGATCTCAGGCTCTGCAGGTTCTGGCCTTTCTAGAAATAACTTCCTTACTGCACGTGCATCCCTCCGGCTACGCTGCGGTGCTGTGCAGTGAAGGGAGGGCAAGAAGAGTCTGGGAACACCTCACAGCCATAAAACCACTAGCTGTGATAGTGTGGCTAACTTATAAATACACAACTTGATAGGGAATTAAACCTTTTTCACCTGCTGAATAATCCTGCTTGTAAGGACAGAGTCTTAAAATCTTAGAAGGTGACTCCAGAAATTGTAGCTTCTCATTTTCTTCAGTGCTTTTGAAATGAAATGCCTGGAGGAGAGTAGCAGATACATAGCTATCATCATGGAATTGGAGGGCTCAGCTCTGTCTTGGAGGACACAAGGGTTTGGAAAATGTACGTGAGAGAGTTGCTTGAAAATTTTCTTCCTTTGGCTTTTTACTATGTATTTTTTTTTTGCCTCTGCATTATGTGGAGAAGCGCGTTACCATCAGCATCATGCTTTTCACCTGCACCTCCGCGGCAGGCGGCAGATAAGCGCAGTTGCGCTCTCGGTGCAGGCTGTGCAGCGAGCGGATGTGTGGTGGGAGTCATGGTCCCCGTGCCACAGCAGTGCTGTCCCCGGGGCTCGCCAGCCCACGGCCGGGGAGACGGAGCTCGGCGTTGGGCAGTGTAGAGCAAAGAAAACACACCCAACGAGCTACCTGAGGAAAAGGGAGGGGAGAACCCACCCCTAAGCAACTGAAAATAAAGGAGAGTGGAGGGAAGAGAGGATTTGGGAATTAGTTTCTCAGCACAGATGACCTGAGGTGTGTGAGGGTCCCCATCACCTCTCCTCATCGGCCTTCCCCGACGCTTCATCTCCTCTGTCCCTCAGAGGCTCCTGCTGAGCCTTTCACTGCCTCTTGTGATTTATCGTCAGGGTGAGATATCCATCCCTTGGCGCATCTGGGCCGTCCCCACTGAGTTTCCACTGGAACGCGGCTCGAGCCCCTTTGTTTTTCAGTCTGGGCTGCAGATATGCTCTGCCGGCTGCCAGCTGGACGGCCGGCACCCTGGCCCGCTCCCTTACAGCTTCTCTGTCTCTTCTTTGCTTTTCCCTTCTTCCACCCCCCCCACCCCCCTTCTTCTCTTCCCCCTCCCTTCTCTCTCTCTCGGTGATGGAAAAGCAGTTCAGATTTTCCAGGTTTACCAAAAGGGGAACGGGACCAGGGAGCAGCCACGCCGCCTCCAATAAGTGCTTTTCCAATTCTCCACGGTGTGGAAACTCCTCTACGGGGTAATGGGATTTCCGACCGGCTTCAGCTCCCCCCGGCCCTAAACAGGGGCAGTCCCACTGCTGTCAATAACTTAACATTATTTTCCCCACTGTCGGCTGGGCTGCGGCCGGGGTGTTTGATAGCTGCTGTCAGGCGCAGGTTAAGGATGGGGAAGGGAAAAAGGCAGCTTTGAGCTACCCAAATCTCTCATCATGGCATTGATGTGTAAGCTTGGCATCGCCAAGGATGGAGTTCATCAGGTGTAATGTAAGAGTGACCCAATGTTTTATTGCCCTGGCTCCTCTCCAGGGAGCTAAGCATGTTTTGGATCTGTTTAGCTAGAGCAGGTTGCAATATAACACCTTTCCTTTTTTAAAAAATGCTAATAAATAGAAAATATTTTGAGCTGGGAGAAAAGAACGTTCAGTTATTGCCAAATTTGTCATTAATACTTTTGCCTGAAGGCTGAACAGATGAAATGATATAGAGGCGCCTTTTTAATGCAAATACCCGTCTGTTCAGGTTCTTGGACGGGAAGGGCTTGCGCGGTGGCTGTGGTCTGTTCCTGTGCTGCTGCTCACCCCAACGCAAACAGCTGGAAGCGTTTTAGAAAAAAGAGATGCAAGATGCTTATGCTTCAATTTCAGGAGTTATGCAAGCTTGACAGTTTTAAAAAACACTTAATTTTTGAATCTTAAAGTAGTAAAGTTTGTCATAGAAGTCAAACTAGTGTTTTTTCAGTGAGAAGTGTAGAAGAAGGAACAAAATAATCATCTGTTCTCTAAACTGGCATTTAGAGATGATTGATTTTAATTGAGAAGGAAAGCAAGTATTATCAAGATATTTCTACATTTATTAAATATGAATCTGAGTTTGCAGTTGCTGCAATCGATGGGAAACATCCTGTTATGCTCAGCGTGGGGTTCTTGATACAGAGTGTGTTTAGCAGCACCTCAAGCGACAAGGCCATGGGGCTGGGAGTGCAGGGTTTCTGTTTGCACCATGTGCTGCGCTGAGGTGTTAAAAAGGAGTTTTAAACTCTTGAATAAATCATTTCAAAATTTGTGGGCACGGTTTTGGGAGGCGAACACAGTTTATGAAGCTGTGTTTACTGTTGGGTTTAAGTGCTTTAATTTGCTGAGAGTATGCCAGTTGGATGTACGGATGCTACAGAACACATCGGATCAGAACTCTTTCTACTTTGCTCCTGCAGAATGTGAGAACTTCTTGGAGGATGGGCTGAGCAGCGTCTGTGCCTCGTCACAGGGCGTCCTTAAAAGAGAGTCCGGGAGCGAGTCTGACCTCTTCCCCTTGCCCGGTGATGGGATGGAAGACCTTGTCTTCGGAAAGGTAGGAAAGTCTGCTTGGGATATGGTTAAAAAAGCTCTGAGGCCTGATTTGATAAACCCGTACTGCAAACGCAGATCATCTTGGTTTCACTGGTGAGTCAGAAACCTGGAAGTGATTATCCTGGAATGGAATAGATGGGAAGGATCCGGTCCCTTCCTCAGCGACATGAGGGGTGTGTTTACTTGCAGCAGAATTCCAAAAACCACGTGCCCCTAATGTTAAAAAGATGAAACTAATTTTGACTGTCCAAAAGTAAATCAGGTGCCAGAGGAACAGTTGAAAAGGTGGATTTTCTTGCAAAGTTGTTAGGGGTGGCACAGATGATATGAAAGCCATCTTTAACTCATGTAACAGAGTTTTCTCTGGCAAACGATGACCTCTGCACTGACACCTTCAGAATCACATACTGTAATTCTCGGAGGAACCAATGTTTTTCTGTAAATTCAGTGTAGCTCCCTGGCTAGGAAGGAAGCACTCGAAATACTTAAGGCCAATGGCAATGAATAGTTTTGTTGCCTAGGCGACATACCTCTAATGCGTGCAAGTAGAAGGAAAATGTTTCAGGTTTGCTTCAAATCAGCAACAGAAGTCGTTACTAACCTTAGTCATCCCTGTGCCCTTTGGGTTGCTCACAGCTGAGGAGGGGGAAGAGGGGTGGGTGAGACCTGAGATACAGCGTCAGTCTCCCTTGAGCATCCTGCCGTCCGCAGCAGAGCAGCCTGAATTTTTTTGCTTTTTAAGAATCATCTTGCTGGTAATTTATATTCTTCTTGCCATAAGTAGATGATGAAAATGCGCTCAGAAAGAATATAGTGATGCAGAATCAAAGGGGATGTGAACTGTCTTTAGAGCAGCCATCACCTTGGGCTCAGCTCCGTGAAATCACGTGCCTAGGTTTAGCTCCAGCTTACCTCTTGGAGCAGGCACAGTTCCTGCTCTGCAAAACTAAACTTTTGGAGTAGGTTTTACACTTGCTTTCAGAGAAATATATTTAATGAAACAAAATTCTCTTTGCTTAAATCAAATCAGATGATATTTTCCATCGGGACGGGAAACACCACAGCCCGGGCGAAGTGATCTCATGAGCTATAAATGAACAGTAAAGTCATCCTTAATGCATGTGGCAGGGCACAGAACTCACCAGCCTCACCCTTTCCCATCTTACTCTCAAAGTGATGCGGGACCCTGGATTGTGAGAATATGAGCCTGTTTGGCAGAGGAGGAGACTGTCTTCAGTTTCCTCGTGTGGAGTGGCACGAATGATGACAGCCAACTGCCATTTGAACCTGATTTAATGCTTGTATGGGGATGCATGGGAGAAGAGTGCTGTGGGAACACAGTAAATTTTATATTGTACAAAATTTTAGCTTTTCCCCTTTCTTATGTGGAAAATTTGCTTCTCTAAATACAAGAAACAAAACTTAAAATGGATAGGTAGTGCAACATGGTAGGGATGCTGCAGGGAAAAGGAGGAGGTGGTGGGCAAAGCGGATCATCAGTTGCCAGTGGAGAGCGGGCACAGGGAGGAAATTATTTTCTTTGTAGGAAGGGAATTTCTTAATTTGTCAGCCTTTGCATTGTTCTTATTATTTGGTAGATTGCAGACTTCATCTGCAAACGGGTTCAAAAGGTTCCTGAGGTGAGTTTAAGAAGTTACTCAAAGCTAAGCTTGACCTCAGTCACTTTTTTTGTCTCTGCTTTGCTGACTAACTCGATCCCTGTCTCCTTTCTCAGAATTTATCTGAGTACCTTTTCTACAGTTGAAGTTATTTCTAGAAGGACCAGAGACACTAGTTTAGTGGTGTGAGCTTGTTCCTTAATTCAGCCTTTTTTTTTTTTTTTTTTTAAGGCTTCTGAGCCCAGCTGGTAAAAATGTGAGTTATAAATATTTTTAAGAACCACTATAATAAATGCTGGATTTAATCTTTCTTCTGAAAAATAAGACTCATGTCTTGGTTGTAGGTGGTTAGCCTATGGAATGGTACGATTACCAGATCAAATTGGGAAGAGAGAGAACATGTTTATGAACAAAAAGAGGATCTCAAACCTTTCAGTGTCATGGAGATTATTGTTATTACTAGTGCTGTTCTTGTTTCCCCTTTGTATGGAGCAAGAGTTGAACTTTTGTCTGTTAGAGTTGTTTTTTATTGTATAAATCACTCCTCCTCTGTTAACTGCTTAATACATTAAAAGAAATTTAACAAGAACCAGCCATTGTCTGTCCAGGGTCTTTGGGCTGCTTCCACAGGCATCGCTTGAAATTCATAGATCTTGAGTCCTGGTTCTGTCCCAGGACCATGAGGAATTGGGGTCTCTGAGGTCACAAAATCTGCAGCTACCTTAAACTGTCCCTGATGTTCAGTGCATGGTCTCCTTGTGTCCTATCTTTCTTTTTTCCGCTGTAAAAAACGCATGCTGAGCTGCGTAACGTGAGCTGCTGGGTGCAGAGAGCTGTAGCACTAAAACCTGACTTGTTTTTTCAGACTTTAGAGGCCGTTTGATGAAATCCAGAAATTGCTTCCAACGTGAGGTCTAAGACTTCAGCAAAATGTTTTATTTTTTTGCGTCAGCGCTTTATTCCCATGTCCTCGTTGTCCTGCTTTTCCTACTCCATCTCAGCCAGCCATCTGGGCAGGCTTTGCAACACCCTCCTGCCTGAATGATTAATGCTGCATAAGGTCATTTCTCACAATCATCAGGCAGCATCCTGGGGCGTAGCCCATGCGCTTTGCTCGTCTTAACTTTTAACCTGCCACTGAAATCCAGCGTTACTGGGAAGTTTTTTAATGTGCCCCTTGGGAAATAATTCAAACGAAAGGCCCTTGGGAAGTCAGGAACCCACAGATCATTGTCAAAGGAAGGGTTGCAACTCAGCCCCTTGAGTTTTGTTTAATTTCTGCCTTTGTTTTGGTTTGCTCAAGGAAACACACAAATACATAAATGTTTTGCATTTATTTTTTCAGAATTATTGTTTCTCTTAGAAGAAACAAATAAACACACCACACAAAAACCCCAACAACCAGGCAAAAACAACAAACCCAGAGGACTAAAGGTTTGGAGAGAGGCTTTCACCAGGGGAAGACTCCTCCACTCTGAACCGTAAAAATTATGATACAGTATTAATAGGAGGCAACTACTGAGGTTGATTTTAGAGAGCGTTGAGCCATAGGCAAATCCAAATAAGAAATGACTCTGCTAGATTATATATCAAGCCAACCAACGATATTGACTCCTTCAGTGCAGTGGTATGCCAGATAAACTTTAGGATGCCAGGGTTCAATTTTTTTCATCTTTTTTTTTTTTTTTTTTTAAATACTGTAAGACCTTTAATGTCTTTGTCATGTGGAAGATCAAGGGACAGAGTCAGTTTGTGTCTCAGCACTTTGCGTTTTTGTCACCACGAAAATGATTGAAAGAACATTTTAATGCTACTTATCAAGACCTCCTACAGAGGGAGGGATTTAGTTGAAGAAGTTATCTTACACCCCCACCATCCTAGTGATTTATCTCTATTCACGAAGAAGTGCATACATGTTCTTAGAAAACTCACTTTTTATGCCTTATCTCATTTCTTCTTACTAGCTTCTCACCAACTACTGTTTCTGAGAGCAAAGAAGATGCCTGTTAGTGCGTGTCTCTAAAGGCTCTTCTCAGCCCTGAGTTTTATAGTCACAGTTAAGGGTTGAATTCATTGGGGTGCAATGCAGTAAGCTGAACTTGAAGAAAATTAGTGCTTCTTTAATGTTTCATTTTTCCTGTTGGAAAAGAACGCATTAGCAAAGCATTTCTATTCTGCAAACAGGGTATTTTCTTACTCAAATAGGATTAAACAGCAATGCGTATTTACTGGCACTTGACCAGGTAGCTACATAGGTGGCTACAATATAGATATTTCTTAGATGTGCCAGCCACACTTGGCTTTTTGCAGATACAGTTCTGGTCTTTCATATTAACTATTCTGCTTTATTTAAAAAAAATCATTTAAAAGAAAAAATAGTTTTAGAGGAATAAGCATGGGCCACAAGTTCAGGGGAACGGTTTATTGTGTTCTGTAGTCAGTCTGATGCTCAAAGTAAAAGTTAAAATGGACCAAATATATTTCACATTTTTCAAATATCTCTTTGAACTGCACTTTATGATAGAAACCTTAAATCTTCCCTACTAGGGAAGAGGGTCTACTTCTGCCTTTTAAACTGTAGCAGTATTCTCATATGGGAAATAAAAATTTCTCTTTTTACTCTAATCCCTCCCCATATAATTTGATTTCTGCACTATTGTCGCTGGACTTGCATCCGAATGTAATGTTTCCGAGCTGTCCCACCCTTCCCCTGTGCAGCTGGCGGGTGGTCCTCTCTCCTCCTGCCGGGCTGCCCTAACGTCTATCAGTGTTTTCCTGTGTCTCAGAAAAGGGAGGCAGACTGTTTCCTCTACTGAAGGAGTGTTATCCACAGAATGACTACTTCATTTGTCTGGAATTAAGCAATTCAGTAAGCGCTCATCATGACTCACACAAACATCAGATTATCTTGAATAATGCCAAAGTCGTCAAAAACTTTACAGGGCATCCATTTCAGTTCTCTCTTGTTTTAATCTACACTTCGTATTTAAATATCTGTCAAAGCCAACACTTTATGTCACAGTATAAGTTTCCTATTATTTACATAAATTCACCATTAATATTTGACATTCCTTACCATGAAATGAATGCTTTTGGAAGGATGTGTTTTTAGTGTGTTATTTAATATTTTGTGTTTAAAAGGTATATTGTATGTTGGTATTGTGTTGTGGATGCTGTCTTTTTTTCCCCTCTTTTTTACTTTGATGGATGGAAGAGGAGAATTAGTGTGACAGCATTTAGTTAAACCACCTTAGGAACATTATTATGTACCTGTTAAACCAAAATAAGAATAAAAAACAGTCAAACTTGAATTAAGACTTCCCTCTAAATTGTGAAATGTTGGATTAGCGTATTTCTTGAACACTTCATTTTCTTTTTGTTCAGTTTAACAAGACACTTTTAGCTTATAATGTGTGCCCATCAAAACAAGCAGAGAAAAGCAGAGTGCCTGGAGCATGTAACACTGCTGGGCTTGAACAAAGTCAGGGGGGGGGGATCGGAGGTGAGGACTGCCGTGGGGCAGCACCGCTCCCGTCCACCCTGTCCGGTGTGGGGTTTGATGCCCGTCTCTCCTGCCGAGATCAGGATTCTGTAGCCCGTTTCCCTCTGCCAGATGAGAGCTGACAGCCTGCAGCTCCTCGAGTGCTCAGCTTCTGCTGAGACCCACCGAGCCTGCTATTCGACGACAATTAACCGCTGTGGCTTTGCTGAATAGTTTGTTCTATAAGCTCTGGCAGATCATTCTGCCTATTATTATTTTAAATGATACAGCACAGGGCTCTGCAGGAGAATAAATTGAAACTTCCCACATCAGTCCCTTGGGGCAAACACCATTTCAAACTGAAGGTGATGTCAGAGGGATGCTTGTGGGATTTTGTGCTAGCCACGGGGAACGCAGAATACGCGCAGGCTCTGCTCGAGCTGTATGGTCAGCATGTGGCCTTTGGCCAAGGAGAACCAGTTTGACCTCCACTTACTGCTTTTGGAGCAAACTAAACCAAAAAATTGCAGTATGACTGGAGATCTGTAATACAGGGTGGCTGATCCTGTGGGATGATGTTTTTCAATTACAGTTGGACTTGAAAAGTGCTGCAAACCCTGGCATTAACTTTTTGCTTAATGGAAAGTAGCGGGGGATGGGGATTTAAGCTTTTAATTTTTTCTGTCTGTCTTCTACTATTGAATAATTGTCCTTTTTGTGCTGCACGACGCAGCGGAACAGTATGTTTCCCATGAGTTTTCATGGTTGAGACCTACAAACCCATCCCAGGTCCCACAGGAGGGGCTGGCGTGTGTCGTCAGGAGTCACAATGACCCAGTTCCCCATTAATTACTCTCCGCGAACCTTTGATAGTTTTATGGCACCTTGACCGATAACAGGTTTAGATAGAAACAGTGAGGGGTGCAGGGTTTGCTGTGCAGGGTGAATGTGGAATTGGAGAGGGGCAGGCAGGCAGAGGACCCGAGCTGCGAGCCCGGGGTTGTGGCAGCCAGGGACCTGCGGGGGTGGAAGAGATTGCGCTGTAGAGCATTTCAACTTCTTTTGAAAATAGAGCTAAAAGTTGCACTTCTGTGATGGTTAATTTACCTCGTCCTATGAACTAGGATATCTCTCAGCTCATGTGAAATATAAAATATTTGTATTTATTTAAAATGTTAAATGTATTCATTTTGTTGGAAGCGTTCAAGATCGGGTTGGATGGGGCTTTGAGCAACTTGATCTGGTGAACCGTGTCCCTACCCATGGCAGGGGGGCACGACGAGATGAGCTTTAAAGGTCCCTTCCACCCCAAACCTATGATTCCTGAACGATTCTACTCTAATAATTGTATTTTTAATTTTCCTTATCCGCAGCAGCCTGAAGAGGAGCAGTCTGTGTGTGATGTCACCAGCTCCAGTTCCTCTGCGGATGACACCATGTCCCTGGAGAGGAACTCATCTCTGGGCAGCGACACGTTCCTTCCCTTCCCGCCGATGGTGAACTTTGGCCAGCCCAAGGACAGGCACAGCCTGGATGGCAGCTGCACCAGCATGGTGGCTGCCGAGGGTGGAGAGAAGGAAGAGGAGCTGGACAGCATCACGGATGTGCCCGCTCATTCCTCCGTCTTACGAAACTCCATGCGGCCGCTGTCACCGTTCCGTCGACACAGTTGGGGGCCAGGGAAGAACGCCACCAACGAAGCAGAAATCAATCAGAGGAGGTGAGTGAAGAGCTGCTTTGATTTACTTTGCACCCACTCACGCATGTTTATCTAAGCCTTGAGCTCAGCGTGATAAAACAGAAAACGGAGGATGTCACTTTTGATTATTTCTTTTTTGCTCAGAGGGGTGAAGATAATTTCCTAACATATGTATGTTTGTTTTTTGTAAATTAGCTTTCAGGATTAAAGTACTTAATACCTACAGTACACTCCAGCCTTCCAGAGCGAATGGCAGTACCTTAGGACAGGTCTTTCGTTTGAACTGTCACCACCCCTTTCCATGCGAAGGACCTTGTTAAAGGATTTATTGGAGTGTTAAATCTCATTGACCACAAAATAAACGTGACCGTTGTTGCTCTGATTGTATTGAGTTAGCATAGGCACCAGGGTTTTAAAAAAAGGTGTGGAGGCTCCTGATTTGGCATAGTGGTGAGATGGGTAGTCCCTGTTTCACCAAACTGGTTCCACCTTGGTCGGTCATGGACAGTAAGTCCCATCTAACTCATCACCGATGTCCCCGGTGGTGCCCAGGAAGATTCGGAAGGGAAGTTTTCCCTGTTGTTCTTTCAGAAGATACAAGAGGGAGAGGTGTAACAGCCATATGAGGGTGTAGATGCTGGTGCCAAGGGCCTGTGAGAAGAAAAGGTGCTCAGACCCCGTCTCAGTGGGGAATACAATGAAGTAAAGGAGCACGCACACCAATACAGAAGTTGGTGTAAGGTTCCCCGCCGTGCTCTGCACTGTTTGGCACCTGGGCTGCCTGACGCTTGGGGTCAAACCCTGCGTGTTCTGAAACCAGCAGAGGTTTGGCCAGTATTTTTAATGTTGTTTAATGCTTTCAGAGCAGGAGTGGCCAGTTGTTTTAGCAGAGTTGGGGCGCCGTATCCTTCCGTCTCTCCGGTGCAGACCTGCAGCTTGCGGAGGCTGCAAGCCCAGGCGTGCTGCGCAGCGCCGCTCTCCGGGCTGCCCGCTGCCGTCTGCCTGGCCATGGGTCTGCTTTTGACATAAACGGAGCTATTGCATTTGGTGATGCCTTTGAAACAGAACTGGCCACTGACCATGGATTCCTGATAATGTGTTACTGGGCCACTGGGATAACCCAATGGGAGGCAGCAGCCTCCCATCACAGAGGTACGCGTCCTTTACACTTTAGGAGTTGTTGGTATCACTGAAGGAATGTCATAGGCACTTCAGATTTTAAAGCCAACACTGAAAAACATTCAGGACCCTGTAAGTAATACAGGGTGCAAGATTATTATTATTATAGCAGTTGTTATTGTTGTTATTTGCTGCTGGCACCTTTTTTTAGCTTCATTCCTCATCCCCGGGTGATATTTCAATAAATAAAGTAATACTTATCTTTTTAAAGCTACAAAAGAGTCAGCATAAGGTATACGTGCAGGTTTATGACAGAATGAGTCCATAAGCTCATAACCTCATTTAGAGAGATTTATTTTTAAGTGTAGGACCTGTTATGTAAGGATTTCTGAGGGTAGTAAACTGCATAGCTGGCAATTACTGCTAACACTTAACAGATGGGGTTAAATTCTCCTGCGTCAGACTTTGGAGACTGGTTTTGGTATGGGAAAATACATTCATTGTAAATGTAAGAAAATTTGAGTTAAAGGAACAGTAATTGTTCTCATATGTTCTTACATACAGCTGCTGCTACATAAGGATAGCTGTCACATGAGTTAATTAAAAAGCTGGCTGAGTCTCTGCTGCTGATTTGGTTCCTTTTTGGTTTGATGTTTCTGTTACAAAGAAATACGGATTATTTGGGTTGATTTTTTTATTTTCTTCTTTGTTCTTTTCATACGTGGCTGTTGTGATGTTGAGATTCTCGTTGCTTAGTGAGCAACAACAAATACTGAGGAAGTGAAGACCAAGCAAGTGTCTGTCATACAAATTAGTTAAATTTGGGGTGCTTGCTTACTCATTTATTTCACGTGCAGTAGATACTTTTCCATTAAAAGGGGAAAAGCCCTTACTGTAACCTGACTTCTGCAAAGCTTTGAAGTAAAGTAGCACAGAGCACAAGCCTTAGCGCAGGTTTGTCCTGCTGACGGGCAGTGCCTGTGCTGCTCCCACTGCGCCTTGTCCATGTGTCCTCTCCTCCTTGGGGCATTTCTCTGCTCCGTGGGTGAGTGTGTTGCACTCGCTAAATGAGCGGGAAGTGAACCAAATAAAGTGCAACTGCCGCCCAAACCAACCCAAGGATTAGAACTGGGCTGCGCAGCCGGGGAGAGGAATGGAGTGGCAGGCTGCACGACCAGCCGAGCGGTAAGAGATGCCTCCTGTCCCAGCAAAGGCTCACAGCCTGGTCCAGCTCCCATCCACACCAAAACTGGTCTTTCCCCAGATGGCAGAGGTAGCAAAGTCAAGCTTAAGTAGAGCTGCTGATACAGGACCCAAGGAGCCTAAGGAAAAAAAATCTTTTTTTTGTAGGATTTGGTCTTTTCCAGCATTACATGTTTGCTGTTTGTAAGAGGGATGAGCGTGAAAGTTTGTTCACAGAAAAGATCAGAAAAAAATGTAATCGTCTTAAAATGTGTAAACATGCTCAGTTCCCCTCTGCTTCCCCTCTCTCCTCAAATGCACTCCCTGGATAATCCTCTTGTCTACATTTTGCTATTAAAAATACAAAGAAAACTAACAAGGCTGCCACAAAAGGATGTTCATCCTTCAGTTAATTCCTGACATTCATAGCAGATCCGAAATGCCTGGCTTTCAACAATGATGCACTGTTTCCAACGTTCGGGTCCGAGGAAAGAAACGCCGGCACTTTTCACTGGTGGATTAAGCACTGCAGTGCTGGAGCTGGTGTTAATCATGGCTGCTAACAGGTTCTGTCAAATAGTTTGTCCTTATCTAAACTTTAAACTGGCCTGGCTTTGGCAGCTGCCAAGATGCAACACGGTCAGTATCTGTGAAACGTTCTTTCTGTACAAACACCCTCTCCCCCAAAAAAACCCAGATTTATTTGTAAAAGAGTGAGAGAGGAGGAAAGGAAAGACTCATTACTTCCTTTATTATTTAAGTTTGTGTTTTCTCTGTATGTCCATTCCCTCTGTTGTTTGTGTGTTGAGGATATTATTCCTTCAGCTGCCATTTGTTCATTTTTTTCCGTTCAAGCTGCTGACCACTCTCCATGATTCATTTTCAGTTCAATGCGAGTTCTGGGGGATGGTATAAAGAAGCCTCCCATTCATAGGAGAAGGTACAAAGCCAACTAATGTGACTAACTGTTTTGTGTTTGAATGTCTACTAACTGCATACTGTCATGTTAGTAAGCCTGTAGTACCTCTCAAGGCGTTGGCATTAGATCTGTGCATCCCGCTTGGCTGCTTTCCCTCTCCAGTCTGACCCAGGGCAGTTCTTCTGACCCGCAGAGCCCATGCTCAAGCCATTTTCTCCAGGACAGTATGTTAACAACTTGGAGAAACCTCAGATACCATTTTCGCGGCCTTTGCTGTGCGTAAAATTTGGAGTTGTATGAAAATAGTTGTTTACCTGAGAGCATGTGCGTAATTTGGATTTAAAGCGCACCAGGGGCTCCTGCCAAGGCTTGCAGGAGGGGCACCTGGGGAGGGGATGCATCAGAAATGATCTCAGAGTTGGAGAAATACTCTGCAGATCTGCAGCTGATTGAATTAAATGGCTTTAATTTTGCTCTTTTGCTGTTTTCTAAAACCATCTTCCTAAAAAATAGAAAATAAGTATGCTTTTCTTTACTTCAGTGTGTGTTTTTCTTCTGTATAGCAGACTTTCAGTTCCTCATCCATCGTGCAGATAGGCATTTTCACTCATGTAACCTTAGCGCTATCTATTAACATATAAAATAGGACACTTCATTTATGACACAGCAGACGGAGACTCTCCAGACTTACACGTTTTCAGACTGAAAAAAAGAAAAGTTTAACCTCTCTCCTTTAGTGGTTCGACCTCTTCTCATCTTCCACAGCCTACTACCTCTCCTCCCATGGCACGTTAACTCGGGATTTCGCTTCCCTTGAAATGGATGGGGTTACGTGTGTCTGTGTGTGTAAACAAACTGCCGTATTTCCACATATGAAACAAATGTTACCATGATGTTACTACCAAAGAAGTCACCATGCATCAGCATAAATGAAGCCGTATGAGCAGTGCTGTACAGTTCAGGAGAGAGTTCTTAAAAAAGAATTAAAAAAAAAAAAGGCACAAGAAAGGACATGGGTTTTTACTTCTACGAAGCCACTTTATTTGCATCACTGTTCTCTGGAGGAAGAAGTGCAGCGCTCGTCTCCTCAGCTTGTGCAAATGAACAGCTTTTTACTAGTTGTCTGTTAATACTGACACATCTCCTACAGTGGAGCCTTGAATCGTGATGTTCTGAAACAATGAGCTTAGACATAAGGAAAATGTTTCAAATAGGCAACCTAAAATACCTAGTTATGTCTGAAATGTGTGGTAATTCTTTCATAAGCGTTCTCTATTTTTTTTTTTCTGGCCTCCCAACCATTTTGGTATCATCCTCTCTAACCTTAGCTGCAGAGCAACAGTCTGAAACCAATTCCACCAGTTTATACTCTCCCACAGGGCTGATGTATATAATAGCTCGTCTCCCCCCTCCCCAAGTCGTTCTCTATAATGGCATTTTGCATGCTGTGTATTGATCTTGTTTGGTTTTTATGGTGTTGCCAGCAGATTGTGGGTAGCTCCCCAGCAGGACTGTAATTCTGTAAGATTCTGCTTTCCACAGCCCTTGCCAAGAGGTCTTTATCCTTCTCTGAGACCTTCTGCCTCTTACAGGCTTCCTCATACATGGATGCATGGCTCCTCTCCTTCCCTCCCTCCTCTTTTTTGCCTCCCTTCTCTGCAGTTTCAGCATTTGGCATTGTCACTGTAACAGGACAATGGTCATTGGACCTATTAGAGTGCACTATCTGGTGTAAATGTTACATCATTTCTTTAATGAGGCAAATCCACTCTCCTTCAATTCTTACTTGACCACACAGGAATTACTGACTTTTGCAAACAAGTCAGCATAGTTCCAAGGGTCCGCCAAGCACAGTAGCATTGGGGCCACAAGTGGATGGCTGGGAGGAGCACAAAGAGAGGAAGCATGTACGATATCTTCCTCAGGACACTTGCTCAGCCTCCATCCAGTTTCCACTGGGTAGGTTTTACTGACCTCCCCGGGGTTGGAACCCAAACCTGTGAGTGCATACTGAGACGTATGGTGGAGACGGGTTTACTGTGGCTAGGACTTGGTTATTTTATGATCTCAGGCAGGGATTTGGTCCCCCTGTCTTTCACTAATACTTCACTCTGCCACCATGGTTTAGTTGGATGATGATGAATTTCTTGAAATATTGACATGTTATGGGAGGGTACATCTCCATGAAGAATGCTTATGGCACTGTGCCAAGAGCTACTGGTGAAGCACACCTGGAGCTTTGGGGTGTAAAGATACTTCAGGTGTGTCCTCACCCAGTTAACATCCTGAGTAAACCAGGTAGCAATTTTCTGAACTCCACCATTGAACAACAACTGTCAAACCCTTCCTGAATGCTTCCAGTGTTGTACTGTGTGGGGGAACCATACAAGGACTTGGCATGGGATGATGCAGCCTGTGGCTTTAAACCTTCCGCTGTGCCCTCTGAGGTTTCTGGCACTTGCAAGTCCTGGCCCAGGGATACTTAGGCTTGTCCTGCCCTGGAGCAAAGCGTGCTCTGGCCTGTGTCCTCTCCTTGGGTGGATCGCAGGCCGGGGACTGGGAGCATGACTTGTGCACTGCTGTTCCGGCAGATCTGTGCTGATGCAAAATTCCCTTCAGACGATGTATTTTTCCTGGACAGCTTTTCCAGGATTTGGGGATCCTTTATATACCATAGCTGACAAGAAGATTGATTTCTCTGTGTCTGCAAAACCTGCAATTGGGCCATGAGCTGACAGAGAAAAAAATAACAAAAGCAGCATTTAAAATGACAAATGAAATATTTACATTCTGTATTTGCATTCCTTATGTCTTTCGTGATGCAGCCTGGGACTCTTTTGGGGTATGGGAGCTGAAAGATCTAGTCAAAGTACTGTTTGAAGGTCGCTGATTTAATCCCAAGTTAATAGTAAGACAAGCCAGATTTTTTCTGCCAACCTCTTTAACTGATTTGCTGTGCAGAATTTAAGAACGTTACTCTCCTCTTATTTTTCCTAAGTGTAGCCTGAGGTTATTAATACTTGTATGGAGGAGACTTAAACGATTAAATATCTGTAAGGAGTTCTTCTTCTGATCTGGGAATGAGAGGTACCAGAAAAATACTAATCATTACTAACACAACGGTTGTGTGTGATTACTTATGTAAAATTGGCTTTGGTGTGTCTTAGCCTTGTTTTCTCCCAAAATAACCCTTCCACAAGGAGCAGTTTCTCCATTGCATGGTCTGCGCGCCGATGGGATCGGTTGGGGGGAAGCATGGACTGTCCTCCTCTCCATTTGGTGGTAACCTTGCTCACTTGGGGCACTCTGATGTGTCCTGGCAGCCAGAACGATGTAGTAGCTACTGCATTATTTCAGAGTTTGTTGGTTTTTATTTTTTGTTCTAAGGTATGCAAGAGTGAGAGTCGTTTAACATTCCCCTGCTGTGTCACAATCCAATAATCACAGCCCTTTTCCTTTCTTTGCCTCTTTTGATGTTCCTAGTTTGAGCTGGTGTCCCTCTGGTGTACAGTTCATTGCCATGGGTCCTGACTTTACTTGTAGAAGGTACGGTATAAATAAATGTGCAGCAGCAAAGGAGCACTGCATACACCTTGTTGTCAGCTTTTTGTGCGTGGTCTTCTCTGCTGCCGCTCTGGCTGAAGCGTGCACGTGTGCGTTTGCTTCGTCTGCTTTTTCAGCAATGCCATGTCGGGAATGGGTCTTCTGAGCTGGGGTGCAGGTGAAGGTGGTGGCTGCTTTTCACTGGCCTCGAGCAATAAAGAAGCTGCGCTGTTGGTTTGAGCTGCTCTATTCCCTGATGATTTTAAGGCCTGTTTTTTCCGCAGCAGTGATCATAATGATAATTGTCACATCCAGAGAATCAAAGCAAGAGTTAATGTGATTCAGCGCCACTTTGTTCTGGATGGATCTCATAAAGGACTGAAGTTTGTACAGACGTGCTCTTTGCAAACTGAAAGATCTATTTTCTTCTTCAAAGAGGCTAATCATGTAAAAACAATCTGATAGCCACAGATGAAGATTTCCCAGGCATTTCAAGCTTCTGTCTTCTGTAGGAAGTCCCGATGCTTGCAGGTCAGGTCTTTCCCTGATGTTGCCTAGAAGCTGGTCTCCCAGATTTTATAGCTTCTGATTTCTTCTGGCAGTTCTTGCTGGTTGTGGATAGAGCTATTAATCTCTTTTTCTGAAGACTAGATATTGAGACAGAAGTCAGTATGTCCTTCCCATTACAGATTTAGTTACATTTGGTCTATATATCCCCACCAATAACTACAGACCAGTATTACCAGCTGATGTCTAGTTTATGTGCTGTCTCACATTTGCAGTTTTGAGCTGTTTGTGTCACAACAAACTATGTGATTTTTTCTGCACTAATAACATCATTGTTTTCACCTTGGGATGCAAGAAAAAAATTGTTCCTCTGCCCTAAATAATCAGTAGGAATGTGACTGATTTCACTTTGCAAGTGCTTTAGAATAAACTTTCTAATGCCTGCTATTGATACACGTTGTTGAGTCAAAAATCTTCTTAAGGAGATTAAATTGTAAATGCCTCGATCAGTCTTCTTTCTCATTAACCAACATGCAAAAAGTCTTTAAAAATTACCTAAATCTTATTTAAGGTTTATTGCAACTTTTGCTTTGAAGATGCATATTTGTCAGCCACTTAATGCTTCTAAAGGAATGCAGAACTTGAATCGCTCCTGTGTAAGTCCATCTGATTTTAAAGGTCCTCTGGTTGTTTAAATACTCTGTACAATCTCTAGTGTGTTTTCCCTTTCATTTGCTTCCGTGTTAGTTAACTACTTATATGTCACGATTAGCCTCAAGTTGGGATATATATCCAGGATAGGCCTTGTTTCAAGGTAGCAGGGCTTTGTGTGCATAAAATAGGGTATTAGCTATGGAGTTGTGCTGGTGTAGCAGGAGGTGAATCTGTAAAGCTTGCAAATTAACCCAAACGGGCATTGCAGTGGGTTTATCAACGCTTGGGCACAAGGAGCAGGAGGGTCAGAAGCAGAATATCAGGGCCGAGAAAGATAAGAAGGAAATAGTCACATGTGAAAGATGGGTTGGTTTATGTAGGCGAGAATAGAGTGCCGGAGCATTTTTCTGTAGAGGTCACGTGTCCATCATCTCTATCAGCAGCTGTCTCTAGAGAGATTGGCCAAACCTTTTGTTACTACCAATTCTGCAAGCGGAAGTTTGGTATTTTGTTTAGCTTTGAGTGATTATGTCTGGCTCCATCGGACAGATGTAGCGTCATCAGCGAGTGATAAAACAGGATTCATTGGCTGGTGGAGACAACACCTGGTGGTGGTCAAGGACAGGCAGCACTGTGCTATACAAGGTAGTTTAATTTGGGTGTCTTTATTCCCAAGGAGAACCTAATAAAAAGCTAGCAAAGAGAATATATGGAAATATCAAAACCTTTAGAAGAGGTGTTTCTAGATTTTCCTGTGCACCATTCAAGAAGGAGAAAAAAAACCAAACCAAAACAAAAGAGTAGGAAAGCCTGTTGACCAGGAGTTTGAATGGTCGTTCTCAAGCAACAGTTGTGTCTCTTTAGAGGCACAAAGATGCTGCTATTTGTTCTAAAGAAAATAAAAATCCCTCTGCTGCTATCTGCAGTTGGTCATTGAGAAGTAACGTGCTGAGGAATAACATCAGCATTTCCTTGCACCATTCAGTTTGTGGCTGTGTTGTGTTTCACACTTGAAGGTGCTGTGTGCTGAAAGACACGGGTCCGTAAGAGCTTGCCGAAATCTAACCTCCATGGTTTCTCTTCAGTTACAGCCTAGAAGGCCTTGCTGGAGAGTCTGGTGAGAACAAGAAGCCCTCTACAAACTTGGAGGCTTCTTCTCTGAGCTCCAAAGACCTCAGACGGAGTCCGCTTACCAGCAGTCAGTGTGGGTCCCTGGCCTTGCTCACTGAAGAACTCAAACACGGGGAAATCAGAGACTACAATCACCAGGTAAAGCTGTCTGACTGTTGTTAGGTTTATAGAAAATGCTACATCAGAGTTTTGAAGTAATTTTCCCAAGTCACAGGTTCGCTGTGAAGGTTTCCACCCTTAAGGACAGATGGACCTTAATATTATGATAATTTCTGCTTATTTTTGTTAAAAGAAGCAATTACAGGCATAAACACTAGAAATACCCTGAATTTCCGAGTTTGAAGTTTCAGCCGTAGTATTTTCTGGGTTTGTGCCAGAACCATTAGCCAGCCAGTCTGTTTACCCCTTGGAGTCACTGCTGTGCATCAAGGCAGTAAGCAGGTCTTACAAGATCTGGCCTGTAAGAGCTGTTATGTTGTGACTCTCATATCATCTCTTGCTTTGAGGAATGACATTTTTGGGCAACACACTAAGCATCAGATACTTTACCATGTTGAACCACAGTCTGGTTATGCTTAGAGACTGGAATCACAGCAGTAATTTCAGTGGCCATCAGACAATTAACACTGTCCATCCTGGTAATATCCAAGTAAAATCTTGCAAGAAAATCAAGCAGCCAGGGTCTCTGTTTGTTGCATAATTAGTTGTCTTCACTTAAAAGACAAAACAAAATGTTGCTTTTCACCTATGTGACACTGGTTGCATTTTTTGTGGTCCTTGCATTTTTCACCTATTCTCTTATACAGAGATCATTTCAATTTTCCGCTGTTTGAAAGTGAGAATTACAGTAAACATGAGCACTGAACTGTGATCTGTAGTTGGAATAGCGCTGTCGTGCATGACATATTTGCTCAGTGTGGGTTTTTTTCTGTTTTGCAGATGCATCAAACATCGCAGCCGCAAGGATTTAATTTCTGTTCTTCCTCTGTTGCATCTCCACTGACCAAATCTATGTCTCTAATGTCAATTAGTAAACCAGTGCTGGACAGTGAGTAACACAATTTTCCCTTATACTTATCCATTCTGTCATCTGTAATATTAAGTATATTTTACTACCTTCCCAAGGCAGAATTTGCTAGTACCTGCTCTTGCTTTCCTATATTATGTGAAATATAGGTTTCACTGCTGCATGGAATTGTGGGTGGAAAGGCAGAACTCGTTCAGTCTAGATCTGTGTTTTGTTCTTCCCAGCATATCCCTGGTGTAGCAAGTTCTGTTGGGTTTCTTTTGTTTGTTTTTTTTTTCTTAATTACAGTACTGATACGAAAACAATGATTTATTGAGTTTGTTACTTAAAAAAAGAAAAACACTTTGAGTTTTGCATCCTTTCAGAATTTCTTCCTGTGATGTTGAGGTAAATTCCACTTGAAATCTTACTTTCCTACTTCTAGATTTTTTGGAAGTTGATATAAGGAAATTTGAGAATCTGTGTCTGAGTCTCTTTGGTTTTGTTTATTTTGAGCTAAATGTTTTGGGGCAGTTGGGTATAATTTATTGAATCACAGTCCTGAAGAAAATAATAAAAGAAAATTAGCTGAAATTTTTCAGTTTAGCTTAATTAAAGCAATAACAAGCACTTAATTTTGCAACTTCACTGAATTGATTCTTTCAGCTGAACAAGTCATTCAGAAGGCTGCAGCTGGATGTGCTTAGGAGGGGCCATGTTAACACATGTTTTGATTTTATTAATTGCCATCCAGAAACTATATTGACATTTTAGATCATGTCTTGTCAATCAGTGATGGTCTCTTATCTTTTCTTCTTTATTAACTTGCTTCTTCCTTGCAAAGCTGAGCAAGGAAAAGGTGTTTTTAAGACAGGCATTTTGTTCATTTAGGAGGCTTGCTGGAGGAAGCTCACAGAGATTGTTCTTTGTAGGAGACGTTTTTGAATTCCTCACCATCGTTTTTCCATGATTAATAAGTATGTGGCCTCATGGATGTGTCCCCCAGCAACGGTAACCAAAACATGGGCAGATCTGTCCTGTGGAAAGGCCCGCTCCTGCTCTGTGCGATGGCGCAGCCGCTTTCTCTTGGGGTGAAGGCCTTCGTTATGTTTTTAGAAGCAACCCCTTTATTGGCATGGCATCCAGTTGCTAACCAAACACCATAAAGAACTCAGCTGGCTCCCAGAACACTGGTGGCTCAGAGAGCCTGGTGGGCTGAGGCTTGAGACTTTCCTTTTGGCCCACGGCAGAGTGTTACAACAGCAGGAAACTTGTGCCGCCATCTTGGGATGGGACAGCTTGCCACCTGCCCTCTCTGCTCTGTCTTGTGACCCATGTTAAAAATGCCATCAGGACCTGAGCTGGTGGTAGACAGGTTTGATGACCCTGTCTTCTTCAAGAGTCGGGCCTAGAAGGAAAAGAGAAGGTGTGATAAGCAATCTAGAGGGGCTGTGGAAGAAATGGCAGGGTTAGTCTTCTGCTCCAAGGTGGATGTGGGTTTTGGAGACTGAAGTTAAAAATGGCTGACACTTCTGTGTGCTTTATTTTCTCAGTAGTTAATTTGCAACACCTCAGAAGGGCCTCATTTTTATAGGAAAGTGGTTTCTGAAAATCGATGCATATGAGGCAGTTGATGTGAGCATCCAAAAGGATTGCTCACCTTGAAAATTTAGATTATGGGTTCGCTTCGCAACTCTGACACTTTCCTGACTTTGGAAACTTCAGTAAATCACTTCATTCTTCCTCAGTCACTTTGAAAGAGGAATAGTGTTGCATGAGTTGTGACCGTAACTACAGGTGAAGGAGATCAGTGCCTTTTACAAGAAGGTCTCGATGTATAAATTCCCTTGTATCACGTAGGTTTGACATTCACGTTATTGCAGCAGAACACTTCAGAGTTATGCAAATATAAATCCTTGGTTTCATGGAGGTGAATTCTAGGAAAACTTCAGTTCTTCATTTCACTAGCATAATTTTGTGGTAGGCGTTAAAACAAAAAATTCTCTGATCCATGCAAATGTATCTGAATGGGAAGAGCACGACATGTTCTGCACAAAAGCTTCAAAAAACTAAATGCAAGCGAATAAACATGTGGAGGGCTTTCTCTTGTTTTTCCCTGTTTATTGTCATATGTGCTGAGGCAGGAGCAATTTCCAAGACATGCCAATTTCCAAGTTTCTCGCCTGCACTCGCTCTGATGTCTCAGATGTTCCAAGAGCTGCTGTGGCCGTTCACAACTGTTAATCCTTCTGCATTTTGTAGAGGGAGGTCACAAGAGCTGTTGGCTGGAGTGCTCGGAAGACTGCTTTCGGCTTTGGAATAGCAAATTTCCAGTGTGGAGCATTGTTGTAAAGCCAGGAACTGCTATAAATAAAACCACTGAAATGGAAGTTGAATTGAACTGTGCTGGAGGAGGTGGTTCTATTTACAGTAAAGTATTATTGTTCATCTTGACTTTCAGTCTAAATAGACAGTAGACTACAGAAGAAAGAAAGCAGTGCTGCCTAGTCGTGTTCTTCAGGTCTGGGACACTAGAACAACTTTTTTGAAAGGCAGTCTAAACAAAATTAATCCATGAATCTTGCTAAGAATTCTTCAATTTAAATGCCTTTCATTGGGTCCCTCTAGGGTTGTTCTGCTTAGCGGGAAAAGAGTGTACATAATTTTAGTCAAATTGCGTCTAGGCAAATGGCATTTATGGCCAATGGCTGAAGGAAAATTTCAGGGGAGTTTGCTTTGCATTGCTTGCATTGCTTTGGACATTCCTTGGGCAGTATTTTTATATTCTGAATTCAGTGTGGGGGTGTGGTATCAGCAATACAAAAAATTCTCTTTGTGTGTGGCTGAATGGACATGTTTTGTTCAGAGAGAGTCATAGTTGCTACTTCTGTCTCTTGGAAGTTTAATACTGATAAAGTCTTTAGCCTCTTTTCCCTGTTGTGCAAGCAAATTGATTTATTCGTGCCATGGAATGACTTGAAAGTCCCTGAATATGTGCGCTGAAGATGTTTAATGTAGATGTTTAATGCAGGACCCTTAGGTCAGACCTGTCCCAGGGGCAGAGTTTCCCCTGCCCTGTCCCAGTTGTCATTCCCGAGGACACACTGATGTGAGCGATGGGTATCCAGCAGCCTGACATTGGTCAGGTCACAGCTCGGAGGCTTCCACCTGTGCTTGTACGAAGAGAAAGTTTGGGAAGTACAGTCCTTGGGCATCTCCGTAAGAGGCTATGTAGCCATTTCAGTTAAGAGTGGCTAGCTGGCTCCTGCATCTCTTTTTGGAGAAGATTGTACTTATAAAGAATTGTTGTAAAGCTGCTGCTATGCAAGAACTGCTTAAAAAAATATATTTTTAAACAGGAATTACAGTAAACCCTTTTAATTTGCAAAGTTTGGAGACGAGGGCATGAACAAACAGCAGGGATTCCTGGAAAAGTGCATAGTACTGGAAGATAAATATAGCTTCACAAATTGGAATAAGCAGAAGGCCGAGCACTAACATGTGTGAGAAAAGATGATTGAACTCATCGTTAACCACTGATAATGGGAGATTTGATGTCACAGGCTGGTTTGGCACTGTGTTTGGTAGACTTCTGCCAGGCAAGCATAGGAGAGGGTGCAGGAGGGGGCAGTTTCTTTAAAACAAGGACTGTGAGTTTTAGAAGTCAGATGCTTAGTTTTTCTGTTTTATTTTGGAAGAAAAGAGAAAGGAAATTTAGGTGTCTCCTTTTTAAAGCTGGAAACTTTGAAGGGCATAACATTATCAAAATGTTTGGGGTTTTTTAGGGATAGAAGTGTCGAGAACCTCCCTGGATAAATAAAGTCAACACTTCAGATAAAGTATCCTTGATAATACCTGGCAGCTTTGCTGTGTCATTTAACTGCAAAGAGCACCATTAAACAAATATCTGGAGTTGTTCTAGTTTGATTCTCTGGCAGTTATTTCAGTGAAGCAGATGCCCTTTGTCCAGAGATCCACTGCGTTTATTGTTTGGGAAAATAACTGTTCACGTGGAAGTCTTCATTAGGAGTTCCTGTAAAAAGTTGACAGCGAAGATAAGAAAGCCTTGAACCTCCACTTATGCATGCAGTGAGACCTGCACCCTCTGAAACCTGCATTCTCTGGAGTTTGCACATTCTCAATTCTTTGTTTCTTGTGCCTTTTCTGAAGCCAGCTGCTTTGCAGACATTTCCTTTGCTTTGGTTTTAGTTTGCTTTGGCCGCTTTCCTCTCCTTTTTGTTATTAAACGCATTTTCAAGCATGCTCTAATGTCTGCTGTTAACCCACTTCTCAGCCCAGGGCCGAACGCGACCATCGAGACGGATCTCCTTCTCCTTCAGCATCTCTCCACTCATTCCTAAGTCTAAAACTCTCTTTTCTATTGGCTCTTCTTCCAGTGATGAGGAGGAGGAGTTGGATAGTAAGTAACCGTTTTCTATGCGTTGCAGCCATTATGGGTGGAAACATGGGCAAAATCTCGTTTTCTGCTTTAGACCTTGAAGTTTCACCTTGCAAGCATTGAACTAACCTTTCTGTTGCATGGTGTCTAACAGCATTATCTTAGTCCTGTATCTGAATACTATCTAATGGCAGAATAAAAAGATTATAATCCAAAGAGTCTTGTACATCAGCACTGTCACGTCGCATCTGGTTAGTTTTGGCCTGTATCCATGTGGCAAATATCATCATCTGCCACTCTGACCAGCAATACAGTCATTACCTTTTTATTAAAACCAGAATACTTCTCTTGCAATTGTTGCAGTGCACGGAGTTAACAGAAGAGGTAGATCTTTACCCTCCATAGGTGAGAGTGAGTATGTTTCTCAGTGGAAGTAGGAGAAGAGGAGAGAAACCCTGATCTTAAATTCTGAAAATCTTGCTTACAACTTCATGGTTCCCCTACTGAACAAGAAGCATACATTGCAGCCAAACACCATAAATCGTCAAAGTGTTCATGTCTAGGTTCTGATATTATAATCAGAATAGTTTTATTGGGAAACAGGCAAGTATTGTATGGTAGCTTTTTTTCCCCTCCCTCAAACTCCATTGCTAAAAGAAACCCAGCTAAGACAGAAGATAGAATTTAAATAATTTAGACTCCTTGTGTTTTTTTTTGAATTGGCTTATCAAAGATAGTTGAAAATGCTTCTTATTTCTTAAGCATGTTTTATTAGACTGTTGAAATAAACCAGAACAGATAATTCTCTATCTAAGGAGAAAATTCAGAGCAGCTGCATTAGTTGGTTCAAATCAAAGGTTTGCAAGGAAACTAGCCCACGTCCCTCATGTCCATACTGGGATGGGGGAAGCTGCTTTCCAGTCCAACAAATTTTGGTTGCTTCCTAAATTTAAAATATCTCCACACCATCCATGTTGTGGTTATCTAAATTCTTCTCCTTTCCATTCCCAGTCTTCACTGTGGGTTTGTCCCTTCCTACAAAGAACGTCCTGTGCTCTTTCCAGGTGTGACGCTACCCACTTCCCTCCTTCAGCTCCTTCCTCCTTCCCTTTTGCTCTGTCCTTCTCTTCTGCCTTCAACAAAACTTGCAATTCATTGTCCCCACAAAGTGAGCTGCAAACACACAGCTGTGCATTGATGTCGTGCTCCCACGGTAAAAAGTACTCTTAGCTAAACTTCTTGGTGGATTTTGTTTTTCAGTTCTTTTTTTGGGTTTTTTTGGTTTTTGTTTGGTAGGGTTTGTTTGGTTTTTTTTTTAAATTTCTTTTTGTTTGTTTTAAGCAACCAACCAGTTAAGTAATTCCCAATAGTCAGTTTAGGATATAGCAGTTTCAGGGGGTTATTGTTAGCTGGTATTTATCTTCTCTCCCTCAACAGTACTGCTGTTACCGATGAGCATTTAAAGTAATGTTGGATATTGTCTCAAACAAAGATGTTGCTTTCTTTACATGTGTTTTATTCCATCATATTTGAGGGTGCTGTGGTGACTTTTGAATAAAGCCACAGCTTTTGGTTTAGCCCCAGCTATTCATAAGACTGCTTTGGCAATGGGAATTTTTCAAGTAGTAATCCCAGACCAGTTTGTTTATTTTTTCACATCTTCAGGGTTCATTTCTCATGAGAGGGTGGATGTGTTAGCATGGAGATTGCACTTGCATTTCAGTTACTGTTCCTCAACCTCTCCATACCTCTTTTTGTCTAGAGTATGGAGAATTAGTTACAGATTGTTTGATATCGTGTATTTAAGATGTGGATTTCGGATGGCTGGACAAGCCAGTCTGTGCATTTTAGAATACCATATGAAATCATTTTGGTGGGTGATGCTTAAAAGGTGTTAAGTACACCAAAATTTGGCTGCTAGCCCAGATTCATTGGGCTTAGATAGCAGTCCTGGCCTTTGCACAAAACTAACTTCTTTTGTGGGTCGTGAAATCAGTTTTAGCGTTTCAGTTTGAACGTAGGCATGATAGAAGACACAAAAATTATGAAAATAAACCTTCTTTGCCATCTTCTATTTAAAAAAAAAATTGAATGTGAGAAAATGTGTGTTTTTCGATGCTTATCTTAAAGCTTGCAGCAGAATGTTGATCATATGATGTTCTATTGTAAATTGAAATATGAAATCATAATCAAGCTTTCACCTTGATTTTTCTCTGGATCCATTTTGCCTGCCAGTGTCAAGAATCCCCCATTTTTGAGATAAAACATGATTGCAGTAAAAGATAAATAGTACATAATTTAAGTTCCCGTGCAATGTACTTTCTCTGGAAAACAGTCACGAATATCAAATTAATACAGCTCTTGATTCCACCTTCATTCATATTTCTTACATTAACTATAAAGAAACAGAAAGGTTTGTGCAATATGTAAATCCAGTTGAACTGATGAATCTATTAAAGGAAAGACTAAGGAGGCTTAGCCCATTTTAAAAGCAAACTAGAAGTGAAACGTGAACCAGGGTCACTGGAATGTTAACCAGGGAGTTGGGAGTCTGTAAATTACTTGTGTGATCTTAGTAGGCACTTAGGTAGTAGATATTATATAAAAACCCAGCACAGCCAGGGAATTGAATCGTAGACTTCATTTGATATATGTTACATTATTACTAACTTTGTTGTATTTGGGATCATTAATTAAATGGAAGACGTTGCAAGGGAGGTATTAACAGAGATCTCCAAGCAGGGGTTAGGTAATGGGATGTGCCTGTATTTTAGTTTTTCAATATGAAGAAATGATATGTCTGACTCGGGCTGTGTTCACACTTGACACAGCGGTTAGGAAAATGTGTATTTTAGAATCAGAAGGCATGGTATTGTGCGCGCAGTTTTTCCTAATGCACTTACTGCTTTTGGATAGAGGACCATCTTTGCCTCTGATGTCAAATGGCTCTTTTGCATTCGCCCTTAGCTTTAATATGTGAACAGAATTTGAAGCCAAAGTACTGTTTTTCTTACAATGTATGTGCAAAAGCCTAGTAAGATGATCAGTCATGCTGCTTCTTGAGGTTCAGGTAGCACTGCGAACGGTACTTGTAATGAGGGCTTTTTTGAGTCCTGACAAGCCCAGTTACTCTGAAGAGAGCCCTCTCTCCTCTGGATCATTTCATCCTGAGTTTTCAGTATTCTTTAACGGTTCTGGTAAAAGGTATCAGCTACCTAATCTGCTCCAAATGCATTGTGCAAGCAGGTTTCTTGTGGTATAAAGAGAATTTGTGTCATTGGCAGGGCTTCAGCTTCATGTCAGAAGTCAGGCTTTCCTCAAGCACACTGTTGTGTGACGAAGCCCTAGGCTGGTAGTGTTTCATGGAAAACAGAATAAGGCTTCCCTTGTTTCCCTTATTCTTTATGAAGTGCTTCAAGATTTTGATGGGAAAATGAACTATAATTTTATCAAGCAGAAAAGTTTTATACATGAAACCCGGATGTGTTGTACAATACATTCTTTCTGGTAGTGTATAAATAAAAGCATTGTAGCAGAATGATTCTCATTTATACCTATTGTCATTGAATTGGCAGTTCTGATTCAGATACCCCATTTACCAGCAAACTTAACACAGGCAGATCCTTTGCTTTAACAGCTGAAGAATGATAAAAATACTAAGCAGGCTTTCACCTCAGCATCTAATTCGAGAGCACCTAAGGATACAGGGAACAGGCTTTATCCTGAACACATGAAATCTATTCTAAACACTCACTTCTGGAAAACATTTCCTCTTCCTCTTGAACTGTCCAAATATGCAAACTGTGTTTTTAAAATCAGTTGGCTAAGATTATAGTCTAACATGTCACCCCCCCCCCCACCTCTGATCTGTCTTTTCCAGGTACACAGGTGTTCAGCGGCCCCGCGGGTTCCTCGGTTCAGAGGTACAGTATTCTGGGGCTACCACGTCTCTTTTGGTGGGATTCGGCACTGGGCTCTGAGTTGGACACCCAGAAGCCTTCCTGGCACCAATGCATTTCAGCTGAAATCACAGGTCATCAGGCTTGTGAGAATCAGTCCCTTATGTCTAAAGGCTGAAGAATATTTTAGGCCACAGAATATGAAAGTCTGCTCTAGGTCCTAACAAGACTTTGTGTTTATTTGTAGCTAATAACAGGTTATTTATTATCAAACAATATCAGCTTACCCTGAGTTACATTTTACACTAAAAGTAGTTGTTCGTCCCTTTGGTTAATTCTGTCTCTATTTCTATAACGAAGGCCAAATTGATCACGTTTTTGTATGGTACTTTTCGTCCCTGCAAGCTGTAGGAGGAGATAATCTTTATGGTGGGTGCTGGCTTTAAAAGCACTTCCCTGGAGGAAGGACATTGGTGGCACCGAAGGAGCTGGGTGTCTGGTCTCTGTGTCACTCTGACAGCTTCGGCTTTATTTCGTGGCTGGGGGCTCTTCACGTCAACTCGCTGCTGTTTTCTCCTCCCTGATTTCATTTGTCTTTCTGTCATTCTGCTTTTGGTTTGCATTGTACTTCCTATTGACAGACTGTGTCCTTTTCTTGATTGCAATAATAATTTGCTCCGTAATTTCTTATTCTTCCAGAGAAGCTGAAGAAGTCATAAGTTTGTGCGTGTAAAGATTGGCAGAACATAGCTGATGTCTCAGAAATGCTTAAATCAATACAAATAACCATTGCTGTTTGTTCCTCGGTATTCTCGTTCGTCAGGGGAGGCTTTGCAGACAGTGTGGTTTCTGTAAAAGACACTCACTGCCTTTTCAGAGTTCATTAGATGTCTTCTGGAAGGAGATTACCCTTTAAAGGATGTGTGCATGTCTATCCCTTTCTGTCTGAAATACCGATGATTAAATGGCAAGGCTGACTGTGTGTCTGCAATATTGGCCACGTAAGTGGGCCGACGCTGCGAACTGGTTAGTGGTTATTTGGCCACAGGAGCAGCAGAGGGTGCTATGACATGGACTGGGAATGGAGATTGCTTAAAAACAGATTAAAGGATGCCTTGAAATATGTGGCAAACTGCTGCATTGGCATTTTGTCTTCACTTTGCCTTCTCTGGTGGAACACCACAAAGCAAATTGTGACTCTGTTGGATATTGGATAATAAATGCATTTGTCCTTTAAAAAAAAAATCTATCCATTTAATAGATGCTTTGGGAAAAAAAAAAAATAAACCCAACCTCTTTCTTTTTTGATTTTAGTATATCTGAAGAGAGCAGCAGTGTCCCCACTGGTAAAGGTGCAACAAAAGTCAGTCGCACCTTCAGCTACCTCAGGAATAAAATGTCCAGCAGCAAGAAGAGCAAGGTAGGTACTTCTTGTGATTTATACAGCCATGAAATACCCACAGGTAGCAGAGATGAATTCTCTACTTCAGTATGTTTGCATAGGGTGGTATTTATGTGTTTGCCTGACTTTCTTTTCTTTTTCTCTTCCTTTTGCGGGGGGAGGATTGTCTGTGGGGTAGCAGGGAATAGCTACATGGAATATCTTAGCACCTCAGAATTGAAGTGCATCTGAGGTGAGTTTTCCTGTGCAGTGTTTTTGCCTCTTTTCGCCACAGGATGAAGCTTCATTTATTACAGGCAGTAGTTTGTGCACCGTCATAAGTTATGGCTTGCAGTGATTGATGAGTCTTAGTTTTTACAGAACTTGAGAGGTCTTTAATAAAATGAGTACAGGAGCTGTAAGAAGGGACTGGCTGCTGAAGGTTGTATTGTGTTTCCCTTTTATATTTACCTTTGCCACAAAGTTCCCGTGGACTGCTGGAGAAGTTTCTCAAACTGTGACCTTTAGTGATGGCCAATATTTATATTTTCCCCTTTTCTCTGTCCTTGAAACACTGGGATTTAATTTGCTGAAGGTTAAGAGCTGCTCAGCACAACTGAATTTCCCGGGAACAGCATTGGTTAAAGAAATAATTACATTAATGCTAAAAACTTCACACAAACTGGCTGGTGTTGCCTTAGATTGTCCCCTTAAGATTAATATGTATATGTGGTTTTTTTGTTTTTGATTTTTTTTACTTGAATCTCACCTTGGTTTATCAGGTCTGACAGAAGCTAAGAGCACCTTACCTCACAATGGGCAATGTGTGTTATGTAGTTAGGTGACGCGTAGCTAGTATGTCAGTAAATACTATTGGAAGGCCCCTGAGACACGTAATTACATATTCTGATAAGCGGCTGAATAGCAAACAGGAAACAAAACGTGGCATAAATGTGGCTGGGCTGAAGCATGCACGTATGGAGGGGGGGTCACTTTTCATCTGCATGAGCAAACTTGGATTTTAGCCTTCCCAATATAAGCACCTGATGTTTCAGCCTGAGTGTTCTTCCCACACAGCTGGGTTTGTGTGCTGGCGTGGTCCAATGCACATTTTGATAGACGTTTTTGGAAGGTTGCATCACCTTTGCGGTGAGGTACCAGCTGGAGTGAGATCAGTCATCCTAATGCACAGTTCCTCTTTATGGATCTGCCTTTAAAGATGCAAGCTGCGAGCACGAGCGGCTCAGAGCTGCTGCTGAGCAGCTTTAAGTCAATGCTCTTCCCTGCTGCACAGTACAGTGTTAAAAAAAAATAAAATCCATTTATATAGAAACCTCTGTGCAAACCACTAGCGAGAAGTTGTGGAGCATGTTGCACAGCTGGTGAATGAGACTGGAAATTCGTTTCCTGGTTCTTGCACTTCAGGTGTATAATCTCTAAAGTAAAAACTGGATATACATGAATATATATATAAGTAAAAGAGATCTGTTGGGGACAGGTAATAAAATATAACAGACTGCTTTGAGATATTTGCTCTGCTTTTGTTAGATAGGTGCAGTCGGATTTCACTAATTTTATGGTTGTGCCTGAGACAGTTGGTAAAGAATCACTCCAAAATCCCAACAATGATACACACTACAAAAATTGCAGCTCGTTGCAGTTCTGATATTTTTACTAACTAAAAAGCCATAATACCATTCAAATTACAATTTATTCTCAGCTTGCAGTGGCATGCTTGCATTACAGACATTTTTAGGCCTTCAGCTGTACGTTTAAATAATGTGCAGCTACAAATTCTTGGGAACACTGATTTCTCAGAAACGTTATGGCCAATGAAAACCTGTAAGAGTTAAAAAGAAAAACAACAAACCTTGAAAGAGGAAGTTGGACAGGAAGAGTTGGTTTCTGCTGCTGTCTGGGCTGTCAGGAGGGAGAGAGGCCTCAACTTCTTTCCAACTAGTTTTTACTTTTCTCCAAACCTTCAGAAATGCACCATTTTCTAAGATGAACCATAAAATAACACACATCTGAACCTACTAATGACAACGGCTCGTTTTGAAAATGGTGTAAACAGTTATGTAAAAAAAACCCTGATAATAAAGGATGTTTGGAGTGGTAGCGGTAGGGGATACTGATGGGAGTTTGTGAATTCACCCAAGTCAGGTGTATACTTTGTCTTATTCAGGGATTAGTCAGTGAATCTCTTGAAATCAGCAGCATGCCGACCGATTCGTGTTTTTGAGGTATAAAACATGCTGTGTGTCTGTTAATTAGAAAAAACAAAAAAGCTCATTTTCTTCATTTTGGTAAAGAGTTTCTGGGAAATGACGACAAAAAAAATTAGCATGAGTAATTTCTCTTTTTCCTTGACTTGCGCAGTTATTAGGCTGTGCTCTACCACCAACAGCGTTTCATTGTGTAGACAGTAAGAGCTGTGTTTGAAAGGGGTAGCAGACAGGGAATATTGTGACCTGTAGAGCAGGAGGAGCGCAAGCACGTGAAACCTTTCTGTCTGGGATATCTTCTGCAGCACTTTGTTTACTGAAGTACTACAATAGCAACACCGAGGTACGTTAAAATTCACTTTTTCTGTATCCTGAACATCACAGCGGGTATGATTTACCACCCTCTGCCTTTTAAATGGGTGGTCTCTTATTGATTTGTGACTTCTAAAATATTAATCCCATCCTCTCTTGCCTGTATTTTTTTTTTTTTTTGTTTTAGTTTTTTTTTAGCAGTGGAAGCTAGTAGGGCAAGATGAAAGCAGTAGTAAAGTAGCTAAAATCATCTTCAAGGAAGTTAGCAGCAGTCGACCCGCCCTCCCCCTTTTGCTCAACTCCTCTCTGACTGCCATCCCCCCCCCGGGCCGGCCGTGCGGGCAGCGCTTGGCCATCGCAATGGGCTGATGCTGGTGGGGAACAGCTCTCCTGCCCCCGGGGGAAGGATGTCGATAAAATGGAATAAATTTGCCGAAGTACCTCAGATAACAGTGAAGCTAGTAGGACTTAAGCAATGGGAGGTAAGAGCTTTGTGGTGATTTCGGAGCGGGATCTGCTGCTGCTGCAGCACACGGGCTGTTAATCTGGGGCCATGCCACCGAGTTGCGGTCCGCGTTGTGTCCGTTGGTGCACGTCGGTGCAGGTTCAGCTCTGCTTCAGGCCGTGCTGCCAGCTCCGATAGCGCAGGAAAATGGTTTTGTTTTTAGAAGCCTTTTATTAAAAAACCCCTTCCAGTAACTGTCGCAGCAAAAAAAAATTTAAAGTCATGTTATGGGACCTTGTATTTCAGCAGTATGGCTGGCCTCCCGTGTATCAAGTTTGCTGTTTCCTCCTTGAAAGTGGTGCACCCGTTTCCTGTTTTTCCTGGGGTGGTTCAGCTTTAATTAAAATGTTTTTTACAGTGATTTTATGAAGACAGGGTATTATTCCAGACTCTAGAGTTACTAAAAACATCAGGTACGTTTAAAGTACAGGACCCTGAATCTTCTTTCAGCGATTTAAGCATGAGAGTCACAAGATCTGCCTTGAGCATAGGGTGATCTTTTCTCCTAGAGCTTCACAAGTCCTGGCCATGGAGCAAAACTCCAAGTGTCAGCTTGGTACCATCAGCCAAGGACTAAACTGCAGAGCTTTAGTTCTTGAATCCTCCTAGGCTGGGCATGGTTAAAGATGGGCAGGTCAACAGATGGAGAACGGAGCTGTGGAGGCTTACGTGGGAGGGGGTGGGTGATTCGAGCTCATGAATCCTCCAGGAAGCGGAGATGTGCCACAAAGCAGACTCTGCTTGGCAGGTTTTCTGCTTCAGACAGGATTATTCCATCTGGTAGTGCTCTTGGTTTTGCTGATCTGCAGAACAAAATAGCCTTTGGGGCCAGCAAACAGACTTTCTGTTTATGAGGCTTTGCGGGGAGAGACTCTGACACTGGCGTTTTGCCTGGGATGTGTTGGGAGAGGGGAGACCTTAGGCTGAGTTACTAATTATTGGAGTGTGTCATCAGAAGCTCAAGAGTTTCCCTTCTTGTGACTGCAGAGCTCAATACCTCTTTTAACCGCTTCATGGCAGTTGCTGACATGGGCTGCTCTGCAGCTTTCTGATATTTAGGCTCTGACGATATTTAGCAAAGGGCACGTGGCATATAAATAACAACATGCAGAGGTAAGCATACAGAAGCCTTTACCAATTTCTGGTTAAGCTGCTCTTTCAGATGCCATGAAATCTGCAGTAACAGTTAAAATACAGATCTGGAGCTGAATTGTGTGGTACAGAATTTGTCGGGTGGCACATAGAAAGACAAGGAATCGCTATAATTCAAATTTGGAGTTTTTCTGTGGAGTTTCCTTTAAAAATTGTTTGGGAGAATTCCAAATCCACAAAAGGCTGCAGGGAAAAATGTTTCAAATTTTTAGTATTTAGCAATTTGCTCTCTCAGGTAGTGGTAGAAAGGTAAGTAAAAACTCTGCTAAAAGTTGGAGAAGCTGGCTGTGCTTGTCACATTTCCAATGCTGAGTAGCCCACAGGTTAAACCGTGGCTTCCGGAAGACGAAGTAATCTTTTATGGTGTTGCTGTTGTTCCGCAGCCTCTCTGTGATGCCATATTTTGAGAGTTTGTGAAAGATCCATTTCCCCAAAAAGCTTCACGTAGTTACTTGAGATTGCATGAAACTGTTGAACAAGTTGCTAGTCAGAAGGAAAACGGAGGTGGAAATATCCTGGCAGTGATGCTGTACTGGCACCGGGGAAGAGCTTATGTTCTCCATTAAAAATGCAGTGGCAAAGCATGAGTCTGACAGGTTGGCCTTAAAAAGGAATGAAGCTGGACGTTTGAGACACGTTACACGTGGTGTTTGTATTTAACACAATCCATTGAAAGTGCTGAAGAGATTGATTAGAGCCCAGAAGAAAAGCGGCAAGTCATTAAAGCAAGCAAACAGAAAACAAAGGTGGAAGAAAATAGCTGCTTTCAGAACAAACTCAGTGTCATCTCCGCTGGTGAGGTACCTGCGCAGGAGGCTCTGCGAGTCAATAGTATGTTAATCCACATCTATTGGAGGCTGTAGCTGATTTTTTGTAACAGAGTTATGCAGACACATGACTGTTGTTAAGGTACGCGCCGATCGATATCGTCAGAGTGCCAAAGGCAAACACTGAAGAATCTGTAACTAGAGCATACACCTCTGCAAAGTATTGAGGCATTTGTTCATTTTCTTCCTGCAGGAAAAAGAGAAAGATAAAGAGAAGACTAAAGAGAAGGACAAAGAATGCAAGGAGAAGGAAAAGGATAAGAAGCTGTTAAACGGACATCTCTTCAGTGCGACCTCCGTTGTAGCCCAAGCAACCTGTTACCACTGTATGAAACCTTTCAACAAGGATTCGTACTACTGTGCAAGTAAGTTGGGGGGGTGCTTCCCCCTTCCTTTTGTTTTTTGTTAAATCTGACATGGGAAATGTGAACCTTATGCTTTATTTTCCTCTTGCTTAAGGCTGTGTGGTGGGATGGAGACTTGGGAGATAGTGATTCATGGAGCAGCGTGTTTCCTGATGGAAGTTGGGCTGGAACGAGTCGTGGCTGTAAGGAGGTGTCCTGCAACCTCCCTCATAGCCGGTGCTTGGACGTCGCAGCATCCCATGGGGTTTTCTGCCCTTGCTTGTTGAGATGTGTCACTCAGCTGGAGGACTTCGGTCATTTCAGCTGCGTGTTGTGCCTTGGGGCCGAGGTGCTTGGTTAAGATGAAGGGAGGATGGGGAAAGCTCGCTTGGATCAAGGCTTTTGTTTCCAATGGGGGAAAAAATGTCCCACCCATCTGTAGTGTGTATTGCTTTAGTTCTCTGAAACACTGCTTCGGTGAGCCCTCAGTGAGAACAGCGTGATACAAAAAGGAAATACTAACACTCTTCTCCCTTTATACGTGAATTCGCATCACCGGTCGAATGGCAGCTACCTGCGTGCATGCGAAGTACGTGCAGCACAGCGCAGGCAGTACGGGAACCACAGCAGCGGGTTGCTGCGAGATCGGTGATTCTGTTCTCTTTTCTTATCAGACGTTTTCTCATGCCTGTAGCTCGATAAGGTCAGCACCATTTGTGTGGTTAAGACCAGAATGGTGGCCGGTTTACGCAGTGACCCAAAGCTATGAAATACACAGACAAAAATGTATTTTTCCCACTGCAGCTCAGGGCTTTCCGTTCCTCACTATTAGTAATATTTTATACGCCACTAGCCTAGAAGAGATGAGTCAAAGCGTGTACAGGAATCGCTCCCAGGCTGGAGCAGGAGGCTCTGTCTGTGTCTGCTGCTAGATGAGCAGTGTAGAAAACGTCTCCGGTGAGCAGGGGAAGGAGCAGCCAGCTGAATCCCGAATGGCGGTTTTGAGTTTCCTGGAAGGGAAGAAATTTCAGCGAAGTTGTTTGCATCAGACATGCTCTGTGTCAGCCTGATGGGAAATGGAAAATGTCAACAATTATAAGCTCTCAAATGCATCTTCTCCCTTTCCCCACTCGACTTGCTTAACAGCTTCTGGAGCCACTTAGAAAATCAAATATATGCCAGTTTAACTCTCTATATCCGAAGGAGTTAGAATAATCCAGCAATGTCCTCTCTTTTAGCATAGATGTTCTTTCCTCGTTTTTCAAGGTATAACAGAAAAATTTTGGAAGTTTTCTGCATCAGTCAGGGATTGAAAGCCACAAGGAAAGTTTGGTCAGGGCCCAGGTTGTAAGCTCACATCCGAGAGTGGTCCTTTCTCCCGTCATGCCTTAAAATCAGCTGTCGAATGCCTTGGAGATGACGGACAACCAGCAGCAGAGGCTGGTTGGTTCCTGTGCTGGCGTAGACTACTTTTTTCCTACGGAAGTGGCAGTGCTTTACTGCTACCATCACTGATCTGTCTTGCCTGTGGATGACCTTTTCTTGATGCCTTTTAAAGCACCGGATCATTTTAAATCAATGTCTCAACTTTTCAATGATGCCCCCAGCTTCCTGAAACAGCTAGGCAGTGCTGAGAGACTTAGCATGCTCTGAAACAAACAGGCAAGCCAAAAATCCTAATTTTTAGTTGCTGGTCTTTTTTTTTGTGATCAGTGATGCAGAAAAGAAGCTTTTTGGGATTTTAATTGTTAATACTAGTGAGAAAGAGGAGTTGGAGGAATAAAGTCCCTGAAACAGATTTTTGATCTAAAAAATCAAAAGTGGTACATACTAAGGAGCTACCTTCAGGCTTTCAAGGCTGGAGTGCGAATTTAATGGTTCTAAATTGTCTCACCACCTCTTTTCATGCACCAGAAGCAGGTTCTGTCCCTCTACTTTGATCTAAACAATGATATTGCTTGTGGGTTTTTGCAAGAACACGCAGGCTTCTTTCTTCTGTCTCTTTGCACAGGAAACTGTGGGACATTGACAGTATAGCAACGCCCTGTGGCCTTACCCTTACCTCTCTCAAAATATCAGAAGAATTACTGGCTTTTATTAAGTAGGCTTTTATTCACTAAGAAATTTCAGGAATGTGAGCATATTTTGTCATTCTGGGCGTGGAATTTTTTTCCTTTCATATTTCTGCTAGAAATAATTCAGAACTGTATGCTTACAGTGTAATGTACACTTAAAATATAGCTCATGATCTGTGTTAATGTGTGTTTTCACGAATGAGTGGAAATAACAGTTTTTCTCTAAGCTACCGAATCTCATCTGAAAGCATTTCAGTTGTGATCTTTCACCTCTCGGAAGAGTTAATACTCCAAAGCCAATTATCAATTATTATGAAAAAAACAGTTTTAATCATCTTTGAAAGACTTTGATCCCCAGAAATCTGCTGGCAGAGATCATGAGCAGACTCAGGGTATGCCGAAAAAGACACGCAGCTTTCGCTCTGGCATATATGCAGCAAAGGGTGGTGTTAAAGCGTGATGCCCTCTGCGTTGGTAAATATTGTGGGTTTGGACCAAAACGGTGGCTTCGGTCTAGTTTTCAGCAGGAATTCCCAACCTGACGGCCGTGGTCACCTAGCAGACACTCCTGTTACTTTTTCTGATAATCCTGTAGTACAGTGGCACTTGGTGCCTGTACTGTAGATCTTGGCTATGATATGTCTCAGTTTATGTAAATGAATTTTCCTGTCCTTTTCCTGTCTTTTGGATCCTATAATTCTTGTCTCGATAAGAACACTATTTGTGTTTTCAGAGAAGATACTAGCCCTGCAGCTGGTTTCTGTTTGTCTCCTGCAGCTGCTTTCCACCTTACATTTCTGTCAGAGGAAGAACTCCCATCTTTTTTTCTTTTTTTTTTTTCTGTAATTTAAGACCCATTAGGACACTGGCAAATCAACCTTGCATTGATTTTTAAACAGAATTTCCTGCTAAATTCCATGAGGAAATCTTGTTAACAAACAAAGGGGTAACAACCTGGGAAAGCAGCCTGTCTCCGTATCTGTACTACACATGTAAACCACAGTGATGCCTGAAAGTTGTAATGCTCAGTTGTGCAAGATAACAGTTCAGATTACAAACAGCAAAAACTGACCTGATCTCTGTGGGTTCTTTGTTTAATTGGTTGGGTTTTTTTTACTTTTCACAGACTGCAGTGCAATTGTTCACAAAGGCTGTAAGGAGAGTTTTGCTTCTTGTGCAAAGGTCAAAATGAAGGTAAGAGATTTTGTCTACTGAATGAACAAAAAAGTTTAAATAATTTAGCATGCAGGTATGTAACATCTTCAACTGTACGTCCCAAAGTTTCCAACTTGTTGGAAAGCACCTCAGCCTATAGTGAATAATTTCTCTGGGTGCTCCTGAAATTCCCCAGAACCACCTGTTAATACCGTAGCTGTCCCTGGGACGCTGTGAACGCTCCAGGCCAGCGCCACAGGGTGTGTGTTGACAGCTAATCCCCTGCGTTGTTCCCTGCAGTACACAGGGACCTTATGGTGAGATGGTCTGTCCTATGCTTCGATTATAAAAAAAAATAAAACACTTCCTGGCCAAATTCAGGGGTGTGCAGCACCCTTAGATGCCATATCTCTTAGTTCTCAAATGCTGCATCAGTAATGCAGTGTCATGGGTGTATAATGCATAATGAAAACTGTTAAATACGGATGTTGTTTATATGAGGAAAGCGTACAATTGTGATTTTCAGATCAGTTCAGTATTGTCAGCACCTTCTCTTCTCGTTTTCCCATTTGCTGCACATCTTTCCATCTGTTACTTTGCCCATTTCATTGATGGCAACTGGGGGGGCTGTGCATGTGCATGTGCTGGCATGCATGTCTGTGTGTGTACATATCTATAAAATACACATACAGACAAGAACTGATATGTTCTGAGAGGATTCAGGAAAAACATAGATTTTTTTAGTTTTGTTTATATGGCACAGCTTGATGGGAGAAGGGAGGAAGAAATTACAACGAATTTCAATTTTCTTTCAGCCGCAGAAAGGGATGTTGCAGGCACATGATACCTCTTCGTTACCCACAGTGACCATGAGAAACAAAAGTAAGAAAAATTCCTTTCCCTCTGCTCTGGTGATGGTCTGTATCTGCTGTTCGTAACTGTTCTGACAACTAATATTCGATATTATGAAAGATGAGCATTTATCAAAACAGGGATGAGAGCATCTTCTGTACAATGTTTGGGATTTCAGAAGCTGTAATGAAGTTGCACAGAGTTCATCCACTTCTGCAGTGTCCATGTAGCTTTAAGGAAATGTAAAGTCGTCTCAGATTTAGAATAACTACTTGACTGCTGTACCTTGCTGAAGGGCTACAGCTAGTAAGTCCACAAAATCTGGAAGATGCAGCCTATGTCCATGGGTATCTGACATTGGAAAGAATCCAACTATGAGTATTATATGAACAGAAATTGTTTTGATTAGAAGCGGAGAGGATGTTTGTTTGAAATACATATATATTTTTTAATTAAATAGTCTTATGCTTTGAGATAGTAAAAACAGAAAGTTTAATTTTGAATAGGAGCAATACTAACAAACTCCTCCTGGCCGTGCTGAAATACGCACTGCACTGCCGAGCTAACCACTGTGACTGAGGGCAAAGAATAGGAATGAAATAGCCCACGTGGTTTTTGTAGTGCCATGGTTTGATAAGCTAATTTAGAGGTAGCTTGGAGATCACTATATGGAACCACATGGTATGATACAGGTGTATCCACTGTGGTATTTGTCATGAAATTCAGAGGTAGCGTTCCAGAAAGCAGAAATGCGTCTGAAGAAGGGAAAAATCGGTAATTACTATTAAAAGATTAGTTAAAGGTATGTGGTAGTATAATGAGACAGGGATTAGCGTTTCTCAGTGGTACGTACTGGTAGAGAAACCTTTTTCAAAAAAGTGTGACCAGAAGCAGGGACATGTGTATAATTAATTACAGGCCCAGGGAAATTAAAAAGCAACATAGTAGGAGCAACATAGACCTGCTGGAGCGGGTCCAGAGGAGGCCACAGCAACCAAGCGAGGGCTGGGTCACCTCTGCTGTGAGGAAAGGCTGAGAGAGTTGGAATTGTTCAGCCTGGAGAAGAGAAGGGTCCGGGGAGACCTTACTGCAGCCTTTCAGTACTTGAAGGGGGCCTACAAGAAAGATAGGGACAAACTTTTTAGCAGGGTCTGTTGCGACAGGACAAGGGGTAATGGTTTTAAACTAAAAGAGGGTAGATTTAGAATGGATATAATGAAGAAATTTTTCACAGTGAGGGTGGTGAAGCACTGACACAGGTTGCCCAGAGAGGTGGTCAGTGCCCCATCCCTGGAAACATTAAAGGTCAAGTTGGACGGAGCTCTGAACAACCTGATCTGGTTGAAGATGTCCCTGCTCGTTGCAGGGGGGTTGGGCTAGATGACCTCTAAAGGTCCCTTCCAACCCAAACTGTTCTGTGATTCTAGATTACTGCATGTGATTATTTATCAAATAATATTAAATTCAGTTTCCCCAGTGTATGTTTCTGGACTTGCAGATCCCACCCAGATCTTTGAAGCGTAGTGCAATGCAGTCTGTTCTGCACAGGGGTCGGTGTTATTTCCTTCGTACAGCTGTTCCTAACTAGTCCTGGTGAGGACTCTAGGAAGAAAGGGAAGTGAATCTTAGAGCCTGGGGTCTTTAAGTCATCGTCATTGCAGTTGACAGCGCAGTTGCATGTGCTGACGTCTCTCTGACCCTTGCTTTCCAGCCTCACAACCGAAGGAGCGCCCTCGCTCTGCAATACTTGCGCCTGATGAAAGCACCGTAACCTCAATATTCAATAACAGGAGATCCCAACAGACTGCAGTACTTTCAAAAAGTGTCTCAATACAGAACATTGCTGGGTAAGGTTTCTCTCTGCACGTCTGAGTATGTGTGTGTTATCTGGCGCTGCGAGCGTAGAGAAATTCAGATCTCAGTAAAAATAAATTCATATACTGTGATTTGTATTAAAGGTACAAAAGAGGATCACAAAACCAGAGATACCCATATTATATATGATATCATCAGTTGTCTTCCACACAATCAGATTGTCTGGGTTACTTTAGTCATGGCATGGGTTCAGAGGTGTCTGAGTTGGCCTGGTTATATTCAAGGCTGCTTCATAGCGATGATCTGGGCTCCAGCAGGAAATTCCCTTGCCTCGGGCTGGGTAGTGTGCAAGCTCACGTTTGCAGCTCAGGTATGGTATTAACTTTTGTGTCCATAACGATAGGGTGGAGGCACAGAGCTGCAGTCTTCATGGTGTTTTAGGACTGCCTCGTACATAATTCATTATAAAACAATCATAGAAGAAAATCTAATCTGTGGTTCCTACACTACCTGCATATTGAGCATTTCTACACACAGTGCAATAGCATGGACTGGCATGTTCTGGACAGTTTGTATGCCTCAGCTACTCATGGCAAAATTTCCTTCAGTCCATTTTTCTGATCTGTCTCAGAGATAGCAATAAAAAGACTCTTGGATAGCCTTTTGTGTTGCATTTTTTCACTGCTTGCACCAAGCACAATGGGGATGGAAGTGACTGTAAAGTGGAAAGTAATGAAAAGGAATTATCCAAACCCTGAAACCTCAGGTGTGATTCTTTATACAAGCAGCACCATCACTCAGAACTGTAGATCTTACAGCTTGTTGAGCCTCAATGGGTAGTTGTTAGAAAACAATTAATAGAAGTACATTTCTGTACATAAACATGCAATGCTTGCCTTGGTTTTTGATTCATATTTTAAAGGCATTTCTGTTTTGTATTTGAAAGTACATTTGTCTGGTTTTTAATGTCATAAATGATATTCTATGTTCTGTTTCTCTGCAGAGTTGGGAACGATGACAGCTTGATACACACTTGGAAATTCCTGTCGCAGTCAACAGACTCCTTACATAAAATCAGCCGGGTGAATGAATCCATGGAATCACTGGTTGATGAAGGTAAGAGATCCCCATGGCATTTATAGCAACAGGAAGGTCTCAGTGCCGCTGTCCAGAAACAGAAAATCTGTTTTGGCATTTCAGCAAGTGTTTTCCTTTCCAGTGGACAATTAAAGTGCATTTTATTTGATCTTAGAATATTAGTATGATGATCTTAGAATATTAGTATGATAAACTAAAACAAAGTCCCACATAGTAATTTCTTTAGCTTGTTGAATTGTGGGAAAACGTTCAAAAGGTTTCAGTTACAGTTGCGTTACTTGGAATTCAGCTCAGGAACAAGCATTTCCTCTTTCGTTCTGCACCTCTGGCCCATTCATACAACCACAGATTTTGCAGTCTGTCACCTTTTTCATGCTAGTGTCTTGCATTTTGTATTTTTCCCAGAGTGAGGAAGGAAGGAAATGTATTGTTCCGTTTTGTGGGTTTGAAACTGAAGTCAGATAAATTAATTTCTTAAGTTTAAATATTTTTTTATATGGTGCTTTTTTAGGATATAATCAGTATTTTTACATCTTACCCAATATTTACTTGGAAAGAGTGGAATGGCCTTAATTGATTAAGGACAAACCAAGGGCATGTTCATGCTGACAAGAGAAAATTTCCCAGTTCCTGCACAAATGAGCAATCTTTCTTAAAGATACATATGTGTGTGTGCAGTGTGTGTGGTGTTTGCTTCTACCTGCATCAGTTCTAGCTTTCTAAGCTTGAAAACACGGACTTCACATAGATCCAATTTCTCTTGATTCAGTGATGTAAATGAAGACAAACTGGATGTTGTGGGGTTTTTGTTTATCTGCAATGTTGTTCCATTGCCGATGAAGAATCCCTTGTCTTTTACCTGAGCTAGAATTTGGTCTGTGTGAAAAATGTGAACTAGTTTTGTGCAACAAACAAATAACCTTTAAAAGTGCTTTTCATAAGCTGGTCCTTACACGGTGTAATTCCATACGATCGTTTCTTTGGCAGTAAAGGAGAATGTGTGTGATGTCTGTGGTATGACAAAGAAAGCCTAAACCTAAATGAATAGACAGGAATCTCAAATGGGACAAGTTACCCATGTCTTCATGGCACTTACTTTGCTTTGTGAAGGTGCGGACATGAATGAAGGACAGCTGATGGGAGACCTGGAATTAGATTCCAAGCAGCTGGAGGCAGAGTCCTGGAGCCAAGTAGTGGACAGCACGTTCCTACAGCAGCAAAACAAAGATGTTGTCAAACGGCAAGATGTCATTTATGGTGAGAGATGCCTGCATTTTAATTTTTCACGCATCATAGATAGCTTCTTGATATACTCATATATGGATGTGGGAAGCTTTAGGTCAGTGAATAGGAACATTGACTTGGTTTCCTCAGAACCCAAAGTTTCATTATGAAGTTCCTAGAAACATAATGTATTCTGCGAAAGCTTTCTTTCTGCCTGTCGCATGTTCGGAAGCCATCAAAAAAACCAGAAATTGTCTCTCCTCGTTTGCCTACTGATGACACTTAAAGTCCGTTACAGCAGAGTAGCTAGCTAGGAAGTCTTCTCCTGCCGTATGCAAGAGCCGTCCTGCATGGCAAAAGCACACTGTGTTGGGGCAGGCAGGGAGGTGTTAGGAAAGAGCCGATAACAGTGCTGAAGGTTCAGACTTCAGCAGCAATGTCCAAATCTCGTTATTGTTGGACTTCTCTGCCCCCCTGCTTCTCCCACACATGAAAATATTGGTTAATGTTTCAATACCTGACATGAAACTTTCTGAAGCCACTTAGAGAAGCCCATTTATGGAAGAGCTTTCCAGTGGCAGCTTTTCCTTATACTGTACACCCATGTACTCTACAGTGACCTTGATTTTGACCTTGTCCTCATCCTATACAGAGCTGATGCAGACGGAAATGCATCATGTCCACACCCTGAAGATCATGAACGATGTATACAGTGCAGGGATGTTAAAGGAACTGCAATATGATCAACAAGTCGTGGACAAGATCTTTCCCTGCCTGGAAAACTTGCTGCACATCCACAGTCACTTCTTCCAGAGGATTCTGGAAAGGAAGAAGGAGTCATTGGCAGACAAAAGTGAAAAGAACTTTGTTATCAAGAGGATAGGTGACATCCTAGTGAATCAAGTAAGCACTGGAAAATGCTTGCACTTTTGAGAGCACAGCTGGAAACCAGGCACTCCTCCTCCCCTCCTGTTTATGCCTGTTAGATAATTGCAGCTGACAGCACCTTTACTTTTCACACAAGTAAAAATATCCACCTCTGCTTTTGAAAGCACTTTTTGCTCTTTCAGAGAAAGGTTTAATGATGAAAATTAATTTAGTTTATTTGGGGGGAAAGAGAAGCGTTCCCTGACAGGCACAGAGTGGTTTGACCGTAGCCTGGAGGGTAGGCAGTAGTCCACAGCAAAACATGCCCAGTGTGTTTCTTGGCCAAGTTACTGACCTGCTATTTAATTTGGGGTGCGTCATTTTACTTTTCTTTATCTGCGCTTGCTTCCTTCTTTTTGCCTGTCTTGGCTATTTTGTCATTGGCTTTTAAGCCATGTGAGTAGAATCCCAAATTTTGCGGAAAGTGTGAACTCAGTGAAGTCCCAAACTGAGCTCTTTACTTTCTAGAGATCTGCTTGCTTGGTTTAGGGTGCTTTGGACTCATTTGGTTTCATCAAGTTCTTTTGAGAGACTGGCACGCAGTGTTGGGAGATCACACCAGGAGCTCAGGGTAAATTGGACCTCTGTGTCTCATGTCTTGCAGTTCTCCGGTGAGAATGCCGAGCGAATGAAGAAAACATACGGCAAATTCTGCGGACATCACAATGAGGCAGTAAATAACTTCAAAGATCTGTACTCGAAGGACAAGCGCTTCCAGGCATTTGTCAAGGTAGGACCTGGTAGAACAGACATAGTTGACGGAAAAAGTATGTCCTTCCTGCACTCTTGTGAGTGTTGCTATGGAACTGAAATTTTCATCTTTGTTCCTTAGAAAAAAATGAGCAGCTCCCTAGTGAGACGTCTTGGGATTTCTGAATGTATCTTGTTGGTAACACAGAGAATCACAAAGTACCCGGTTCTTTTACAAAGGATACTGCAGTACACCAAAGGTAGGGACTAGTTCCTCTATTCTAAGCGTGTATTTGTTCCTCCACTGTAAATTTCTTGGATCCCTTTCAGCTGAAGCAGATTTTGTTAGAATAGAGAGACTAATCCAGTCATCATGTTCTCACACTGTTGTAACGATATAACTCAGTTTCATCTCTCCATTTAAGATTAGTTATTCAAGTGTCTTGATTTAATTGTCGTAAGTCTGTCTATAGCTAATTATGGAGCAACACGCTTAGACTCCAAAGTCTTCCAGCTTGCTTTTTTTTGGTAATGGCTAAAATATGTGATTAATTTGTGCATTTCATGTATACTGTCTCATATACAAAGTGTATTGGAATAGTCCCCAACTTCAAGAATACATGTGAAAGGTTTTGTGAAACTCTCCTCAAGGGGGGAAAATGCGGCCTACCTCATGAAAGTATTAAAAAGTTATAATGAGGGAATTTGGGTGGGAGAAGAGGAAGGAAGGAAGGAAAATCAAAAGAGTCCACAAGGATGAAGTGAAATCAAAGTGTTTCTTTTTCTGTTCAAAGAAAATGAAGTGGAACATGAAGACTTGACTCAGTCATTAAACCTCGTTAAAGATGTAATTGCTGCAGTGAATAGCAAAGTCAGCAATTATGAAAAGAAAATGCGTCTTGGTGAGATTTACAACCGGACGGATAGCAAGTCCATCATGAGGATGAAGAGTGGCCAGATGTTTGCAAGAGAGGACTTGAGGCATCGGAAGCTCATCCGAGATGGGCCTGTTTCACTAAAAAATGCAGCTGGACGGTTAAAAGGTAAGACCTATCCCTCTTTCTGCCAGGGAAGGATACAGCTCGCTCTCTCTGGATGTAGGATTAGTCCTCAGATTGGTGTCTCCAGCCTCTGTTTATTATTCTGCTTTAAGAGACTGTGACAGCAGCTTTCCCCATGCTGTACACTCGCTTCCCATCACAGCATTTCCGATTGCTCATGTTGTTTCTGAGGTGATAAACAGCTGCTCTTCCTCCTGGCGACTGCGTGCCTGCTGAAGGCTTGGGCTGCAGTGACACCTCGGTGTGTCAGCCAGGGAGCGGAGTTGCTGGGGATGGATCCTTTGGGCCGGGAGGACGCGATGGTGCTGCAGCTGCCCAGAGCAGTGAGTCAGATCTCTGTGCCGTGATGCGCATGTGTAGTGGTTCCAGGAAGCGTGCTCGCTGCATCTGAAACCCAACCTCAGCTTCCCGGTGGCTCTGCCCACCAGCAGCACTGCCTTTCCTTTGCTCTGAGGTCTGCACCAGGACTGCTCGAGGCTCAGCGTTATCACCCAGCTTTCACTGGGACTCCGGAGAGGTGTCCCAGACATTTGTTGCTCTTGAACCTCTTGAACTGCTGATGCAAACTGTTCAGGAGAGGCTCTGAGGTCCCTGCAGCTGCCTCATGTTTGGTCAGTGTTTTCTTGAATTGCTTTTTGTTGCTTATCAGGTGGAAATAGTTTTTCTAAGGTGCTGTTCTCTACTGAATTAAACACTGAATCTCCCAAGGAAGCCTTCAGCTGGGACCACGGTAGCACCAAGAGCAGACAGGGCTGTTCCTCAGGCATGGCAGGAAGTCTGGGCTTTGCTTCTCTCACTCCAGCATCAGCTGATTAAACCACAGTACTGGAGCATGAATGGGGACCGGCAGCCTGGTGCCGTGCTGTGCAGGGAGGCAGAGAGAACACGAAATTCCGTACCAGCTATGAAACACATTGAGGTTTTGGAAACAAGAAGTTTACAGATGGTTTCTAGGCACCCGAGTTTACTAGTGACTTTAGATGATGGATGAAGCAAGTTATGCTGCTGTTGTGAAATCTTGTGATAAATACAGGCTGCATTTGGATTTCTGAGTCATAGAAGTGCATAAACATACCTCTGTAATGCAAGCTCCCAGCGAAAGCAGGTCCTGCAGACAAGCTGCAGAGCCCAGGGAGAGAGTAGCTAGTTCATATGTTCAGGCTGTTTTGCGGGATTTGAAATGAACACAGAGAAGTATAGGAAACACTCTTCTCGGAGGGTTTTAGCAAACCCTCTAAAAACTCTTGCAAAGTGCACAGACGATAGAGAAGAATGGAGTCAAATGCTGAGTTTTGCAAACCTCCCAGAGCTTTGAGTTCATTTTGCAGCTTTGATTAAAGTTTGGTGGTTCTTTTATCTGGAGCTGATCCTGTCCTCCCAAAACAAAATGGAAGGAATTACCCACAGGATGATTTAACTTTTTGGTTTGCTTCCTCTCTGTCACAAGATTTCCCAAGTACATTACACAAAAACTCTTTGTACTGAGGGCTCTGGGTGGAGCATTGTGCTTGGTAGTTGCTACGATATGTCATTAGGAGACTTGGAAGGCTGCATGTGTACTCTGGGAAAAGGCTGTATTCCGATTTGAAATCCTCTGTTGGCTTGATGTTGTGCTTCCTGCTCCTGTGAAAGCAAGCCAGGTCCTGTATCTCACGCAGGCTCTGTCGGCTCCCCTTGGAGCCGGCAAGAGTTGTGTTTGTGTGTGAGCAGAATTGGTGGTGGCTCCTGAAGTCAGTCTTTCCTGGGAAAGAAGCTGCTGCTGACAAATGTTGTTATTGCATGATAATTTACACTCCACAAAGCACTCATCAAGAGAACCATAAAACCCAAAACTTCCTGTGCAGCTATTTTGCTCGAGGACTAAAATATTGATAGTTTGAGAAAACAGTGCTTCTATTCAGTAAGTGTCTCTAGCTTTCACTGTTTTACCCATGTCCTGACTGTAATAAAGCATGTGGCTGGAGAGGAGCACCCCTGCTCCAACAGACGAGAGAAAGTCCTGTAGGTTTCCCAGGTGCTGTTCTGTTCTTCTTAGCACAAAGTCAGTTCAGACCTAACCTGACTCGGCGTCTCCAGGAGCCACCCCTGCTGCTCCTGCTAACTGGGAGGTTGACCCTGCTTCCAGGATTTGCAATAACAGCCTTACCGCTCCCCAGCACTGGTGTTATTAAAAGAAATGTGTTTCAGGGTCAGTCGTATGGTTATAACGCCCTGCTATGCTTTTTCTTTTGCAGAAGTCCAGGCTGTTCTCCTCTCTGACATGCTCGTATTCCTTCAGGAAAAGGACCAGAAGTATGTCTTTGCCTCACTGGTAAGGCTTCACCCTTTTCTGCTCCTTCCTTTTCTATGTGAGAAGCCCTTGATGTGTGTTGTGCAGCGAAGCCAGCCATTGCCTGCTAAACAACTCAATTTTCTTGCTTATAACATTTTCGTTTGCTGAGCAGACTCCATTCTTTTTGATAGGAAAGCATGCCTTCATGCCTCACCTCCCCTTTCTGCATTGCCTTGGCACAGCTGATAATGGGCCTTGAAAACCTGCCTGTCACTGGATACACTTGCTCCTTTTCAGTTTGTGCAAATCGAAGCAGTGATTGGGGTGGGAGGGGGCAACGGGATAATGCAAACATTGTAAAAATGAATCTTAGCAGAAGGAAACGTCCTAATACATTGTGAGCTGCTGGGGGGGGGAGGGAGGTGAAATGCCACTGCAGTAAATTCAGCTGAACAGCTTGAAACTAAATGTCAGAGGAATATATTTGTAATGCACAAGACCAAAAGCATTAGCTTTTGAAGGAAGGCCTCGTAAAAGGGCTAGGCACACTGACGTGCTAAAGAAAACCTAGTACCTAATCGAGTCTGGTGGGGCTGTAGCTTGCAGGCACGGTCTAGACTGGCTCAACCTTGTGACCTTTCCACTCCGTGAACATTTTGAAAGCTGATTAGGTGTTATTCCACTTCCACCAGCGATCTGCACAGACTCGCTGCCCTGCGCAGGGGGAGCTGAGTTGCACACAAGTCCTCCTAGTGAACTGCTACCAAGTCACCCCACTTGTAGCGTCCTGTAAGATGCTCAGAGGGGCTGACTCACATGCAGATGACACAACAGCAAAGGGACGTTTTAACCGAGCAGGCTGATTACACAGAGACCATAGCACACAGTGAACGTCATCTTACCCACAAGTCCTGTCCATCACAGGAGTCAGCTGTGAGCTTCTGAGAACAACAGGAGCTCTGTGGGATTTGAAAATAAGATGTTACTCCATCCCAGAGAGAGATCGCAAAGATAGTGTTTGGGGGTAGGCGCTACCAACCTGCACTAAGATGAAGGAGCTGTGATATTAATGACAGTGTGGGCAGGAAGAGATGAGATCAAAGCTCTGTTGGAGTTAGAGCAAAATATGGTAGAGTTTGCAAAAACCACAAAGTCAATTTTAAATTAATTCTTTATTGAAATTCAACAAGGTGAAATTGCTTTTCCTGCATAACTGATGGAGAAAAGCAAGCACTTCCCTGTTCTTTGACCCCATTAAAATGATTTATTTTTTGAATTAGCCAATAGGTTCAGAAAATGTTTACAGCCTGAGAGAGGTGGTGGTATGGGTACTGGGACCTTTTCAGTCAACGCTAGTTTGCATCCGGGAACTAGTACTGTTCACCCTCCTCACCCATTTCTTTTCATCTGAAGGACCAGAAATCCACTGTGATCTCTCTGAAGAAGTTAATCGTACGAGAAGTGGCTCATGAAGAGAAGGGTTTGTTCCTGATCAGTATGGGTGTAAAAGATCCTGAAATGGTGGAAGTCCATGCCAGCTCCAAAGAAGAGCGCAACGGCTGGATACAGATCATTCAAGACACAATGAACACCATGTAAGCTACCGAGCTTGTTCTTGCAAGGCAGGTGATGCGCGTGGTCATGTTCTGGTAGTAACTGAAGCATGTGTCTCATTCAGGGACAAGGATGAAGACGAAGGAGTCCCTTGTGAGTCTGAGTTTGAAAAGAAAGTGTCGGATGCGAAAATGAGAGCGCTGAAAGGTAAAAATCTGCCTGGGACAGCTGGGGAGTGGTTTTTGAAAATTTTACTGTAATTATTGCGTTGGGTTTTGTGGTTGAACTATGACTTTTGTCAGAGGACTGAGAATCCTGCATCCAGCAAGTAACTGCAGTCTGTGTTTGCACCTCACCTTGCATTATTTTTTTCTGAGCCTGCTGGATGCCTGTGCTGTGCAGGACTACACAGAGCACGGTTGTATCCTGTGGTTCCACTAGATGGGGCCGATATCTCAGGAATCGCTCCATTTCCTTGCCGAAGCTTTTATTTTCCTTCTTCATGTATGTTTTCTGTTCACCCCCACAGAACAACTTCAGCAGAAGGATAAGCAGATCCTCCTCTTGCTGGAGGAGAAGGCTAAGATCTTCCGGGACATGGGAGACAGCTCTGTGCAAGAGGACATGCCAATTTCCAGGCTGCTGTTCAGAGCCAACACGGAAGAGGCACCAAAAGGAGAGGCCATTATGAAAACTGCAATAAATGAAAGTGAGCAAATCAGGGTGACACGTTAATTACACTAACCCACACACCCACCTTCAGTGAAGCCATCAGTCCTCAAGCACCAGTTTCACAGGGAAAGTCTTGTCTTTGTCAGAACGACAGCATAGATAAGGAGATACTGCTACTCATGCTGTTGTCTCAGGGACAGGTAATGAGGGTCAGAAAAGGAAGCCAATATTGCTGGCTGTTGAAAGACAACAGAAAATATGTCAGCACAGAGAAGAACCATGCATTAAATCTGCACTGGGGTCAGGAGCAGTCCAGGATTTATCCTTGGTTGAAACTTGGACCATCCAGGCTTTTGCTGTGCTTCAGTCTCAGCAAGGTGTGAGAGAGGGGCTCAGGTTCCAGCAGGCACTTGTGGTGCCTGCAAGGAATAAGCAGGTTTGTTGACAAATGCAAGGGTAGATGGAAACTCGGGCAGCTTTCCAGTGTGATTTTTGGAGAGGCTAAAAATTGTGAAATGCTATTGTCAGAGCACACCAGGTTTGCTTGGAGGAAGAGAGGGAGGTGTAAGCCTGTACAGAGCTCCGGGAATTGGAGTTAACGGCCAGACAGAGTGAGTTTTTGCAGGGAGAATGCATACCGTTCATATCATTGTCGTAGAAACATGGTTTCTTAGTACAGCATAGCATGTGAATTTCTGACCTGAGCTCAGGTAGGGGTGAAAATAGCTCAGAAGCCTGAGGTGGTCTTTAACAGCGATATCATTGTTTTTTATCAGTTGAACTGCTGCAAGACCTGGTGAACGGGAGCCTGGGCACTGCCCTCGGGCAGCAGGTCAGCTCCACTGGCATGGAACAAGAAGGAGGAGTTGGCCCCATCTCTCTCCCTAGAAGGGCAGAAACTTTTGGAGGATTTGACAGTCATCAGATGAGCGTCTCCAAGAGTGAGTAGTTACATGGGTCCACATCAGCTTTTGTTAAAAATGCATAATTAATAGCATATCCTCGTGCTTCAGAAGGACTCCAGCAGCTGGTGATTTGGTTTCCCAGCTCCTCTCCAATAATAGTTGATAGATTAAATAACGAATCAGGAAAATAAGCGTATGTACAGGTGGAATGATGGTTGCTGAGGACCCGTGGCTAAGTGAGGATAAGACATTTGAACTCTTCACTCCTCTCTCTCTGTGTTCTCTCTGAATTACCCTTTCTTCTTGGCTTACATGCCACATGAAAGCATTTGACTTCTTAATAGATTAGTTTCTTCCTGTTCTTATTGTAATATCTGCAGCTCTGTTCTTTGTTCCTCAGTTATCTTCCAGCAGGAGCCTCATGCTGTTGCATTTGTAAACGGATGAGGATGTTGCTGAATCAAGCACCTTCTCCCCGGCTCTGCTCTCTGTGTATTTGCATTCCACACACAACTGCATGTGTTATTCCTGCAATTAAGTCTCTCCCAAACAAATGTAAAATTTATTTATTTAAATTTATTTGAGCTGCATAGTTGGCTGCTTCCCAATGTTCTTTTTCTTTGCCCAAGTCATCAGAAACTTCCCTGTCCTCAAATTCCTTTCTCTGTGGTCTCACTTATACTCCCAATACAGCCAGTTTTGTTGTGCTAGTGTCTGTCTCAGCATTGGGATTGTCGGACCTCGTCTGACGTTCTGCATTAAAGGAGCAGTGTTAGCTCCAGACAGTCAGACATGAGAAGTACGCAGAGGTTTTCCCAGCTCCGTTGGAAAGCTGCAAAGCCCTCCACAGGCCTTGTCATCATAATGACAAATATATTCACGCTGGAGGCGTTTGTTTCGGGTTGTGCCTCTCTCTGTTGCAGTGAAGAATGGGACAACCTCAGGCTGTGTATTGCCCAGCTCTAGGCTCTCTGTAGAAGTGTCCTCTTTTGGATTAGATTCTAATTCCATAGTTGTAGGGTCTTGGGAGAATTTGGGATAAGAGTGCAGGGCCTATTTGTTCAGCTGGAGGCCGGGAGGCATGAAATGTGGCTTTCATCTCCAGTTCTTCTGTTCACAACCTGTGCAACCTTGGGCAAGGCTTATAACCTGACTCCCCTTCGTTCTCCCCTCCAGCAAAGCAGAAGGGAGGTGTTGCCTCCTGCAGAGAGGTGGAAGGTCCCAGGACGTGGCGCAGGAGAGAAGGTCTGTTAGGAGGATCTGAGGGTCAGCCTTTTATAGCAAAGCCGGCCTGGGGGGTGGTGGGAGGAGGGGGCATTTGCACTAGGCGCGATGTCCTTCGCGTTGCTGCAGGTACAGGTGTATGTAAAGCTGTATATCGTTAAAATTGAGTGCCAGTAGGAAGGTCACCAGTGCAGGTATGGGTCTTCCCCGTGGGCTGCATCTCAGCTGGCAAGGGGAGTGCAAGAGTCTTGGCAAGAGCTAGAGGACCAAACAGCTTTGCGGCTCCTCTGCCACCACGAGCAGAGGAACGTGCTGTTGGGCACAGCAGGTAGATGGTTGCAGCCCTCTTGGCCCCACAGTTCAGTCCTTCTGAGGAGCACTGATACGAGCCATCCGGGGGGAAGGTAGAAAGAGAAGGCCACTACCCTTTGAAGATAACAGGTTTCTGATAACCAAGGCTAAGGAGAAACTGCTAGCATATAATTACACAGGCTGTTGCACAGCAGTATCTGACCCAGCTGTAAATTGCACTTGCACAAGAGAGGCATTGAAACTATACCTTCAATAATATAGCCTGATATGATGCTGTTCTTGTTCTCCACCTGCTCTTACTCTGCCTCCTGTCTTCTCAGCAAGTATTCTTTGGTCATAGACAGCAGTGCAGGGCTTAGACAGACCACCAATTAATAGGAGAGTGCCGAATTTATCAGCACATAGTCAGTCCTAATCTGAATTCAGATCCACTTTTTCTGGTGGTGCTGACATGTTCTGTATACGTAGGGAGCAAATGCATTTAGTTAAAGTGTCAAGAGCACTGTGTCCCCTTCTGTGAAACATCCAAGTTTCCTGTATTAAATTTCTCAGACATTAGCAAGTTCATCTGTGCTTAAAAAGTTGAATAATCAGTGTCAATGCTGGCTTCTTCCTTTAGGTGGAGCGAAAGATGAAGGCGATGATGCTCAGGACCTTCGGAGAACAGAGTCGGACAGCATTTTAAAGAAGGTATCGCTTGGTTTGTCTGTCTGCTGCCACCGAGTTCAGATTTCAAGAGAGTGACAATTCGAGTCTTGAAAAATGCCTGAATTTCTTGACAATTGGAAGTATCCTAATAAGTTAAAAATAAAATAAAATTGGAAGTGTGCAGCCAAAACCAGTTTGCTGTAACTTAAATCCTGACTTGAGAACCATTGCAAATCAGTAGTATTCCTCTGTGGCACAGGGTATCTGCCATCTGTCTGCAGATCTGCTAAAGCATGTGTTTAATTATGCATCGTTATTGAAATGATAAGGTCAGCTATAACCTTGCACCTATTCTTGCTGTGTATCAATCTATCACATAACTACGAAATGATACCTAATTAACATTTTATTTCATATTATTTTAACTTGCCTAAAAAACATGCATGAATTCTCCCAGAATAGAAGGTGGAGGGGGGTTTTAATGTCTCTTATCATTAGTTCAGCTTCAGAACACATTTGCTATGATTTCTCATTTGTCCTCATATTAAATCTGTGATCTTCTCATAGGGTGGAAATGCTAATCTGATGTTCATGTTGAAAAGGAATAACGAGGTAAGAATTGATTCCATTGCTCAGCTGTTTCCTTCGTTTAAGTGGCAAGTGAATTTGTCTCAATAGGTCATAATGTAGAAGAAAATACATTTAATTTGATGAAGCGCATGTAGACTTTTAAATACATTAAGCTGAACCCACTGTGTCATTTATTTGTTTAACCTTGGATGTTCAGACAGGGAATTCACTGATTGTCATCTGCTTGCCAGCAGGATGATGTGTGCTGATTATAGGCAGCAAGGGTTAATTACCACTAGGATGCGCAGGGCTGTATTTATTGTGCTTCTGTAGACAGAGGGAGTTTAATTTTATGTTGCAGGTGCAGTGAATTGGGGCAATTAGATTTCTGTTCTCCCTTTGATACACATTCATAACTCCCAATTAGCATTAATGGCAGAATGAGAAGCAGTTCTCTTAATACTGGCTACCACACCACTATTGGAAATACTGCAGTGGTTTTTCTTCTTCTTAAAAGTAATTGTAGGATGTGAGAGCTTCAGAGAAATTTTTAGCTAGGCTAAAAATATATTTAGGGATAGGGCATCGCTCCAGAGTAGATTGCTCTGTATTGATGCGGAGTGTGTTCGCATTCACCTGTATTTTTAGGGAGCCTTCCATGAACACACCTGCTGTACTCGTGTGCACGCTGTATTGGAGTTTTTCTGTCTAATGAGAGTGGAACTTGTCTGGGTCAGCCAGGGGGTGGAAGAGTACAGATAGTCCACATTCATTTTAAGATTTCTTCTTTTTTCGCCCCTTGAAGTTCTTTCCCTGAAATTTTTAAGTGAACTGCCAGGTTTCATCCCAATTACTCTGCTTGTTCTTGAGCAAGTTAGTGCTGCAGGAAATGGTTTGCAGAAACAACCCAGGAGCTCCCATTAGGTCTGTGTTGTTTGGTGCTTCTGCAGACGTTGCCTCCACTGCTGCAGAGATGACTAGGAAAGTGAGGAAGATGATACCAGGCACCTCTGTGAGATGTCCGAGGGATGTATTTGTGTACTTGGGGCTGATGCAGCCATTGCAAGTGAAGAGTGAGGAAAACGAAGGTGTAGAGGGATGGCTGTACAGCTGGTCAGACCCACCAGTGGGTCACAGTGGAAGAGGAGGGTGCCTTACGCATACCCTGGCACCCAGTGAGATCTAATAGCAATGCTTCTGTTTTCTCGCAGCAGGTCCTCCAAACCATTACCAGCCTCCGTAAGCTGCTCAGTGCTTTGCAGGTAGGCTTGGCCTTTCATCCCGCTTTTGCATGCCACTTGCCCAAACTGCGCATCCCACCAGCTGGTAGCAGCCACTCGCGCTTCGCCCCATGTCTCCCCTTCCCCTTCGCCCGTCCCATCCCTGCGCAGCTGATTACGCCATGGCTGGCAGGTCGTAGGAATGAGCTGCTGCCTAAGTGAACCAGTGCTTACCTGAATTTGGGAAGCTGCTGGGGAAGATGCTCTGCCAGCATCCTCTGGTAGCCCAGCCGTAAGGCAGCAGTGCTGAGCTGTGAATTTGGTGGGGGGGGAAGAAGAGGTTTGATACAGCACCCTGAGGTTTCCAGGTTTGGAGCCCCTCTCCATGAAGAGGGTGCTGCAGTGTTTTGTGTCGCCTCTCTTCTAGGGTGTCGTGCTGCAGCAGGACACCTACATCGAGGACCAGAAGCTGGCTCTGAGCGAGAGGGCTCTGAACCGAGGCTTCTTCCGGCCAACGTCGCTGCTGGAGCAGGAGAAGCAGCGCAACCTGGAGAAGCAACGCCAGGAGTTGGCCAACCTGAAGAAGCAGCAGACACAGCACCAGGACGAGAGACGGAGGAGAGAGAAGGAGTGGGAAGTCCGGGAGAAGGAGCTGGCGGAGCAGGAGGCCCTTGTGGCCCAGCGAGAGGAGCAGGTCCGGAAAGGATGGCAGGATCTCGAGCGGGAGCGAGAGGAGCTGCAGGTGAAGAAGGCCTCCTACCAGCTCGACCTGGAGAGGCTTCGCATGGCGCAAAAGCAGCTGGAGAGGGAGAAGGCTCAGTTGAAGCAAGACGTGGAGCGATTAGCTCAAATGCGGCAGGAGCCTGACCACAACCAGGTAAATGATGCCAATGGCTGGGCTGCTGGCGAAGCCGTGCCCTGCAAGGAGCTCCTGGACGGCTCCTGGGCCAACTGCACGCCAGCAGTGACAGACTGGTGCCAGCCCAGCCCTAGATGCGTGGGACCTGGTATTTAAAACTGGCCCTTTCCTTGCGCGTAAGGTGCAGGGCTGCGTTTCTTGCACCTCCAGAGCTGCTGAGGCGTTGCCAGTGTTGATGCAGCATGGTGTGTTGTGGCCAGTCCTGAGCCACAGGTGGTTACAGCAGCTGGAGCTCAGCCCACGCTTGTGTGCCGCGTCTTGGCAGACAGCAGAGCCGAGGTGGCTGGCTTGCAGAGAAGGTGCCCTAGGCAGTCCCTGGAGCTTGATACTGCCTTTGATGTTGGCTTCCAGCCCATGGGGGCTGAGCTCTGCAGAGTGGTCAGGCAGATGAGACATCCTTCTCGGACACAGCCTGAACATTGTGGGTTACCTGCACCCTCCGGCTGTCACAAAAGCCACTTGCGAGGCTGATGGCTGCAGGGAAAGGCTGTTTGTACGCTTACATCCATCTCCAAAAGCATTCCTGGTATCTAGCAAAGAGATGGGCATTGTCCTTGGGGTAGAGACTGGGCATCTGCAGTCCGGTCATGGCTCAGTGAGCGAAGGTCCCTGATTCTGCTACAAGAGACTTCTGGTGTCTGGCTGCCCACAACCAGAAAGAAAAGGCCACACGCAGATCCTGCTCTCTGCGTTTTTCAGCAAGCTGGGGTTTATTTTTTTTAACTGCGGCGGTCTGGCTGAGGAGAGCAAGCATCCGTTGGCAAAACATAGGCTGAATTTGAGCCGTAAGCCTGTTGTTGATCTTTTGTTTGTTTGTAACTCGCTAATTCTGAATGTAATTTGCTTAGAGCTGTAGCAAAATTAGTTTATAAATGTTGGATTGCAGAATGGAAATTATTTTGGGTGCCTGAATGGACTAATTGCAGAGCTCAGCAGTGAGTTCTGAATTGCAAATCATCAGAGGAAGGCTTGCTCCCTCCCACCCCGCTTCCTCATCAGGCCAGAAGTTTTCCGAGCACACAGTGGAACTGTTCCAGCATCCAGCACACGCAGACATGTGAGAGGCATGGATGCTATGGGAGAGGCTGAGAGGTAAAATAGCTGCGAGGCCTGGGGGATTAGGAGAAGGAAGCAGCTTTTCCACGCAGGTATCTTACTGACATTTTGGAGCTATTAACAGAGGGTTCGGTGAGGCTTTGTTGAGCCGTTGTTTTGATCTTCCCTTTGAATGTGCGGGCTCAATTACATCCCGAGACGGCCATTAGGGAAAAAAAAAAAAAAGAAAAAATCAGGAAAAGTGTTTTTGCTTTCATCTTTTGCTTGGGAAGGCTTCCTTTGACGTATGCCGCTCCGGTGCTGCTGCTGGCGTTCCCCCGCCAGAGAGGCACGCTTCTCCTTGGCCTTCTGCCACCTTCTGTGTGCACGAGCGATGCAGGGTGAGTCTTGGTGTTGAGATCTTAGAGAATATTTGCCCTTGGCTTGTTGATACATAGCGTAGTACATGTAGGAGCAACAGATACTGGAGCGTTACTCTTTATATGCCGCATTTCTTCATCTTAAATAGAGGGCTGCTTTTCTCATTGCTCTGCCTGGATAGGGCCCGCTTTTTAGCTGGCGAATGTTCACGAGAACAACCTCTTTCTCTGAGTGGTCTGGGACAAAGTTTTCTTACCCAGGTTCTCTGCTAGCCTCTTTCATGCTCAATGAGACACTTTTCCTTTATAGGTTTCAAATCTACATGAGAAACTTGCAAGAGTCTCCTCCCAGTCCAGCATCGATGACTCCTCCAAACAGAAGAGCCCTTCCCTTCCTAAACAAGGGCACTTTGATGCGGAACTGTCTGTCTCCCCTAAAAGGAACAGTCTTTCAAGGACACACAAAGAGAAAAGCACTTTCCATTTGCTTAGCACAACAAACCAGACTAACAAGGCAGCTGAGGAACAACCACAGATGCCTACCCGCCTCTTCAGTTTAGCCAAACCAAAGGAGAAGAAGGAAAAGAAGAAGAAGGGCAGGGGACATCGCTCCCAACAATCTGGTGAGTGTCAGGGGAGGTCATGGGTTTTCACGGTCGGTGAGCTGGCTTTTCGCTCCAGCCAGCAAATTTGTGACAGCCACGAAATCTAGCCTTGAATGTGGATGGTAACAGGGTGATGGATAAGATCAGCTGTCATGAGTGGAGTTCCCAGCTTGAAGTGATCTTCAGTGGGCTTTTCTGCCTGTTCTGCAGCCCCCAGGTTGTGTCAGAGGGATACACTCTGCTCCCTGCTCCTTCCCTTCCCCATCCCATCCTGAGCAGCCTCCACAGGCCAGATTCTTCCTTTATGTCGTGCTTCAGTATGTGCTTTCAGGAGCTGCTGCTGGGATGCTCCTGGGTGTTGGAGCCCCTGCGGCATTGCTGTCTGCCGTAACTCTGTTGTAGTTTGGAAGTGATACCCGCAACCCTTCTGGTGGCCTCTCCCTTCCCCTCAAGCCAGTCTGTCTTGTCTCTTGATCTGGGAAAAAAAAAACATGCAGTTTTTTTCTCTGGTTTGCATCCCCTTAGTACTCTGTTCTACACCTCAAACCTCTGACCCACATGAAATTTGATCTCACACCCTCTGATGACCGGCTTTATCCATATTAACTGACTGATGTTTTCCAACTTGTGCACAGGAAAGCTCAGCAATTACGAGATGTAATTTCGTGGTAGCTCACCAGGGAACTGGGCATCTTTTAAGGTGCCCAGTGGATTTGGCAGACAGTGGGGTTTCCAGGCACATCGAGTCCTGCTCTCCCTGCCGTATTCCTGTATTCCCATAGTGATTCCCACCTATTGTTTTTTTTGTTCTGCAGATTCTCACTCATCAGAAGCACCTCCAGAGGGTGAGGAGATCTTCTGCTGAGCACAGACGGTTCCATCGGTCACTCTCAGCTTTGGTACAGTGGACATCTCCCTACCCACTCCACAGCACGCTGCTGGTGCCTGCATCTGACAAGCATCTGGAGGTTTAAATAAAACATGTTATGAAGTCTGTTAAGTGGTGGGAAGGGGCCTCTCTCCTGTGGTTTTCCGTGAATTCTCGCCACAGAGGCTGACTGCACGGCAAATATGCCATCGCTCTGTGCAAACCTTGGGTTAAACAGATTGGGATGGATGTTTTCTGTCTCCTCTTACTGCTAAAGGATGAGAGAACATAGCCTTAAGGGGTCTGTGCCTTCAAATTCCCCTTTTCTGGGGAACTTAACCAAAACCAAGCATTTAGCAAAAGATTAGGACTCTACAAATGGTGCGTACACACTGGCATATATAGATATAATGTATATATACATATATGTATCTATGTATCCACTGGGATATGCTTACAGTCTGTACAGCCAAGCTTAGCTCGGCCCATGGGGATAGACGACACCTGATGACTGTCAGGGAGCGTGTAGATATTAAATATCTTGCCCTTACTGCTCCAGTTGTAACGCCGTGGACTCGCACGGCCCTGCTGTGCTCATGGCGTAGGGACTGTTTGCTTTCGAACAGGAAGCAGTAACAGTGTTCAAAACAAAAAATCAGAGGAAAAATATAGAATTGAAAGTCATTCTGAAAGATTTCCATGGGGCAGAGAATTTAAATGTCAAACTGTTTCCAGAATCAAGCAGACTGTCTTTGGGTATATTTAAAACGATGCAGAAAAGAGAAATTGTAAGGCAACCCCAGGGAGCTAGAACAGATTTGTTCATGTGGGAACAACTCTAAGCAACATTTTTTTACCCAATCTCTTTGAACTCCACCTCACTCCTTTCCATCCGCTAAGAAAAGATCTTTTTTTTTGTCAGAATATGATTCTCTGGTTGCATTTAGCATCCCTTCATTGCAAGCCTGACGACTTACTGGAGAGATGGCTGAAAATCCGCTTTTAGGGACCTTTGTTCTGTTATTTGTGTTTTTCTTCCCCTGCGTTTTGTGTTAAGATTGGGCTTTGTTTCTCTGGGTTTTGTCAGCTTCCCTTGCTCGTTTCTAAGGCAGAAGGAGACAACCGCAGTTTCAGAGCGCTTCGCTGAGGTGTCGCAGGTCAGGGGACCGAGTGCAGCGAGCAGAGGCCGCTCCTGCTCCCTGTGCCTACACAATACCACGCGCTTACTAACCGTTTCTGGGGAGAAAAATACGTTCTCCCGGAGAAAACCACTGTGGGAGAGGTCCAAAGGTCCAGTGTGGCAGGTCCGTTCCCGTCGCCGTGGGCTCTGGGGTGGAAGTGTCCGTGTGTCCCCCGTGTTGCCGTCGGCGGAGGGGAAGGTCTGAGGGTGGCTCTTGCCGTGCTGGCTGCGAGGTGTTTGTACAGCTGGTGAATACAAGGATGTGTTCAGCAGGGGAAGAAAAATGCAGCAAGCGAAACTTTTTTCCAAAATTATTGTTCTTCCAAACCCTCTCGGGGGAATTGCCGGAGCCAATGTGTAAATGGTTATGAGACGCTGTCAGCTTCAGAGCAGCTCAGGGGTTTGCTCAGAGTTTGAAGCTGTCCAGTGCGTTTCCTTTCCTACCAGTTTTTCTTTTTAAAAAAAAAAATTCTCTGCTTGCACTGTTGTTTGATTTCGGTTTGCTCTCTGGCTTCTCACAAGCTGGTAACCCACAGCAGTTTTCAGAGGTCGGTGCCGATGAGCATGAGCAGCGTTGATGGTGAGGTGGATGCTGAGACCGGTCTGGCTTGGTCAGTGCAGGAATCCTAAATCGCCTGCTTGCTTTTGAAGCTCTCTAAAATATTAAGACTCAAAAAAAAAAAGGAGGGGGGAAAGAAAAGAAAAAGGTTTGAGATTTATTTTTATTTTGCTTTTTTTAATATTATTTGGTGCTTGTAATTAATTGCAAGCAGGGCTTGCAAAAAATATTTATCTTTCTGTTTGTTTGAAAGAGTTCTTTTTTTAAAAGAAGTTTACTTGGTTTTATTTTTTTATTTCTTTTTACTTTTGCTTTCATTTGGGGGTTTGAGGGGTGGTTTGGTTTTTTTTCTTTTTTTCTTTTTCTTACCAAGAGATTGGTAAACCAAATGCTCTTATCACCCTAGTTCATAAAAAAACAGGGTTTGGGCAGTGCTGCTTAGCAGCCCACGCCATGCCCAGAGTCACACAATTTCAACTGAGAGCTTTCTTTAAGGCAAAGCACCTTTGGGCCAAGAAAAGTCTGGAAGAAGCAGCAATGACTTCAGAGAAGACTCCTCCTATCAGTTAGTTTCTTTGTTTAAATATTTTGTTTAGGTTTTCTCATACCTCTTGAAGGCAAAGGAGAAAGCAAAACATTGAGCGTCTGTCTTGCAGTGATGTGTCTGGTCACTTGTCCAGGGAGATCCAGGCAGCTCTGCTCCTGAACGTGAAAGGAGCTGGAGGAGGCACGTGCTGCTCTTGTGGTGTTATTGTTTTCATAGGAAAAACACCAATTTCACAAGAGTACTTCTGCCTTGCTATTTGTACATCTGTGAAAATGAATGTGCCAAGCTGAAAGTTTTGGAAACCAAAGCAGTGCACGGCTCGTTTGCTGTTGTGTGAACAGAGATCAGGTCCCTGCTATTTCTGAAAGTTCCCCTTGGTCTGTAACAGCCTTTGTCAGTAAGAGCTTTTCTTTTCATCCCTCTGTCTTTTTCCCAGTCCTGACACATCCTGAATCCGCAACACGGGAATGTCCCGTGGCTCAGAGAAGGGCGTCAGAAGGGAGACGCGTGACCCAGGGCAGCAGCGCTGAGTCTCTGCCGGGCTCGACCATCTCTTCTGACCTGTGCAAATCAAAAAGAGCATTCAGTGCCCTCAGTGAAAACGGTGTTTGTGATCTCCTAAGGTCCCCATGGTTCCTTGTCAAAGAAATCATGGATGTGAATCAGAAATATACTGACTAGAAACACGGTGTGTCAAAGGTGTTGTGTCTCAGGTTCTGGAGGACAGACCTGTGTCCCCGTAGGATGTATGTTAGTGCATGAGTCGCTTTTTTGGAATGAAGTCTTTCCTCCCACGCTGCTTCCTCCTTCTTTCACCTTTAGGAAGGTGAGCACTTGTTTTTATCTGTTTAGCCTTTTGTTTTTCCCCCTCTCAGGTTTTGTTCGGAAAGGCTTGGCATAGGTTCCCAGGGTTGGATTCCTGCTGTGATCCCTGCAGGTTGCCTAGGGTTGTCTGCTAGAGTAGGGTCCCAGCTTTACAGCGCCGAAGCCATTCCTCTTCCTGGCCTTAAAATCGCATTTGCTCCAGTTCCACGCCTGGCGTCCATCCTGCAGTGGCTGAAAGCATGTTGTTTCTTCAGCCCGGCCTGATGCTGTGTCTGGTTCCCAGAGCCGGTCCCTTGATCCCATTCGGAGCACCAAAAGCCACCCCATTTTGCATTGGTTTCCTGGGACACAGAGCAGGTTCGAAACCATCTGTGCGGAGCCTGTGTGGTTGGAGGGAGAAGAGGACCCTGCAAGGGCTCTGAGAGATTTTTTTTCTTTTGCTGGTGTTTCATGGAGAGGAAAAATCAGACTTTCTTTTCTTGGGCTTTTCTAAGCCCAGTCTTTATCACTGCCCAGCAGAAGGGGTTTCAGTGACCGGGGAAGTGGCAGCGTGGGATCAGACGAAGTGCAGAAGCAGTCAGTGTTAGCTGGGGATGCCAGGATACCCCAGCAACAGAGAGTAGCTGTAGCAAATGGTGGGAGACTCGATGGAGTTGTGTGGGGTTGGCCTTAGCTTCTTTCAAGTGAAGAGATCATCTCAACATGTAACTTGATGTCAGTTTGATGCCATAAAGCACTTTAAATGGAACTGGTCTTGTCCCTTTTCGTTTTGGTTACATGGAGACAATCAGCTTTGCCATTGCTCCCCCCTCTGCATCCCCAGTAAAATCCGGGCGGCAAGTACGCGTATTCCTGGTTTGGTTTGGCATTACCCTGGGCGGGCAGGAAGGGCCAAGCTTTTTGCAATAGTTTTAGGCCAAAGTGGGTGTGAATCTGACTAGAGCCCCACTGCAGACAGGGTGAGTGGCAGGACCAGAGGAACTGGCTTCTGATGGCTCAGGTACATCCCCTGGGAGAGCCCATGCCAGCATCACCATCATCTTCCTCCCAGCCGGTACTGCTGCTGGCCGGGAAGCTGTCCCACCGGCAGATTGCCCTCCACCCCCTTTGCCTTGGAGAAACTGAGAGCAAAGGAGGAGTGGGGGGGTGCAGCCGAGTGAGTGAACTGAGGCCCTTTCCGTGCACGAAGTTATTTACTGTCCCAGCCATGGGGAGACCTCCCAGGTGCCAGCCCTGGGGCAGGAGCTCTCACCACCGCTGAGGGTGGGCTCTTCTCTTCACCCTTGAAGTTTGACCACTGCTGAGAAGCACAGTAATGCCGTTAGCTCGTCCTGCCCTCCGAAGGCAAGAGCACCCATAGAGTCCGATCATCTTTGCACCTTCCTTGAGGCACCAGGATATCTCAGAGCCGAAACACCCAAATCCAGCCCTCCTAGATGTCACCATGTCAGAAGAGGTTCATCAGGTGCCAAATCCCAAGGATCCCAAGGCACGGGGCACAGGAGGACTGGGCAAGGGCACGAGACAGTATCTGCTGAAATCCCACAAAACATTCCTTGTTAACCGGAACTCTGGAAATTATTCTGCCTGCTGGCCAGGTTTGGGAATTTAGCGTAATTTAAGGCACCCTTCTAAATGAAAAACCTCCCCTGCTGCTCATAACTCTTGCTTCACGTGTCAGAAGGGGCAGCCGTCGGTGATTCTTGATCCGGTGACGCAGCTAAGTTTTAAGGATAGGCGAGCTGAACTGGCTTAACCTCGTACACCTCGTGCTCTTGAGCGATGGGAAGCGTAGCGCGAGCTCCCGTCCCGCCTGCGGTTTCAGGGCTCGGTGCCCTTTCTTTCCACGCACGTTTCCCTGACACTGATGCTTCGCCCAAATATATTCTGCTTCCGTTGCTTGGGGGGAGGGGGAAACAGGAGGACACTCACTGCTTTGCATACAGCTACAAGCTTCAGATGTATTTAAGCTGTCTATAGGTATCCATCCTTTCCACGCTCTAAAGTATTTTTACTATTTTCTTTATTGATATTAAACACTGACTCAAAAAAATCTATGTCCAGTTCGGTTCGCCTATGGTTAAAGTTTAGCCTGCTGTTTATTTTGTACTAATACGGAATGCACTTGAGTAATTCCCAGAGCGTTGAGGAGGTGTATTGTGAGACGTTGATATACCTCTGCTTTTGGTTTGTTTCTTAAAAAAAAAAAGAAAATAAAAATGCTTTGCATTTTCATGTTGAACCCATTAAAAAAAAAAAAAGTTTTAAAAAAAAAGAAGTTGAAAATAAGAATTTTTAAAAAAGAGGGTAAAACCTAATTGCTGTATGTTAATTTGTAATTATGTAAAAAGTGAGCAGGTTATTGACTGTAAAATTCTTCAGTTTTTCTGTAACTTGCCAGAAACCATTAGGTTTTGTAACAGGCTTTTATTTATCTTCCTTTATAGTTATCAGCATCAACCTCTTGTAAAGTCATTTTTCCTCTAAATAAATTTGATTTTAAGTCTGAGTTTTCTGCCCGATTGATTTCCACGCCTTTGGCATTTCTGCCGTTGACTTTCTTGCACCGGGGCTGAATGGACCGACGGAACCCTAAGCAGTGACCAAACACTGGCGTTGCTTTTGTTGGATTCCAGCCTGCACCCACCCGCCTCTAACTTCCTTTCCTTCTCTTAGAAGATGTGCATTTTGCTAAGGGCACCTAGCCGTGATGATACTCAGCTCCTTGGGGGTTTTCCCCCATGCACACAGGGCTGTTCATCTTTTTACAGAAAGGGAAGTGTTACAGCCGTTATCTCAGGCACTTCAGCTCCGTCAGCTGAGATAAATGGCGGTCTGGCGGCTGCGCGTGGAGTTTCTGTAACCCGCTGAAATAGCTCTGCGCCTTCAGTACGCCCTGGGCGCAGGTTTGTTACCTCCCTCGTCCGAGAGAAGCAGAGATGCTGCGCGCTGTCGCGGCGATGGGGAGAGGAGGGATGCTGGCACCCGCCACGCGCTGTGCTCTACTCGTTTCCGCGGCCCCTGCCAGGGGAGGCCCGGCAGAAACGCAGCACCCGCCGTCGGGGTCGCTGCTCTTGCCTGGGGAGGTGAGGGGTTCCCAGTGCCTGCAGGCGTCGGTCCAGACGGGAGAGGGTGCCAGCAGAAAGAGCCGAAACGGAGCTTGCTCACGGCATGGTGAGGACCTGCCTGTGATGGCTGGTGTTTCTCCACCGTCATTTTCTTTCACCTGTAGAGGCGACCACAGCTGCCCCTGTGCAGCTGGTCCCGCACGGGGCTTGAGCATCCTCTCCCCAGGCAGACGGGGCGGGCAGACCCGCACCCTTCCTCCTCTGCGTATGGATGTTGAGGCAGAGGAATTGCTGAATTTCCACCTCGCTTCGCTTGTCTTGAGGGGCGAGACGGGGAAGAAGAGGGGATGCTTGAGGAGAATCAGATGTGTTCATCAAAGCCCCCAGGTCATCGGCACGAACACTGCTGGGCGGCGCTGGGTCATTTCTTCACAGGCGCTGGGAAATGCCGACCGCCCTCCCGCGCCCCGTCAGCCAGCCGCGCGCTGCACGGAGTTTTTGCCCTCCTCGCGTCCGTGTTGCGTGTGCTGTTCTAAAATCCGGAGTCGTGCCAACGAACCCAAACCCACGCCCTGTCACGCAGCTCTCGCTCCGAGACGGGCAGCTCCCTGGGTGCGAGATAGGAGATGAAAGAGCTCGTTTATCTCGCCGGCTGTTCAGTAGCCCTCGTTCTGTTTGCATTCCCGTTCGTCCCAGCTCACCTATTGACCGAAGCGAATAAAAGCTTTCGCCGAAGCGTCGGCTCCTCTGTTTGGCGTTGAAAGACTCTGTTTTCCTGTGGCCCCTCTGGGCTCGGCACCCCGGATGCCCGACAAAAGCCCCGCATGGGTGACCCCAAGCACTCACGTCGCTGTGGTGAAACAACGGCGGCGGCGGCTGGAGGAGCGAGATGCCGCTGCTGGCAGCGCTGGTTCGCCGGGCAGCTACGATACAGGGAGGAGGAAGAGCGTCTTCGCTGATGGCAAAACACACGTAGAGAACCAAATTCTTGCTGGAGGAAGCTCCTGCCAGGGAAAGGCCGGGGTGCGGAGCAGAGCGGGCAGTGTGAGCCGCTCTGGTCCTACGCATTGCAAACCACAGGCCGGAGGCGAGCCTGGGCCCACCGTGCACGTTTCCTTTGGCAGAGGAGGAAGCGAAGGACCCCACCACCGCTCCAGGCCATCCCCCTGTGGCAATTTGAATATCCTAAACCAGCTTTCCACAATTCCGTCTACAGCCCGTGCTCTGAGCCGTTGCGGCATGGCTATGATGACGAAGTCGATGTTCTCCCCAGACCACGTGGGTCAGTGATTTCAGCCGGTGTGATGGGCTTCTGAGCATTCCAGGTTTCTCGCCCAGCCTCAGCTTTTCCGTAGCATCCTGGGTTAGAGCAAAAGATCTCTGTGGGGATGTGTGGTGGGTCATCTGGATGTGGCTGGATTTTAACACGCACCTTCACCTAGAAGGGGTCGTAAAGGATGGTTACACCTGGATGGGACTCTGCAAGGAGCATTGACGGGCACAGGAGGGGCTCTTTGGAAATATGGTCTAGCAATGCCTTTAACATTTGCTTTATCTGCGTTTCCCCTCTCCTGCCCTTGCTGGGTTCAGCCCCGGCACTGGCTCCAGGGTGAGAAATCGGAGGTCTGGGAGGACGCAGCTGTGAGCTGGGCTGAGGCTTGCAGACAGGCTGCTCATTCATGGAGGTTTTACTGAGAGAAGGAAAGGCAAAACCTTAATTAGTGAGTGAGTGAGATGCCTTGTGATCAGATACAAGGTGAACGGTAAAGGAGTGACTTACCTTTGCCATAGACGGCACCTGGGCTTTGTTAATTAGTTTAGTGGGGTGGTTGAACACAACAAATGTGTTGATCTGTTTGGGGTTGGAACATGTATGAATGAAGGGGAAAATCATATTTGACGCTGGCAACTGATACAAGAACCCATACGGGTGAGCACCCCCGCCCTCACAGGGATGGGCAGGCCCGATGGGTGCCCTTCATCCCCCCGAAATAGCCTCATGAAACGCCCCCCAAACAAGGCTTTGCTCCAGAGCCTGCTCCCCTGGCCTCCCTTCCCAGCTTGCTCGGGGCAGGATGCTGCAGGTCTGGGACCCGCTGCCTGCACAGCCCTGGCCCGCTGTCCCTGCATCCCGGGGCCCCTTTCGCGTGTCACCAACTCGTTCAAGCGCAGATGAACAGCAGCCTTCGCTCTTGGCCGGAGGATGTCCCGGTGCCTCAGCCGAGTGTCCCCAGCGGGACGGAGCCAAGGTTTGTTTCCTGCTCTCAACGGGGCAGGGCTGAGCCCCGGAGAGCCCCCGGCAGGGCTTATTGAAGTCCCTTTGCTCTCTCCTTTCTTTACAGTCCATCCTGTGCTCAGATGTAATTCAGCTGGCAAGCCCTGATACCCCCCGACCTCTTGCCACAGCCTGGCGTCTCTCCCTCCGGCGCTCGGTGGCTCCAGACGCTCTTTCTTTCCCCTTTCACCAAAGAGCTGCTTCGCGCCGGCCGCATCTTCCCAGCGAGCCTAATTAGACAGGAGCCTAATTAGAGCCGCGCAGGAGGGCTGAGTCATTAGCAGAGCCCTGTGGGAAGCCCTGGAGCAGCCGCGACGTGGGCAGAGGAGGGGGCCGGGATGCGGCGGGCGCTTGGCTGGGTGCAGAGGGGCCATCGGAGGGAAGCTCTGTGAGTGTGGGGATAATTCCTGCAGACAGCGACCCGGGAATGGGGTAACGGGTGTTCACCCACCCCCCTGCACCTGCAGCGGGCCCCAGTGCGGCCGGTCAGGGGGGTCCTACCCGTCCCACCCAGCCAGGGAAGTCAGAAGCCAAAAGGGCTTTTCCTAGTGGCCCTTTAGCGATTTTCCTCCTTGTTTTGTTTCTACTCGTCGCTTTTTAATACACGGCTCTCCCCGGCGATGGAGCGGAGCCAGCGTCCTGGGGACTGGCTGCCCGCTGCTGGCTGCAGGGAGAAGGGTCCCTGCTGGGGTGGAAAAAGAGAGTAAGGGGAGCAGCAAAGGGCAGATCCGTTTCTCGGGACGGAGCCACCGGACTGGGGTTAGGTGTGATGCCGGGACTGAGACGGGACTTTCTATCAGTTATTAAATCACTGCTACTATTGAAGTGGCAGAGGCTTGTTAACAAGCACAAGTTGTGCCGTCCTGGCACAGCCCTGGACCGTTTCTCCAGCCTCAGCTGCGAAGGGAGGGCTTCCCAAGAGACCCAGAACTGGAAAACCACAAATTATTTGATTCCTGAGCTCCGTGATCCCTGAGGGATGTCAGGAGGAACAAAAGCACCCGTTGGATCGCCAGGGTCAGTCCTCTTGAACTCTTTCCCCGTCTTCATTTGGAGGGGGGGACACACAAACACAGAGGGGTCCTTGTCTGCGATGTCCATGAGACGCGGTCATCGGTGGTGCAGCCTGCGCTGGGGCGAGGGAAGTGAGATGTCCAGGCGCTGACAGCGTGAAAACCAGGCTTTCTGCCACCTAATTGGATTTGTTATTCAGCTGAGAAACTCCGAATGGCTTGGGTGGGCTCTGAGCTCGCGATTTCAGCGAGGAAGTCGGGACGACGCGGTAAAGTAGGTCACACTGCTGCAAACAGGCTTGGTGGTTTCGCACAACAGTCGACGATGTTAAATAAGGAGGTGGTGAAATGGAAAGAAAAGGGAGATTGTGAGGAGGAAGAAAAAAATGAACTCAGCCTCTGCTATTCACTCCCACCAGGAGTCTCTGCCGCAGGCACCGGGCTCCTGCTCTGCACTGCAGCAAGAGGGATTGGGCCCAGTTTAAATTTCCAGTTGGCTGTGGGGAGCTGGGGGCAATGTTTCTCCTGTGCTTGGAAGCTGACCTTCATTGGTGAGCTGAGTTTCTTGAGGTGGCAGCTTGTGAGCTTGGACCCTCTTCAGAGACTAAAACGTGTTGGGTTTATCCTGAGGGAGAAGGTGCGTGGGGAACAGGAAGACAACTTGAGGTGGGACAGACTGCAGGGAGAATGTGCAATGCTGGGGCACTAATTAACGTGCAGGAGAAGATGACAGGCCAAGGACACGAGGCTTCATGTATAGACTGCTCTGTGTAGACACGGATGAATTTGAAAGCGCATTGGATGGCTGGAAAAAACTCCTCTACTCCAATTATGTGTCTAAAATGCCAGCGCCAGCCTCTGGATGGATGTGGGGCTTCCTCAGACACCGGAGGTATTAAATCACCAGCTACTCTGCCTTTAATTGACTCTACTGACAAAGGGAGAGCAAGCTCAGATGGTAATTCCCTGCAGGGCTTCGCTGCACAGTAGTATTATTTCAAGGGCAGCTGGGGTCAGGCTGAGAAAATGCATGTTTCAAAACCAACAAGGCACTATGACTTTCATTTAAATAAGACGCAGGAGCATCAGCCTTTTCCATCTGGGGAGGTTCAGCGTGGTCAGTCCCTGGGGACGGAGGTCCCGAGACCTGGGGCTGGGCGAGGGCTGGTCCCATCGCCGAGCATCTCCCTGCCCTCTCCTCCCACACTCTTTCTGGAGAGTGGGGAGCACCCTGTTGCAAGCTGGGGAACCGAGCTGGAGAGAGCCCAGGGGCCAGCTCCAGCGCAGGCACCCTGCAGCGAGGGCTGGCTACAGCATGTGGGCACGTTTCCCCGGAGCCTGGGAACACACAGCCCCAGTAATGCCACCAGACAAGACGCTTTCCCAAGCACTCAGTCCCAGACAAAGCTGAGCTTGACCTACTGAGGTGGTGAAAAAGCTCTTTTAAAACAAAACAAAACAAATCACGTTTACATTTCTTTCCCTGCACCTCCCTGGTCAAACCCAGCCCCGCTCCGGCTGTAGCTTTATTCCGACTGTTACATCCGTTTCTGTGTCCTGCTCCCCTCTGACTTTGTTGCTGCCAACCAAGAAACCTTTGTGTTTTGCATCGCATTTAATGCCATAGCGACAGGTTGCTGCTGTCACAGCAGCTGCTGATTGCTTTTGAATTGTCTCGCAGGCAAGCTCCAGAATAAATACAAAAGAGCCGGGCTTTGCATGGCTCCTATCAAAGCTCGCCAGTCGCAAAGCCTCCCCAGTTGGTATTTAAAGTCCCAGACTCCCACATAAAACTTGAATCAACACAACTGAAAGGGATTTCGTTCACACACTCACGTTCTTTTTCCCTCTCCTGCTCATCAAACAGTAATTTCTACCCTGAATTGATTACCCAAAGGGCTCCTTAATGAGTGTTTTCTACGGAGCCTGACAAGCACATCTGCCCAGATCCCGTCAGCTAACGCTGCTGCCCACCCAGCTCCCACGGGCAAGGAAACGTGTTCCCGGCCTCCTATACAGCTCAGAAATTCAGGCTCCAAATCCTTTTGGGACTGTGCATAACACCCATAGGAAGCTTTTCCTTCCCAGGCTCAAAGGCCCCTGCTAATGAGAGGAGGCAAATACGAATTTGCATGGTTGCGGTGTTTTGCCTGGTGCCTTTTAGCTGCTCCAAGTGATGCTCTCGTGCTCCCAGTCTCGTGCAAAGCTGGAGCTGCTGGTCTCGTAGCGGGGGAGAGCCCAGAGCCTCCCCGGAGCAGGAATGCATCAGTCCTCTGCTCCTGTGGGCTGGGGAGAGACGCACACGGAGGAGACGCGTGAGCAGGAGCTGCGGCTGGAAAGCCCCTCTCGCCTGTCAGCGGGCCCCTTTCTTGGGAGCTGCAGCAGCCAAGCGAAGGCAAAGAAGGAAAACAGAGGTAGAAATTCTTCTCGTCTTCCTTACAAGTTACGGGCTTTCCCTGCAGGAGTGCGGCTGTGTCTGGGTTGGGCCCCCTCGACCTATTTGGCAGCCATTAGCGTTACACACTTGCAAGTTCTCCTAAAATCACCGCACGGTCAAGCTGAGCAAGAGCAGCCGTGGAGGAGACACGGCTCCTCAGGACATGAGAAGCCCTGGACTTCATTCCCAGATCTACCACTAACCTTGGACATGACACTTGACGTCGTGCCTCAGTTTCCCAAGCGCTGAAGCAATAATAACAATAATTACAGCCAGGCTGGTTGCTTAGGTGGTTGTTTGTGAACCACCCCACCGAGTGTCAACCCTGTTATTATTCCTCGGCCCTGTTATTAGACCTAAATCCAACTTGCTTAAGAATGAAGACTCCTGTGAAAAACACACAAACAGTTTCCCAGATCATCATTTTTATTGAAGTTCACAAGCAGCTGAAGGAAAAAAAAAATAAAAATGAGAGACTAGAAAATGTAAATAAACGTCATTGAGAGCATCGCAGGCTGGCTGTGCACAAAGTGTGTTCTTCCCGGCAGCAACGGGCGCTCGCTGCTCCGAAAAGACCTTTGTTGTTTGAAGCCGTGTCAAGGCTTTTCATCGCATTGCATCGTTCAGCTGGCCTGGCTACAGCTTCACCTAACCCAGGGGCCGAAGGCGAGCCCGGAGCATCTGCGGGACCGGCTCTGCTGCGGAGGGAAGCACGATGCGGGGCGGTGCAGGAGCAGCCTTCGGCGGTGGCCAGCCCTGCGAGCGGCCGGTCAGGAGCCGCATCCCCATATCGACATCAGCCAAAACCCACACGCCCTCCTCCACAGGGTGAGCGAGGAGCAGCTCGGGCTGAGAGCTCTTGCATGGATAAACCCAGATACAGCCGGCAGCCAGCGTGTGCGGATAACCCGGGGCAGCTCCAGCCCAACGCGCAGCCAGAAAGGCTCCCATCTCTCCAAGGCGAAGGCAGGGTGTGGGGGAAGGAGGGAAAGAGGGGGATCCCCCCCCCAGCTCTCCCTGCCAGCCCCGCAGTGCTCCCCTCGCCTTCCGAGGCCTCGCGAGAGGCCAGATGCCCCCTCCCAGGGCGCGAGCTCTGCCCCGCTGCACCTCTGCGCCTGCTCGTTGGCTAATTACACCCTCACCCACGCGCTGCTCCGCGGGGAAACTCAGAAGACCGGCTCTGAGCATGCAGCGGGTTTTATCTGGTGAATATCTCGGCAGCGGTGCCGGAGCCTTGGCACGCTAACAGAGCTGCCACACTCTTCCCAGCAGCTGCGCGGGGAGCTGCCCGGCCTCCGACCGAATCGCAACCAGCTGCGGCGAGAAAAGAGGAGGGGGGGGAAAAATATTAAAAAGGCCTAAAGCACAAAACAAAAGGCACCTGCCCTGTTCTGCCGCCGTACCCGGTGCTGCTGGCAGCCGCCCCGAGCTCCCACACTTCAACGTTTCAACAGACATCGCCTCCACGGAGCGGCCAGAGGATGGGGAGAGCCAGGTGCTCTCTGCTGGGCTGTCCCAGCCGCTTTTCCCTTTAAAAAAACACTTCTGAGTCACCCAAACAGCAGCCATTGCCAATGGGAAGTTCACTGCTTTAAAGAAAAAGAATATTAATGTCTCTTAACCCCCCCAACCAAGTAACAAACAGCACCTAACAGCTCCCCAGGCCGAGGGATGCAGCCTGGCGCACGGACGCCATCTCCTCCGCCCCGTCGGGCCACCGGCACCCATGAGCCGTCCCCGTGCCCCGTCCCCAGCCCGGGGCCAGTGCTCCCCGCTCCTCGCTGTCCCTCGGTGTCCCCCGGCACGATGCCGGCTCTGCCTCCCGATCCTGGTGCTGGGAAGGGCTGCGAAAGGCTCCTCGGAGTCCCGTACGGGAGGGCAGGAGGGGACTCGGTCGCTGTGTCGGCTCCAGCAGCGAGACGGGAACGCAGATGGGACTCTGGCACCTGGGGAGGGAAAGAGAAAACTCATGAACGGCCGCGATGCTCGGCTCGGCGGATGCAGGGGAGCACCCGCAGAGGGGCTGCACATGGGCAGCTGTTGGAGTAACCCCCTGCCCAGACCCCAGAGGTGGGTGGAGGTGGGGAGCAGCTGGGTTGTTTGTGGTTTGGGGTGTGCTTTGCTCTCACAGGAGAGGGGAGGGAGTGGGCATTTGGCTGGGGAGGGCTCAGAGCAGCGGGGAGCTGGGCAGAGCCCGTCAGGAAACCTCTGCAGACACGACAAGGGAATGAAAAGTTGAGGGAAATGGAGCTTTTAGCTTTTTTTTAAGGTGGGGAGGACAGCCCTAGAACTGGAACAGACAAAACAAAAAGACCCTTTTTCTCTTTTTTCCACCAGTTCCTCCAAAACCATCCGTACCCCTGACGTTTCCAAGGGGTTGATTAATCCAGTCTGGGACCGAGCGCAGGCTGCACATGTTTCCATCTGCCCAGGGTTAGGAAAAGCCTGATTTTCATCGACTTTCCTCCCCAGGCCAGCCACTCCCTTCCAACACTGCCTGATAAACTGGCTTCAGAGACAACCAGCCACTCGGAAAGAGCAGCAGAGGCAAAAACTGCAGTCCCTGTTTATCCGGCCTTGCAATTATGCGCATGCAAATGGCTTTCCCTTGGAGCCACCGAGAGAACCCAGCTGTGACTTTGTTCTGCCAGCACCAGCGAGGCTGTAACAGGTTGCAAGCAACCAACCCAGCAGCACGCAGCGTTTAGGAGCCGGGAGATCATCCTGAAGGCTTTTTTCCAGGCTGCTGTTTGCAGGCACCCGGGGCTCCCGCGCAGGAAGATGTCCGGCTGCGAGCAGGGCTCTGCCGAGGGAGCCGGGAGCAACGCACAGCGACAAAACCCAGCAGCTTCTTGCGGGGTAAAAGCTGACCAAGCGCTGCTCCATGCGGAAGGGAAGCCAAACCAGGCAGCAGTAAAAGCCTCTTTGCAAAAGGCTTGTTATCTGAGCTGTAATTAAATCCTCAGGAAAAGCCACTGAACAGACCCGACGTTTAGTGCGACCGCGGTATCAGGGCACAGTTCTGGGCCTGGCACGCTGCCTGAATCCTCGCAGGAGCTTCGGGGCCAAAGAGCAGCGTTTAGGTGCCAGAGCTGCCTCAAAACCTGCAGCCTCGGCGCCCGCCCCACGGCAGGCATCAGCCTTCGCAGGAGCGAGACCCACCGAAGGGCTCCCACGGGAGCCATGAAATGGGCTCTCAGCTTTCGGATGAGCCCCAGGAATGTGGAGAGCGGTGCCTGGCCACCAGTCTTCCCCTCCCCACAGCCCAGACCACACGGAGGGTCCTGGAGGAGCTGAGAGGCTCGGAGGGGGGACGGACCCCAGAATCGCAGAATCACAGAATGCTAGGGGTTGGAAGGGACCTCTGTGGGGCATCTGGTCCAACCCCTCTGCCAAAGCAGGGTCACCTACAACAGGCTGCACAGGACCATGTCCAGGCGGGTCTTGAATATCTCCAGAGAAGGAGACTCCACAATCTCCCTGGGCAGCCTGTTCCAGTGCTCCGTCACCCTCAGAGTGAAGAAGTTCTTCCTCATGTTCAGACGGAACTTCCTCTGCTTCAGTTTGTGCCCATTGCCCCTTGTCCTGTTGCTGGGCACCACTAAAAAGAGTCTGGCCCCATCCTCCTGACACCCACCCTTGAGATATTTATAAGCATTTATTAGGTCCCCTCTCAGCCTTCTCTTCTTCAGGCTGAACAAGCCCAGCTCCCTCAGCCTTTCCTCATAGGAGAGATGCTCCAGTCCCCTCATCATCCTCGTAGCCCTACAGCATCCCCGGCTCCTAGCTGCTCCAGAGCTGGGCTCATCACCATTTGTTTGAGACAGGAGCTCTGACATCTCCAGCCCAGAGGAGCACTTGAGGCTCAGGAGGCAGCACAGAGGGATGTGGTGCCTCCCCTCTCCATCTCATTTCTCCCAGCTGGTCCACACGACCTGCAGCTCCCTTGTCCCGGTGACTGTCCCAGCCTCCAGCTGCAGGCTCCTCTCTCTGGCCCAAGCCCATCTGCGACTCTGCCCCATGGAAATGAGACTGTCGCACAGGACGGGTAGTTTGGAGAAGCCGCTTTTAATTTGAAGGCAGGCAGCTTGGAGAACCTGTTCCTGGTACTGCCTGAAGTCACCTCCTGGGAGGTGCAGAGTTGTCCCCATCCACTGTCACTGCACAGGACAGCAACACACCAGCCAGCATCGTCCCCCGACCTCCTGGCTGGGCTTTGCTTGTGCTTACAAACACAAAGAGTCGTTACTAGCCGCGTGCGCAGTATTTTATTTCTCTTTTGCAACGATTTGCCTCCTCGTGGCTCCACCACTGTGAGTGGGAGGAGACCAGGCTTTCACATTTCATACTGCTAATTATGTTTGATCACTGGAATTAACTGCCAGCAATAAGCACTAAATTAATTTCACATGGCATCCTTGGCAGGGGCACTGGGACCTCTGCTGAAAGGTGCCCCGGCTCCGGCTGGGATAGGTGAAGGCCGTGCCCTTGAGGAAACCTTTCCAGCTGATCAGTTTTATGCTTTAAATGAAAAGCAGGCTTGGTGTTTTACGATCAACATTTTTCAAGGATGTAGTATTTGGGTTTCAGGATGGGTATGAACGCAACCTCACCAGTTTATGGGTGAGAAGGTTGGGTTTTTTCATGAGTACAAAGAACTACTTCCTACTGTGTGATCGCCCAGGCCTTTCCCCATCTGCCCAGTTTGCTCTGCTCCAAGGGCATCTTTGATGATCCCTCCCGAGCCTTCCCCAGCTGAGAGGCGTTCCCATAGGATTAGGGTTCCCAAAGCACACCAGCACTGGGCACGTGCTGGCCAACCTGTCCTCTGCGTGCCCCTTCTTGAAGGAGGATCTCATAGAATCATTAAGGTTGGAAAACACCTCTAAGCTCAAGTCCAATCCAGAACGGCTGCTGCAGCAGAGACCTGCAAGACAGAAGATCCCTCAGCCAGACCTTCTGTGGGACGATGGAGAAGTTGCAGGACCCTGTAGCCAGTTACCCCAGTTCCTCAGCCCAGTTTTGGCACAGGAGCAGCCATGACAGCCAAGGCAAGCGTGTGGGACGTGGCTGGTTCGGTGTGGGCAAACGCACGTGCATCGGAGACATTCAGGTCTGGCCTTCGCTCGCCCATCTTGGTGCTTTATTTAAGGAGCTGTCACAGTGGCTGAGGGCTATAACAACAACTTAGTTTAAAAAAAAACAAAAAAACAAAAAAACAAAAAACCCCCCAAAAACCAAAAAAACCCCCAAAAACCCCCAAAACCCCCCAAAAACCCCAACCCCCCCCCAAAAAACCAACAAAAAAACCCACCCCCCCCCCCAAAACCAAAAAAACAAAACAACAAAAAAACCCAAAAAATCAAAAAAACAAAAAAAACAAAACACTAGAAAAATGAAGTGAAGACACATTCTGTCTGGCAAGAACTCACGTATATTTTAAATACTTCTTTTAACTGAAGAGTGGAAGTGAAGCCAAAAAAGCACATAAAACCCTCACACAGTGACTTTTCACCAGTTTTATTTGCAGGTTGGCCTATTACAGTTCCCAGTTTTCTTGTGCTTGTGCCAGGCTCCAGATTACAGGGGGAAAAAATATGTATACAGCCCCCCCAAGGCTGTTTATTAGGTCTGAATAACCCAAATACAGTACAGAGGAAAAAAGGTATGAGAGGAAAATAACGTCTCTGTGACTTTGGGGACTGTTTTCTGTTCGGTGGCTGAAGAATCAATTCCCACCTCAAAATATTCCCTATTCCTAACAGTGCGGCTGGTGCTGAGCTTTAATATTCAGATACATCTGCTACCAGAGAAAATTAATTTTCAGGTCTAGGATGGGTCTTAAAGGGAGGCCCCATTGACCCAAGTTGAAAATGATGGAGTCCTCACACGCTTTGCTGCAATATTTAATAGCTGAGTGGCAGTTAATTAGATTACCAAGCCACTGTGACAGATGCTAGGCAACGCCTGAGGAGGAGAATTTGGAAAGGCCATTATCTTCCAGTGCTGGGAAAGCTCTCAGAGATCTCATTTTAACCCTTTCCACTCTTGCCCTGCCCTCACTGTGGTCCAACCCATCTTAGAACCAGGTGTTTCACAAATCAAAGGCCAGCATAACGCTCTGGGTGCTTTCTTCCCACCCGAGAAAAGCAGGTGGTCACGTTGGGCCAGTGCCCGGCAGAGGTGCCAGGAGCTCCTCCTCGGTTCCCAGCTGGCATCAAAAGAGATGATCACTGGGAGATGCCAGCAATTCCACCCGCTGGGCGATTCCCAGGCACGCAACCACACCAAGCGGGAAGCAGGGAAGCGAGAGGGTGTTAGAGGGTTTGGGCGGCATTCTTTGTTCCCTGGATTACATGAAGTGGATTTTGAGGAGTCTATGGAAGAATTTCCCTCCCCGCAGTCCCCACCTTCCAAATAAAACCGTAAGTGAAGCTTGTCAAGCCCACCCCCACACACGAGGGTTTCCCAGCTCCTTCAGCTAGCTGGGAGGTAGTCTCCAACCTCCAAAGCAGGGCTGTGTGCGTTGCCGGCACTGTGAAACCTGCAGACTGAGCGAGCAGAGGTGTTACAGGCTTCCTGGGAAGATGATGCTATCAAAATGTTGCCCCTATCAATATCTGCTTTCACAATCCAAGGTGAGAAGAGTTTTTGGCCTTTGCCTGGCCAGCTGCATCTCAGCACAGATTGGCGAAGACGTGCAAAGCTCTGCAGAGCAAAACTGGTCACCAGAATGGCAACCAAACATCCCACTGGGGAGGAGCGAGGAGGAACCAACTGCCCTGTCCCACTGGCACTGCAACGGCACCTTCCCTGAGCAAGCGAGAACCGGAGCACCGCAACGACACAGGACATCATGAGTTTCCACCAACTTTCTGATTCCCCCACACCCCAAAATACCGATAAACACATTCTTCTTCTGGTTAAAAAACCCCCTCCCTCCCACTCAGGTCTCACACAGAAGTCTCAGAAGTTCTGATTTAATGAGCAACAGTTTGGATGTTAAATAAACACCAGGACCATCAAATGCACCATGGCTTCTAAGCTTCTGCTACCCACTGAAATGTAAATACAGAGCATAAAAAGAGATCCAGCATTTGCCGCCATCCCAAGGGTCACTTGCCTACATATTGATCAGCTCTGAATAAATCGCCCCCATACCCAGCAAAAATATTGAACTACTGACACTTTTTCCAAATCACTTGTCGCCCTAGGATCTCCCAGGAACCCTAGGGAAGTGCTTTCAGAGACTGTAATCCTCCCAACTGCACAGGGACAGGGTGTATTTTATAGACGTGAGAGCAGGCGTGGACGCACCTGCCCTCCCATACCCACCCACACACAGAAGGGTGATGCTGGCACATCCAGCTAGCCTGGAGCAGAGGGAGAGGAGCTGTGGCCTGCTTGCAACCTTCTATGTAGATGTGTCTCAAGACACTGGGAGGATCATCTGGAAACAAGATAAACCTGGGAGCTGGCTAAGGCTTACAACACGGCAGAGCTGATTACTCTTTGCTGGTGCTGCTTCTCATAAAACACGAGCAACCTGGAAACCGTGGCCCACCCCGCGGTGCGTGGGGGCACAACTGCGGCGAGAAAGCAAGTTTCAGTTTAAGAAGAGGAGACCCTTACCTTACTGACCTCCTGGATACGAGCCCCCGAGCCCTGACCCTGGTCACGATGGCAGGTGTTTCCAGGTGCTGACAAAAGCTGTGGGGATGAGTGAGTAAGGCACCGTTGTGATACAGTTCCATGTGTCAGACGTAGGGTCGTAGCAGTCCAGCGTTTTGCACCTCTGAGTCCCAAAGTAACCCCCCACCACGTAGAGTTTATTCCCCGAGGCCAAGGCGTGGCATGACATGCGCTTGGCTGTCATGTCCCCGATGCGCGTCCACTGGTCCGTCTCGCAGTCAAAGCGGTAGGCAGATGCTGCCGTGAACTCCGTGTCTCCTCCCATGATGAAAATCTGGCTGCCCAGGACAGCGGCGGCCGTGTAGCGCCAGGGCTGTGGGCATTCGGCTTTGATCATCCACCGATTCTCAGCTGGATCATAGCACTGGACTTTGGACACCATGTCTCGGTGAATGCTAGTCCCACCAAAGACAAAAAGCTTGAGCCTGGCACTCACCACCGCAGCGTTGCTCACTCCATCCCTCAAAGGAGCCACCATCGTCCACTTGTTGGATATGGGATCATACTTCTCTACTTGCTTCAAGGAAACAGAAGGAGATGCGGGAAAGACTCCAGCTACTGCAGTGTGTCCACCAACCACATACAGGCAGTTTTCCAATTCAGCCGAGCCATGCCCAAACCGAGCTATTAACATTGGGGCAGCTTTAGACCATTCCTCATGAACAGTGTCATACACCCATACATCTTTCGAGACCCCGTTCTCTGAGCCCCTGCCTCCAGTGATATATACTTTGCAGCCAATGGCACAGGCACTAAACTCTTTCCGTGGACTCGGCAGGTCTGCCTTGGGGATGATTTCCTTTGCTTTGTGATCCACTTGGTAGATCTTATCACACATGAAGGTCTGTCCTCCCAGGATCAGCAAGGTGTGCCCAGCTTTGCGAGGCCTGGCACAGGGACTAGTGACCACCCCATCATTCTGAAGGATCTTCTTCTTGCACTGAATAGCTTCATCCAAGACAAGCTTGTTCCTTTCATCCACCATGATCAAGTCCTCACAAGCCAAGGCTTCCTTGAGGCATTCAGAAGGAAGCAAGGCGAGACGAACGTTCCTCAGAAGTTCTGGGAGATAAGCCTTCCGCTCATCCAGATCATATTTCACCCACTGGATCACAGCCTTAAAGACCTTTTCTTCGTCCTCAATTTCCAGCTCATCACTGGAGATGAGGTCCAGCAGAGTGTCCTTGGAAAGGTTGTTGAAGTCCTCACTCTTGTGAACAGTCTCAAAGTTGACCAGGCACATCCTCCAGGAGAGCTCATAGAGCCGCCGGCACTGATGAGCATCTGAGAGTAGCATCATGCCCAGGCAGTTGGAAGGGTAGAGGTTCTTCTCCAGGAACTCAGCCGCTGCGTCTCGGACATCGTGGAACTGCAGCATGTCTCCAGCCTCCAGGAGTGACTCCGCATTCTCCTCGTTGATGATGATCCGAGAGGAATAAGCGAAGTCCAACAGCAGCTCCAGCACCTCTGGGTGGAGGCTGTCATGGAAGTTCACCTCATCATCCAGGCTCTCCCGGAGGCCATTGCTAAACATGGCTTCGAAGTATCTGCTGGAGGCAGCCAGCACTGCCCGATGACAAGGGAACGACCTGTTTCCTGCCCAAAGGGTGACGTCGGTGAACATGCAGTGCTTCCGCAGCGTGTTCAGATGGGACAAGACGCAGTCTGGGTGCGAAGCTTTGTGAAAAAGCAAGATGTTCATGGAGCCGGTGCTAGTCCGGGATTTACGGTTCTCGTGGACGCTGACTGACATGATGACAGAGCTCCTTCCTGCAGAGAAAAAAAAAAAACAAAAAACAGAAAAGCCATTATTCTCTTGTCCTTACTGATGTGAGGCATGGCGAATATACGCGATCCAACTCTGGTACGCTTGAACGGACCTCAGAAGTGAAACACCAGGTGACACCCCAGTGCTCCTGCTCTGTGGGTGCTCCTGCACCCTGGCTTGCAAAGCCCCTGCCTCCTGCACCCTCATATCCTCCGAAAACCTAACTGGGGCTGAGCAGGGTGGGAAGGTGGAGGGGGGTGAGGGAGGAAATTCTGCACTTTGGTTTCAGCAATGGAGCAACAAAGTGAAGCAATCAAAACCAAGACTTGATGGTAAATTGTCTCAACAGCCCCTAGAGGGTATTGGCAAACCGCAGAAGAGTTATTTTTCCTTAGAAAACAGCATTAAGAGAGCAGTCTATTCAGGATAAAGGGCACCGGTCTGCTCTTGGCTCAGCAGAAACCAAGTTTGGCTTCTGATTTTTCTGAAGATTATTGCAGGTTTAGGAAAAGCAATTGTGAATGGTTTTATTTATGGAATATTTAGCTACCAGCACAAGCCAAAAGTTTTGAACAAATTTTAACAAACCCTTTCATTTGTAGTTTTTGTTGATATAACTCACCAGAGACATTTTGCAGGACAGATTCACATCAGAGAATAAGACAAGAGAGACAGCTAGATTATGCCTTTTAACAGACAGGCAGAAGCAAACACAAGGCTTTTATTAGGTAATATTTCATTTAAGTGCTACCTGATACCCATACTTGCCTATAGAAGAAAAACCCTTTGGACCAATCAAATTAATAGCACTTAGATGATAAAATCCAAGTCACTTGCTCCAAAATATTTTAGCCAGCTCTATTTTTTCCCCCCATGTAACTACAGTAGACAGACAGATATGCATACAGTCCTCTCTTACAGCAGAAAGTCAGTACTGAAGTCAGCAGCACGACTGGCCTGAGGTTTGAAAAATGAGCCTGAAAAAGAAGAAAAACAGGGTGAGCCTGCTGTCTCTCCACTACTGACCCCCGTGACAGCAGATACAGCAAAGCCATCGCAGGCGCTATGGGAGATGACGCTCATTTATCAGTAAAAGAGACTCTCCCCAGCTACAAGCGGAGTTTGCAGGTGGGCAGCCCATGAAATGGGCTAAAGATGGGGGCAAGTCACAGAGCTCAGGGGGTCTGCACTGTCCCAGGGGCGTTTCAGCGCTGCTGGGATGCACGGGGACCTCAGGGGTTGCCGCCTCCAGCCCAGCTGCCCTGCCAACACACGGCAGCCATGAGAAACGGCTACAGGCTGGGGAAAGCGGGCCTAATTCACAGGAAAAAGGGGTTGTTTGAGAAACACTGTCCAGCTCTGCTACATCTTCTCTCTCACCCAACACTATTTTTCTAACCCTTTTCTACATTTCTTCCCCAAAACTCTGCAGTTTTGCTTTGCAGGCTGGAGACACCAGGGCTGAAACCCCATGGCATCCCACTCCAGCAACCAAATTGTTCAGAAATCAGTAATTAGCCGCACAGAATATAGTTGGGGAAGGGTTTTTGGTTGGGCTCTTTTTGTTGTTGTTGGTTGGTTGGCTTTTTAACTCGCTCTTTGCAGCCTGAGGTTTCTCAAGGGTCTTGGCATCCTGGGGGAAACCACTCAACGCCGAGAGAGCGGATGCAGGGCTGCCAGCGGGTCACAGCCTTGACCCGGCGGAGACCTGGAGCTGCACAACCCTCCCACGCTCCACGGGTGGATGACCCCAGGCGGGGGCGGATGGCCAGATAAGCTGCCTGACTCACGCTCTGCTCACGCACTTCCTACCCCCCACTTCTCCTGCGCCTCCAGAAGATTCCAAATTCGACAAATAGTTGTGGGCACCTTCCTCCTTCCCCACCCTCTGCTGTGAATTATTGAGGCTGTTCTTCCCGAGGCCTCCCTCATTCCTTAGGGCTGTGTTGCAGTCCAGGGGAAAGGTCTCTCCAGGCCTCTCTGTCCAGGAACGATAGCTTGCCCAAGCAGCCACAACTTCTGCTTGGCCTCTGAGCCAGGCAGCGGCACTGCCGCAGGTATTCGGGTTGGATATGTGCACCTTCCTCGCCAAAATCCCTGCAGCTTGGGGCTGAGGCCGCCAAGCTCGTTTCGCTGGTGATCGGAGGCTGCGCAGAATGAAGGCTCCAAAAGAGGAAGGAAAATGCCATTACGGAGCGGTGATTTGCAGTGCATCTGAGGGAAATGGTTTCCAACATCTACACCCAGCGCAGGGACAACATTAATTTCACAGGTTATATGGATTCCTGTGTCAAAGCTCTGTAACGCCGAAGCAAGGAATACAAATGAAATATTTATGAGTCTGCTAAAAGCTATTGATTTAGGTTCCTACTCCTACAACCTCAGAAACCAGCCTGCCACTGCTACTGCTTTCTTTGCTCGCAGCTCAGGTCAGCTATTCAACATCAACCTTCGATTTGCTTATGCACAAAAGATTAAGCAATTTATATAGCATAGCTATGGAAACAAACAAAAAGATTGCAGGAAGGCAGCATCATTTTTTCTGACACTAAGATTAGAAAAGCCTCTACTCAGAATGGAAGGAGCAGGTCAGTTACAAATGAAAAATGTCTATATAAAAGCTGCAGCAGAGCCACTTTATATATACAGACACATATAAAATATTTCAGGCTTTCAACATCAAACATCTTGCCCAAGGCACTGGGTAACCAAATAATATTTCTATCCAACGGGTATTGACCAGCATCCAGGGAATAAGCTGGCAGGTTCCAGTCCAGTCCCCATTAGCACTGCCCTTCATATCTGCAAGGCACCGGCTGGTCCCCAGTACAGCTGCAAGCCTGAAAGCTAAACAGGCCACAGCCCCTTTACTTGGCCTCTCCTGGAGCTGGGTTGTGACACTGGATGTCACTGGTCACAGATCACCCAGGCTAGACAGACCATTAAACTGACACTAAAGCAGCCTCTGAACTCTGGTCCGCAGCCATCTCACCAGCAAGGCTTGCTTGTGGTTTTCAGCAACTTCCAAACAGCTTGTTTTGAGGGCTTCTTGAATCCTACCGTAGCGGGGCACAAGCAAAAAAGTGGCAGGTACTAATTCTTCTCCTCACAAACACTCTCCACTCAACTCTCAGTCTACCAAAGAACCTGGCATCATCCCACCCATATCAGATGAACAGAAACTGCAGGCAGCAGCTATTTCATCCAAAAGGCTTCCTCCAAAATACAGCAGCCTTATAAACTTCAGAAGCCTGTAACTGAAGGAATTGTCGACACTTTCCACGATGTGCGCAAACGTATGCTTCAATTTAAGCAGTAATTAACTGCAGCGATGAGCAGACGGGACCCACGGCATGTGCTCTTGTAGGCAGATGCATGCAGAGCAGAATTTGGCCCCTACCAGACTCATCGCTTGCCTTACCCAGCTACCGGGCTGAAGAGAAAAAACAGAACCGCTCAGAATGAGGAATATTTTACACACAGAAACCTGCCAGTGGCTCCTGCCAAGCTCCCACCTGCTCTGCGAGAGCTCGGGGGGTTATCGGAGCTGCCAGCTGCAGCTTCCATCATGCAGAAAGCTATCACTAGAACAGACGTGTCAACGCGAATAGCAGAAGGTATGACCTGAACAAACTGGGTCTTGGATTTCTCCACGCTGCATTCTTATTTTTTCCTTCAAAAGGTGGTTATTGAAAAAATAACTATCTACTGCCTAGTCTTTTAGAAGGATCTTACTGCACGCAGAAGCAGACGATAACCCACCCTTCTTCCATATGGATGAGGGCAGAGGGGCATCAGCTTTTTGACAGCTATCCAGCGCTGTCTGCTGCTATTGCATTCCCCTAGCTGTCTGCAGCGTTTGTACAGCAAATATAGGAAAGACAGGATTTTTCCAGTGGAGTAAGATAAAGGTGCTTTGGAAATCCTTCCACCCGCCCACACAGAGCAGACAGCAACCCAGCAGAAGGGCAGGAGTCAGCTCAGGGAGAAAAGACCCCTCAGATCTCAGCTGATGAAGAAAACACCCCAGCAGTCACTCTGGACAGGACAAAGCTGGCAAAGAGAACAAGGAGAAAAACCAAAACCACAGAGCTGGCCAAACTCTCCACCCGAACAATGGCCACAGTACTCCTGTTCGAGCACCACTTGTTTCCCACCAACCATACCCCAGCAGAAGACTGTCCCTCCAGGCTGGTGGGTCGCCACGTCGGAGCCCTGCTGCTACGGGTCATTTAGGAGAACCTCAGGAAACATTCTGTTACCTCTTGAAAAATCCAAGCAGCACTTAGAAATCAGTTACTTTGAAGTCATACCAGGCCCTGGTCTCCAATCACAAAAGAACTGCGTATGAGAGGATAGCTCAGCAGGACTATTGATACATGGACTATATTTAGCCAGGCTTGGGCTTCCCCCCTCCATCTTAAACCAGCCTGTCCACAAATCTCCAATTTCATTCACTATCTACAGGGAATCGTCAGCTGAGATGCCTCCTTTCAAGAGGACAGTAGTTGAGAGTGAATAAGATGTTCCCCAGTGGGACTTGAGGAGATCAAGAATAATTTCTCAGGGAATCCTCAGCTGAGATGCTTTCTTTCAAGAGGATGGTATTTAAGAGTGAATAAGACGTTCCCCAGTGGGACCTGAGGAGATCAAGAATAATTTCTGCTTAGAAGGGCAAAACTACAGGATTTATAAGTGTTCTCCCACGACTGTGAAGGCTGGCTAAACACCAACAAAGAGCCCAAACCCCATGAACCGAAGCTGGCACTTTCCATTTGCCAATCAGACTTGCAGCAAGCACAACACGTTTCTTTTTGCCCCACTCAACCATGAACTATTTAAAGCTGTAAATAAGTAAATAAATAAGCAGTAAGGTTCCCTGCTGGCTCAGCTCAGAAGACCTGGAAGAAGCTGCTCACACCGCAACAGAGTTTAATTCCCATGCAGCCAGCCATGCAGGCCCTCCACGTACGGACTGCACTGCAACTTACAGCCACCCCTTCTGAAGCCGAGCAGACCTGCCTTGAGCGGCCAGCGATGGCTGCTTTCACAGGGAGGTAGGTGTAAGATTCATTTTTATTTTCTCTCCAGTGTCACAATATCAGCCCTTCGGGGTGAAATGCCGTCTTGAATTCAGCCAAAGTTCACTTCATTCCCTGGAAGTGGTGGGATAAATTCTCTAGCCATTAGTAACTTGCCTGCTCCCTTGTCCGAAATATCTGTACCTTTCCAAGGCCTTCACAGACTCCACCACCTGGTGCTTAGGCCAGTAATGCCATCCCAGGACAAAATTACTGGTACAGAACTAATTTCCCCCTTTTTAATGTACAGAGTAGCAAACTAGAAACCTAGAGTCTCCCACTGTGTTGTCTTCATGGGGGAGAGCTCCTTGCAAAGCTGCTTAGGAGAAACAGCAGCGTGGCAACACGCTGTCAAATGCGGAACCCAGATACAGTTGCGTTTCAGATGCAATTTCCTGGTGTTGAAGACCATCAAAAGGTTTGAGAAGGGATCTGTTACATGCAGGCATTCACGTACTCACAGATACAGCTCGAGCTTCAAAAGCGGAAAAAAACCAACAGAAAACAGGAAAAGATGGTGGGGGAGGGAGACAGAAAACAACAAAGGGGAAGGAACAAATGTAAAGATGTTTTCAGACCATTTTCCTGTCCTTACACAACACAGTGGACTACCAGGTATACAGCTTGGAGCTGCTTGAAATGCTCAATACTAACAGTGCCCTTCTGTAAAGAGTGCTTGAGATGAAAGGAATTAAAATAGCACCTGGCATTCAGTGCAGCACTGCACTTGTCGAGCGTGGAGCCTGGGCTGCTGCCAGGCGGGCAGCGAAGGACCTTCACCGCATTGTCTCTCTGCTCTGTCCACACTCCTGTGTGCCTGGATGCAGACTTTGCTCTCTAACAAACTGGGTTCACCTCCAGCAACTCTGCTGAATTTAGTGGTTTGCCTGTGTCAGCCAAATTTGTTCCTTGTTTTCTTCAGGATGAGTAACGCAGCAAAGCTGCATCGGCGATTCTGCACGCTGGAATTCAGGCAACGTAACTCTGCCATGAATCAGAGGGTATCTCTGCAACAGAGCTGGATTTGGCCTTCCTGACCAACTCTTGTTGTTTCATCATATTTGCAAATAGGCAAGTAAAGGACACACAGTTGACTCCATTCCCCCTCCCTGTGCAGAATTTCTGATCCTGCCCCAGCCTGTGAAAATGGAAGGCATCCTTATCATTTCTTGTCATTTTCTCACTTTCTAGTCTAGCCTGCATATCCTAGACAGAAAACAGAGAGACCATGTGAAAGGCTCCTTCTGTTGGCTCAGACAGAAACTGGGAGGTTTTCCAAGCCCAATTCTGTAGGCTCCAGGAGATCAGATTTGTCTGGAGAAGGTCTGGGCACGTATCTGAATGTCAATATGCTTACTAAAGCAAAGCTGAACTCAGAAACTCAGTCTGTCCATCACTGCTTCATACCCCATTCTCACTAGTACTCACCATGCCTCCCTTTAAACCTGTGCTCCACTCTGAGCCCAAAGCCACCACAAGAACCTACTGTCTGCCATTTACCATACAAAACAAAAGCAGTACTGCCAAGCTGTACTAGTTAGCGAGGTTCTTCTTCTATCTTGCCAAAGGTCTGGTAAAAGGGGCCATAGTGCCTTTGAACCCCTAGGCCATGAATTAATCTGAACCAAAAGCGACCATATTCCAATCAAAATAAAAACACCCGTAGGAAATCCACTTCGCATGCAATACATGCAGTTTTGTTTGAGTATCAAGTACTGGACTTGCTACTCCGCAACTGAGATACTCCACAAAGCTTCCTGAGCTACCTGCGAGGCAATCGAATAAAGTTCACATCCACCACTAAGCACACTGGTTTTGCAGTTCCTGGGAATACCACACCCTCCTACAACCGCTATCCAAATCGGGATAAATAACGCTTTTAGCCACAGTTCAGGCTCCAGACAATAGCTTTTCATTGCTACGCCTCAACCCCAGCGGATCTTTTCAGAGCCCGTGATTCTTTTCAGAGGCTGCTGTGGGGTTTTGTCCTCCCCGCCTGCCCTCTAGCTCTGCTAGTGAATAAATCCCATTCTGCCAGATCAATCAGAGTTGCTTTGCAAAATGAATGCGGGGCTGCAGAGGAGGTAAGCGAGTTTGCAGTCCCGTCTCACAAAATATACTCAAAAAGGCTCCAGAATGGAAACAATCTACTTGATCGCAGTATCCACCCCAGCCCCATCTGGGCAGGATAAAGTCCTTTTCAAGCAAGCCAACTTGCTAATGTGCTGCAAAGGCAAAAGGCCTTTCATACTTCATATACAGAGGAGCGGAACCACATGCCACTTCCCAGGGAGAGTTTAGAAGATGAGATGTGGTATACATCAAATTAATGCCAGAATAACCACTGCAGTTGCTGACTCCAGAAAGCACATTCAGATCCTCCCACTCTCTCTCCGTGCACTGTGCCTGGCTCCCGGCGCTGAGGTTGGCAGAGCTGATTGCTCCGATGGCAAGGCTAACCAGGAGCCCTGCTACAGACGCTCACACCAAACAGGTCTGTCTGTCTGCCTGCTGTCACGGCAGGCTTTCAGTTCTGTGCCGGGCCAGTTAACCTGGGGTTTTGTTTTGGCTTCCCCACCAAGCAGGGGATCTCAGTGCAACTGCCAGGTTCCATTTGCCAGAGCTTATTTGCAATTCTGTCCAGAGTTCAGAGCTGTGGAGGTGGGAGGCCCTCATGCCTCCTGAACCGATTAGCCCCTGATGTCGGTGGGCATGGAGGACAGCCACTCCCAAAAGCACCGACAGATATTGCAGGGTTTGGGGCTGCAAGACAGGGCGTTGCTCATCGCCCTCTGGCTCTGGACAGAAGGAACAAATGTGATGCCCATCTCTGATCTTTTCATTCCAGTACTAACACAGCATCAACCCACGCGCTCAGCTTGCAAGTTCCGGACCAGCACGGGAGCACTGCAGCAGCCCAGGCTATCCTGGGCATCTGTGCATGCATCGCAAGCAAACCAGAGTGATTGCCAGTGTGCTACAGTAATAAATATGCCTCACCACAATCTGACAGGCTATCATATAAAACTCGTAGTCTCTGCAAAGTCTAACAGTCAGTAAGCAGACAGCGGTTACAGGACATGCAATGTTCCCAGGCTCGAGCGACGGGGGGAAGACAGAGCAGCCTGTACTGGCTGGAGCGATACTAACGGCCACTGCAGGGATATAAAGTAGATAAGTAAAGACAGACCGACGTGGCGGTGGCTAAAGGTTAGGCCGGGGGGCTTGGGGCAGCTTGTGACAGCTAAATGCTTCCTAGCCTGCCTTCCTGCAGCCACTGATTTAAGCCATGCCAGCCACATTCACTGCAACTCAATTACAGTCTATAAAAGACGGGAGTAAATCTACTCCTCAGTTCAAGTGCTGACACTGCTTCTTCAAACCTGCCCCTTCCCCGGTCCCCGCGTGCCAGCCACCGTCCCTGCGGACACCCCGGGCCAGCGCTGCCCGTCCTGCTCCACCTCCCCGCACCCAGGGCCATGGCACTGCTCAGCACCCACTCTTTCGCAACGCTGCCCGTCCTCTCCCACCTCCGCAGACGGCCGCATCCTGCCCAGCCTGTTCCACTCGCCCACCTCCCAAACAGCGGCCAAAGCCTCCGCTGGCTGTTCAGAAGGGCCTGAACTTCTGCAGGCTTTGGGGAGCGGCTGGTTACCACTCCAGGACAAAACCAGTATCATAATTCACTCACACATACGTACACGTAGATAAGCACACACTCCTTGTCCCCGTCCAGGGCCGTGTCCAGCACTCTCTCCAGCGCTGGAGGGACCATATTATATACCAGACTCACACTCATTTTCACACGTTTGGAGTATGTGTCACGCAGCATCTTGTCATCCGTTCCCAAGCTGCCTGCCTTCACAAATTGCACTTGCCTAGCTCCTTCAGTCGAAGGATTTCCAACTGGCCTTATCTCCTCTCCAAAACCACGTGCGAGACACCATCCTCACTGCTTGAGTTACCTCAGCCTGCCCCAAACCACCACATGGGAGGCTTCCATGCTTCGCATATACGCCGAGACAAAGGACTGCAGATAACAATCCCCAAATCCTTCAGAAAACGAACAAAAAAAGGATAGGACGCTTAAGTTCTTCAACGCGGGAGCTGCTTACAGTCTCCCGCGTCCACGTTAAGGTGTGACTAACTTGCTTCTGCAGTAAATTTCACGCTGGTTTTAGTCCTGAGAATCTTGTGCCCACCCCACACCTTCCCACCGCAGAGCAAACTCCCACCTACGCCTCCTCGCCGACTGCTTTACTCAATATACATGGCCTTATCACAGAGATAAACCAGAGCAGATGGTCGGGGTTAAAGACACAAAAGAGACAAAACGTGGTTTTGGGTAAGATTTGATCTGAAGCAGCGAACAGGACAGGGAAGAACAGCGAGGCCCTGGAAAGGGTCCCACCTCACTAAGGAGTCAGACCCCTCGAGACATGGGGAGAGAAAGTACATGAGAGCTGAGATCTGGTCTACGCCTACTCGGAAAGGAGACGACCACCAGCGTGGCTACCAGTAACACAGCTGAGCTCTCAGCAGCAGCTGGCGACCACCACAACTGTGCCGGCTGCGTTAGCAAACCTCATGTGTTGCTCCTGAGGCAAGTTCAATAAAATCAAAGTGTCACAAAGCACAGGAAGGAGGGAGAAGACATGGGAAGTTGTCAAAAGTACAAAGGTTACAGAGTTGCTCATTTTCCCTGGGGCTCTGGCTCTGTCCTGGAGAGAAAGCAGCGCATCTGGAGGAACTTTCAGAAAAGCTCCAGCCTGTGGCAGCCTGACTGGGGAAGTCACTCCAGCAGATCACAAGACGACATGCAGAGACTGACAGGAAAAGAAAACAGAAAGCAGTTATGAAGCTGGGCCTCTCCGCATACACGAGACGGAACGCTTTGGTGTCCGCTGACGACCAAGGACAGAAGATTTTCCAGGCACAGATTTCACAGAATCACAGAATGTTCGGGGTTGGCAGGGACCTCTGTGGGTCATCTAGTCCAACCCCTCTGCCAAAGCAGGGTCGCCTACAGCAGCCTGCACAGCACCATGTCCAGGCAGGTCTTGAATATCTCCAAAAAGGAGACTCCACAACCTGCCTGGGCAGCCTGTTCCAGGGCTCTGTCACCCTCAGAGTGAAGAAGTTCTTCCTCATGTTCAGACGGAACTTCCTGTGCTTCAGTTTGTGCCCATTGCCCCTTGTCCTGTCACTGGGCACCACTGAAAAGAGTCTGGCCCCATCCTCCTGACACCCACCCTTCAGATATTTGTAAGCATTCATAAGGTCCCCTCGCAGCCTTCTCTTCTCCAGGCTGAACAAGCCCTGCTCCCTCAGCCTCTTCTCGTAGCAGACACGCTCCAGTCCCCTCATCATCTGGCAAGTCCGAGCCCCCAGCGCCTTCAAGTGCAAATGGATGGACGGAAAAAACAAAGCAAAGAAAAACAACCAAGCTACCCAACAGGCTTCTAACTTTCTTCTAAAAAAAAAGCCAAGGGGCCCGTCAGGACAGCAGAGGGATGGAGAGCGATTTTTCCCTCCTCTGCCAGCTCCCCTCGGCCGCCCGCCCCAGCCCGCGGGGTTACCTGAGCCGAGTCCATCAGCCGGGCGACGGCAGCTGCGTCCCCTCAGCTCCGAGAGCCCGGGGGGGAAGGGGGGAAGGTGAGGGGGGGCCCTTGACTAAGCGGGGCCGGAGCCGCACCTGGAAGCGGCGGCTCGACCGCAAAGCTCGGGGAGATGAAACCCAGCTCAGAACTCACCGCCTCTGCGCCCGCGCCCGGCCGAGCCGCAGATCCGGCAGCCCGCGGCCCTCAGCCCGGCGGGGCGGGGCGCGGCGGGGCGGAGCGTGCCCCCCCCCCCGGGCCCACGCGCGGAGCCGCCGAGCCGACGCGATCGCTGAGCCGCGGCGGCGCCCCCCGCGCCCTGGGGACGGTGGAACCAGCGGGCGCAACCGGCCGCGCGTGGGACTTCGGGGGCGGGGCCGGCCGGCGCCGACCGGGCCATTCAGGGAGCGCCGCGACCGTGACGCGCTTCTCCGGCTCCGCCCCCCCCGCGGAGCGGTGCATGGGAGGGGGGCGGGCATAAGCGGAGGGAAGCGACCAATAGGAGGAAAAGAAGGCGGCTTGGGGGAGGAAGGTGGGCGGCCCGGAACTCCCCGGGTCCTAAAGCCAGCCTTCCCGCGTTTCGTCCCTGCCGGGGAGCGGTGCGGTGCCCTCTGCTCTACTCGCGGGCGCTTTGCGGGTTTGGCGTTTCCTGGAGGGCTCGCGGGGTGCTCTGCCCCCGCACCCCGCTGCGCAACCGCCGCGACTGCGCTTCGGCCTCTCGCGGAGCCACCCGTGTCATCCCCGCGGCAGAGCCCCCCGCGGCGGAGCTGCTCTGGGCCCTGCCTGTGGGGCTCCCGGGATCAGGCCCTCAGCCCCGGGTGCTGGGCGGGATCGGCCCCTCGCCCACCGCCGGCCCCAGGCTGCAGCGGGGCAGGGCCGGCCTGCACAGCTCTGCTGAGATCCGGGCAGGCCCGTGAGATGGGACCTTCCAGCAGCTGCCAGTGCCTGAAGGGGCCTGCGGGAAGGGCGGAGAGGGGCTTCTCACCAGGGTGTGTAGTGATAGGGCAAGGGGGAACGGCTCTAAACTAAAAGAGGGCAGATTTAGGTTAGATATTGGGAAGAAACTCTTCACCACGAGGGTGGTGAAACACTGGCCCAGGTTGCCCAGAGAAGCTGTGGCTGCCCCCTCCCTGGCAGTGTTCAAGGCCCGGTTGGATGGAGCTCTGAGCATCCTGGTCTGGTGGAAGATGTCCCTGCTCATGGCAGGGGGGTTGGAACCAGGTGATCTTTGAGGTCCCTTCCAACCCAAACCATTCTATGATTCTGTGTCTGGCCTTGGCTCTGCGGGGAGTGCGAAGGCCAGCGGACTCCCACGGGGCCCCTTTGCCTGCCGGGATTTGCGGAGAGCTCAGGATCAGAGCTTGGGATCAGCATGGCTGGGGTCCGTGCTCCCCGGGTGGGGAGGATGGGCCGAACTGGGGGGAAATGGCTCGTTTAGACACAATAATTTTTGGGGGGTAACGCGAGAGCAGCGCTGCTGACAGCACTGCCTCCGATCCCCACGCCTGCTTTCCGCCCTGTGCTGCAGCAAGGGGCACAGCAGCTGCCCAGGGACCCGGCCTGTAGCGCGGTGGCTGTACCTGCCCCGGGATGCGGGCGACGGTCCAGCTACCAGAAAAAAGAAGCTGAAAGCTTTTTTGGATACAGAAGGTTTGGATAGAGAGAGGAGGCAGGGAAGAGGTGTTCCTTATCTGCTCCCATGACCCCATTTCTCCAGGGCCCCACTCCCTATACTTGGTCACAAGCATTCAGCAAGAAGATTCAAGTGAAAAACTAACAGTTCAGTTGAGTGTATCTCCCCAGAGAACAGCTGGATGGAAATACCCAGGTCCAAAGTGTGCCAAACCTTCTGTGCACCCAGGGATGGACTGTTTAAGGGCCGCTCCTTCCGACCTAGCGAAAGGAATCTCCTCAAGCTTGCCACTGAAGTGACTGCCGTTGCTTGTCCTTGCTTCGCAGCGATGGCTCCTGTGAAGGGCTGCCTGCATGGCCAGTTTTATGTGGTGTGGACATGGGAGGAGGTGGAAGGTGGCTGCTATGGGACCAGGTTGCCTAGAGAAGCTGTGGATGCCCCCTCCCTGGCAGTGTTCAAGGCCAGGTTGGATTGGGCTCTGAGCAACCTGGTCTAGTGGAAGGTGTCCCTGCCCATGGCATGGGGGTTGGAACTAGATGATCTGTAAGGTCCCTTCCAACCCTTACCATTCTATGATTCTATGATTCTATGATTCTATATTGAAGCAAAAATCTCAATAAATACAAAACACAGGCCCTTCTTCCCAGGTTGAAACAGAAGATCAGCTACAGATGGCAGAGGCTGTGTGTGATAAATTACAATGTACATTGAAGATGTTGGACGGTATCAAATTCCTGGGTTTTTTGGGCCTGTGTTGTTCCAGGTCATTGCAGTTCAACTCTTAGAGCGCTGCTGCCTTCCCAGCTACAAGCACAGCTGCTCTTGAAGAGGCTGAAAATTGTCCTGGGGCCTGTTAATGACTTTAATGAGCTGTTCAGGAAGACAAGGGGGATTTGTGCAAGAGGCGGGTGTGGTGGCATCCTGAACGCATCTGTTGAACAACAGCAACATGAAAGACAAAATTGATTTTCCCCTTTACTGCTGAGTTCCACCCAGCTTCTTCAGAGTATGAAAGAGCTGCGGAGGAAAGTAGGGTCATGTTTCTCAATTCTGAAGTACTTTCAGAGTGCTACTACAAAAGCAAAATCCCGTCTCAGCAAGCTGTGTATGTGAACCCAGCCTGTCTTCTGCAACCTGGCAGGGAGAACTTCTGGCAGCTGCCTGCCATAGGGACCTACAAAGCTCAGAAGAGCTCTCTGCAAGACTCTAGATGCTTCTAAGACACAATGCCTAATGCTAATCTCCCACCCACCAGCTTTCTAGCTGTGTAACTCTCTCACTCCTCCGTCTCTGGGAAAGCTGAACAGAGGGCACTCCCAGCAAACACAGCAGGGAACATCCTTTGCTGTAGTAGTGCACACATATGGTGTTAAGATGCTCAAGGAGACGGGATTAGGATACTGGCTGGTGTTCCAGCGGAGCAGCAGAAGGCCAGATATGGCAGCAATGGGCACACCAGACACACAGACTGGCAACGAGCTCCTCACCGTGAAGGAGCAGCTGAGCCAGACATCTGAGAAGGCAGGGGGAGTACAATGGGAATGCTGAACAGCAAAGGAAAAAACCTAGCAGACATTCAAAAATGTTTTTAAATCTCTTGTTAAAGAGGATTTAAGAACTAGGCGTGTGTAGGGAAAAGAAGCTTAATTTATGGTAGATATTAATACCTGCTCCTTACATATAATACTGGCCTCAAGCATCCCTGGGGATATTTGAGGGACTAGTGCTGTGGTTATGATTGCAGTGTATAGAGGAAATTCTCTTGCATTGTTAAACAAATCATGCCCTGCACTGGCATTTGGTTTGACGTACGTAATGCGTGGTAGATGTTAGCCAGCTGGGGGGACAGGATTCTGCAACTTGTTGGCATGTTGAAAAGAAGTTGGAAAACTGCTGACGGAGATACCCTCCTTCATCACAACCTATTAAAGGGAGTAGAGGTTAAATATTTTAAAATTTGGAAAAAAAACCCACCAAATTTTAAAATAAATAGCGTTTACCTTTTGGCTGTATTTGTTTAGCATAGCATTCATTATGGGTGGAACATTTAAACATTTGAAAGGTTAAACATTTTATTTGACTTGTTATAGAAATCAGCCCTAGTTGCCTGGTTCCCATTAAATCCTTGCTTTCCCAAAGGTGGACAGTCATAAGATTTAACCTAGCCAAAATTCACTAGTTGTTTTTATCCATTTATATCACAGATCTAGCTCCTGAGGCGGTTGACTAGGTAACAGTCATAGAAGTAGCAGGAGGGAAAACCATGCTGACTTCTTTGCATCTTTTTCTGTTTTTCACTGAGCATTCCTGTCCTACAAAACCCAACTGTTCAAGAGGTTAAATAATAAAATTTAGCGTTTTCCCCTTTAGGTCACTGGTCACAGTCCACCACAGGTCATGCCACAACCAGCTAATGGCTGCTAAGTGGCCCGTGTGAAATTAGTTTAGCGGGTCTCAAGCCAGATACTAATTGACAGATGCCCCAAAATCAGTACTCCAATTGCCTTCCTTATTGGCAGTCAGAGCAGGCTGGTAAAGGCCACGCAGATTCAGCAGTTCCCCAAGGCTAGGGGCATAGACGAGGTTGCTTGTGAATACTTCCCTCCGTTGCGAATGCCGAAAGTTTTCAGAGAAGGTCACAGCACAATGTGTCAGTGCCAGCATCTGAGGACCATGCTATCACCTCTAATTCAGCTATCCAGGGAAGCGGTGGGAGCAAAGGTAGGAAAATGCTGCTGAAGGCTCCCAGCAGAGGCAGCCCTGACGTCAAGGAGAGGATGCAAGGTGGCAATGAGAACTTCTTCATTGAAGCTTTCAGCATTTGGCTTGTCCTGCACAGGAGAGCAGGCTGCAGAGCTGCTGGTCAGACTAAACCAATTTAGCATCCCCTGCAGTAACAATAAAAACCCAGTCTCCCTCCCTCTCGGCCTTTTCCTTCTGATGCCAAATTTGAATGACCTTACTTTTTTTGGCAGCAGGAAACTTCACAATTAAATATAGAAGCAGAGCAGACTTTCAGATGGAACTTACAGCAAGGGAACAACAGATGGCATTGTTTGCTGGGCTGGAAAAGCTGCATCTGCTCCTAGAAGAAATGCTAATCGGAGCTTAATCAGGCATTCAGAGGGAACTGTACCCCATCCCCAGGACAACGGCCATGTGTACGCGATCCTGAAAAACACAGGGAAGCAGATACAAAGTCATCAGAAATCCTACTGGACCAAGTCCAAATTAAGCGCATAATGTCATAGGGCAACCCAGAGACTTTCCCCATGCTGAAATCCATCCGAGCCACTCAAAATAAAAATGTAATTGGCAAAGACTTAATTTATTTTATTTGCAAGTGGTCAGTGATTTCGTGTTCAGCTTCAAAGTAAATAATTCTAGCATAACACTGGAATCAGATCCTACCCAGGCTGCTCTCTGACTCTCTGAGGTGTGGCAAGATTAAAGGGTAGCTGAGATCTTTATAAGCAAGTACCGCAAATGAGGATAATAAGAGTCGGAAAGATCAATAACGTGCACCTTACCTAGGATAACTGATCTGTGTATGGAAACACAAAGTAAGAAAAGAAGACGATCGTGGAAAATGTTCTACGGTTCATCCCAGCTGGGTGCTCAAGCAGAAAGTGAGCCCTGTGGCGTGCAGGGCTTGTTCATGGTCCAAAGCAGAGCACAGGGCATTGTTCCTCCTTCCCTTCCTCAGCCCTGCCAGATTACCCAGAGGTGCAGGCAGGCAGGCAAGGCTCTGTGTGTCCTTATTTCAGTGTCTTCTGTTTGATGTACCAAACTGACACCTCAGTTTGGAGCCAGCAGAGCTGTTTGCAGAACAAGACTACCAAGCGTTTCACCAAGAGGCTGGCCCCAGCTGCCATATTTGCCGGCACCACAGAGATCCCCGTCGTGCTGAGGCTTTGCATTCAAGCCCCCATCTTGCTTTAATACCCTCTTTCTCCTTTAACTTGGGTCACGACAGCATGCCCCGGCATGGTGCCTGGGGCTGCTCCGTGTACCTGCGCTCACCATGCCACTTCAGATGCCTGGGACAACGAGCACTCATGGGCAGTGCTAATGGGGACCCCCCTTTTGCTGATTGCACACCCTACTTTCGATAGCCCTGGAAACATGTTGCATGGGTAGATCAACACCCAGGCCTTTTACACCTGAATGATGTTCATAAACAGGGTTTGTTACTGATTTTGAACAGTACTCTCCAAACATAGCCAGAAAATCACCAGAGAGCAAAGGCAGTTTGGAACAAGTGGCTTAGAGCTGCAGTAAAGTGTTTTCTTGGAACTGAGGCAACTTTCAGCAACTCTGAAGAGCGGTGAAGAGAAATGTGACAGGATCCTAAACCATTTCTGCCTTCAACCCCATTCTGCTTCAGAGATATGTCAAATCCTGGTCTGGCGCAAACCTCAGGGCAACTAGAAGAAAAAGTGGTCATCCTGACAAATGACTTTGCTGTGGATGCTGAAGCTCTAGGCACTGATCACCCTTACTCCAGGGACTGCTGTGCCCCACCACCACCACAATTTTGAGCCCTTGGCTTGGCTGGCTGGCTCTGAACAACCTCCCATGGGCTGCAAGCATGCTCTGTATCCCACCAAACATCGTGACCCCCATCATGTCTCTTTGAGAGGAACGTTGGAGATTTGCTGACTGTCTGTAGCTCACTGACAGCAGATTTGTTACTGCTCTAATTTGGAAGAGACTTGTCCAGTGATGGAAGTGGTGGCTGTACCCTTGTGCACGTTGATCTGGAGCTGGCCTTCTCCCTGCCACTGTATCTCCATGGTGTGGGGCAGGGAGCAGGCACAGAGAGAGCAGTTTTTGCAGAAAGGCACCCATCGCAGGTGCCCGAGGTCACAGAAATCAGGGAAGGCCATATGCAGAGGTGCTGCTTTCCTCTGGAGGTGGCATGAACCAGCCTGTCTTAGCAGAGCAGCAGTGGGCTGCAGGAGTCAGGTCTGCTTATCCAATGCATGTGGATGGGTGGGTTGCCCCGTTCCCTTCAGAGGCTGTCCAAGCAACCGTTCTCTAGCATTACCTGCAAGTGGTGAAGGCTAAAACGTCCAAGGTGTCAGAGCTGCCATCCTCCTGCTGTTCATTGCCCATGCACTGGTAGGGCTGGAAGACCTAGCAGCCCGGTTGAAGGAGAGATGTCCTCACACCATGAGGTTGTGCTAAACAAGGCCAGCCTGCCAGCACAAGCCTTGGACTCAGCTGACTTGTGAGTGTTGAAGCTCAAGGACGTGGCAAATGGCAAACACCACAAAGTCTCAGCTTTCCAAGGGCAGCTGGAGAGCTGGTCCCAGCTCATCCACATGTATCAGCACATGGGGCTCGAGGCAGAGCTGCTGCTGACCCAGTGTGAAGCCTTCCAGTGCTCACGGTCTGAGAGCAGACTTTGGCTGGCTGCCTGGAGTTTGAATGTCTGTGTTTTAGACCCAGACTTCCCTCTGAGCATTTCCAAAGGGAAAATAAAATAATAATAAAAAAAAAAATCAAAAAGCGTTCCCAAGAACCTAATTTGTCTGTCAATGGTCAGTTTTCTGCCATCCCTTGAATCTGAGAAAGGCAGAGAGGAAGCGTGACTGGGGAGCACAAGGGGCCTCTTGGCTGCCCTCTTTGGCTGGGGGGGTACTGATGGGAGCCAAGGGGCTCCGGAGGAAGCAGCAAGCGGCTCCAGCTGGGCAGTGGTCCCAACAGCATCGTGTTAGCGGAGGGGAGAGGACAGACTGCCTTGCTGTGAATCAGCCCCAGTCCTGTGTCAGCGCTTGCTAGGATTTGAAGGCTATGTCCCTGGGCTGTCCACCTCCATCAGTCCAAACTCCTTCTTTTTGGCAGGGGCAAGTGCAGGAAATTAAACGTAATCCCAGGAGGTCCTCAGCACCCTCCTTCCCAGCAGGATAGCCTGTGAGTTGTTTTCTTGAAAATGAGGTCATTTATTCTCCATGTTAAACAGGTCAAGCTCAATGACTCCAATCTGCCCTTGTCTGAGAACTTGTTTCAAAATTTGGCCTGTAAAGACACATTTCCAACAGTGCCAAGGCTCAGCACCTGGGGCTTCTGGAGCAGGCTTTCTTGTTCTCTGAGAAAGGATTGCCAGAGGGTACAGATATAAAAAAAAAAAAAGGGGGGGGGGGGGGAAAAGAGACAATTAGCTATTGCTGTAGAGTCCTCTAGTGGTGAGCATTTCGCAAACCGCCCAAGCGTGCTCTCAAGTGAACTCAACCCCCCATTTCTATTTTTGATTACATAAAAATGCATAAACAAAAAACATCAGTATCCAAGTTCAATGCAACTATTTTAACCATTTACAAACAATGTCAAAGGCAGTGGTCCAAAAAATAATAAAAAAAACCCCAATCTTACTCCCCACTATCCCTCAGTCACTCCCTTCCAAATAGCATCTCCCATCCAAGGCTAGACAATATTCTGTCAGATGGGTGGGTTGAAACCCTAATATGCATTAAAAAATTCAGGATCTTGCCCACTCAGTTTCTGTTCTTGCTGCTCCTCAGAGAAATGGCTGAAGAGAGAGAACCTGAAGAACTGAATCGTCGGCACACGTGTGCCGAAACACTTGCCATATTAAAATCCAGACAAAACCTGAATGGTGGTGCAGCATTATTGTGCTGAAGGGCATAGGCCAGCTCAGTCTCCAGCAGCCATAGTGGTGAGTTTAGCTGAGTTTAGATAAGATTTCAAACTTAAGCAATTTAAAGTATTCTTCACTTTACTCTTTGCTGTCTCCTTCCTCCCATGTTTCCCCCAAGCCTACTTATTTCTGCTCCTTTGCTCCATCAGTCCAAGGACATGGCCTTATGCAAAATCCATACCCAGCTCTGAGCGAAATGATGTTGGCAGCAATTTAAATGCGTGATAGAGGAGAAAAAAAAGCTGTTGCCTGCTGTGAGCTCCCTCTGCTAAAGAAAAAAGCACCACCCTTGACAGCATATTCGCCTTCCTAATGAGACCATCATGTCCATACCCTGATCTCTCCCTTCAGGCCTGGGTCTTCTCAAATGTGGTTCGATTTCTGCTTCAGAACAGAGGAAGAAATCTTAGAAAGGCTTAAAAATTCATTACAATATATACTCTCACATGCCACAACCAAATAATTGGACATTGTTTCTTTCCCAGAAGTCTTTTTTCCCCTTCCCTCTGAATAATCACCTGCGAATAATGTCCTTTGAATTCCAGCTTCTGCATTGGAATAGCTGTGGAAGACACCTGCTGAAGACAACCTGCTAGTCATTGGTGGGCTGTGTAATTGAAGAAGCATCAAAAAGATCAGGAAAAAAAGGAATCATAAAGTTGTTAGCAGACTGGAGGATGCTGCCTCTTAAAATGCTACTACACCCATGTTAACAAGCAATTCAGAGGACTGAAGATTTTTTAAAAAAAGTATTTATCCTATTCAATATTTGCCCTATATTTGAACCGGTACATAAAGATCATACAGTGCTCGAGTCACATAGTAATTTAGGCTGGAGCAGACCACAGGCAGTCATCTGGCCCAACACTCTGCTGAACACAAGCCCAGCTGGACCAGGTTGCTCAGGGACTTGTCCAGCTGCGCGCTGAGTGTCTCCCAGGCTGGAGATTCCTCCACCTTTTGGCCCTTGTGTTTTAAACGTACTATCTATTCAAATAATTCATGTAATGTTTCATCTTTCTATGTAGTCAGACTCTGTGCTTTAGTTGCTAAGCTTTTCTAGCTGAAAACTGCAGTGTTTGGCATGTGTTTGAATTTACAGATCCCTTCCCACTGATTTACTTTAATTATTTTTCTTCAGGCCTGATGTCCCACCAGTAAGCACAGACACCTCCTTGAATACTTCTGCTGAGAAGTAAGGCTTTAAGCTTACCTCTGCCAAACCCTCCGCGGGGTCCAGATGCTCACTGGTGTCAGTGTTAATTAGACTGATTTCAGAAGTGCTTACTGTAAACTTCAAGTGAGCTGCCAGCCACATATCAGTCCCGCCTGCCTACATTAGTTTATATATCCCCTCATGTCCAAATCAATAATATTATGTACTAGTAAATAATAATGGTTTCATAAAGCTGAAGTAATAGAGATTTAGAATGTTGTTTCAGCTAAAGAAATGAGCCCCTAGGATCTGTTGTTTGGCTGTTGATTTTGCTGTGTCCCATAGGAGGATTTCAAAGCACTTTCAAAGTGGCTTTTCACAAGGGGATTAACAAACAGACCATTGCCAGGGCCCTGGGAGACCAGATATTGTTGCAGCCAAGTGGGAAAGTTCCCTTTTTTCTCCTTCCCCTGTCTTCTCCATGCCAGTGAAAATTGTGAAGAAAATAAAGTACAGTATTCATGCAAACCTTCCCTTTACCTTATGCTGAATTCCAGTGACAACCGGAAAGTCCATTTGCAGCTATTGACTTCAAATGCCATTATTTATTTTTTTCCATAGTTTAAATTTCTCTGATTATTTTTAAAATGGATGATTTCCAAAGACTGTTAAATGTATTTTTTTTTCCACCATAAAACCATTTCCTATCCAAATATTGTTCACTATAAAATTCTAACTGGATTAATTTCTTCCTCTTTACAGATATGAGGATTAAGTTTCAGGAAAGAAAACTGCTCAGATACCAGGTAACCAATATGCCAGAACAATTAGACTATATGAGAAGCTCTGGGATAACAATTTTTTTTCAGATAAACAAGACATTCATTTTAAAGCCCAGGATGAAATATAACTACTGACATCCAGAGCAAATCCCTTCCACACCCCAGGGAGAGGGAGACTGAAACCTGTTTCTCCAAGTGCTGGATTTGAGTAGAGGATATCTCCTGCAGCTTCTGGCTCACCTTATCTTCCTGCAAGAGACCAGAAAACCCGAGGGATGTGAACAAAAGCCCATGTTCACACACAAAGGGGAGACAGATGTTCTCTTTTATAATGAGTTTTCAGAGGCATCACCTGAGGCAGCTGGGAACTGCATGGCCTTTATAGCATGGTCCAAGCACCACCTTCTTTCAGAGGTATCTGATTGAGCATCTGCCTGCTCCTCCTTCTCTCTTGGAACGACAGTCTTGTCATTTCATTTTGGGTTTTGTTGGTTCCCCTCCTGCCCCTTTCTCCCATTCTAATTTGCTAAGTTAAAATTAAAGGAGAAAAAATTATGGTAGAATCATTCCTTTTCCTTCTCCCCAATTACTCTGGTCTCTGGGAAAGCCATAGGTATCATGACGGGATGTAGGAATCCTGCTACCGCCTACCGAAGTTTTACTTGCACAAAAAAGATGTAGGAGGAGAGGAGACCTTGTGGACTGTTGTCCACATGGACAGTGTCTCATAATCAGAGTGGTTTACCCCCAAGATCTCTGTGACCTCTGGGGCTATGCAAGATGATATACTGACAGCTGTAGCTCGGGGAGGCCTTATTCCAGATGACTTCTTGGATACTTTCATATTAAAATAGGCAAACAGTGAAACCAAAGAAATCAGAAGAGGGGTTTGGTGGCTCAAAGGGAGCATTGTGCCTTCTCCTCTATGTCTACATACCTCCTCACCTGCTCTTAACTCCCTGGAAGCACTGTGCTGCAAAGGTGCTCTGCCAGAATAAGCAAAAACACAGAGGCTTTGTTATCTTTAGAAGCCACAACATCACATGTCTGATCCATTTACAGCTCAGAATTTATTAGCAGAGAAGTCTCCACACATCTGCAATTTGTATAAATGATAAGAACCATTTGTTTCTAATGCCTCATCGTAATTGTAGCCTGCATGCTTTCCATCAGGAGATGCTAAAACGGCTTCCAAAGGAGGGGAGAGAGGGTGTGTGGGGTGTTAATAAGAAATATCTGGGCCCTGACCCTCCAGATGCTGAGGAAAGAGAGACTGGGGGGAATGGCTGTTATAGCAGGTGGAGAGCGAGCCCTGGTCCTCGTCCCTGAATCACTGTGCCTCGGGGGGTACCCGGGGAGCTGTGGCCATGTTCAGTGGATGCTGCATCATGCCCAGGGCTGCTGCATCCCTTGTGCGTGATCCAAGGTGCCAGCACTGTGCTGCTGATCAGAGAGTTGGAAGCTCAGGTGTCTCTGGACTTTGCTCCTTATTAATTACCTGCTGTGTACATCTCATGTAATTAAAAGCCAGAGCATCTCTTCCCCTCCTCAGTGGACAGGCACCGCTCTGCTGTTGTAAACACACAGGAGATTGGAGTGAGGCCTTTTGCTGCCTGAATTATTTGCTTTTATTTCATGCTCAATGATAGTTGCAGATACTACCTGCGCTGTGCAGGGGGCAGGGGGTTTATACTAATTAAATGTTGCTATGGAAACAGCACATCAAACATAGGATGGTGTTTCTAGGGGAGGGTCTGTGGCTGATTTGAAAGGACGAAGGTTTTCAGGATCTTGTTTTTGTAAAGTCATCAGAGCCTAAAAAGGTCTCCTGCGTTCATGTGTCCTTTTCCTTCCTGTAGCTGATAATTCCTGACTGCATCAATCCTCTCCTCTGAGTCCTGTGAGAAACACCAGTTCTTTGATAGTTCAGATAATCTCCTCTTCCCCTTGAAATGTGCTCTGCTCACAACCCAAACAGGAGAGAACCAGACTGAACAAGTAAAAATCATGGTGTTACGGTCAGGTGCCTGGTAAGTCAGAAACTGGAGCTCTGCCCCTGGTGAAAAAGGGGAGCTTTGACCCTTTGCAAGGGAGCATAGACTAATCGGTATAGATATCCCGGAATTCCTGCCTCGGTTATGCAAAGAGCTGATTTAAGCCATTTTTAGACGTGCTGCTTCTCCTGCTTCTCTGAATGCAGCAATAACCAAGACACTTGTCTTTGTCAGTGTTGGAATAAAAATAATTGCAATACATTTTATATAACAGAAGAATTACTTTTCCAGGCCAGTTTTGAGGTAATATATAGGTTTTGGTGGCTTATTTGGGGTAAGCTACAGAACCAACCTGTGGTTTATCAAATTGAAGCTATGAAACACAGTCGAGCAGTCATCCAAAGTACGCAGGGATGAAACCTGCCTACTCTTTCCAGATAGTCTTCCATACATTTAAGCTGAGATGTTTCAGGATCATCAGGTGTTTAGATTATTTTAAGATCCACATTTCTATCTTCTTTCAGAATTTCATGGAGGAAGGGAAGGATCTGTGTAGCAACTTTGAACCTGTCCTTTAGAAAAATGTGCTTCCCTTCCAGACAGCAAGCCTTAGATCTGCCCCAACTTGTGCTCAGGGAAAAAAGGAGCTAGAGTGAATTTGGGATTGCAGCATGGCACCAAACTCCCTTTCATCCTGCCTGGGAGTAAATGGTGGGAGCTACAGAGAGCAGCTGGGTAATGGGTCTTTGCATGCATAAGCCTGCTCTGGCTTTGCAGCCCAACTAGATGTTTTTGAGTATGTTCGATACCTCAAGTGAGATGAAGACTTTGTGCATAGTAAGGAGCATTTCCTTCTCTGAAAGACGTATTTTCTAAAAGACCCAAAAGACAAATGGTGAAAGAAAAAATTATCGTAGTATTATTTTCCCCATTTCACAGGTAGAACTGTTTAGGAACTGACTTTAGCTGAGTTCTGTGTGGTTTTGCAGGATGCTCTGAGCCACCATCTCAGGTCAGGAATGTAAATCCTCCAGCCAGCTTTGATTTCTGTTATTTTGTCAGGCTGCAGTCACATTCTCCCCAAACAGTCCCCCAGACCTATATTCCTCATTTTCATCTAGCTCCAACAGAGATCCATCTTTCAAATGATCCCTGACCTAAGTAACTGCTGCTGAGAGAGGTAGTAGCTAATTAGTGTGCATCATTAAGAGATAAACACATATCCTAATAATATCATCCATCCATCCATCCATCCATCCATCCATCCATCCATCCATCCATCCATCCATCCACTTTTATCCCTCCTCACAGAATCTGGATACACATCAGCCACGCCACGTGCTTATCAATTAAGGATGAACAGATTCATGGTCTGATACAGCTCACATGACTGGAATGCTGTCATAGATGGCTACACACTCTTTAGGAAAGACAGGCCAACAAGGCGAGGTGGTGGAGTTGCTCTGTATGTGAGGGAGCAAGTAGAATGTATTGAGCTCTGTCTGGGGTCGGATGAAGGACGATTCAAGAGCTTATGCGTTAGAATTAAGGGACATGCTCATATGGGTAACATTGTTGTGGGTGTGTACTACAGGCCACCTGACCAGGAAGAGGAAGCCGATGAGGCCTTCTACAGGCAGCTGAAAGTAGCCTCACAGTCACAGGTCCTGGTTCTCATGGGGGACTTCAACCACCCCTGATATCAGCTGGGAAGACCACACAGCTAGGCACATGCAGTCCAGGAGGTTCCCGCAGAGCATTGATGATAACTTTCTGATGCAAGTGGTGGAGAAGCCAAAGAGGAGCGGCGTGCTGCTGGACCTTGTACTGACAAACAAGGAGGGACTGGTTGAGGATGTGAAGGTTGGGGGCAGACTCGGCTGAAGTAACCATGAAATGGTGGAGTTCAGGATCCTGCGTGGAGGAAGCAGGGCAATAGGTAGGATCAAAACCTTGGACTTCAGGAGGGCTAACTTTGGCCTCTTCAAGGACCTACTTGGAGGAATCCTGTGACTCAGGGCTCTAGAAGGTAGGAGGGTCCAAGAGAGCTGGTCACTGTTTAAGCATCACTTCCTCTATGCTCAGGTTTGGTGTATCCCCCTGAGCAATAAATCTAGCAAAGGAAGCAGGAGACCTGCACGGATGAGCAAGGAGCTTCTAGCGGAACTCAGACGAAAGAGAAAGGTCTATGGAATGTGCAAAGAGGGACAGGCCACTTGGGAAGAGTACAGGAATGTTGTCAGAGCATGCAGGGATGCAACAAGGAAAGCTAAGGTCCACCTGGAATTAAATCTGTCAAGGGATGTCAAAAAGAACAAGAAGTGCTTCTTCAAGTACATCAGCAGCAAACGGAAGACTAGGGACAATGTGGGGCCGCTGCTGAATTAGGTGGGTACCCTGGTGACGGAGGATGCAGAGAAGGCAGAATTACTGAATGCCTTCTTTGTTTCAGTCTTTAGTGCCAAGGCCGGCCCTCAGGAATCCCAGCCCCTGGAGGTAAGAGAGGAAGCCTGGCGAAAGGATGACCTTCTTTTGGTCAAGGAGGATTGTGTGAGAGATCATTTACATAATCTGGATGCCCACAAATCCGTGGGTCCCCATGGAATGCACCTATGAGTGCTGAGGGAGCTGGCAGATGTCATTGCTGAGCCACTCTCCATCATCTTTGAAAGGCCCTGGAGGACAGGAGAGGTGCCCGAGGACTGGAGAAAAGCCAGTGTCACTTCAGTCTTCAAAAAGGGCAAGAAGGAGGACCCATGGAACTACAGGCCAGTCAACCTCACCTCCATTCCGGGAAAGATGATGGAGCAGCTCATTCTAGAGGTCATCACCGAACAAGTGTATCAGGAGTAGTCAACATGGATTCACTAAGGGGAAATCATGCCTGACCAATCTGATAGCTTTCTACGATGGCACAACTGGCTGGGTAGATGAGGGGAGAGCAGTGGATGTTGTCTTCAACAAGACTTCAGCAAGGCTTTCTACACAGTCTCCTATAATATCCTCCTAGGGAAGCTCAGGAATTGTGGGCTAGATGAGTGGTCAGTGAGGTGGATTGAGAACTGACTGAACAGCAGAACTCAGAGTTTTGTCATCAGCGGCACTGAGTCTAGTTGGAGGCCTGTAACTAGTGGTGTCCCCCAGGGGTCAGTGCTTGGCCCAGCCCTGTTCAACTTCTTCATCAATGACCTGAATGAAGAGTTAGAGTGTACCCTCAGCAAGTTTGCTGATGACACAAAGCTGGGAGGAGTGGTGGATACACTGGAAGGCTGTGCTGCCATTAAGCGAGACCTGGACAGCCTGAAGAGTTGGGCGCAGATGAACCTGATGAAGTTCAACAAGGGAAAGTGCAGGGTCTTGCACCTGGGGAGGAACAACCCCAGGCACCAGTACAGGCTTGGGGCGGACCTGCTGGAGAGCAGCTCTGTGGAGAGGGACCTGGGTATGCTGGTGGATGACAAGTTGACCGTGAGCCAGCAGTGTGCCCTGGTTACCGGAAAGGCTGATGGTATCCTGGGGTGCATTAAGAAGAGTGTGGCCAGCCGGTTGAGGGAGGTGCTCCTCCCCCTCTACTCTGCCCTAGTGAGGCCCCATCTGGAGTACTGCATCTGGAGTACTGTGTCCAGTTCTGGGCTCCCCAGTTCAAGAAAGATGAGGAGATACTGGAGAGAGTCCAGTGGAGGGCTATGAGGATGATGAGGGGACTGGAGCATCTCTCCTATGAGGAAAGGCCGAGGGAGCTGGGCTTGTTTAGCCTGAAGAAGAGAAGGCTGTGAGGGAACCTTATAAACGCTTATAAATATCTTAAGGGTGGGTGTCAGGAGGATGGGGCCAGACTCTTTTCAGTGGTGCCCAGCAACAGGACAAGGGGCAACGGGCACAAACTGAAGCAGAGGAAGTTCCAGCTGAACATGAGGAAGAACTTCTTCACTCTGAGGGTGACGGAGCACTGGAAAAGATTGTGCCCAGAGGGGTTGTGGTTTCTCCTTCTCTGGAGATATTCAAGACCCACCTGGACAAGGTCCTGTGCAGCCTGCTGTAGGTGACCTTTCTTTGGCAGGGGGGTTGGACAAGATGATCCCCAGAGGTCCCTTCCAACCCCTGCCATTCTGTGATTCTGTGATTCTGTGAAATTTAGTGAGTGCCATGTAAGCTCTAATTGGTGGACATGATCCACTCGCCTTGCATTAATAACTCCAAAAGGCTCTGCTGATCTTATCACATTATGTCCTCTTCGCATTTTAATCAGTCCCACCCCCACTGCATTGAAATTTCCCACTGTGACAAGCCCAGTGTTGAAGCAAGCACATCACTGCTTCCATTGACACTAAAAAATGCCTGTCTTGTTAATAGTATAAATGGACTAGGGGCTTTGCCTTCCAACTTAATTCAAGAGTGCTATCGGCATGAGTGGGTTATAAAAGCTCTTTTTCAAGATAAAAGACAGTTCCCTGCCAGAAAAAAGCTCAAACATCTTTATGGCATCCCAGTGCAAAAAACAATTGAAAAGGATTGTCATAAAAGGAAGCATGTCAGTGGTGAACTTTACTGAATTGAGCCTAATGCAAAATTCATGCCGAGGTGTCACAAGCGAAAGGCAGTTTATTAATCCAACTTATCTGGAGGTGGTAGGCAGCAGTCATGGTACGTTAAGATCTTATGAATATTCCCCAGGCTCATTTGGGTTTGTATTCAGGACCCCTTTTGTGAGTGCCTCAGGGGTCAGAAGGGTCTTCTGGACCAGAAGCAGCCTTCTCTTCCTCTCCTTTCCACATATCTTTTCATACTTGTCACACAGTGGGCACATTGGGGCTAAGTGAAGCATGATGTCTTTGCCGACTGACTGATCAGAATGCGACACCAAGCTAACCGTGTCATGCTTCTTTATTCCAGTCATGCATTAGAAAGCGCTTTATTTCTCTATTACATTTTGTATATTCCTAGGCTAACTTTCCCTACCGGGAAGAAGCTGCAGGGAGGACGGCCTTCTAAGAGTCCTTTTTCATATGCTTTCACTATTTTGCAATGTCTTCTTTTCCCCAGACAGAATGACAAACTTGTCTTATAGCGGGTGCGTATGGAAGAATCAGTCAAACAAACCTCTGTCTGCTGCAGAAGCATCAATGCACCTATAGAGAGAGCACAGTGGGCTTGTCAGCACAACAGCCGTTTAGAGAAAACAACACACCCCGAAGAAGCGGTGGCGTGGGACCAATGCCCTCCAAAAGGCTGAGGGGAAGGAGAAATTAAAAAGGTTTGAATTAAAAGTGGAGCAGCCTTGCAAGCTGTCTCCTTTGTGTCCCTGTAAATGCTTATAAATATCTTAAGGGTGGGTGTCAGGAGGATGGGGCCAAACTCTTTTCAGTGGTGCCCAGCGGCAGGACAAGGGGCAACGGGCACAAACTGAAGCAGGGGAAGTTCCATCTGAACATGAGGAAGAGCTTCTTCCCTCTGAGGGTGACAGAGCCCTGGAACAGGCTGCCCAGGGAGGTTGTGGAGTCTCCTTCTCTGGAGATATTCAAGACCCACCTGGACAAGGTCCTGTGCAGCCTGCTGTAGGCGACCCTGCTTCGGCAGGGGGGTTGGACCAGATGACCCACAGAGGTCCCTTTCAACCCCTACCATTCTGTGATTCTGTGATTCTGTGTTCTGGTGCTGTTGGGTGCACTCAGATAGAATGAGATGAGATTGACAGGTCCAGCCAGGTAAATGGACCCCCTCGGGCTGACAAATGGCATCAAAACTCTGAGAACAGGGATGAAGTCCTCCTCCCTGGAGGTTTAAGCTAATATTGCAGTTAACTTCAGCAGGGTCAGGATTCCCCCAGAACTGTGCAGGAAGCAGGAGGGCTCTAAGCATGGCTGGTTGAGGGATATGAGGCCAAATTTAGCCCTACCAGAAGCCAGAGGAATGTTTCTTATTTCCAGCTGGGCTGAAGCAGCTGACTATAGAGCTCACGCTGGCCATGAGTGACTTTAAGTAGGAGAGGAGATGAAGGCTCTGGAGCTGCAAGGAGGTGAAGGGGTTGCTTAGAGTGGTTGTGTGTTGGGGAGGTGGATTACAGCAGGAGAGCTGCTGTGGAGGTGTGATTTACTGAGCTCTTGAAGGCTTGAAGAAACTTTTACAAAGGAAATGATGTCCTAGTTTACTGAAATGAAAGTGGGGAAGCACCTGAAAGATATCAAAAGTCCTCTGGAAAGGGTACCCTGGTGTGAGTCCTTCTGGAAGAAGACTTGAATATATGTATTTATAAGATGTTAAGTTGATCCCTTTGTTATGTTTATGGATGTTACCCAGAGTGGCTTTTATCGGTTGTGCATTTGGCTCAGCACTGAAGGATAATTGCAGCTAAACAGTCTATAAAAAGAGATCTATGAATGCTATAGAATGTGAGCTGGCCAATTTCTGTCCCCATTCACATCCATGCAACCTCGGTGGTTTTAGTGAGGTTGCCCTGATACTCCGGATGGAGGAATTTGTTTGGGATGCTATGGAGAGTAGACGGGAATGTATTACGTGTTTATGACAGCGGGCTCCTTCGTGTCAGTTGTTCCAACGACTCATTTCATGACTTCGGGCATGTCATAACTTTTCTGTGCTGTGATTTACTCAGCTGTGTTTGTGCATGTTGACCTATCTTGCATGAGGAAATGACTGTAGAATTCCTTGGGCACTGTGGATGGAGGGTGCTGCAAACCACAGTGCATAGGCAATTGCAGCTGGGAGCAAAAAGGAGCAAAATGTACTCTGAAATGTGCCACTAAATGATTTATCTCACCTTTACTCAGTGAAGCCACTGAAGTGTGACATCCAGTAGAAAAGAAAATTAATAGCCGGTTAGTCTTCCTCGGCACCAGTCTTGCAAAGATGTAGAACAATATAATTGTACAAAAAATATAAAATATGAGCACTTATTTGCAGGGTGGAGATCTTACACTCCGGATTGAGGACTGTCTTGAAATGTGCTGGCACCTGGCACAGCAAAACCCTGATACTGGCTGGGCCTTGGAGAACAACAGTAATGTGGATTTGGTAGCAACGGCTGTGATGTGCCCACGCTGTTTTGGGAACATCAAGGTGCCGCTACGCAAAAGACACCCAGCACCTTCACCTGCCTGGGTGAAGCGTGGACCGTTGGTTGTTCGCTCTGAACCCTGCATTCTGACCAGCGAGCGAAGTGGGAGAAAGATGCGCGGAGTCAGTGTCTGAGGTCGGGAAATGTGGCGATGGGTGCTGTTTCGGCCGGGTCGGGGTGTCCTGCTGCCTGACTGGCTCTGCCCAGCGGCCCCCTCGGCCCCGTAGCTGCTGCCCGTGGGGCCGTGGGTGCGGGGTGCTGCTGCTCGCCCGTCGCATCGCCCACGAGGTGGCAGCCGCCGCTCGTACATCACCCACGGCCACGCTCCGCGCCCGCAGCCATCGGAGCCGGGAGGGGGGAAAGGGAGGCCCCCACGGGCTGAGACCCTCTCCTCCCAGCCCTCATGGCTGCAGTGCAGACAGACCTCGAACAGCTACGTTTCCGCCTCAAATACCAGCGATGAGACAGAGATGACTCAGAGCCCCTCTGCGTAGAAAAGGATTTCTCTCCTCTTCTCACCGTGCACATTTTTTGCTGTTGGGACCCTTCTCCCAAATAAAGCATCACAAGTGGCAACAGAAGAAGGTATTGCTGATACACCAGCTGCCAGCTTTGCCCCTTCTAGCAAGGGTGCCGTCGGTCCAGTGCAGTTACCTGAAGCTGCCCCGTTACTCCTCTGGCAACCTCTGCTTGGGTTGAAATGCATTAAAGCATTTCTGAGATAAAGCGTTTTGGACCTTGTAGTGTAGAAGCTGTGATTTCAGGACTTGTTTGTAGCCTGTGATTTGAGAGCCACTTTCTAGTGGAGGAATTGACCACGTAAAGAAGAAAAACACACGATAATTTAGGTAGCAACCTTAATTACATGATTATTTCCACTCTCGTAAATGTATCTAACCTACAGTGCAATATTCAATAAAATTGTATCTTGGGCACTGAAGAGATTTCCCTATCGCAAAAAGTATGTGCTAACTGTTCTTAAAGAAAGGTTTAGTAAATTGCCTCTAAAGCACAGGACATTTGCTTAGCTGCTTCTGTGTAATGTTTGTCTCCAGCAGCATGTCACAGGCAATAGGGCTGAGAAGAGTCACTAAGGCCTGAAATACATGGACTCTTACAGCAAGAATATTACCAGCCCTTCTAAGAGAACCTACAGGGCTTAATTTTGCTACAGATTCTCCAGAGGACCATCAAGAAATTGCTTTATGAGTTGAAATACCCATGCTATTATACATAATTTGATACTGCAACACTAGGATGCAGTTACCTCTGTTTCTGCAAATCAGCCTCTCTTTTCTGTCTATAGTATTTCTCTACTTTCTGCAATAAAATAATTTAAAGAAGAGAGAGACAGCAGGATATATTTTGCTAGTGGTACAATGTAGTGGGATGAGATGTTTCAGGACGTCAGTTTCAGAATGTAAATGGCAGAAAGACATTATGAACTTTATTTTCCTCTCATGCTAATTGTGACTTTACAGAAGTGTCTGCAGTTGAACTATTTTAAAATGTTATCTGAGAGAAGGAAGGCCCCTTATGGCCAAGCTGGAAACATCCAGAGATGATTTACAATTTGGTGGTCTATATAGAAATCACTTGGTCTCTCAGAATGATTGATTGTTTTTCATGGGTTGGGCTGCTTCTCCCTGGATCATCCATATTTACATCCATATACATTTACTTTATCAACAAGCCAAATTGACAAGCGAAAACCTGCTCAGATGCAGCAGCCAAAATCACTTCTTAGTCCTTCAGCTGATGTATTTTACTCCACGATGCCTTAGTCAGGGTGGAGGGTACACATGCCATGAGGAAAACATGTGCTTTTACCACAAAGATGCGGGATAAGCAGAATTCTTGCATCCTTATTTTCCTCCAGCAGCTTCCAGTACTAGCTGTGCTCTCACAAAGAGCTCACAAAATCAGTGAGACTTCTTGTGGAAGAGCATTGGAGTAAGGGTTGGCATATCCCTTCTGGTTTAGGTCTAAATAATAGCTAGATTTTATTGTCTTTCCCTCTCGTTGGAGTTGCAGAAAAGATGAGGTAGTGCCTGAATGCATCCTACAGGAGGTATTTAAAGAGTCAGAGAACTTTTCTCATTGTACTTATCCTCTACTTCCTTAATCTGACATCAAATTCTTGTTAATGTGCGGTTTCCAAGGCTAACTCAGTTTTGATCGAGTTGTGTTAACTTTGAAAAGCTGACTGACTCCAGCTTAAAATGGATGCACTTATAGGAGGATGAAAGGCCTTTTTTATCAGTGTTGAAGGAAGTAGTTCAAACGCAGAGATGGCTTCTTTCTGAAGACAAAGAACCTCTTTCTCACCCTCCTCCCACCATGAAAGGGATCCTTTGCAACTAACTGCCCATCAGAGAAGAATTCGATGAACTGGAGATGAAGTGGCAGCATATCGGGAATTTTATTACTATAGCTGGAATAAAGGAAATTCAATGTAAGTGAATGCCCCCTCATGCCCCACAAATGTCCTCTTACTCCAGTACTTTTTCGATTTGTCTTTTTCTTCCTCTATTTGGAAGCCAGTCAGTGGTTTTCCTGTCTGGCTGGACAGCGAGAACTACTGGCATTCTCCTTACTGTCTCACACTGCAAATAACCCTAGGCAGCGATGGGGAGGGAGAAAGAAATACAGAGATATAAATTCTACTAGCTGTTGAGGCAACCAGGATTAGAGTCTTAATTTGGAAACACAAATGTTTTGCATGGGTGAGGCAATTACTGGTGGAATAGGGCTTTTTAGAGGGCTGAATCCCCTGCGACTTCGTTCCCATGAGTTCCTAAATGAATATTTATTTGTCGCCTATTAAAATGCTCATTACTTGTAAAGTAGACAATACCACTGTTGCTGGGTTTTCCAACTGGTGAAACTGGTGACATGTTAGGTTATAGCAATGGACCATGACTATGTTGGAGTGGCCAGGTAGATCATAAAAATTCAACAGAACAACAGTTGGGCTTTGCTGACATCCACAAGATATGGACACTTAAACCAATGGAACCAAAAAAGGCTGACTTAAATTCCTGCTCATCCATCCTGGAAAAGATACCCTTAAAGTTGACTAGCTTTTCCAAAATGGGTGTTTAAGAAAATCAGACTCGTGAGGTCCCTCTCTGGGTTAGATTTTCCTGTTCTACTTTAGTCTTATGGAGATAACTTCATCCCTCAACCAGCGTCTTACATAAGGTTTCTTTGCTTAAATAGCTTAAGAAATGGGAAGAGACAACAGACGCACACACACAAACACACCCATACACACACAGAGCAGCACATAAGCATACGAAGCATGTTCATATAAATTATTAAAGGCAATATCACAGTAAAGTTGGCAGAAATATAACCTACGTAATTGGCACCAGCGGGCTGCATGTGTCACAGAAAAATAATCAGAAATTAAATGGATAGCAGAGCAAATCCGAAGTGGTTTCTTGGTTTGACAAGTGAAATACGAAGCAGGAGGGTGTGAAGAACTCCTTTACTTCCTTAACCCTTTTGAGTGATGATACAGACATATATAAATACCCACCCTTGGAGTACGCATGCCTTCTCCCCCACAGTTATCTGGTATCTGGCCTGTAATCAGAAATATGTCAGCCTTCTAATTAGCTGCATGGACTTAGCAGCTGTGTGATTCAGTGTGTTGGTTTAGGCATGTGTGCATCAAACTTATTTGTATTCTCCTAAACCTTTGGAAATAAAGAGCAGGGTGTGATATTTTCGACACGTTTGACATGCTTTGTTTTGAATTTCTGTGTTCAGGATTGTCAAAGGCACATAGCTCCTGGCCTCCATGGAGCTGCAGAGGTTGATGTTTGTCAGCGTCATGAGATTCCTCTAAACATGTCGAGGTGGAGCCGGTGATGATGCTCTGAGGCAGAGAAATGACTGTGCGTGACTGAAGTCAGCTGAGCAGGACTAATATTCACCCAGTCGTTCCTAATCTGCACAGTGACTCATCCACTTTCAGCTCTGATGTTTGCTTTTACCATACTTCCCCCCACCCCTGGTGTTTATCGTGATTCCCTTATCTGCCTTTTTGTCATCCTCTTTAGACATATATGACAGGCAACACACCTAGAAACAAGTTTGCAGGCAGAGTGGTTTCTCCAGGGAAGTGGGGACTGCAAAGGGGCACTGCAAAGTGCTATGCAATGAGAAATGATCTAGAACAAGCATTAAATGTCTAAGCAAGGGAATTTCTACTAAGGAGGTGCCTCTGAAGTCATATAGCTGACCAGTGAGAATTAATAGGTAAAATTTAGTGTATTGAATCTAGACATAAGTGTCTATATTAGCAACCTGATACTGAAAAATCAGAAGAGGCTCAGAAGCATCCCAGAGTGACTTGATGCCTTGAGAAAACACCATGTGACTGGAAGTCATAGAAAGCTCTATCTATTTAGTTCATCAAATGAAGGAGTGAAAGGTGACTTAACTTACGTGTATAAATACCTTTGCAAGTATAAAATAACTATTGTTAAAAGGCTCTTTAATCTATTGGAGAAAGACTCAGTAAGACTCAATGGTTGCAAGCTGAAGCCAAACAAATTCAAATGAGAAATTAGGCATACAATTGATAATGAAGACAATTAGCTGCTGGAACGAACTGCCAAGGGAAGATGTAGTGTCTTCATCTGAAGATCTCTTCAGTTCCCAGACCAGACGCCTGGACAGTTTAGCCAGCCACAAATTCTTGTACTCAACAGAAATACCAGGGTTGAATTCAATGGTCTGTAATCTACAGGAGCTTAGAGAGTTTGGTCTAATGATGCTTTCTGTTTTCAGTTAAGGCTCTAGGGATCTTCCTTTTTTGTAGTTTTATGTCTGACATAGATCAAATGGCACAGAGGAACCTATTTAAACAGAGCACACACGACCTTGAACGACAAGGTTCAAGGGTTGCTGGGATCAGCACAAAGAGCAAATTCCCTCCTTATTTTTGGGTGCCAGTCTAGGTCTGAAGGGCAGCAGACCGTGAGATACAGCTAACAAAGCCCGATAGCAAAGGCAGGAAGGAACAGGTGCAGCCTCCTTCCACTGCTGCTTTTAGCTAGAGGCACTGTAAGCAAAATAATCTCCTGCTACTTGATCTGAATTTGCATGATATCAGATTGTATCCATTTACCAGTTTGATATACTTCACCCTTCAAATACATTTATTTGATGTATTTAATTCCTTCTGATGCGTGAACAGTGAAAAAGCATCCTGATAAGAGTTCTGAGTGCTCTGTCAATTATTTAAAATTGTACCCAGACTGCATCGTAACCACCTTATCCCACCTTTCCAGCAACAGCTCGTTATTAAAGATAACCATCCCTTTGCTTCTCTTCAGCCCCCCTGCCTGATCTTCAAAGACCAGAGGAAGTCCAGGTGCTGGGTATAGTGTCCAAGGCATTAGTACCGCTGGCAATTTTTGATGAAACCCAGGAGGGTTTCAAGGGATTTAGGGTCTCCATGAATAAGGGTCCAGAATATCAAATCCCTCTTTACAAGGTCAAAGGATGACAAGCCCTCATGTCACAGCCAACTCCAGATAAAACAGTTTAGCATGGGAAGGAAGGTGTTTTTCCAGAGAATGTGAAGATTAGAAACCGAATCTTTGCCTTCTGTAAATAATCTCCTTCACCCTGGCAAGGTCCACTCCCTTGTGTAGTAGGTGAGCGACTGGCTCAGAGGATGGAAAGCAATCACTGCTGTGAGGATGCTTCTTCCCCCAGTACCTTTCCATGTTCTGGCCATGCTCTGCACCCTTTGGGAGCCTTCCAGTGGCTTCTTTGTTCCTGTGTATCAGCCAGCTGAAGCATCTTACTGTCCCCCTGAAATCCTGCCCACACCACCTCTCCTACATACACCCTTTGATTCCAGCTGCAGATGGGAACAAGAGAAGAAAAGGGCAAAATCATGGGAGTGAGGAGGTGAAGATCAGACACACAGATGAAATGAAAGGTCTAATTAAGTATGCCCTCTCCTCTGCAGCCACAGCCTGGTTTTTGTTCTGGTTTCCAAGTCTATAAAAGGAGAATATGCTCTCACAGCCAGCGCTGGGGAAGAACTCTTGCCATTCCCTAACCCGATCAGATAGTTAATGGCAGCATCTGCTACATTCATATACATCTACTTATTAATTAAAAATACATAGGCTTCGATTTGAAGTTAAAGTGACATATTTAATAGCATCTTTCAGAGCTTGTTAATGCTCAGTGAGAACTTGATAGTCACAAGAAGTTTGCATAATAAAAATTTTGGTCCTGATGTTAAAGTACTACACATTATGCAGCATGCATACAAATGAAGAGAAGAGAAAACCTCTGAGTAACATGTTTCTCTGTCTTCCTAGCTGCAGCAGCAGCGAAGTTAGTCAGGAGCACTTCGTTTCCAGTTTGTGCAAAGGCAGGAGCAGCATTTATTTCTGCCACGGGGTTATACACACACCCAAGCATCTGAATAACTTGATAGGAAAGGGCAGAAGTGTACTAGAGAAGATGAGAGCCTGAATGTTCATCTGTGCCTCTGGATGTGCTTTCCCTATATCTCTGGCAGATCTTACATCACATGCAAAAGTAAAGAGGGGGCTTCTGAGGGTTGGATCTTAGAATTGGACTCCCAGGGTTTGAGTGAACATGGAAGTTAATTCTGATTTAGGTGGGTTAGGAATTGCAATGAATTTTCATTGGGTTCAACTTAACAGTAGTAAGGTCTCCTCTTATCCCCAAATTGTAACATTTCTACACATGTACTTTTATAGCCACTCAGTACTGAATAACTTGATGGGTAGACAAAAATATGTACCTTAATTAAATGATCATTTTCAATGTTAAGGGAACCAAAATAATTTTTAAGCACTTTTTTTTTTTTTTTCACCCTGTTTCTGTATTTATGCATTTGTGTCAGCTCAAGCACTTGAGAAACCTGCTTCAGTTTCGTGTTGGGTTTGGTGTCTGCTCCTCGTTGGTTTTGGCAATTGGTTCTCCAAACTAGATCTGAATCTTCTTTTGCGGGTATTGTGTTTATGTGATTCCCGACATTAAAAGTTACTACAGAATTTGCAAAATGGGAGGCTTGCTATTTTTTTATAACATTTCACTAGCTATTAAACTTGCAGCAAATCTAGGGAGTTTTCATGCTTTTGATGGGTAATGATGTGTTCTAAAACACTTACTGAGAGTTCTCCCTTGACAAAGGGTAAATAATACTTTGTATTAATGGAGAATCCTCCAAAGCTTTTGTCTTTCCCATATGTTTAGTAGATCTTAAACAAAATACGAGCCCTGTAGTGTGTTTTATGGCTTATTTTAACACTAGCTACTGTTTTATTTTAACTAAATGCTTTTGTGGCATTGCATACTAATAAAAATAAAGTCATAAAAACCAACTGTTCTGTATAATACAGGCTCCTTTGTTCTCAGTGCTGTGAGATTTGATGTCTGCAGTGAAGATGAATTCACCATGCTTAGAAAAAAAAACGTTCTCACTTTAGGAGAAAAAATGCATTTTGAAAAGGCTCGTGTTGACCTCCATTCCAAGGAGCAGGGCCGCTTCCCATTTATTCTCCAGTCCGAGGCCGAATTTCTCCTCTCTGATTGTGGCTGTGCTGCAGATCTCTGTTTCACATTGCAGTTTCCTTCCCTGTGCAGCTTCCCGAGGGAGATCTGCGTGACACCCACACAGACCGAACTCGTGAAAGGTCTGCTGTTCCCCCGCCGGTTGCCAGACAAGCGTGACAGCATCCTCGTGCTGATGGAGCTTCTCTCTCACATAACGTGATGGGAGCCTTTTGTGTATATCATCCCCCATTCAGGCCATGCTCAGCACAGATACAAGGAAGAACCAACAAAAAAGAGTATTTTTCTGTGTTGTGTCTGAACTGCACCATTTCCACTGGGGAAGGTTAAAGAATACATTTATTACCAGGCTTGTTTTTCAGTAGCATACAAACAGAGCCAAATCCTAGCCGGGACGTATTCAGACAGGTATTTTTTATAGTATTCATGCGCTTGCACACAGATTTGTGTTGAGGCAGCCTGGCCTATCTCTCAAGATGAGCTTTTAAGCAGTGAACAGAGGCAGCTCTGCTCCGCTCTCAGCAAGATGATGCCTTGGAAAAGCGTACTGCATGGACATGGGTGAGCTGGCAGTGTTTCACTGTCATCCAGATCACTGCCGGCAAATCAGATTCATCCTCTTGAGTTTGCTTGATGGAAAAGACATTTCAGAGCATCCAGAGCTGGCCAGTGCTGCAGGGCTGAGCCATGCAGCACGCTCAGGTGCAGACTCGCCCTGCGAAGGTTAGCAAGATTTTGAATTGTACTGAGGCGGTGGGGCTGAATCAGTTACCTGATTTACCATCAGCCCTGGACTTTTGATTGTCTCATGCACTAAGATTTTATCTGAAGGTACCCCAGGGTGGGGTATTTTTTGTCTGTTAGAGGTTTTGTTTTTCTGAGTGAATGAGCGGGGATGGCAGCATAAGCTTGGGATCAAGACACCTAATCCCAAACTATCAGAAATTACAGAAAGGGAGGTCTGGGGGATCTCCATGGGGGACAGAGGTATGTCTGAGGGGTTGTGTGAGAGCTGGTAGTGTATTTTGAGAATGCCAAGTTAAAGAGGTGAGTTTTGCATTGAGTCCTAAGTGACACAAGGCTAGGTAGCATCTTTATTTTTTATAGATAAGCAGTTCACAGAAATGAAGCAACAAGGTCTTCACCGGCAAAGGATCCACACCATGACCTCCCCACCCCTCCACCAGTAAATCAACCTATTTCACAGCCTCCAAGGGTGCTTTCTTTGGGAGCAGAAAGAGGATTCCTCTGAGAAAAAAGTCCACTTTTTAATTAGACATAGACATAGGTCTCAGCTGCAAGAGTTGCAATTTCATTCAGATTACTAGAGGCATGGGAAAACTGGGCCTTGGGGCTCCTTAGAGGAAGGGGGTCAGATGGGAAGCTTGTCTCACAGATCAGCTGCTCTCTGATAGTTTGACATGGGGAAGCACTGAAAGCCTGCCTGAAAACACGGGAATATGTCAGGAAAACATGGTGCATGGCAAAGTGAAGGAAGAGGGAGATCATCCACTACAGATCATCATACAACAAGCACAGAAGGACCCAGCTGGAAGGAGACCTTCTAAGCAAATAAGAATAGGGTGACTGGACCTGTTGACAGGAGAGCTGTCTCTGCTGAAGAGATAGCAAATATTTAATTGACGGAGCCACTGAGGTGAGGAAAGAGGGGAGAGGAAAGCCGGTATTTGGATTTCTTCGTTCTGGGTCAATAATCTGAGACTAAATAACCCCTTGCACCTTGTGCGCCAGGAGCTCTTCAGCATGTCAAAATGGGAATTTAAGGATATTAAACTCAGCTCCTAGTGCAATTACTATGCAGATGGTGGAAAATAAGCGTTGGCAGATTTAGTGTGGGTGCTTGGTGAAGCTTGTATCTATCGAAGAGGCAATGGGCAAACACTAAAGAGGAAATTTCAATTTCTTCACAGCTCTGGAAGACCTGAGATAATCAAAATATTCATGGGGGCTGTTTAGATTCTTCTTTTGGAGAGAAAACTGTAAGCTGCCAGTCCCTCTCTGTTTTGCTGTCATGTACAGATTATCTGCAAAGGGCAGGTCATAGTCTGGGGGTTTACTTGCTGATTCACTGACTGTGATGTGGAACACATTACTCACTGCTGTCTCCTGCCTGGAGGTTGTGTCAGTGCTGGGCCAGCCCAACACCCAGCTCTGACCCACAGCATGACATGCCCCACCAGCTCTGAAGCCTCATCTGCTGCTGATGGGTGGGTCTGGTGGGTGCCTCGTGTCATCTGGTGGCGGTCCTCAGTCCCAGCCTCCTCTTGACCAGCCCTGTTGTTCTCCCACGCCAATATTATTAACAATGGCTAGACTGAACCTGTTGTTCTTTCACCAGGTGAAATAACCTTTTAAAACACTGATTTGGGTCCAGATATCCATTACATTATGCAAATTCCTGCCTTTCTCCCACTATCGTATCACCGTCTCAGCTGAGTTTTGCTGTGGTGTTTTTGTTTTTTTGTGTGTGTGTTTCCCATTTCTCTGTAGAAGAGGTTGCAAAGCTTCACCTTGGATGGAGATTCACCAAGGATTGAATTTTTCTTTTCTATTTACTTCCAGTCCAAAGCAGGCAGTCTTGGTAGGCAGCCTGACAGCAAGAGCTAGTCCCTGCTTGAGTCCCAGAACAAATGAGTAAATATCCTGTTAAAGATATAACATTTTCCAGTGCTGATTAACCTGAGCTGAAAAGATGGATACTGGCTCCTGCAAACTGTCTGTCAGGGAGAGTGATGCTAGATGAATTTTGTGATGTGGTTTAGAACCAGACCTTGGTACCTAAGTGGGTAACAGCACCATCTACCATTTAAGCACTTAATATCCCTGTGCAACAAAGTCACTCCAGAAGCACACAGGAGGTGTTCAATGGCCGTGCTGTGTAGAAAAGCCATTAAGGCCCAATCAAGCTCAAGTCTGAAATCCAGGCTTGGTGGCAGCATAAAAACACTTCAAGGGGAGAAACAAATCACTGCTTAATCTCTCAGAGAAAACCACAGTGGCGACTCAATACAGACACAATATATTGCAGCAGTGGCTTCCTCTGTCTGATAGCATAGAGACAGAAGGGTTTCAGAGCTCTGCAGAAGTGACCCACTTCCAGGCTATTTAAAATGCACTTTGATGCTGTGTACAATATGCACAGGCATGCGGCAGACCTAAGGGAACCTGAGAGGCAGATGAGCCCCGAGAAATGGACTCTGGTTTTACTGATCATTCGTCAAAGGGTGGAACTGCTGAAAGGACCCCAGTTTGGTGGGATTCAATTCCCGAAAGGAAAGAGAAACTGATGCCAACCCAGAGTGGGAAGAGAGGGCATGAGTGACTGCATTGGAAAGCCATGGCCAGTGGCTGCACTGGCCCATAGGACAGGCAGGGGTAGGACAAGTTCACCCCACTACGTGTTGTTACATCAAAAGTGTCTCAAGAAGGGACACCTTAAGAGAAAGAAAGAGACTGTGGCACCCATCCATCACCCAGTGATGATTTTATAGACCAGTCAGTGCATAAATGGGGCATCTTGCAAAAACAGAGCGGTTCCTCTCCATTGACTTCTTTTTTGGCCTTGAAGACAATTTTCAGATTTTTATATTGCTGCACTGGAACTAATGAGAGCAGCCTGATCAAGGTGCCAGAAAGAATCGGGGGGCTAATGCAGCACCAGTATGCTAGGCCAGTCTATTCTTTTCTGAAAACTTTAAACTGGTTGAAATCAAATTCTTTCTCTCATTTTTGCATTCAGTGGGGAATTTTCTGGCAGTGTTTCAGTCTGGAGATTTTGCTTCCTGTGTATCACACTTCTTCCAATCATAAAGCTGGAGGGAGGTCAAGCTGGGCAATATTCCCTTGGTGTGTGAAGAGATGCACAAACTGTTTCTCATTAGAGAAGAGACAGAGTTTGGAACCTTAGTTCTGAACACCTTGAGGTTCTGAAAATTAGCCTTTCCCTAGGTTTTTAGTCCAAATGTAGACTGGACTCGCTCTGTCTGGCTCTGCCCTGGAAGCTTTGGAGAGGGAGGAATTTAGTGCTAAAGTTAGCTCTGATGCTGGGGATCCATCATTTTGCTGTGGATTCACTGTACAGGCCATGGATTGACCTCAAACTCACAGCATGAAGTGACAGCAGCAGATTTTTTCGTTGAGTAGAAGGTCATGAAAATATGGCTTGCTTTTGAATTCTTACAATCAGGTAGGGGAAAAAATCCCAGGATATATCATGTTTCTTCAATGTTAACCCACAGTATACCTAAAGAATGTACCATTTCAGCACGTGCATTAACCACTAGGCACCTTCCCAAATGATTTGACTTTTCAAAACAATTAAAGTTCCATCCTGCCTACAAACATGCAAACGCTGTTCCCAGGCTGCATCCATTCTTGCTAAGATTACCAATATTTCCAGCAAATAAATAAAGCAGAAGCGGTAGGGGTCCTCCTTGCTGGCAATTTCTGATACAAAAAAAAAAAAAAGAATATTTTTTAACCTCTTTGAAGGAATGTTTAAATTCTGTTAAGGAAAAAGATTTGGAAGCTGAATGAAGAAATCAGAGAATGATGATCCCCAAGGATTAAAGATGATGGATTTGACCTGAGTCTAGAAAAACATGTAAGATTAACGTTTAGTTGGCTGCTGGATCTTAAAAAAAAAAGATGTTTTTACTTCTAACATTTGTATTCTCTTTAAAGTTTTGAAATAACCCGAAGGAATGCAAGAACGAAGGCCTAAATATACCAAGCTGACATAAGAAATATTTCAGTTAATAAGTAAATTTATCTTCAACATGGACTCAGGCTTTTCTATGCAAAAGGCAAAGAGGGAAAGCTCAGGGTTAGCATTTTTCTCCTGTACCCAATGCTGAAATGAAGTGTCTTTAGTGTGTTGTCTGGAGCTGCCTCTCATGAATATGTCGTGAATCTTCTGTTATTTGGTAGCATGTTTGGGGTTTCTATCGGTTAAATCTGTGAGTCAGGAGGTTTTCTTCAATTGGGAACACAAAGGACTGGAGCCTTCTTGTGCAGCTTTAATAAGAAGAAAATGCCTGTGGTGTCAGCTCCATCCCTCCTTGATGGAGCCAGACAGACATTTCCTGTCCAGGCAGAAATTGTCCCTATTTGCCTTTGTTATTTATCCTGGAATGCCAGAAATCCTTCTTTGTTTTTGGATTTCTCTTAATTTCTCTTCCTTTGACTAGATGGGCAAAGCTGTAGGTGTAGACCTGCCCCTAATTTGTGGTTTGTACCTGGACCAGCAAGCGAATCAGAGCAGTAGGAGTGGAAGAGTGGACGGAAGCAGCTGGTGCTGAGGCTTTTCTGCTATCCTACATGAAGCTTGGGAGTTTTGTTTCTAGCTAGATCTAGTCTGGTCCCATGGACCAAATATCCCCATTGTACATGTGATTCAAAGCTGTATGGAGGACCAGACATCAACTTGGTCATCATGTCTTATGTTCGCCTTAGGGTTTGGAGCAAATTTGCTGTACATTTGGAGTGGAACTCCTGGTTTAATTTTCTCCAAAAGGAATCTAGTTCATGAGCATCAGAACAACTCTGCAAACAGAGCCAATGCATGGTAAATTGATGACTGTGAGATTAACTTCAAAAACCCACTCCTGCTCTGAAGCAAAATGCAAATGTGGAGGCAGCCTTATGTGATGTGCGGAAACAATTCATTTGGTCCTTCCAAATGCGACTTGATTTGTTTTTTGTGTCTGAAAATATTTCCCATGGATGAGATTTTTGTCTCCTGAAAAGATCTGTCAACCCGAGAGGCTAAGAGCAGGACCTGATGGGGAGAGTTATTTCAGCATCCCAAGGGGGAGAGGAGAACAGTTGCAGTGGGTAAGATTTAGTAGCGCTTTGTAATAAATTCATCAGCCTTCTCTGAGGCTGTTCCTCCTGTGCTGTTGCATTAGTGGCCATTCTTTCATCTTCTCTGCAGGCAAGATTGGCTGACAAGCTCAGTCTGAAGGAGGCAACTTGATTTTCTCCATGTCTCCTTCAGCTGGGTGTTGTGCTCCTGCCAGTGGTTGTCTGTCCTCATAAGGCTATCTGTTTGTATCCTTACAAACTATTTGACTTGTTGACCTGCTGCAACAGCTAATTCCACAGGGTGCCTGCAGTGTGCTAAAAAAATAACAGCTTTCTTCTCGTCACTTCCAAGTTATGTGCCTTTTAGCCTCACAAAAAATTCTCCCTCGATTCTAGGATGAGGAGAAAAGAGGACCATTATGTCAGGATTCACCACAGAGTTCATTTTATTTTCTTAACTGCAAAGCCCCCCACTTTATAGTCTGAGCCCACTTTCTTCAAAATTAAAGACAAAATACCTAGTGACTTCAGTGAGAACAGGTTCATGCTTTTACGTTTCTCCTTTCTAGGTTAAATTCATTCTCAGCCTTTGTGATCTCTTTGCAAATAGAAAATTCTGCTCCCGAAGAACTGCCACAAAAATCTGGCTGCAATCTGTTCGCATGCTGCAGAGTCCATGTGTTTGGAGATGCACTCTCAGGGCATAGCACACCCAGAAAAACTGTCTCCCAGTTCTTTGGTGCTCTTCTTACCCCTGGACTTTTACTCAGATATCTTCATTTGGTTACCTCCTGTGACTCCTTGGCCCGTCTGAGGGAGAGACAGAGTGCAACCCTTGGCTGCTGAAATCAGAGGAGGCGCTCTTAAATTCACAGTTTTACCTTCTGTCTTTAATGATCTTGGGCACCTGGAAAGATCCAAAGAGTGGAAAACTAAACTAAACTTTGGGAAAGTAAATACTTGAATTTTATTTCTCACCCATGCCAGCACTTCCAGGATTACAGCAGCTGCAGGGTCATGCAGCTGGGACAATACTGAGCCCGAGGTAAACCAGTCCTGTAAAGAGAGTCACCAGGATCACTGGGTGCTCCTTGGCAGTCTCTCATGCTGGTTCCTATTGGGCTTCACTCTGCTTCGTTCCTAACAACCCAAAGTGTAGCCCTGAGAGCAATGTTAGGAAGGTCCCCACTGCTGGTGTAAAGTGCTTGGCTGGTGCCTCCCCTGTACATGTCCAACCTATTTCAAGTGATGCCTTAGACCAGCATGAAAACCTACCCATGCCCTAGCAGCTATCTGGGGGCTATTCCTCAGAGAATGCCATATGCTGCTTGATCTATCTGTGTCTGAGGGAAGTGAGAGTAACACAGAGCTCAAAGCAAGAGGATGCTGCCACTGGGGGAATGGGCACAGGGTGGTCACCTGTCCCAGGAGGGTCCCCATGTGTGATACTGCCACTCAGAAACACAAAGGCTTCACTGGCCATCCCTGCCTACCTGGAAAGGTCTCGACTGACCCTCCCAGGGGCTAAATCCTTGAAATAATTCCCCGTATAGGTGTCTGACAGTACTATAGTGCTTGTGCCCATGACCTGAAGGGGTATGTGTAATTAACAAGCTTTTCTGTGAACAAGAAGGGAATTGCTTCTCTCATCTGTTTTCTTAGCCAGCTCCTTCAAATGGAGATTCTCCCTTTGCACAGCCTGAGGTGACTACTTCTGGTGCTAAAAGGTGCAATAAAAATTGAAGGGTCGCAGCACAGGTTATGTTGTGCAAAGAAATGGAAATGTTCACAGGTTTCTTAGGATCAATTTTGAGTCCAAGACCTCTGAGAGACACAGAGACAGATAGCAGGAGAGACAATTACAGTCTCCTTAAAACTGTGAATAGTGTCCTGGTCTGGACTGTAAACTAGGTCGTGAGAAATGTATTGCGTCTAGCGCATTGTGCTGCACGAAGGAGCAGCATACTGGCACCCACTTATACTTGTACATGTATCCAGCACAGTACCATGCAACAACACAGTGTTTCACAGCACTGTATGCCCATGCTGTCCAGGAATAATCCTCTCTAAAAAGCAATCATTATTTCGAGCAGCATGCTGATGTGGATATGCTGCTGATTTCAGATGCAGTGTACAGCACAGGCAAGTCCTGAGATTCAAGTCCCTGAATGAAATATGGACATGGGTTCCTTGTGGCATCAAAAGTCTTCAAAAGGTTTTGTTTGTTCCCAGTGTGGAAGAACAGCTTTGTAATTCTGGAAATTGGTCTGCAAGATTGGAAAGAGTTTTCCTGTGCCTGTTTTTTGTGGTCTTACATCTCACAGTGTAATTATAACATTGCACTGAAGCTGAGTTGAAATCTGCTGTTTGAGCAGCAAAACATAACAATATCAGTGTGGCTTTGTTCCCAGCAGGCTCTGAGTCTTCAGCCCTGAGCACCAAAAGCGAGTAATGTGTGAAGAACCAGAGGGTAGTGAGATCTTGGCTGGCACTTCTGAGACACACGACATGCAAGGAGCTGTATTTATATAAGCCATCGCTGTAGTCCTAAACCCTTGTGAGGAGAGACAGTGATGTTTAAGGTGCTTTCTGAATCCCCTGTTCCCAGAACTGGGGCTTCTGAATCTGGCCTGTGTCACAAAGCAGTTTATAATATGACCATGTATATACTTGTTGCCTTTGATACATACAGACTAAACACTGCTAAAAACAGAGTCCGAGTTGCTTGGAAGTCAGTCCCGCTTTACCTCCTCTGCAGGTCTTTCTCTTCTTCCTCCTAAGTACAGACTGGTGCACTGTGATGAGGGTAGGATTTTTGAGGCGTGCAAGAAATGTGCACATGCACAGAGATAGCAATGTATATGTGACCTGGATTCCTTGGAAAGGAAACTCGGTGTCATCATTCGAGGTGATGGGAAAAACATTCTTGCTCAATGTTCAGCCCATACTACATCTTACGGGGCAATACCGAGCAGGGTTCTGAATTGTTAGGTGGGGTGATTTGCTCTTTTTTGTATTTTATTCTGATGAAAAGCATCTTCACGGCTCAAAGACCCATGAAAATTAAATGAAATAAGAAGCAGACCTCATCGTAGCATGTGTTGTGAGTGCTACTGCCTGCGCTTCAGCCAGTGCGGTTTGGACTGAAGTGGAGCGCTTGTCTCTCCTTTCTGGGTGGAAGGCAAATGGGAGAAGGAGACATAAATGAAGAGAGAGAAAATTAAGCGGTATAAACTACCGACACCAATAGCTGTTCATATTAGGGTTGCCAGCTCAAAACCCAAGCTGGCTGTAAGCTGCAGTTACCACAGTCTGGCACCTGTATGAAATGAGTTGCATTTTAACAAATATCCACATGGTGTAAAGGTTCATAGTGCTGCGTGCCCCTCTCTTCCTCTTTTGCCCACTGCAGCAATGTCTGTAAGGAAGGCTGGACCTCTGGAGGTCATCCTGGTCTGCCGTTTTGTGCCGACCCCCCAAGCATTTACATTTTCTGACTGAAAACACTTTCAACCTGAAGAATAGAGGATACCATTAAAAATGTACAGAATATTTACCAAACCTTGCTGTCTGGTAAGGAAGTGGGCAGAGGGTAGGACCTCACTCTGTGGCATTTATGGAGCATTTATGAAGTTCCTGCCAGCAGGAATATGGGAAACAGTGCCCGGGAGTGGTTTGCCAGAGGTCTGCTGAAAGGTTTGGATCCAAGTCTCGTACCTCTGTTTCAGGGGTGGCCTGAGACTGCTGCATGCATTTATACAGAAGGAAAATGCCAAGCCTTAAGCAGGGTGGAAATTTGCTGGTTTTTAAGCCATGAAGACCCTGTCATTCAATCTTTCCATGTCTGTGCAAGGTTTGCCGCAAAGTTTTCATGAGCTAAGAGAATTGGGACCAATTCAGCCAGGTCGTTTCTTCACACAAGACAGACCATGTCGTTACTAATCCAAGCACCACATAACTCTCTCATACACCTGCATAACATGAAATAAATCTTTCTGTTTAAATAACTTTTCTTATTTTCATAAGCTTGTCTGTCAGCTCAAAAATCCTGGGTCAAAACCGTTGTTGTTTGAGGTCCATGTGACACTCTAGAATTCAGTGGGGCTGTTTCAGCTAATGACTGTGGCCTCATAGGCAGCTGGTATAGGATAGCACAGCTCCCCTAAAGCCAGGGGAACGTGGTGTAACAAGATGAGTGCACTTCATTGGGTTGATGTGGGCTTGTTTATTTTCTAAACATGTCTTCTGGGTTTTTTCGTACTCATCCATTAAATTTGTTTTTTTGTTCTCCAAGGAATATGACAAGTATGTAAATGATAATATTTTGATAACCTGTTTTCTGTTAAGAAAGGAATAATAGACATACATTCTTTTACAAACTGAGTTTTTTTGAAAATGTTTTTTAAATTATACAAAACCTAAAGTGTCTCTTTATGTGTATTTTAAACTATGGGAAACATGCAAAATTTGGAAAGCGGATAGCTCAAAAATTGGTCACTTCGAAGTATCACCTGTACTTAAAATAAGTGGCTGTTATTATGTGTGGAGTCAAAGAGATTTTGGAATAAAGGCTTCATATATGATGGAAGAAAAATAGCTTTTTAATTCTTTTGCTGGTTATCTGTATTTTGGGCACTATATATTTATTCCTCATGTTCTCTTCAAACTCCCCACAAAATTAGAGGTTTGGGGATTAAGCAAGAAGTTCAGAAATGACACAAAATAACTAATGCGTGACAGACTTCTTATTTAATCAGTGTTTTTGTTGCTGTGTAGATGTTCAGAGCATTCTCTCTACTTCCATCCCTTTGTGGAGCCAATCTGGTGTTAATCTCACTTTCACTCATGGCAGAACTTGCCAGAGAAGTGTCTGTATGTCACAACCTTACACTGCATCTGCCTTCAGCTACTACTAAAACTTGTTTGGGGTCTGTGCACCAATACTTCTAAAATGCGTTGGATCAGGATAATAGTCTATATCATGTTATTTAAAGCTGATAAACCGAAACAGAATGGCCTCTCCTGTTTAGTAGCTGGATGATGTAATTGTCCTGTCTGCCCTAAAAATTGATCAGACAATGGAATGCACATTTTAGCATGTAGGCTGCTTACAAATGGTTGGTTTTCAACAGTGTTTGGTGTACTTGATATTCATAATTTATTACTTTGGTTGTTTGGGGTAAATGTTGACATCACGTGGCACATGATACTGGTTCCTACACTGCATGGATCCAGCTCCTTAAGTCAGGCTTCTGAACTGACTAATGGCAAATGATGACATGATGACTAGTTTAATAGTCTCCTTGAGGGGAGTATTCAATAATATTAGTCTCTACTACATTCCTCTTATAATTGCTTGCTGGAATATTCATGTAAAAGTGGCACTGCTGCAGTCAAAACAAATCCATTTTCAGGGTCTGACCTGATATTTATAGTACTTTTGTTCTGTTTCTGTCTGAACAAGCACAAGGTGACACAGTAATTCCGATGTATATGTGCTATGGTACATTATCTGATAATCAACACATGTTTCACATGGCACAATAAACACAAGAACTCAATTTAGGTTGATGAATGGATAGCCCAGAATCTGTGGAATTTTTGGAGGCCCACCCTAGACTGGAGAGATGTATTATACAACACTGGGAAACGTTTCACCCTCCCGGTATTTTGTGCTTCTGCATGCCACATTCATGTGAGGAGGAATTTCTGGAATGAAAAAGATAGCGGAGAGATGGCAGTTGCACCACTTGGAGGTTATAGTTCTGGGTGCAGGCCAGCTGGACATAGGTCAGCGAGACCAGGCCTTATCTATACATGAAACATGCACTGGTTTTAAATGTCCTCCAGTTAAATTGCACTCTTTAGCTTGGCAGGCACCAAAGCAGCAAGGGCTGATAGACCCTTCAAGATGAACTATCTGGTGATGGCAAATTTCCATTGCCTTTGTACTGAATTGAGACCAGTCCAAAGACACTGAAGATGGTAGAAAATATTCTATTAACTTCAAGAGATAATGAATCAAGCTTTCAAGCGAGCACTTGGTGGTGATTTTCCTCTATTTTTTGGCAGTCCTGATAGGGGAAATATTCCACGTTTAAGAGTGAGGCCTTGAGGTGAGGTTATGGTGTGTGTGGGAGGAAGATCATCCTTCCTCTGCCGTTGTCATGCATGGGCTGCAGAGAAGAGAAGGACTTGTGGATTTGCCCAGCTCACATTTATGGCTCCTTCACTGGCTGCAAACTATAAAGCAACAGTGCACTCTTTCAGAGAGAAAATATTATCTTTCCGTTTTTCTGCAGTGCCTCAGATTTGTGAAGTATTCAAGCATCATGAGCATAAAGAGCTATTTGCTTTTGTGTGAGAGAACAGGGATCGTGCTTGGGAGGATTATTCCCTGAGAGTCATGGAGAATGGAGCAATCTCATCTGTACCTCGGTAACTGTTATGCAGTACCTGATTCTAAGCAGCCGTGAAGATTCCTCCTTTCTGCAAAGCTGAGAATATATAAGCAGTGGAGGAAGAGAGGGGTTTAAATAAATTATATGTATATATATTTATATACATACACTGAAAGAGAGGAGGGGAGGGAGGGGGGAGAGAGCAAAGGAACAAGTGAATACCCAAAGCACTTCAGGATCCTTCAGGTTGAAAGGTGCTACAGAAATATATTATCACTATTACTTTCATCAATAGTACAATATTGCTAGCTCACTTACTTCATTATAGTCCCATTGCAACACTGATGTTGTTACCTGGCCTATTTTAAAATAGATTGGAGTTTAGTTTTATCTTTTGCTAGGTAAGAAACCACTCTGAGAACTCTAGCTAATGTGCTTCAGAGTGACAGAACAAGTGTGTTTTATGAAGCCACATAAAAGTCTGCTTCATCAACTACTGCAGGGTATGAACAACTGTCAGCCATCTTGGGGAGCAGACATCCCTTTATTTAATTGCAAATTAAAAAACATAAACTACCTTAAACACAGAGCTACTGTCACATCAAATCAATACAATAATTGTGCTCAGGTAGCTGGAAGGCACACAGTGCTCAGCCTCTTGCATACTAAAAATAAATCAATCACCAAAGCAATAAGCAAGTCTTATAATATATGAGTAGATTATGGTATATTAGCACATTTTTGTGTTGTATGACTGCTTTTCCCCATTTGCTGAAATGCGTTGAATACAAAGGGTGAACTTTCTGATCAGAAAGTTGTTAGTAATTCCTTTTGTGCTGGTGAATTCCTGTTAATAAGAAAATTGCTGGGATAAGGCAAGAGACCCTCAGGTCATACGCAAATCCCAGAGCCAGACTTTTCTGCCTGAGTGTGAGCTGTTCGTCTTTATTGTTTTTAGGCTGCTGTATGGGAGGATTTTAAATACTTTTTATTAAATGTAGTAACGAAGAAAAGTCTTAGAGACTGAAATCTTTGCTCTGTCTGAATGGTTATCTGCTGGCTTACAGAAAAAAATGTCTTAAAACAAATCTCCAGACTTCTGTACTAACTTCATCAGTTACCCAAGGTTTGAACTTGTTTTTGCTAGACCACTGCATATGTCTCATGGGCGTGGAGGGAGAGATGCTCTCCCAGACAGGAGGGGTAACCCCACGACCCCACGGATCGCTTTGCAGGAGTGCTGAGGGAAGCCCTTACAGTGATCCGGGAATGACCAGGTAAGCAAAGATGCCAGATGCTCCAGGGTTCCCAGCTCTCCAGTGCTTTTTGAAAAAGAAAATTTCTGCTTTCCCCCGTTGCTTCCTTCCCTATCCAGACATTTCTCAGCTCTGTCCTCTTATGGAACTGTAAATAAACACCTTACTGGCAAGGTCAGGAAAAGGCTGAAAGGCTCCTCTTGATAGCTGGGGTCCACCAGCTTTCACAGCAGTGCTGCTCTTATCGCTACTCCAAAGGCTGATTTCAATCCACAGCTTTTTTTGTGCTGCTTGTAAACAAAGCTTTGCAAGTGCTTGGCATTTTTGCAGGTTTCAGCTCCAGGTAGCTGCTGCCTTTCTTTTGCCCTGTGCTCTTGCTAGACCTGACAGTCTCCCTCTTCAAGCCCTGGAGCAGCCCCAAGGATGAATTTGGGTAACTCCAGGCTTATTGGTGCATGTTGCTGCTACAAGGAGGGACGGAGAGATTGGAGAGCATTGGGCAGGCTTTCTCTCTGCCTGCATTTCTTACCACAGATTTTGCTCTGAACTCATGCTTACGGTCGCCAGGTTGAAGAAAGCCCAAAGAACTGTCTCAGAAGAGCAGCTTCACCTCACTCTCTGCCAGCCTCTGCAGCCAGGGAATTTGAAACTCATATAAAGGGTAATAAAAGGGAGATTATTGAGGTAGAGCTGGAGAAAAGCCCAAAGGAAGTTATTGTACCATATGGAAGTCAATTCTTTCCTAGCGTTAACTGTCACTGCCTTTCTGTTTGCATCAGTAGTTTCTTGCCGTGATCTGAGAAAGACGAAGTATTGCACCCTGATACTCGGAAACTGTTGCTGCTGTGTATTTCCCGTCCACAAAGCTTTCAAGTATGTTACATAGATGGCTGCAAACAGCTCCTGAGAAACTGAGGCATAAAAAGCATAAATAGGTGCCCCTGAAAGCCAAAGGCAAAACCAGGCAAAGAACCCAGGTGTTCAGAGGCTCCTGTGCATGTTGCTGCCTGCACCGTATCACCTCGCCGGTCATGAGAGCCTTTCACTTTCTGTTTGAAGGTTATGACAGAGGTTCCAGCTTGGGGGAACTGCCATGGCACTGCTCTAAAAAAAGCAAAAATACCTGCCTAATGCAAACAGAGATTTATAGAGAGGGGATAAAAGTATTAGTGAGGAACCAAGATGCCCACAGAACAAGCCCCAGAAGCATTTGGCAGCCAGCCCTGGGTTCTCATCTTCAGCCTGTAGCCCTACTCACGTTTCTGGGGCTGTAGAGTGATAGAGCCAGTTTATCCAGACGATACCGGAGAGGTGATAAAAAGGAGTCACCAATTAGCTCCAGCTATAAGTGCTATGCAATCGGAAGCATACAGCCCTGCAGGGAGCTATTTCCCTGAGAAAATATAACAAGAGGTCAAATACTGGCACTTCTGCCAGGCTCAAGGAATGACTCTGTCAGCCCTGTCTCTCCAAGGCACTACACTTCTCACCAAAGTGTCACCTACCCTGTCAGCTTCTGAAGATGGGCTGAGAGAACGTGTCCTCGCAGCGGTGGCCCTTGTCCTGTTTGGAAAGGGCCAGGATCCTCTTTCCACTGGGATTGAATTGCAGGTGGCAGTGCCCGGGCTGAAACCTGAGCTGGGTTCGCCCTCATTCGTAAAACTGGGCCACCCTTTGCTCTGGGCTTGGAAGGGTGCCCAGGGAAGGAAGAAGGTGACACGGGACACATTTTGATCCAGGAGGGCTGGGCAGAACCCAGCTATGTACTCAGAGCAATTCAAGCCAATTTCAGGTCAACGTCTTAATCTCCTCCAAGTCAAAAAGCCAGGAAACAGCAAGAGGGGCAAATTTTAGCTTCTTTATGAGTTGTGCTCCAATGGCAGATGCCATGCATTAGCATTATTTACGCATTAAGAGACCTATAATTGGAGACTAGCAAGTGTCCTCATCGCAGTTGACCTTATTTATGGAGGAGCTGACATCTGAATGTCAAATTTGCATCTGCGACTTTTCTTCCCTCCCCTCCCCCCCCCGCGACAACCACTCGAATATGCAAATACCGAGTGGCAAAAGAACGAAAATAAATAAAACAGCTATTTTTCTTATCTCTGGGAAGATTTGTGTTTGCTGCGACTTTGGAGGCTATGCTGAGATTAGACTCTGTCACTTAATCAGGAAGTAAGTGAGAAAGAAAGACATTTCAGATGCAGGGATATGTGGATTGTGAATTGTAAATAGCCTGCAGTGCAATCTAAGAGAAGAAGCAGGTATAAAGCGCATTACAGGGCCATTTGCTGTCCTTTGTTCAGGTGTAACTGACGCTTACAGTCATTTCGTTAAATATTCTGTTTATATGCTTTTCCATCCTCAATATGGAGTTATCCCAGTCCCTGGAGTGAAGCAGATTCACAAAATACCTGCATTCATGTGCTCAAAGCAAGGCATTGATGGAGCCATGTAAGTAAAGGATATGAGGCATCAGCAGGGAGAGGATCAAGGGAACAAACTGTTGCAATGCTGATTCTGCCAGGAGATGATAAAAAACAAGGAGGAAAAAAAAGCCTTTAGGGCTTGCCGTGTTCTGGGTAAGAGACTTGGAAGGAGAGGCTGCTGGCTGGAAGTTTGCTGGCAGAATAATTTCACATTGGAAAAAGTCAGTTCATGAAAAGTCAAAGGCTGTTATCTTACATCTCAGACAACTTTGGGAGTGCTCTGCTATGGCACGCTTTGTGGGCAGAGGGTCCTTTGCCTTCATGGAAACGGGGCCTGTGGTCCAGTTACTCTCCTGTGGCTTAAGTGTGCTCTTTCCCATGTCTCTACCCTGTGGTAGGATCTCAGGGGATCAGGGAGATTCACTCCGCAAAGCTCTGATCACCCCAGGCTCCCCGTAAAACCGGTGGTGACAGATAAGCACTTCTGGAGGGTAATTTGTATCCTAGGCAAGCTGAAGTGCCCTTTCTCTTTTCCATGATTATCTGGACAGGTGATAAGACTCCGAATTTGGTGTCTGAGGTAGCTGCCTAACTTTGGTGGTATGAATCGCTCCCTCTGGGTTTGCAGTTACATCTCCAGGGACACATGATAATAAAACAAAACAAACAGCCCAGGATTTTCCCGGGTTTCTCAACACAGTAATCCTTTATGAGGATAATACAAACCAACTCATCCCAGAAGCAAAATCCCTGACTGCATTTGCCTGCTCTGCTTTTCTTGCTACTGTTTGTTTGGTCAGAGCCCTTCTGAGTCCTGAGAGTCTGCTTTAGAGATGTAGTTTCTCTAGATCACCACTTTTGCCCACCCTTACATCCACCTGTAACTCAGCTTCCTTTTATTCCAGCTGGTCTCACGACTAGACACTGTGCCCAGTGCTATGAAAACACAAACCCATTGCTCATCTCTTGCTTGGTGAGTCCTGCAAGTTTAGAAGGCTTAAAGACTTGAAGACGTCAAGTGTAGAAGACTAGAAGACTTTTAACATCTTCTGACTTTGTGCTCCATCAGGGGAAATCCCAGTTAGACCCTGCTTTGCAGGGAAAGTGGAGAAGAGGACTAATTCTACTGCTTTTCAGGGCTGAATGTGACTACCCACTGCTGAATATTAATGACAGTCCTCTTTGGTGATGGACGAGCAGGCACTGTCCTCCTTTGCTGAGCATTTTCCAGACAGTGGGTTAGCTCTGCAGCACATGACAATGGACGTTTGATACAGCCAATTGCTATTCAGAATTTGTACATAAAGAGATGACACAAATTATTGTATTACAAATCTCCCAACTAATATTTTGAGGATTAGCATTGAAATGGTTGTAATGCTTTTCTGTAACACTTTCTGAGAATTCCTTTTTATATTCAAAACAATGTTTTTTTCAAAGATGTAATAAATTTGCATTAAGAAGGTTAATTGCATGAAATGCCAGAATGCAAAACATCTCAACATTGTTACATTTCACAACTTGCTGATCTGATGCTAACTCTTTCCCTCCATAATACTGTTTATGTAAAACTGTCAGAAGTGTGACTTAAGAGGAAAAAAAAATCTTTGGCACTTTTAATTGTGTGGGAAGTAGGAAAATACATTGGCTGGTGGTCTGCAGGGCCAGATTTATGTATGTGATAGGGTGCCAGGCACAGATTTATAACTGTTGCTATACGAGAAAAATCAGGCGCTGTCTAATGCAGAAACATAATTCTCCCCCATCAAGTTTTGTCTCTTGTGACGAGAAAGAGTAGGGTGCTCATATGGACTGAGTTTATCCTAAGAGGGACGGGGAAAAGCGTGAAATTAGCTGGCCTACACAGTGAAGAAAATTGCTGGTTTCACCATGTTGTTCACAGACAGCTTATCTGCTCGGTTCGCAGACGGCCGAGTGGAGATGCTTTCAAGGCCTTGCTGGCAGACTCATCCATGGAACTGAAACCTGTCAGCATGTGATAATTTGTGTTATTCTATATTTAGAGCAGCAAGTCACATTCGCAGTTGTTCTTGTCTGGTCTTTAAACTGTCAAGGAGAAAGCAAGGCTTCCTTAGATGGGCCTGAAAGTCTCTGAATAATCTCTGCAGAACAGATTTCGCTGCCTCATTTCACCTCAATCAATACCAACATTTATCCTGACAATCAAATGCAAGGTGAGGCAAGGGTCTGCGGTGATTAACATCTTTAGTGCATGGGTCTAGACCTCTTCGTGACAAATCTTTTGCTTATCAATACAGAATTTCAGTTCCTCAGCCTGGATGGATGGTCTTGACTGGGCACAGGCTGCTTTACTGGGAGCAGCCCTACTCACGGGCATCCCTCTGGATCCAAATCCCACTGCTGGCTCATTTCTGTACAGCCAAAATCTGAATTGCTGTGATGGTCTGCGTTGTTTCTAATCGATCTTTTTTATTCCAAATTTCTTTCCTTACAACATCTGGCTGGGATACTGGTGTTCTGCTTGAAAATATTTTTTTTGAGTCTGATTTTGCCCACAGATTTGCCATAGGACTGAAAAGACTGTATTAAATGAACCGTCTCCACATCCCACTTTCCCATTGATCTTGGGTCAAAGTGTTCAAGTTTCAACACGACTGAAACATTTAATTCAGATGTCAGTGCTTTAAAACAATATTTTTTAACAAAAGAAACACCATTTTCTTTTCAAAGGCATGTTTTGAGCAAAAACATGACAGCTTTCAGTTCTGAGACTGTTACAAGTGGGACATGCTGATATTCTCTGTTTTGGTTTTTTTTTTTTTTCAGAATGAAATCTGATGACAATCAGGAAACTGTCATGATGAAAACAGCTTTTTGCGATCCTCTCCCTGTACCCCAGCAGTCAGGCGAATATAGTGTCCCCATTGCACCCCTCCCAACTGTGTTTTTTGGTTGGGTTTTTTTTTACTCTTTTTTTTTTTCCTGTCAGTCAAAGTGAGTTTAAGCTCGGCAGCCTGGCTAATCCTTGGCTTCTTTGCTTGGATCAGCTGTGTGGCAAACCTCTGTGCTATGTATACCTGCCCTCCAAGTAGAGGCCTGTGACAACCAAGGCATTTTCCATGAGTCATGGAGCAGCCAGCAGATAGCAGTGCTATTCCATTTGTGCAGACTGGGGCTATGCGGTGAACCAGCCTTATCTGGCACCTCTGTCCCATTCTCAGTGCTAATCCATCCATTTCTTCGGTTTCTGAAATCTTTTCAAATAGCAGAAACACATGAAAGTAGGAAGAAAATGGAAATTCTACCTTTATTACTTCTGCCATAAAATGAGAACTTAAAACTATTCACAGAAGGGAAAAAATAATCATGACAGGATTCAGTAACTGCTGAAAACATTGAGTCACAACAAGGGATCCTAATTTGTCTGGTTTTTGTTTGTTTCAGTGGCAGGTGAAGGAGGGGTGATTTAATTATTTTTTAAAGAGAGTGAGACAAGAGTTGATTTAGCAGTTTAGTCATCAAAGTAATTCCACTTACAGATCTGCAGGGCTCCAGAGAAACATGTTCACGAGCTGGAATTAACATTCTGCATGCAGCAATGTATCAGCTTTGTGGATTTTCTCCATGCCGTGCAACAAAAAGTTGTTTTGTAAGGAGGCTTCTATAGAAACTGGATTGCAAAATATTTCTTTTTTTTAGAATGAAATGAGGCAAAGCAGTCATAAAGACATTGTCGGGTGAATAAATTTCAATATCCATAAGATCAATAGCAGAATATGAGCCAAATTAAGAGGTAGATGCAAGGAGAACAGGAGAAATTCCTTTTAAAGTGGCTGTTGAAAAGAAATGGGGAGCTGATGAGGCAGGGAGAGATGAGCCTTGTCCTTCCAGGTGGCAAGAACTTCCCCAAGGATCATCACAGCTCTGCTCTGAAGGCAGGAGAGAGTCCAGCAGGTTGCAAGGAGAAGAAACTGCCACTGACAAAGTTGGCATAACAAGTTCTTGCACAGCAACAGATCATATTTTTATGCAAGGTACAGCAAAGTGCATTTTGTGCTGGCTCAGAGTCCCTAGCAATGCTTCTCGCCCCAGTGAATCCCATAACAGCTTTGTAGTAGTGGAGTGGAAGGGAACGCGCTATGAGATGCCAAGGGCCAATTTGCAAAGTTGCTGGCACCTAATTTATGTGTGTGGAGTGTGCTTACCCAGGATCTCACTGATCCCTTGGCTATCAGGGCTAACTAGCCCCATGGGCTTAAAAGGCATGATTTCTACTGGTGCAACAGGCACGAAAGGCAGGAGCAGGCATGCACAACTATGCCTGTCCATTTCCCATTTAGAGATGATATACAGGGCAAAATGTACATCCAAGAGAGCAGGTGTCAGGGAGGGCAGCAAGCTGTGGAATATTTCTGCTGTTCATCACACCGTGTCTGGTTCCTTTGCTCTGCTCTCTGCCCTAGTCTGGAGAGCTGGGAAGAACCTAGTGGTGAAAAAGAGGGAAATCAAATTGACTGGAGATCAGACTGGGGATCCATTTGGAAGATATTTAGCCCAAATCTTTGTAGAGCAGCTTTTGGGAAAGGTGAGATGACAAACTTTTGTCCTGGCTGGTTGATGAGCCCAAGGGCGAGTGCATGGCTGCATGTACTCAGATGGTCTGAGGATGGAGGAGGAATGCCCAGCCGCATCGTGTCTTCTTGCATCCCCACTACCCCTAGAAAGTGGAGCCCAGAGACTCTCAAAGTCACAAAATTTCAAACCCTCTTTGTGGCTCACAGAACCACAGAGCTGGAAATAGCCAAAAGGTTCTTCAGTCTGTGGTAGCACTGAGCTATGAAAGGTAATGCTGCACAGAAAGGTTTCAGGCACGTGTTTTACAGCATTTGACAAACCTAATATTACGAAGACAAGCTCTGGAAGTTAAACTGACTGTCCCCAGAGATCTTTTACAGCTGTGCAGGTTTCTGATATGTTTGAGGTAAGGGCAGAAGTATGAAAACGGTTACCAAAGAGTCCACATTCACAGTCAACGGTTAATCTCTTACGAGAGAACTAGTGGATTTTTAAATTGAAAATACAAGTTGAACTTGACTACATTTTCTTTCTTCTAGCTGTGAATATTTGGGTTAAATAAGTCTTTGAAAATGTATTGTTTATTCCTATTTTGAGCCTCTTTTTGTGTGATAAACAGGGAAAAAAAAGAAACATGACAGAAAAGAGGTCAGAAAAAAAATGAGGAAAAAAGGGAAAGTGAAAAATGTCAGAACTGATCATTTCACATCGATTCTTTATTTTAAGAAGATCAAATAAATAAAACTATATTCTGAAAAATAAAAATATGTTTTGTGAAGGATTCTGTTGAATAAGATCAACATTCGTTCATGTGCGAGTTTGATTTTTCCATTTTTCTACCACCTCCTGTTTAGCATCGTACGAACATCATTAGAAGAATGGCCTGACAAGTAAAGAATTCAGAAGGGTGACCATGGTGCTTCATTCCTTTCCTTACGTCATTGACCCTAGGTCAGTGATAAACTGCATTAAGATACAAGCCAAGGAGCTGTTAGAGTTATATTCATAAGGGAAATAGTTGCCACAGCGTTGGTTTTCATCCTCACTCTCACAAAACACCCTCTGAATTTGTTCATAGAAGTTAAGAGCAAAATCCACTTTTGATATTGGCTTCTTACAAGTTGGAGATTAAATATCCCATCCCAGATACAGCAGCCACTGTTCTGATTACCCCTCATTTCAGTCGTGCTCTTCCACAGTTCAAAGCTAATCCTTGTTCAGAAGCTGTAGAACTTGTGATACGCTCTTTTTCTTTTGAAAATCTAATACTTCTTCTGGTGCTTAAATAAACAAGAGAAAAGCTCCTTTGCTGATTTCTGGCTTAAGTGGAGAAGCAAGCTCCTAGTACTTAAAATTCTTTTGTCTATTAAAATAAATGTAATAATTACATGATAAAAAACTTCTTCTTCCTGCCTCTCCATGTTAAATCCCAACATTCCATCATAGAAGAAAAGGCTGTGACTGAGCACAGTTTTGGGGACAGTTTCATTCACAGCACATTGTTATTGGCCTTCAACAGGAGAGTTACATGTGTCTGAATGTCAGTTAATGAATACTCCCCTGAGAACCTAGATGGGTATTGACTTTAATGGGATTCTTGGTGCCCTTCAGAGTTAAATACTATGTGTATATTTAATGGGGTCTTTATCTTCTTATGTTGGTAGAACACTGAAAGCATTTGTCAGTGCTTGATCAATAATAAATAGTGTTGATAATAAGTGCCAGGATGCAATGAAACCTATCCTGCATTTTCAGTGCCAGTGAGGAAGGCAGAAGTGTTTATTTTGTGCAAGTATGGTGGGCTGGGACAGTAAATCATCAGATGATAAATCCATGCTATGTATACTGTAAGGAAAGATGTGCATCTAGTGTTTGTGACTGTTATGGAGGGAAGGGTCAGATGGGTCAAGATTTCCCCCCCTGTTAATTTTTAAATATTTTATGATTTTTTTATGAAATTCATTTCCTGTGTTAAATATGTTCTTAAACCTCAGGATGGGGCAGAATCTGCACCCCAAAGGTGCAAGGGGTGACAGTTTCTGACTGCGACTTTTCATATCACTCTGGGCAAAACCCGCGCTTCAGCTTCGCAAGTCCTCAGTGCTGAACTAGTGAGCATCTGACTTTCATTATGTGCAATAAAAGTGTATGAATTGAGAACAGGAAGCGCCTATTTGTCAAAAACACTCAGAGCTGTTAAATCACTGAACTATGCGATGACACATTTGTTCCTATTAAGTCGTGAAATGTGAGACCCACGTGCGATGCCACCGCGCAGCACACCCTGCCTTCACCCAGCAGTCCCGGGGCCTCGGCCGCAGCAGTGCACATGGACCAGATGCTGCATCTGCCAAGTGCCCGCCCAACACGAGGGACTCCTGCCTGGCTCAGGGAGAGGAAACCTTGATTGGGAATACCTTGGAAACCGGTCTATTAATCTGGGCAGTTTTTCCTTCCTGTCACCATGGAGCTACAGAGAATTGCTGATGACTCCTGTACAGATGAACCGGAAACATAGGGCAGACAGTATGAGAAAACCTAAAAAGTCCAAAGTGTCTCCATGAGTTGTGTCTTGTTGTCATCAGCTACCCAAGCGAGGTGTGGTCTTGGGGTCTGAGGTAGGTGGTGGTAGAAGGATGCTCCTGCAAGGAGTATAGGGCAGAAGTGACTGCCTGGAGTCTTAGGGCATTTCAGGGTCCTATCTCTGCCCTGAGGAAGAAGAAGGGTGTTGTACCCCACAGCGAGGTGCAGCTGTCCTGGGATGGGGAGCAGCACAGATTTCTGTATCTCCTGAGTCACAGATGTGGTGGAGTGGGCTTGGGTGAAGCTCCCCCTATTCTCTCAGGTGAACTTGCCTTGGACTCACAACACAGTGCAAACACATGAACATCTGCTCCATTTATTCCCCTAAAATCACCCTTTCAGAAAACCAGTTGCTTTTCCGTCAATCTGCATCTTGGGTAGTTAATAGAAGCAAGGGAGGTATAGAAGTAACACTGTTCTTAATTGAAATCAGTATGTTTCTTCTTGGAAAGGTGTAAATCATGAGCTGACAGATCGGGTGGGAAATAGCAGAAGAATCAGGACTCAGAGTTCTAAGATCACAGCAGTCAAAAACAGAAAAAAGCTGATGCTGGGACAACTAGCTCACTACAAATCGAGGTGAATGCAGCCTCCAGTCTGGCTCTTGCATGCAGTTCAGTATAGACCTCTTCAGTTGCTCTCTCCAAAGCAGGACTTTCATGTCTGTATCAGTGCCCCAGTTCCGCAGAAGTCGGCAGTGTTGCTGAGACACTGAATGTCAGAGGTAGAGGAACTGGCAGAGCTGGGATGGCTGTCAAACCAGCTAAAACACACTCAGCCAGCAACTGCTGCTTCTCTCTATACCAAGGTAACAATTCCAATGGCCCAGGATGGAAATCTAACTAGTCCAACCAGTAGATGCTGGGACAGCAGTGGTGTAGGGATGTAAAACAGCCTCCTGACCTCAGTGACTGAGGGAGAACTCAGACCAGGGCATCTCTGTGCGCCTTTGTGTGTCTCTGTGCTACACCACGTGGTCAGCTGCTCCCTGTACCCAGAAATGCTGCCAGTGAATTATTTCCAGTAACCTTCTAACGACACGACAAATCAGAAGAGAATGAGGAGGGTCTAGGCTCTCCTGTGGCTTGGAGAAGCTCTCTTTGGAGGCAGCAAGTATCATATCTCTACCTAACAGGTTCCTAATGCCATCCTGTCCTGGCACTGAGTCAGGAGCTCTGAAAGCAAAAAGGGCATCTGGAGCACACATGCTGTTGCCGACTCAGCATTCTTATTATTTTTATTTTGCAATTACACCGTGCCGGCATTCAGTGGCTGCGATCCAACTTGAGGAAGGCATGCACAGACAAACAAAGTCCCTGCCCTAAACGATTCACATTTTCACTTTACAAACGCTACTAACTTCAAGCTGCTATCATGGATGATGTTATAGACTAGCAAATAGACAGACAGATGGACATTTTTTCCTTCAGCCTCTGCTAAAATCTTTCCTCCCTTTAAAAAATCATTTATCTTCTTTTGAGGTAGTTCAGGTTTGGTTTTTTTTTTTAATTGATCAAATGTCTTTTGAAACTTTGGGTCTGTTTTTCCTGCTTTACTGTGGAAGCAAATAAGACAGATTCATGGCTCTGTGTAAAACTTCAGCCTTGTTTATAAATTGCTTGTGATTGATTAAGTAATAAAAATGCTTTTAAGACAGCGAGGTAAATCTCCCAGCTAATTGCTCAGTGCTTTACATTATAACTTTGTTACAGTGACTGGGCCGGACTGCTCTGCTATTTCTATCTCCTGAGAGTCACACTGCAACAATCATCCCCAATATGCTGCTCTGCCCTGACCATCAGAAAACACAGACCGGGAATTAATGGGTCAATAAACAAACCGACTGACGCATCTGAAACACAAGAACGAATCTTTCCTTTTCAATGGTGATTTCCTAGGTGGAGATGATTTCTCTGGCAGGAACACCCCCAATTTCCAGCCATGGCCTGGATGGAACAGGACAGAAGCACAACCCCTCTGCCTCTCAGCTACCTCCTGTCTGCCTCTGTCATGGAGCCTTGGGCAAAGAAATCACCAGCAGTGAGCTGGGTGTGTTCAAAGTGGGTAAAATGAAGAGTAACTTGGAGAAGCTAGTGGGATTCATATGCAAAATGCCTTCATTGTATGACTGCCTTCTCTTTTCGATACAAAGCGGGGACCCAGTTCACAACTTGGACTTCAAGGACCATAAAAATACGTATGATAAATATTTAACAGGAGCTTATCAATCCTAGATTTATTTTTACTTTGTCAAATCTAAACCACCAGAGAGAAAGGAAGAGTTGTCTATTAATTGAATGCATGGAATTGTTCCTCTAACAAATGTTGACTCAAGACATATTTCTGATAGTAATTTTGATACAGTTGAGCAACACGTGCTTATCATCCCAGAGCAACCCATGCACTAGTTTTCCCTGATTTCAGGCTCATGCTGAGTTAGATCAGATCAGTCTCTCGGGCAACATGAGCCAGCACACTTCTCCAGCCCTTGTTCACAACAAATACAAACCAGCTGGCAAATTCAGGCTAATTTTGAAGGCCTCAGCAAGGTACCAAGCCTCCTTCCTTGGCCCCCCAAATCTGGGGGCATAAATGCACTTCCAGCCTCTCCTCCTTTTGTTTTTTTTTGTTTTTTTTTTTTTTTTTAACAAAGTGGTCAAATAATCTCTTGACTCTGTGGCACCTTCCTGGCATTCATCAGCGTCAGAAGCAGGAGGCTGATTGCTGGGGCTGATTGCGGTGTTGATGCAGCTGCTCACAGGGCCTTAATTGTGATCACTAGGAAAAGACTAAAAAGCCATGGAGTATTAAAACTCTTGGGGAGGGTGGGTCTTGTTTCTGTGAAGTGTTTCACAGCATCTTGACCAGCAGCACTTTTCCTGATGGATGCTCCCTAAGTGCTGGGATGTGCTTGGATGAAAGTAAGGTCAGAAAGGAGCCACTTTTTCAAGGAGGGTTTTCTGGGAGGGAAATGGAGGTGGTTTTCTCATAGACCTGATGTTCCCACCTAGGCCCACACAGGGAGACCCATCCCAGCACCTTTAACAGACACCCTTGTGATGAGGTGATGCTAATAGAGGTGGTTGTGACCACAAACAGTTGGATGCAACCAGGCCAGGTGGCCTCCCTTCACAGGCTCACCTGTCTGAACAGGTACCTGGGATTAGCACTTGGGTTTTTGCACACCTGCATGGTAAAAGATGAACTTGAGGTAAATGAGCCTTCTTTATCATTAAAATCAAAGTAACAGTCTGACACAAAAAATCTGCCAGCAGGCAGTTCTTCCTTTCATGTGCTCACAAACTTCTTGGTGTGGCATGACAAGATGATTCCCAGTGTTGAAGCCAGTATCTTGGGGAATAGAACTTTGGAGACCTCCAGCCTTAAATATGCTCTTTTATAGACCATGTAACTATTTTACATATTCATTTCCTTAATTGTATACAGTATTATACCCTGTGTTCAGTTGTCATAGCATTTACTCATTTATATTTGCACCACGTTTGCATTAACCCCTCTGTCATGACTTTGTTATTATTATAGCCAGTGCTTGCAGGTGTCTTATCAAAATGCCCAGAACTAAAACCGTCTGGGATCTAGTTTACCTGCATTCTGGTCTAATGAGCAATCATGTCCTTATAGTCTGTTACCCAGTTAGTGCAATGTCACACTCAAGCTTTCAATTAACAGAAAGCTACGTTACCCGATTTAGCTGAAAATCAAACAAAAATCATTGTACCCATTACTCATTTACTTATGCTAGGTAGCAAAACTCTTGATGAATGAGGCTTCTCGGGGGTCTAAGATCTCTTCAGCATGCACTGCTATACTGCTGCAAAACCTTCGTATTGTCATTAAGACCCAAGACGGTTTGACCTAATAAGAAATCTCCTGGAGATCGAGTGCAAAATGCACTGTTGCCTTCCTATGCCTGGCCTTACCCACCCCTTTTAGCTGTCTGCATACCTCAAAAAGCTTTCCTTCTCCTTGCTGGATATTTTATGCCCCTCGTTTGGATCTTAATTATATAATAACAGAACTAATCAGTCCCAGGTGTAATAAGTCACAGGGGAGTGTTTTTCTTCCTCAGCCCCCACCTTACACACACTGGTTTGTGCAATTAAACACCTCTTCTGCATCCCGGTGGAATGAATACATGATGATATCTCACTCAAAGAGCTTAGGCCTTGATGCAGCCTTGGACTGAGAGGGTTGACTTCTTACTTTCTCGTGCACTTACAGAAGATTAATGAGAATTCATACTGAGAGGGGAAAAACATAATATTTTATTTTGCTGGCAGCATGCACATACAATAAAAGTATATTTTTTAATAAAAATCAATGATGACTTAAAATGCACAATAAATGTTGCAACATTAATAAAAAATGCTACACATAAAATTGGACTTAAATGTGCAGTTTGCCCAGCTATTTACAACCCACATGTCAGACCTTATCATGCTTCCAGCAGAGAGTGAAATGGTCTAAAACAGCTGTCAAATGAAATAAAATAAATATGGTCTCAGTGCAAATAAAAAAAACAGCATCCCAAAAATTCCAGACTGAGTGCCAGTTTTGGCTCCCTATGAACTGAGGAAGAGTCAGCATGTAGGTCTCAAGCACAGAAGAAGGTTACTACCAAGCAGAGTGACTCAGGGTGCCAAAGCTCCAATGATGACAAGCACTAGCAGCTTAAGCAACAATGAAGGGGACGGGTGTCTGGGCCCTGAAGGAACTGCACAGCTCATCTGCCTACCTCTAGGCAGCCCTAAGGCAGGGCTGTCTGTATTGTATAGTGCTTGACAGGTGTTTGTGTAGCCAGTTGTTCAGTGCTGGCCATGCTGGACACTGCGGTCTTGTCACACAGTTGATTTCAGTGCTTCACCAGTCTGCTCATCTCTTGGTTTACCGTAGTATCTGCTCCTGGTGCACTTTAATTTGTTACTTCTTGTCCTGTCTGTAACGGACTCAGAGACTATTCCCTTCTTTGCTGCAGCCTTTATGCAGGACAGTTGATTTTTCTTTCTCTTCCCCTCCTCTCCTTCCTGTCTTCTCTTCTATAAGCTGAACAGCTCAGTTTCCTTCACTGGTTCCTTGTAGGTCAGGTTCTCTTTCCTGCTGATCCACTCCTTGGGTGCCATGCGATGCCTGTAATGGGCTAGAGATCCCCAGCTGAGCCCACACCAGTCCAAAGTCAACAAAAAGCTATTTTTATGCATCTCACAGGCCTTACCTCTGTTTATGTACCCCAGCATGGTTTGCCCCTTTCTCAGCCGTGTGACATTTTTGACTCATGTTCAGCTTAATGGTAACTCTAGATCCCATTTTATACAGTTATTTAACCAGTCCTCACCACTCTCTATTAATTTGTTGACCATCCCTGCTCATCTCTTCTGTGCTGAATTTTAAGCTCGTCTTCTGGTGTGATTTTAGTTGCTCTGGGTAGAGTGTTGTAGCCAAATTTCATAACTGTATTTTCTATTTTATCATTCTGGTTATTAATGGAAATATTGAGTAGCACCAGAACTAAGAGGCACCACGTAAATTATCCGTAAGACATACCCTGCTAGTCTAGCAATGAACCATTTATTACACTGGATACGGCTTTTCAAACAGCTCTTCACAGAAAATACTAGTATGTATCCTTAATTTATCATGAGCAACCACAGCTAAAACCTTAGGAAGCCAAAATGCAGCATAGCTACTGTGTTTTCTTGGGGCACATGGTCTCTTATCCTGGACAGATAGTGGAATAGCTTATTATGATTTTCGTAACACATACACATAGTCCTTATCTGGTAACACCCCAACAGTGAAAGCAAGCTGCAGAATAGATCTCGATGCAAGAGGAAAGGCAATAGCCTTGCACAGAGTTGTGCAGATGAGCTCAAGAGAAAAGGGGTGCCTAAGGGATGGGGAGAAATGAGTGCAGAAGGGACAAGCGTACCTCTCTGAGTCAAATCTAGAGCTCGTAGTATTTTTGTGCTGATACCATGCTAACTCTAAGGACGCATACGGAAAAGAGTAGCACCAAATACAGTGTTTATTCTGTTTGGTGATATGTACCTGTCTTACCCAAAAAAGCAGGCACAGCATGGAAAGACCATGGGTCATGCACTGGGTCAGACTAAACAACCATAATGATCCCTTCTGACTCTGCCAGCTGCGGTGAGCTGAAGCTTCTGGATAAAGAGAGCAGGATCTGGCTCCTTCCAGATACTGTCAGTTTTGCAGGCCAGACAGGCCACTGAGGCAAAAAGAGGGATTCCCAGTCTAGCGCCCTGGATTACAAATCAGTAACTCTAAAGAAAACCCTGAAGAGGTAATCGTAAATTATAGTTGGCACCTTCTTGCTGTGGGTACCGCTGTGCTGGAGAGAAATTTCCAGTGACTGCAGTAGGCTTTAGTTCAAGTTCTAGTTAAACAAAGTTCAGTCGTAGGGAGAGAGGAGGTCATGTCCCCATTTTGCTTCCCATACTGTCCTTATTCTATGCCATCACTCTGGTAGTTGCCCTTTGTGCGCTCCAAATAATTTAATTCCATCGTTGATTATTTATACCCTGAGATACATAGCGACTTTTATCACGGACCTTGCTAGTCATTAGTTACCCACATGGGCTATATTTAGCAATGTTAATCTTTCCTCAGAAGCCACTGCCTTGAGTTCCCTAATCATTCCAGTCGCTCTTCAATGAGCTCCCTCCAAGCTGTTGGCAGGACGTACCACACAGCCTTTTATTTTTCTGAAGATCCCCTTTGTGTTTTAATTCCAACTGGCATGAGATAGCGTGGTGATGCTGGGTGGTGTGAGTCACGGAAAATGCAGAATTAGGGCCGTGGGATGTGTTCCAACCTTGACAAGCTTGAGGAGATGCAGGGTGTCAGGGGATTGGAGTTGCTGAGCAGGAAGAGAGTTGTGTTATCTCAAGTGTTTGCAACAAAACCTGAAACTATAATAATTCATCTATTTCAGGGCATTGGTCAGAACTGAAAACTGAGAGCTGTGTATCATTTTTAACAAAAGTGGCCACTGAGTTCTTGAGCCTTACCATCACCTTTTGTCTGTGAGATTCGGTGTGCAGCTCTCAGCTGCATGCGGCTAGGTAAGGTCTGCACAAGGATTGCTAAGTCCATCTGCAAGCAGATGCAGATTCACACTTAAATTTGACAGCTTACCAGCCTGCACTATAAGTTCAAATACCAAACTAGACCTCAGAGGAACTGAATAAGTTTTGTCTCAAGATTTTTCAGTCTGACACTCAAACTAAGAACACCTTTCCCATCTTTCATATGCAGGGCAGAAAGCACTGCTCCTCCCCACCCCTGCCCTCACTTCATTAGAATAGGATCCATTTAACGAAGAAAACCTGTCACATATTTCCATGTCTCTTTTTTTTTCCCCGAAACTGCCAGAGGCTGGAAAACTGTCCTTCTTGTATGGTTACCATGGAGAGAAAAAAGCCCATGAACATTGTTATGTAGGATTTTCATGTTATCCATCAGTCAGAAGCACGGAGCAAACTATGTGAACCTTCCTGACCTGAAACAGAGAGCAGATGTGCAGTACAGCGAAGCCAGGATAACCATCACCCTGTGCTAGTGCTCAGGGTCAGCTCGCTCGCTAAAGAAGAACCATTTGCAAGAACTAAATGCTCCTGCTTAGCTCAAACCTTGAATGGAGTTGGAAGGAAGAACCTGAATCGCAGCAATGAGTGATTTTGGGAGATTCGCTGTCTCGTCCAGAAGGGGGTCAGAATGCTGCAGTTTCCCCCACCTCTCAAAAACATGCAGGCAGAGAGAAGTCAGTGTTCTTTTTCCATGTTTAGCTCCTTACACTCCCATTGCTTTATATCCCAAGACAATTCCACTTTGAACTAGAAATAAAGACTGATGTCATTGGTGCCCAATATCTCAAAAATTGACACAGCCAGGAGTTAATCTCCACTTGCATAATTTCACTGATTCCAGCAGGATTTACAGCTCCCAGTCCCTGTGCTGAGAAGAATAAAGCCAGTGCAGTCTGGCTCTTCTTTATTATTCCTCTTAAAGTTTATGTCTTCAAATATGGTCTGGTTATGAGTTAACAATACTGAAAAGATCAATACCAGAGTCTGACTAGGAGAGCTCAAAACATGTTCATAAAAGTTAAATTAGAATCATAAAATGATTATGGGCTCCATTTTTTTTTTTTTTTTTTTTTCTTGACTGTGGTGCCTGATTCGGGTAGCAGTTTGCTCACTGGTGAGGAGGGGATTCACATCTTTCCTCCCCTCCTTTCCACTCGCTGTATCTTTGTTCAAGACACAAAGGGCTGGCGCAGGGTGCATGGAGGCCCCTCTGGAGCATTTCAGTGGGCTTCAGGTCATGTTTAAATGTTGCTCATTTATCATTCTTTTTCTGAAGCAGTACTTCAGTAGGTGCTTCACAGAAGATTCTCCAAAAATCCCAGGAAAAAGTGAAAAACACAAAATACATTCTCCATCATCGCTGCAGGAACATTACAGGCAGTACCTGTAACATCTTTAATGCCTTTCATGGATGCTCCAGGCCAGGACAATTTCTACCCTGTTTATAGAACCATAGAATCATTTAGGTTGGAGGAGATCATCAAGATCGTCAAGTCCAACCATTAACTTAACACTGTCAATTCCACCACTGAACTATCTTCCTAAGCTCCGCATCTATATGTCTTTTAAATACCTCCAGGGATGGTGCCTTAACCGCTTCCCTGGGCAGCCTGTTCCAATGCTTTACAACTCTTTCAGTGGAGAAAATTTTCCTAGTATCCAATCTAAACCTCCCCTGGTGCAACTTGAGGCCATTTCCCCTTGTCCTATTGTCTGTCACTTGGGAGCAGAGACCAAAACCCACCTCCCTACACCCTCCTTTCAGGCAGTTGTAGAGACCCATGAGGTCTCCCCTCAGCCTTCTCTTCTTAAGACTGAACAATCCCAGTTCCCTCAGCCAGTGCTCATAAGGCTTGTGCTCTAGCCCCTTCACCAGCTTCGCAGCCCTTCTTTGGACACGCTCCAGCAACTCAATGTCTGTCTTGTAGTGAGCGACTCAAAACTTCCCGACCCTCCACAACTCTTGCCCCAAAATAGAAATGATTTTGCTATATCCTTTTATTGGTTTGTTCCCTTCCCCTCTTCCCTTCAACCATTCCAGCTTCATTAGGGGGAGTGCACAAAATTAAATACATCAGCTGCCCTTTTTGTGAGTCTATGTTGATGTTTCTGTGAATAATCATATTATAAGATGTGCAGATAAATCTGGTTCTAGCTTATTGGTAGTCACCTTAAGGTAGTATGTCCTGTATCTGCCTTGCCTCCTGCTATGGTTCTTGTCACTTGCTGTATTTTTAACATATTCATCCTCGCCATGTCCAGTGAGTACAAACTGGACATTACCCCAGTTAATCAGATGGCAGAAAGAGGCACAGGGCAAAAAGTGACCCTGTGGAGACCTGGTGGGAGCTCTGGGGTGCAGCACAGGATGGAGGCACCTCCATAACATCAGAGTACCTTCCCTGTGCAATGATGAACTTCTCCTAATGGTTTCAGTGACAGCCATGTTCTGCTGCAGTGTGTGCGTGTGCATGAACGTGTGTGAGCTTCTGCATGTGGGCGTATCATGTGAAATATCAAAATGCTCTTGAGAACTACCCGAAGTAACCTTGCTCTGGCTTTTAACAAAAAACACTGCTCAGCGATTTACATTCCTTTGTAATCTGATGCAGTGATTAGAAAAATCTCTTCACTGTAGTTTTCCCCTTTAACAAAGCAACCAATGACCCCTGCGCTGGATTTGAGAGGGAAATGTCATCTCTTCATGTGGAAATGAGTCAGCCGATCATAGGTAAACATCAGGGGGAGCAGTGAGCCTGAGAGAGACCTCAGCAAGGGGAACATGAAATGGGCTTTAATCTGATCACAAATCCTGCTTCTAGGGAGGAGAGCTGCGGGCTGCCAAGTGCCCTAGATGGTAGAGACAAGTCCCCAATTATGGATGCACAGAGTCAGGAGGATTAAAGGAAGGAGCTGGCAGGTGATGTTACTGCGCTATTTCACTGTTGCTTCATCACTGAAGCCAGCCCTGGCACCCTCTCTTAGCCCTATTTCTCATCACTGCCAGCTCTCTGCCTCTGCATCACCCCTTCTTCTCCCAGATGTTGGTGAATGGAGAGGGGCACAGTCAATCTGCTTCCTCGTTCCTTTCTGCAGTTCCCCTGCAGTGTGGTAGGACCAGTGAGAGACCAGCTGCGGTTAGCTCGTGCCACACAGCCTGCCACTGGAGACTCAGAAAGGACCTGCTGGTTCCTCTTCATCTAAGTGCAGATTTGCTAACCCTCAAGCAACCCTGAAGCTGCAGCAGAGCTGGTGGGGCAGTTCCCACCTCCTGCTCTGCTCCGCTCCATCTGAGCCCTGGTGCAAAATCCCTGCAGCCCATGGAGCAGGGAGGTGGCAAGGCACAGAATGGGGACGTCAGGTGGCAGGAACACGCTGTACCCCACAAATCCCATTTCCAACCTGCCCAGCTACTGGGAGATGGTATCCCTTCGAGGTAGCTGTAATGCCTTCAAGATCAAGGCTGGGGAAAGAGACAGAAGGAGGGAGCTAAAAAAGGACATAGCAGGAAGGCAGGGAATAGCATGGGTGATCCAGGTCCCTTCTGGGACAGGAGGACACACATTGACACCGAGGAGGTGGCTGGGATGGGTGGGGATGGGTAGGTCAAGGGACCAGATTCCCGGGTCACTTGCTGAAGGAAGGGGAGTGAATCAGTGAAGCTGCCTTGCAGGAGATGGGAGAAAGGAGAATCCCAGATCATTTGGAGGGGCAGGATGGCCACTGCTACTCACGGCAAGGGAACATTTCGGGAGCTGTCTGAGGAGGAGATTTTCAGGTTTCTCTTGAGATAATGGGTCTGTATTTGGGGAGAGAAGCACATTCAGGGGGTAAAGTGTGCAACATACCGCACTCAGGTACTCAGAAGCAGAGTTTTACGCTACTGTAAGTTCAATAGTGTGTCCCCTGGGCAGACTCTATCTGGGCTACTGCTCTCCATAATACCTGTTGTTTAGCAACTCTCTTGTTCCCAGATACAATGAAATGAGGCAGCTCCTAGTTCAAAGGCTCTGTTTGGAGCAAAACCTGTTAGCCAACATCCACAGAGCTCACCCTGCTGCTGCCACACACAGGGATACGGGGAGGCTCGCTCTTGCTTTGAAAAGTGCCTGTGCAGCGCTGGCGCAGTAGCACATCACAGTGGGTGGTTACCTGCAATCTGGCAGTCCAAGAAGACTAATGATGATTAGTCTTGCAACCAGACTGCTGCTGCAAGCGTCTTTGATCTTGGGTCAGCTCCCTGAGTGCTGTTCTCAGAGTGGGGAAGGGAGCGGCAACAAAGCCACAGTTTCCCTGGCTGAGATCTGTGCAGCGACCCTCCAGCCTTGCTCTCTCAGGCTCTGATGGGGAAAATTGCATGTCTCTTCTCTGGCATTTGGATCAGATTCTTTTCCCCACACCGAGTTTACTGCAGATCAATGATTTTTAAGTGCTGACATAAACACAAATATTACAACCGGACAGTTGGTAATAGAGACTGTTTATTATGGCAGCATTCCTCAATAATATACAGTTATGTTTACACTTTATATGGCTCCTTTCAGCTGAGGATCTCAAAGTTGCAAAGCCTTACAAGCCCTCGTGATGTGAGTCTAATGTTATTGATGAAGACAAGAGAGCCCAAAGAGCTTGAACATGACAGCACAAAACCAGCTCCTACGGCTCTGCTGAAAGTCTGTCCAGCCTAGCATTGTTTCTCCTGCATGTATGCCAGTAAGGAATGCTATCTGATACTCCAAGTACTCTTTTCTTCAAACCTATGACCAATCTGTGGCACGAAGTTTTTCTAAACTGTAGCTGGTTTTTATGATGTTAAAAACTCTGAATAGGACCTATGGATCTATTAATGGATCCATGAAGATCCAATAGGATCCATGCAGCCAGATAGCATCTTAGTATTGACAACAAGAAGTTAATGAGTTTTTCCTCGGTCAAGCCACGTGGAGAAGGAAAGAAGGCAGAAGTCCTTCCATTTCACCCTCATGCAATACTCTTACTTTTAGGAGAAAGATACAGGGGTACCAGCATTGCTACCTGATTTTTCTCAAGTGCTGCCAGACTCCCCAGGAACTCAGCAGTAATGTTGAAAATTAGATCTCTACCTGCAGATTGATCTATACTTTTTGTTATGAAAAGAGATCCACAACCTTCAGGCAAATATAGGAAGACATTTAAAATGAAAAATGATGAGAGTAGATTTCCAGCAAGTACAAAAGAGATGTAAAAGCCTTTTGAAACCGCACACTCAGCCCCGTACTTTACTTGCATTCTCAGCTAGTGTTGTTGGAGAGGGCTGGGTAAATGAAGGTCATTGCAGGTACTTGCAAAAGTGTCTGGAGGGTTGCTTCTAAATGAAAGGCTACTTCTCTCATTTCTTTCTGGACTATGGCTGAAGAGATCTGAAGACTGCAAAACCCTGGGAGGGCAGCCCAACATTGCCTAGAAGCATGAGCTGAAAATATTTGAAAGTTTCAATATTCCACTTTTTGTTGTGATTATTTTGTAACCAGCATTTACAAAGAGCTACGCAGCTCTTTGAAACTCAATTCGCTAGTGCAAAAAGAAGACTGATTAAAAAAAATTTCAAAGACCAGATGGTCTGGGGATTTAAGAGAGTCTAAAGATTTGCATCACTATTGTGAGGTCCAACTCACTTTTACTACTTGAAAATCATTAGCAGCTAATGGACTTGGTTCTCAGGGAAGCCATGACTGCATTAGGACATGTCATCCTAGTCTTATGCGGTGCTGTTTCTACACCTAGAAATACATCCACCCAGTCCAGAGTGTCACTGTCCCTTCCCAACCTTTTCTGTGGGACAGCTGGAAACCTCCTCATATGGTGGCCCAAGCCAAGTTTTTGTGTGTTGTCTGCTTTGTGCTGATTTCCCACTGTGTATAGGCTTTTGTTAGTGAGATGCTGGATAAGGGCACAGGGGTGCTGGAAAAGCCACTGAGAGGAGAGACAAGCTCCACTGTATTTTTCTCTTTTTCAAAAATAGTAAGGGTCTTGCCTCTAAGTCTTTCTAGGGCCAAAGGCTGCATGACACTGGGCCACCCCTCCAACTATCAGTTTTAGTGCAGAAACTAGGGTCTGGTATCCTTTGAGGTTGTCTCCTGTGTCACAGCACAAGCTTCACCAGTACAGGAGAACCTTGCCCTGTTCACAATTTCTGTGGGAATACCAGAGCAAGTGTCTGTCACATAAGGCTTGTCAATCTGGCCCCTTTCACCAAGACTAAATTTGTTTTGAAATGTGAATAAAATTAAGACAGAACTGAAAAATGCCTGGGTGAGGATTAATTAATCATTTGGAGAGTCCCAGCAGCTCTCAGGGCTCTACTGCGGGGCTCCCGGAGCATTGTCAGTATGTTCTGAAAGGCAGCCAATGAGCAGGATCTGATTCACTGCCCGAATTAATCTATATGAATGGCTGTGGGATCCATTTGAAAGCAGCACAGAGAATTGGCCTATAAAAAGACAGCCCAATTTTTTGCGGAAGCTGCTTTGGGAAATGAATGAGGTCTTTACAATCTCCTTCAGCCATAAAAAACCATACACATCTTACACTGCTGCTTGCCTATTTTAATTAAACCAATAATTAAATTTTAATGAAATGAAGGTTTTACTGAGAAAGAGTCGACAGTGATTGAAGAATTTTCAGTTGGAGGAGGGAGGTGAAGCAGATGTATCAGGCCATGGGGCTCCCCTCACCTAACAAATTTTGGAGGAAATACAAGGAGAACTGGATTCATGTAATGAGCTGAACAAGAAACACGATAATGAAGTTGAGAGGCAGCTTGTTTCATATGGCTCTGCCTGGCTGTGTATTTGTTTCCCTGCTTTCCCCAGGATAAGTCTGTATTCACAGGGTCTTGATTTCTACCTGAGAGGCCAAGTCCTTACAGATGCCAGCACTGTCCCACCAGCAGCCCCAGGGACAGGCCCTGGAATAATCAACACTTGGCTCCACATTGCAGTAAGAAAGGTGGAGATATGAACCTCTGTAGCCACTCTAATTGAAGCTGGCCTCTGAGGCAAGTTTTCATTAGAAATGAGTCAAAAACCCCATGATTTCACGGAGTCTGTCTGCAGAACAAAGCAGATTCACCTACAAGCTTGCTGGGACAAAACAAAGGCTCGCCAAATGCTACCCAAAGGACAAAAGGTTGCAGATGTTCAGATGAACACTCAGGCATCAGTAATAAAGGCTGCCTGCTTGAAATGCTGACAAATGTGCACCTGGCCACAGCCACTTTGACTTTACGGAGAAAAGTTCAACAGCTGAATAGATGACAAAGTTTTTTTATTTCCGTTCCAGATATCACTGCTTTGAGTTTTCCCATGGTGGCACTGGAGCCACTGTGACCTGTATTCTCCCCCTGCCTCCGCCACTGATGCTGTGCATGTCCTTGAGAGACTCCTCCTCGGCTTCATGAAGTGTAAGCTGGAAAAAAACATTTGCATCCCCGACAGGGAGTTGTGAGACTTGATGGATTAATATTTACTGCATTTTGCACATGTCAAGAGCTATTGATAGGCACACCAGGGAACGTACCGGGCACATCCATGGCTAAAAGGATGAGCTGCCACAGCTTGAACAAGCGGACTAGTCTGGGGATTGTTAGCAATTTTGTCATGTTCATAGCAACCACCATAGGTCTACGCAGGAGGGGCCTGTAACATACCTGCACCAGTAGGTCACGTCATTGATGTATTCAGAGATTACGTGAAAAACACATTGAGTTATTATTCTTCTAATAGCTCTTGTTTAGTTTAGTTTCCTTAGGAAATATGTTTGATACAATCCTGCCCTTTCTGGGTTTGTTCCCCCTCACCCTAAAAATCTATGAACTCATTTGCCTATTTCAAAATGAGTTTTACAGAGAAGCAGAAATTCCAAAGATAATGTAGTTCCCAAGATTTTAGTAAAAATAGATGGCTGGGTAAAAGTGAGAAAAGCGCTATGTGCCACTGATGAGGAAAAGGCTTTTCTAGTAGTCTCTGAAGGCTCTGTGGGCCAGGAAAGTGTGAAAAAGATTGCCCCACCTCTTCACTTGGAAAGCTTGTTCTCTCGAACACAGCTGGTCAACTATGAAACTGCATTCAATAGGAAGCCAAGCTTCAGTAACTCTGTTGCTTCCAGAAATAGCTTTTGGCCAGGACAATTTCCACAGGGTTTTCACTTTGACAAGAGGGCTCTTCTGAAATTGTATTAAGCCATCTTCTTTAGCAGGTCTTCAGGGGTTCCTCCAGGGAGGCAGAAGAGATCAGAGAAGGGAAAAAGCTCCTATGATGGGGGGAGGAGACAGAGCCTGGAATCACAGATAGGATCTGTGGGCATGCCAGTAGTTACTGTTTCCATTGCGTTCATGGATGTGGGAAACCGGGGCAACTCTTGTGACCTGCTTCCTTCCCAGAGTGTTTGGAAGAAGCCACGTTTCTGCACAACCAAAGGGCTAAGATGTGGAATGTATTTCGGAGTGCTACAGAAGTCAGAAGGACCTATCCTCCTAAGAGATCCTCTTGAATTTCTTCCAGAACCAAATCTCCATGAACCCTGCTTGCTTTCAGTCAGTGAAAGCAAAAAGTAGACAATTGCTGTCCCTCAGTCTTACAGCTTCTCTCTCTCTAAGATTATTTCCTTCCCCGCAGTGCAAATTACCTTGCATTTCAGATTTTGTTGTGTTCAGATTTTGTTGTGTGTGCAGGAGAACTATTCATCATTCAAGATGGGGAGGATTTTAATGATGCAGGATTGTAAATAAAGGGACATCTCAGTTCCAACTGTGTTTCTCATGCATCTGTCAGAGATGACAGCCTGCTTCCAAGGCCTCTGTAGAACTGCTGTATTTATTAGGTCACAAACTATTATTCAGATTCAGTCTTAGCCAAATCTCAGTATGTGTACTGAGGCTGCTCCAAACTTGGAGAATTCAACTCCAGCTTCAGAGAAAGCCAGGTCTAATGGGCCCAGTGGAAACAGTATAGGAGTTCTCTCACCATCATGGTTATTGCTTCATCATGAGACAGGGGTAAAGGAGGAATTTTCATGGGAATCTGTTTCTTTGCACCTGGTTACATTAGAGTTAGAGAGAAGTCACTCCGATGGCTTCTGATGCATCTGGGTAGGTAGGTGGAGAATGTCAATCAGCATTGATCATCAAATACAATTAATAAAGCTCAGTAGCCTGCTGTTGCTGGACACATTAATTGCATGGGACAAAGTAAATGCAAACTTATAGGGCTCACAGTATTTGTTACTACTGTGAAGGTCAAGTGTAGAGGTCTAGTGGTCTAAAATGCTGTCTTATTGCCTGAAGTGCTTGCTCTCTTGAAATCCCTTGAAAATGCCCTTCAGCCTTAGCCAAGCTAGTTTGCATAGCACTAAATATGAGCTAACAGCATAGCGTTAGCAGCCTTCGTGATCTGTGCAAGTCAGCACCCCCTAGATTTTGCTTTTTCTTTGCTTTTTGTGTTTTTATGTATGTTCTTGCTAAGACATTTCATCCCTGGATTGAACTGGAAGATGACTGATATTCATTCATTTCTGAAGCCTGTGCCAATCAAAGCAAAACAAGAGGAAGAAGGATAGGCTACAAACCCAGATAGGTTTCTACAAAAACTGCAGCGGGGAATCCCTTTTGGAGTTGATTCTCTGTGTCCTGAGATGGTATCACCTACAACAGCCCAGCTTTCCATGTTCTCCTCCACTTGCTGGGCTCATTAAAATACTTAACCCATCAGATTGCTCATTTCGGTTGAGTTCTCTCTTTGCTTGTTTCTTACTATTTCAGAGCCACCTCTTTTTCTGGCACCTTTGCATACTGAATATTTCTCTGTGTGTCAGCAACACTAAACATGAGAGAAACAGAAAAGACAGATATAACACAAGTTTTTCTGCTAATGGGAAAGCTTTGTGTACTGCTGTGTCTGGCTGGCATGAAGTCCATTTCCTTAAAGATTCAACAAACCAGATTCTTCTCTGCCTTACACTTATGTGTGGGCTCACACTTTTGCAATGTGGGTGCCACATGCTATTAAATTGGAATAGAGACATTTTAAGCAGACAAAATTGATGACACAAGTGACAAAGAAAAGTAGAACCAGGCTGTCAGGATAGGAAGAAGAATGTTTTCCTTTTATAAGCGATCAAAAAGCTCAAGATAGTTGTGTCCGGGGGAAAATGGGGAGGATATTTTGCCCAGCAGAAACATTCACTGAGCTGTAAGCATCAGAACAAGTGGCCTTTGCCTTGTACTGCTGCCTAGAAACCTGACAAAGAGGATTAAAGCATCAATGCTGTTAATTTAACTATTTTGCTATTTTTTCATCCTCCTCCCCTACTTCTTCAGTACATCTCTACTGTTGTCCTTCAATGTGAGAGTGGCATTACGGGTTATTTAGCTGGAGGTGGGATAGTCGGCCCCACACAGTCAGCAGCCAGAATACTCAGCAGCCCAGCGAGGGACTTGACCTGCCTGTATCTCACAGATTCACGGGCATAGCAGGTGTCTCCTCTCTCAGTGGACTGGGAGTAATCAGTAATGCAGCAGGTAGACCTGACTTGGACATACTTCTAGCATTCAGTGGGAGAGCAAGTATTGTCTACGTGCTGTATCTGAGGCACTGAACAACACAGCAAGGGGCTCTGCAGGGACAAAGTGGGAACACTGACAGCAGTCAAGCAGTTAAATACATTTTTCTCGAGATAAGTTGTGTATGTGTATTTAATACATGACTGACTTTTCATAAACTAGATTTAAATACGAGCCCAACAAAGTATATTTCAGAATATTTGAGAATCTGTCAGGGTATAAGGAACATACATTCTACTTAACAAATGAAAATTTGACTCTTAAATGAAGGAAAAAACGGCATGGCACTGAGCCAGCACGCTTCTGTTCCTGATTTATGAAATAGTTTATGGCCAAATTGATCAACAGCTCAAGGTTCGATTTGCCAAAAGATTGTCCATTGTAATTCCAAAAGAGCTCTGAAGTGTGTGGAGGTCACGTGAACGCTATTTGAGCTTAGGCTGCAAATGCAGGGTGTGTTTTCAATCCTGGGTTATCATGTAGTTGCAGTAGGTCTCTTTATTTGATGCTATTAATGCCCTTATAAATGGTGTAGGTTTTAGGGACTTGGAGACAAAGAAGTGGGAGCACTTATGGGAGCATGCCTCTCAGCACTAGTTAGAAAGAACAGAGATACAAGAAAATATCCTGTGTCATATCCTGATATGGCATACTACATATCCACAAAACATCAGCCTGTGGTCTCATATATCCTATATCCTTGGTCATCAAGCTGCTGTAAAAATGAGCCGTAGTCTGTCCCCCAGCTGATGCTCCCCAGGCCATTCCGTCGTGCAGCAACAAAATGAAAGGCAGGATGGATAGGGATGCCTCCAGAGAAGCAAAGCTCTGATTAAACCTGCCTGTTCCCCTCTCTGCCCCAGGCACTCTGAACAGTACCAGCCACATATTAAACCAGTGTAACACTAGTGGCTTCCAGTGGTCAGTTTCTGATCCGGAAGATATTAACTTCCCGTCCAGTGGCTGCAGGAGCCTTGGGTCACTTCCAGCGGCATCTGAAAATCAATTTCAGTGTCATGACTTGTTGTGGTTTCACTTCCATTTTAGCCATTTCACTACTGTAGGAGAGTATTTCTGGGGGGATGACGTTATTCAGAGGGGTAAGCTACATAGGCATTCACAAATGGAAGATAATTTCTTCTCCACATTCATATACATTAATTTTATTTTGGCAATCACTTGTGATAAGCACTGTTCTTGAATCAAAGACAATGAAAATGAAGGGGCTTTTTAGAGAAAAGAGTATCCAAATAGAAAAAACAATATCCCCTTATTAAAATATATACATTTCTTGACTACGTGGAATTTTGACAGGGGAACTCATTCCTCTGTTTAGCATAAATGAAACATGGACAGTTAACTGAGAATTTTACACAGCAATATTTCAACTGCATTTCATAAAACTCAGGCTGGCTTTGCAATGAATAATTTATCCAATTAGACTTTTTCCCGCCATTCTTAATGGAACCTGGCTGTCCTCTTTTCTGTATCACTGGTTTAAAAATGGAAATAATCCTATTAGAAACCAGGTGTGCAATGTGAGTGCAAAACTGGTGTCAATTTTTTGAGAATCAGAAGGAAAATATCCTCAGGTTAATCACAGGTTTCCAAGCTGATTTTTGTTATTTGGACTCCATTTAATGCTAAAGTCCAAAAATTGAATGAGTTCTGCAGTTTGCTGGTGTAGGCTCTGAACAGGAAATATGAAGCTTGGCTGTGGCGGGTCGCTTTATTCTGGTGCTACTGATTCTGGTGCTACATTTGCTGTGTTGACGTCTTCTCTGGACTAATTTTACTTTAGCCTGAAAATTACTCTCTAATGCTATTCAGTGGAGGTTCGAATGGGTAAGAAAAAGCTGAGGTGTGTTTTGGAGGTGACAGAATCAGTGAAAATATGAAAATAACACAGGAAATTTTCATTTAAAAATGTTAAATTCTTGTATGGGCTTCCCACTTTTAATTTACAAATCAGTACTATGGTTGCTAAATACCCAATGGAGGACTTCTGTCTTCCCCTCATTACTTTGTTCACAAGGCAAATTTCCAGATTATCTCATCTAGGGAGATTTTTAACCTTATATCATTCTAGTGCAGTGTTATAGGTGAGTTTTATTTTATTTTCTATATAATGCTTCTGGATGAAAGCTTGAAAATTTTATAGCTTTACAACATCTCCACAAGGAAGACTTCAGAATTTCACAGGTAGGGAAAACATAGGTTTAGACACAGGCACAAGTTTCTGTGGTTAATATATTACATAGTGTCAGCTGATCCATGGTAATGGTTTCTGCATATGCTCATAAAATGTGAAATAATTGGACTGAGTGCTCTTTTAATGCAGGTAAAATGATCCTGAATTATTTTCCCTTTGCCATGGCTAAAAGTATGCGCACATATTTACTGGAGATCAGATGACATCTCTAACTTGTTTGTTTGCCTGAGCCTTGGAGCACAAGAAAAGAGAATTACTGGTCTGAGCTTGTGTTTCACCTGCAGAGAGCCCAAAGGTCCTGCCTTTGTTCTCCTAATCCCTTCTGTTCTCCCCACAAGAACATTAACTCTGGCACTAGTAGGAAGCTTCAGCCATGAGTTTAATTTTCATTTTATTTAAGGATCACATAAACTTAAGGGCACAAGGGAAACAACAACGACATCAGTATAAACTCTAACAAGCTAATCTTCAAACTGGGCTGGCAGTGTAATATGAATGAAAAGGGAGAATCTGTATGCTTTACTTCTGGCATTTATCTCTGTGTATGTTTCTTAATTTATTCAGCCTCTGAGTGTTGATATGGGGGACCTTCTGTTCTTAGACACTAACAACAAAATTGGAAATTCAACAAGATGTCGAAGGAATGGCTAGGGAATGGTGAATAACTAGAGGCCTCTGAGATTTATAGCTGGGAATTTGGTTTCAAAGGAGTTTTGCTATACATCTTAGACCAACGTAAACATCACTGTCACTTTTGGGGTCTTTCATTAGCATTTCTATTTGTTAATCACTCTTCTAATTGTGTCTTGTTTTCAAATCAAAGACAAGTTCCAGAGAATTCTGTTATACAATGATTTCTTGTACTCTCTGGGTACAACCAAGCTAACTACCCCAAAATTTTAAAGAACATTAGAGATTTTTTTCTCCCAAACTTTGAAGTTGGTGCTCCCTTCCCCTTGGGTTGACATATTGGCAGTGAAATTTTTGCAATTGTTTCTAAAGCTTCTGCACAGAGAGAGGAAGAACCAGATCGCTCTGGGCTCTGGGAAGGGCTTATGGAAGATAGGATCCCATAACACAGGACAATGTTATGTTCTACATAGGGCAGAAAGCTAAATACTCATCTAGCCTCTTACGATGTAACAGGGAGAGGTGACTGCCATGTGATGTTAATGAATCTGTCCTAGTGCAAGAGGGCTGGGGGATCTGGTTGTGTGATGTGGTAAGGGAGAGGACCCAGGGCACCCAGGGCACCTGCAGCCATTGTCTGCTTACATCCGCCAGCTCTCACTGCCTTCTGAAAATCCACACAACGGGAATTAATAGTTCCACACAGCTCTAGTGACAGGTACAATTGTCACAAGAAACAGAATGAAGAGACAATGTGGAAGAGCTCCTTTAAACAGCATCTAATTAGCTCTGAAGTAATTTTCTGTCAGTGTACCAATTTGCAAAAGACATAGTGTGCTGGCACTGCTCATAAAACCCATTACCCACCTTCCTCCTTCCCAGCCCAGCTGAAGACACTATGCCTGCATTCCCTTGGTTCTCTCCCTTCCTTATATATGGTCTGTTATTAGATTTTACTGAGTCCTGCTGATGTGAAAGAAGCCCCAAAGCCTTGCCTCAAAGTCACTCATCAAGAGTGTTAAGTCTTTGACAAATTAAGACTGGCATTGGATGTTTCTGTTGCCTTTAGGATGAATTTTTTTGCAAGGGAGGGATGGAGAGATCCCTCTGTATACTTCCTGAGTCCTCAACTTTTCAATGCCTATAGAGCTCACCCAAAATGGCCAAAAATTCAGTGCTTTAAGGGCAGAACACCAGCTCTCTGTCTAAAACATGCTATTTCATGGAGTGTGACAGATTTTTTTTAAACTGAAATCAAACATTTTTTTTAAGAAAACTAAAATCTCTGAACCTGAATTTCCATAGGAAAGTAGTTCTTTAGCTCCTCTTATTCTGTCTGGTTGTCTGCAGAACATCTTGCCCATTAATCAATGCTCCTCATGGCATTCTCACAGAATGGTAGGATTTGGAAGGGACCTCTGTGGGTCATCTAGTCCAACCCCCCTGCCGAAGCAGGGTCACCTACAGCAAGCTGCACAGGACCTTGTCCAGGCGGGTCTTGAATATCTCCAGAGAAGGAGACTCCACAACCTCCCTGGGCAGCCTGTTCCAGTGCTCCGTCACCCTCAGAGGGAAGAAGTTCTTCCTCATGTTCAGACGGAACTTCCTCTGCTTCAGTTTATGCCCATTGGCCCTTGTCCTGTCTCTGGGCAGCACTTGAAAGAGTCTGGCCCCATCCTCCTGACACCCACCCGTGAGATATTTATAACGTATATTAGTCCATTCTCTCTGAATGGACTACTGTGTCTCCATACTTATGGCAAATGTATTTTAATCTGCTTTATTTTATAACTTGGTAGTCACATCCTGGGACTGGGGCACACACAGAAACCAAGGAATGTCATGCTTGTGCCATTTGTTCACACATTGCTGGGCTGAGCTGGGAAGGATTTGTCTTACCATCTGCCTAAAGCACTTGATCAATGAAGGTTCTGTGGGGTGTAATGATCATCACGTGAAAATAGTCCCTGGCCAAGAGTAGAGTTTTTTTTATTCTTCATTTAATTGCTTCTTAGAAGATTAGAGTTTTATCTCCAGTCTATGATTGCTTCATTGACATCAGCAAAGAAAATTGTGCACACATTGGCTATCTAGTGTGTCTCTGTGTGGTACTGAGTTCTGTAAGCATCTGCCTTGTGCCCTGAGAGCAAGTTCCATGTTACTGCTTCAGAAACCCTTAGTTATTCATTCAAAGTGGAAAAGCTCCTACTGGAGGGACCAGAAAGTCCTACACCAGAATAAAGCACTTATTTGTGAGGTAAAAGTCCGAAATTAATATCCCCACATTGGGAAGGCAGGATCTAACCTTTGTCTTCTTCATATCCAGTAATTGTCTCCACTATCAACCTACAAACCATGTACCAAATATACCATTCTGGCATTAAGACATTGAACTTTAGTTCAATTGGTGCATCCCTGAAAAAATGTTTACATTGGACTAACTGAGATTTTTACATCGAAGACATCTCACTGGCAAATTCTTATCTAACCATCTACTCAACTTCTTACCTGCTCCTCCTTGTTTACCAAGTCCTTTGATACCATTCAGCTGAAGCTAAAAGTGGACTCCGTGCCCTCCTAGGAATTTGAGCTACAACTGCGACTGTACTATGGCGTGGCCTGTGCACCGGGGAGTGAACTACAGTCTGAGTTACTATACTTAAGTATAGAGATAAGTACGTGTGAGTTGCTGTAGTGGCCCTTGGAGCAAACTCTCCCCCAAACTGCACCTTGCAGAGTCAACTTTCCTCCCTGGCCTTTGCTGTGCAGCCATGCGAAGCCCCTCTGTAGGGGCTCCCTGCCCTGTGGTCAACCATCGAGGTTGGAAGCTGAAAACCCTCCGTGAGCCTCGGTGAACCCGCTCCACCTGTCCCTCATGCCGGGTGTATCTTCCGTTCGTTGTCAGCGCTCGTTAAGACTGAGGGCATCTCTCTCGCTCGCTCTGCCTTCTCCGTGTCTCCAATTTCACTGGAGCGGAGTCAAACGGAGAGGAGTCCACGCGGGGTCTGGAACGGATCAGCAGGTCAGCTGGGAATGCCTGTCAGGGAGCCAGCGCGCTCCCTCCCTTCTCCCTGGCTTTCTTTGAGGTTTGTAGCTCTTCTGATTTCTTGTTGCTATTGCCACCCTCCCCACACTCCCCCTGCCACACACCAAGCACCCAGACCTTTCCTGAGCACTTTGCTTAATCCCCAGGATTCTTTATATAGGAATTAATCTTCTCGTCACAGTGGGAGAGCTCGGAGGGAGGGGGTACATTTATCTCTCCTGCTGAGGTCTAGAGTTGCATTGCCGTGATTATTGGTGGTAGCAGTGTGCATGTTTCTGGGGATCTGTGTTTAGCTTCTTCGTTTCTTATACGGCACAGGGGCAGCAGCAAGGCACGTTGGGCAGCTTTGCTTTCTAGCTGTCTTGTGTCTGCTGCTAGAAAAAGGGAGTGTGAGTGGGGAGCAGCATGGCAGAACAAGAAGCCAGTGGCTTGCAAGTCCTTCTTTCCACCCTCCAGGTAAGAACAGCTTGAACTAATGAGAGAGGCGCTTGGGCTTGTTTTCCTCTTTAATTCACCATCAGCGACTTGTTGGGCTGAGGCTGCTCGTACGAGATCCCTGATGGCTTGTCTCTAAAAGCATCAGCGTGCAGGAGTCCTGACCTGCACCTCCCACCCTAGAAAGCCTTTATGAAAAGAAGTTTCACTATTCAGAGATGAACGCTGGCAATTACTGCTACGCATCTATCATGGAGCCCCGTCTGAGGGCAGAGTCTCAGCTCCCGAGATCTCGCTGCCTTCAGCGGGGGAGCCAGGGAGGTGTGAGGAACCGGCTGCTTTGCGATGAATGGGATCTGACAGCACTGTCAGTCTGCGAGCGACGCGAGCCCCAGCACCGCACGCCGCTGCTCCGAGGGCTGAGGGGGGCGAGTAAACAGATCTGCCTGGAAGAAGCATGTTCCTCCCTGTCAAATTGTCTTCACCAGGACACTTTACCACTCACAGGGAAGCGACAAAAGCTCTTGAGGCTGAGATCGGTGGGGCGCTGGCATTGGGTGTGCTCAGTAAACTCTCCTGAGGAGCAAAGGGAAGGGAAGAGTCCTGGTCCAGGATCATACTTGCTGGATAAGCTCAGCCATGGGATGAAGGAGAGGTATCTCTTGCTCTGCTGTAGGTGATCCTCTCAGTTCTGTTTTCAGCCGCAAGTGTGTAGAGAAGGTTATAAAACCCCAAGATACGTAATTGGCTTCGAAACTATAGTTGTGGGGGCTGATCAGCCTTGACATTTTTATCCAAGCTTACGTAACTGTTAACAGCTTTTATTTCTCGTATCATTGTCAAACCCTGGTTTGCCCTCTTTGGTGCCCTGTGGCAGTGGGTTCTGCAGGTAAACTGGCGCACTGAAGAAAATTGTCCTATTGTCCCTATTTTTGACAGTGTAACTTGCCTGCCCGTATGTTCTTACAGCTTATTTAATACATGTTGTGTACTAGATCATGTTTTTGCTGTATACAAGGTATAGTTCTCTCCCTATTAGTCTGGATAATTGACAGCTGAGTGTACATTTGTTTATTCTTATGCTGTCTAACTGTCCTGGTGCTCCCTGCATAATCTGGGAACAGAGCTGGACAAGGCCCAGGATTAAATTGGAAGCTGTAGTTTAAAATCAGGCATGCGATTCATTGACAAAGCTACATGGAGGGCTAGACTAGAAATGGTTAGAAACACTGCAGGTGAAGCAGGTGGTGGTATTGGTAAAATTGCAAGGTAGCACAGCATTCATCCCCAATATTACAAAATCTAACCTTAGTACAAGACCCTTGTTTCCCAAAATTCTATATTCACTTAGAGAAGAGCAAAAGGCTTTCTTGTTGTATTTTCAATTAGATGCAGAGATTTGAGTGCTAGGGAACTGAAAGTAAGTGGTTGATGACAAGTACAACGCTGGCATGTTCTGATTCCCTTCCTTCCCCTACCTTTTGCCAAAACATTACCAGTACAACTCTGCAATGCCATCACCTGTCTCTGCTACAACAATCAGGTGATAAAAAAGACCTTTACTTGTCACAGTTGGAAAGCACTGGCCTCGGAAATAATAACTTTTGTTGATGTTTACATTTGCGGATAACATCTCTCCACACTTTGTTATTTTCTGCAACAGCTGTCCAAAACATGGTTGCTTTTGTTTTTGTGTCCTGTTGGTTTGTCAGTGCTGGTTCATATTCTTTTACTGGGCATGAAGAACATGTCTGCTGCATACATACTCTGCACGATATTACTGGGTATTTTGCATTTCTGTTAGCACGTAATATTGCTTTGTATGCAGAAAGCTTTCAGGTGAAGAATGAGTGAACATTCAGCCACCAAGCCGGTCTTTATGACCCTCAGAATAAAAGCATCCTTTTTCTTTCAGTCACTCACACAGGGCTAAATTCCTACCTCCCTTCCATACACTAGCACAGATTATTATTCTCAGTTGGAGGGATGTCCCCACCTGAGATAGCGTCTATCAGCTTCAGCCAAGGGAGTGATCCACCCCATCTCCTCCTGACATGCACTCTTTTACTCCTAGTCTCACAGCCTGGCTTTGGTAAGGATGGTTTCAAGCAGAACAAAACCAGAACACCACACGTTTTGTAAGCTCCTGCTCTAGTCAAGGAAAGAAAAACATTTGGTTTCTGAGTTCTTCAAAACCGTTCCCAGTGCTACGAAGGAGTGTGAACCTCCAAAGACAGCTCAAACCCCTGAAAGTGCAATGTTACAGATGTTCTGAAAAGTGACAAGGTGAAAAGCAAAAACTGCTTTCAAAGTGCAGCTGCATTTTGTCACCAAAATGTCGCTGCAGGGAAGATGTGACATTTCAGATCTCTAGGTAAAAAGCACTTCATTTCTTACAAGGTGCAGCTTTAAAATGTGAATTTCAGATTTAAGGAAAAGCTCTCCCTCTTTTACAGTTTTTGTGTCAGTATGGCAGAGCCAAGCTCTTACAAGTTTGCTGTAGTTTCTCATTTTGCTTCTAACCCTGTTACCTTCTTCTTTGTTCCTTCTTCTTGACTCTCCCTCTCCAACATGCTCCTACGATTATCACCTCCCATCCCTCTGGCTTGGGTAGTGTTACCCCATTCTGGTCCCATCTCTTACTGCGTGACATCGACCTCCTCACCTCACATCCAGCTCTGCTCTCTTTCATACACAGACAGTGCAGGACCTAGACCAAGGCTGGACTGGTTACTACTCCTCATCCTGCTCCCTGGCCAGAGCATAGCAGAAATAAGCATCCTCCCCATGTACAGTTTATGACCAAGGAAAAAAGACTGACATCCCATTTTACGGGCAGCCTCCCTAATGCAAAATCCCAGGTTAATTTGGGATTAGGTCTCTTGTTTATTTTAATGCCAGAAGGATGTATCTAGGCATTATTTAAAAACATCTGTTAGTTGCTGAGCAGAACAATAGAAAACTGAAGCCAGCATCTTTCATTGTGCCCCAGACTACTGAATCCCTTGAGACTGTAGATCATCCTAGTTCCTACTGCTGGGTGTCCTGGCCCTCATCTCACTCCATCCTCTAACCAGTTAGCTAAATAAGAATTTTGATTCTTCCCCTGCTTTCTCCCTGCTCTCTTCCTTGCTTGCCAGGCCCAGATGTGAGCATGCCTCGGTTACCCCTGAGAACATCTCCTTGTTCCATGGCAGCATACATAGCGTCGCCTGAGTAGTCCCAGATTTCCTGTTGGCTCTCAGCATGGTTTTCACATGCTTCCCGAAGCCACAGTCCCAGTGCACGTATTCTGCAAAGCTGGCAACCCCTGGGGCTGTTGGCAGATCTTTGGCTCAAACTGTGTCCTACTATGTTGGACTGCACAGTTTCCCAAATGCTATGGTTCAAAAGGAAAGAGGTGAAAATCTTATGTATCAATGGAGGATTTTGTTTGTGTAAAGGGATTCCTCTCGGAATGGCTGTGGTGCCCAGCAGGGAACAGATACAGGATCCACTGTTTGCTAACTTGAACCTCTCCACTCCTTTGCGCTGCCGCTTTCGAGCTCTTTTGCTGGCTGGCTGACAAGGCAGTTCTATTGTTATCCTAAAGACAAGTGGGAAGATATCTATGCTGCTCCAGTGACAATGAGCGTAAACGCATTTTGCAAAATGCTTTTGTTTCCTCTGCATCCTTGCACTTATTCTGTCAGCAGAGCTGCTGAGATTCCTGGATTTGAGCTAAATAGATGCAAAAATCCCAGGAAATGCTCAGCAAGCAGAATGCCTGCTGGTTTGGACTGGAGATGGAGGAACTCAAAGTTGGGAGATGTGTTTTTGGGAGGCAGCTTGGCAGACAGGGCTTGGTGGAACAGCCTTAAAGGGAACAAAAATCAACTCAAAACCAGATGGCCATATTCATGTGGTTCATTAACTGAGTTTTACTGAGATTGTTGTACCTAAAGTGAACAACAGTGGACTTAGTGTCCTCCTATTCCTTACAAAAAAATATTCTAGCTCTGGAGCAGCAAAAGTAGTGCAGTTGCGGCAGTGAGAGACTCAGCTATGGGGCTCGAGGGGAAACCCTTCATGGCGAAACACTCGGTGCTCCCATAGGACTTTCGTTTCTCTACTGCCAATTCCACTTAGGCTCTAAGAGCCTGTTTTCTCCTTTAACGGTGGAAAAAAGGAATAATTCTCTACAAACAATCGTACAGAGGTAGTGCAGGTCCCGACCCCAGCTTTCAGGGTCAATGCTTGCTCTTCCCACCTCAACTGTCATCTCCTCCCTGCCCAAGGAGAACCTAAAGGTAATCCAGAGCTACAATCCCCAGCTCACCACCATGGGGCACTGCTAAGCAAGAAAGAAGAAAGAAGAAAGGAGGGTAGCATCTATGCATTAACCCCAAATTCCTGTCAGGCCATGGAAGAAATATGGAGGTTTGGCACGCTTGTGAATCAACAGAGAACACTAAAAGCCCTTGGAGGAAGCAAAGGCACATCTTGGACTCTGCTGAAACCCTTCCACTGGCCAAACTGGGACCAGAATTTCACTCTCTGTCCCCAGGCTGGACGCAGCTGTTTCTCTGAGCACACTGCCAGCTCCTCTGAAAATGCCTCCAGTTGGCTATCCAGAATTTCCTATGACTGCATTAATGAGAATTCAGGACCTCAAGGTGCAAAATGTACCCAGAAACTGATTGGAGTGGCAGCAACTGCGGCCGGGCTGAGCAAGCGAGTGTGTTGCTATCGGAGTCTGAGCAGAACTTTCCATGTCGAACAAGGAAAGTGGGCTTCAGTCTGTCCTCTGGTGTCCCTCATCCTTGCCTCAGATGGCCTGTGCTTTGACAACAAATGAGATTGTGTCGTCCATGTTCCTGCAGACCCTTTTGCCCCTTGCTGCAGAAATGCAAATATGACAGGATAGCCACGTTGCTAAATCAGTTGAATGCAGGTCTGGAGAAATGGATTATAACCCTCTGCATCTGAGTTAATCGTGTGTAAAATGGCTAATAATCCTGCCATGCCTCACATCAGTGTTTGAGAAATCAGGCAATGAACATTGGGAAATAAATATCTGAAGTTCTGGTGACAACACAGTAAAAAAAAGTCGAGGAGTAAATTAATAATTCTTTTTCAGTCCAGGGCTTGGAATCTGCACACTAAGTAATGCACAGAACCACATGCTAAGTGTTGAGGACAAAAAGCTATATGGGGTGATTTTCCATCAGCAAGCACTGTTTATTCTGAAGCAGAGGTTTTGTGAAATAAAGCAAGTTGTCATGAAATTAGAAAATGCAGTTACTCCAGGGGGCCAAATGAAACAACATGAACATTTTAAAACTGGGGCTTCTTAGCTGTTGAGGGCCTGACTTTGCACTCATGGCCAGGCTGTTTAACTTAGACTATTTGAATGAAATGTAATGTCAGATTATACCATGTCAAGCAGCTTTACATTGTGTATTTTTGTACAACTGCTGCTTTATAGACATAAACACTCATTAAACTACATTATGTAAGGAGGTATATGCATTTCTTTAAAATATTTTTCTTTTACGTACAGTATAAGAATATATTCAAATGCATCTGCTTATTTTTTTGCAAGTCAAGAATAATTATTAGTGGTTATCTAGCTTCCATAGGTGTTTTGTATGCCTACAGATATATTTATGTTACATCAATATTTTTATGTCAGTGGAAAATTTCCACCTTCTCCTTTTCTGGGACTTCAATAATTTCCCTCTGTGAAATATATGAAAAGAGATGTTTTCATACAGAGAGGTGTTTGCTTGAATAGATCTTGCTTGTGTTTTTTTGTAAAGCATAATCTTATTTTCAGTGTATTATGGTGCATTTTGTTGTGACTGCTGAGAGATCTTCTCAACACATTTTTCTGTCCAATGCACTGGTCCAGTCCTCTTGGCTTTATCTATAATGTGGAAAAAAAGTCTGTGGTGGAAAATATGTTTATGGACATCTTTGAATTAAGGTTTATCGCATTACATTTAGCAAAAGTTGCAAGAAAGTTAGTTGTATTGAAAAGAATGTGGGCTGATAATGGTGGAGTCTAGCAGTGTCTACTGACACCAGCAGACAATTTACTGATGTGTGTTAACAGGAAGAAAAACATTTCATAAGTGTACTAGGAATTTAAAAGATGGGAAGGGATTTTATATCACTTGGTCTGGGATAGCAGGGTTGATAATTGCTGCTGGAGTTGTTGCTACCATACGGACACTGCCTCTGTGTGATCATTCCTGTTTGTGCCAGGATAGGTAACATAACACGCATCATCATTACCGTTGTGATGAAATCTGTGAGGGATTTATGCTTCTGCAAGTGTAAGTAAAAGCTCTTCCTTCTGCAGGGCTCCAGAATGACTCAGTGGGAAGTTCAGAAGTCAAGCGCTGTTTGCTGGTAGCTCCTCGTGGAAGGAGCCATGCTCCTGGGGAGAGGTGGCCCATTTCTGTGTATGTTAGGGTTGACACAAGGACACCTGAGAATGTCAGGCTTTCCCATGTCTTTGAAAATCCTAAGTCCACAGACATACCGTGTGCCCACATATGTCATTGTGCACTGCTGGACTCCAGCCTAGTGACTACATTCTTCTCACCAGACCAGGATATAAAATAATTCCCTCTTGCCTTTCCTTGTTCTTTTAATAAGCGGGTGTCTCACAGATAGTCTGTTTGCACCTGTTTGCCTACTGGGCCCGATGGGCCATAGGATGGAAGTGCTGATCCAGGAGCGGGGGTCGTTCTCCGTGTTGGGCTTGCTGCTCATCTCTGCAGGAAAGGATGAGGGGCTGTGATTCTCAGGCAAAGCAGGCTGATTTTGGTGATCAGGTGAATCCCCAGGTGATTGTGGGGCCAGAATGTGCCTGGAAATTGGTGAGACATGCTCCTTGAGAGGGAGCTACAACCTTGTCCAGGGAGACCAGGAACAGTACAAAGCAATCTCATCACACAGTCTCCTTTCTCCTCATTGATGAAACTAAGTTTTCTGCAGAGGATGAGGAATGACTGTTAGGAAGCCATACGTTATGTTCCTGTACAGCTAAATTGTCCAGCTCAGTTGACATACTGGTAGGTTATCAGTGCCTGCAATCCTGGAAGCTACGTGTGCAACAGAAAGTACTAACGTGCTGCTGTTTCAGAAGAGACAATTTAATTTCAGAAAAGAGAGTTTAATTAAAGATGACTTTGAAGCAAGAACATGAGTCCAAAGAACCCTCAAATATTTGTAGACATTTTCTGTTATAATTTAAAAAAAAACCCAACTGCTTTTTTCTGATTGTTTCATCTTTACGAGAAGCTGACCCAAATATAGTCTAGGCGCATTCTTTGGGCAAAGATTCACATTTCCAAGAACTGGATAATCTTTTGCCTTTTCCTACAGGGAAAACAATTTATCTAAGTACAGTCAGAAGAAAAGGCTAATGTGATGAAGAATACCCCTTAAAATAAGGTCATTCTCCTCCTCAGGTCAATGGAGAGGCTCCACATTCATATCGATGTCTTAGTACTTCCTTTTGATCTGTTGTGCTGTTATGGCCTTTGTTTTACAGAGTGGAGACCTACCATGTTATAAAGAAATCAAGGTTTCAGAAGTCAAGAATTTGTCATTGATTTCATAAGGTGTCTTCTAGAGAAGACAATGATAACATCATAGAGACCCTTCTGCCCACAGGTACTACTAAGCTACACAAGAGAGAATGAATGTTTTAGACCAGCTATTGATTGATAGAACAATGTCTGCTTGACCAGAAATTCCCTGGGCAAATCTAAACCTCCTTTCCTTAGGGGGTTTAGAGAGCAAGGTTGAGCTTTTTGTCCTCATGGTCTGTTCTCCGGGAAGAACACAGTGTTATCTTCAAAAGGTGCCATAGGTTGAAGTGGAATGAATGAGAACAACAAAACTTTCACGATGATCCTTATTAGAAAATTGAGTAATTCTGACATTGAAGTGTCCTGTGGGAGAAATAACTACTCTGCCAAAGAAATCTTGGCTTTTTTCCCTCTTTCAACAAGGGATGCTTTGAAACCGAAACATCTATTTTTCTGACACTAGAGCCATGGAAGCACCACAGCATTGTGTTTTACTGCAATCAGCTACTGTAAAGCCTTTTATGCACATTAATTTTCGGTGTAATTTACAGGCAGAGGCTTCCCACTGGGCCCAATGGGAATTTGATCCCTGTAGTAAACAGAGACAGGCTTTTCTCCCCTGAGCCCATCTGCTCCACCACACTCTCTGCTGTCTATTCCTTTCCTTTCAAAAGAGAGAATGATGGTGTATTGACAGCTAAAGCAGCAGTCCTGGGCTTTATTCTCAGGACTGTTACAAACTCCCTCTGTCAAAGTCATTTAGTGTCTGTGCCTCCAAATTTCTCCATTTGCTCAGTAAATGGAGATAAAACTCATCAAGTTAGGGCAAAGGGACTTTTAGTTCACATTGTTTCCCAAATCAAAAAGTGGAATAATTGACTTCATAAGCAGACAACACTCACGCAGCCTGGATGAAATCAGTGCAATGACCATCGTTCTCTGCCTTCCTCTGTTTTTTTATGGGGTTCCCGCTGAAGGGCCAAAGCAGCAAGTTCACAGTGAAGATAAAGCTGGCCCTCAATTTTATTCTGCATTAACCTGGCAAACAGGAGCGTGACAGGGAGAGAAAGAGATCCTTCCATAAGCAGCTTGCTTGGCATGGTGAATGCCCACCTGTCCACACTGCAAAGGAGGGGAGGAGGGAGAATGGTCCACCTGACCTTTCCCTATGATTAAAATGCTGATCTGATTAAGTCAGAGGAACAAACTGAACTACCTCTTTTGACTCTCCATTTTTCCAGGAATAAATCAGCACCATCCACGTGGAGACAGTTTCTGGACAGGCTAGGAGAAAGCAGCACTACTGCCCTGATTTATCTGGCCTCCTCTTTGGGAAAATCTCCTGCATTTGAGTGGCCTCTTGCTCCATGCTAAAGTTCTGCAAGTGAGGGAGCTGGAGGTGACAAAAAAGAATGAGAATGTGTGTCTGCCTCTGTTTTTCTTTGACAATCTCTCTTCCAGTAAGGCTTAGGTCATTTGATCTCCCCATAATGCACAGGGATTTCAAGGGGACAGCTGGAAGCAGAGATGCATTAAAATGACTTGCTCTCTGAGATGAAAACCATGCTTATTAGCGGTTTGTTTCAAAAGCTCCCACAGCAGCAGCTGTATCTCACTGACTGCAAACTCTGGAGGGTTTTGTATAAAAGCAGGTTATCTGAGTGGCTGGCTGATCTAACAGATGGAAATCTTCCTAGATGAGTTCCTCTGCTATGTCCTAACAAAGCCTGTGGAGCATTGTTACACCAGCAGGTCTCCTTGAGAACATGCTTAAATAAAATAGGACACAACAACTACTTTTTGGTGGTCTCTCCGTGCTGGCAATGGATGTAGGCATCAGAGGTAGACTCTGACATAGATCAAGCCTCCTACTGCTGTTTGCTGAAGAATTCACCTTTCTCTCAGAGATCAGTCCACTGTGACATCAAGACTGCGTTTGCTCAGATCTCAGCAAGACACGTGTGGGTCTACCGACATCTCAGAGGTTCCACCTCATTGCTCTGCCAGCAGCAGAGGAATAAGAAGCACATGCCAAAGGTCCCCTCTTTTCACACAAGTCATATGCCATCACGTGTTCAGCCTATTCCCATGTGAGAGTGTCTCAGGAGAAACATTCACGGAGTCTGTTTCCGTGGAATCCACAGGGGATCTCAGTGGAGTGAAGCTAAACAATGAGTAGAAGATTGTTGGCACATCAGGAAAGACTGTGCTCCATGCCTCCCGGGTCCGGCTGTGCGGGGTCAGTGCTGCCCCTCAGACACCCCTGGGCACAGCAAACGCTGATGTCTGCTCCTCTGTAGAAGCACCACAGCCTTGCTGCACAGAGCTCTCATTCATCTCTCACTTTGCAATGTCCCTGATCCTCATTAGCCTGGATCTCGGCTCAGGAGTCTCTGAGAGGACAGTGAGCTCGTATTTTTAAATTGAACTCCTGTCACGTTTTCCTGGAGCACAAACACAGCAGTGAGCTCATTCACTGAGCTAATGAAATGCCTTTTAGCTTGACTGACCAGCACTTAGGCTGCAAGTGTTTCTGAGCTACTGAACTGGAGTAACAAGGGCTGAAAACAGCCCCAAACATGTCTTCCTTTAACATGGTGGCACTGGCTTTCTGCTGCTGGGTGTCTTGCACAGGGTGTAGACTAAAGCTAATAATAAGCTTTGCTACCTTCTGGATGGAAAACGACATACCTCTGTCATACCTTTTAAAAACTTGGCAGCCTTTTCAGAGAACTAAGGGCTTTGCTTTTAAGAGATTACAGTTTAAATCTAGACAGATGGGTCTCAGCAATGCAGTTAGACAGATGTTCTGCTTTACATTACTAGTAATAATACTTTGGATCATTAGAATTTCAAAACATAGTTTGCCGTTCATTATGGATGCCGAGTTTCGTTTGTTGTTTGATTTTTCACTTAGACTGGATGGAAAAGACAGGTTCATCATTTTCACTTTCAGGTTCTATCTCTTAAGAAAATAAGCTGTGACTAACAATAGTTATTAGCAGTTTGTCTCCACTAGCCATACCTCAATCATCGTTGTTAAGTGTTGATTGATTAAAGGCATTTTCATTGCTGTTCCAGAAAGTACTTTTGAAAGTGGGGTAGATTGACACTAGGACACTTACCTTGGCAAGAGAAAGGACTGGTGTTTTTCTAAACCAGAATGTACCTTATAGTGATCCTTTTCTTCAGTCTGTACAAGTCGATGTCAGGCTAATGTGTAGCAAATGGCAGTGTTCGCACTGGAATATAGAGAGCAGCCCAGATGGAACAGAGCATTATCCTAGGCAAGTCCCAAGGCAGACTGAGACTAGACATAGGGACTTTTGTGGCTTTTTCACACTTAGCCCAAGCAGGAACATCACAAGGAAGGCAAGGACAGCAGAATCTTCATTATGGCTATTTATTTCCACCTGCACATACTCACATTTGCGAGATTATTCAAAATCTGTGCTGTTATTAAAAAGCTAGTATATCTGGAATTTTTCCAAGGATCTTCCAGGCTCACTTGTACTTTAAGAAATGCCATTGCTTGAGAAAAACTTTGTTAATTCCCAAAAGTGCTTCTTCTTTGAAAGACAAAGTGTTCTCCGGACTGACACCCACAAAATCTCACAAAGAAAGACAGTAGCACGTTTCATGCTTCTCTTTGTCATTAGTAGTGGAAAACTACAGCTGAATGGAAAATACAGGTCCCTTCCTATTAAGTTTGGGTGGCAGTTGTGTTAAGTAGCTGTGACAGAGTGGTGTCTGAATGCAACATGAATATTTTAAAATAGTTCAGTGTCAGCTAAAGTAATATATAATATAGGAATAAATCCAAGAAACAGCAATAAGCAGTAGGTGCTAATATGCATATAGAGATCATTGTTCAAGAATGGTTAATGTCTTATAGAAACTTATTAAGAGAGTGTGAAAGCCATATGCTAGAATAATTTTGGCATTAAAATAAAAATAGATTAAAAATAGGAAAAAAATTAATGATATAACATTAAATCCAGTCAAAATCTTTAGGTGTCATAGGTAACTTATTGTGAAATAAGAGATGAAAGCTGAGAGAATTTATCTGCAGAGGAAATTACAGAAAGAACATTAGAAATATTCAAAAGCCTTTTGCAGAATATCACGTGTTTTGATTTATCTCAAAGTTTCCCCATTCTTTTAACACTTCCAATTTGACAGAAGCGTTTTAAGGTTATATAATAATGTGTTTTACCACCAGTTCTGCATAATAAAGTAATTGCTCTATTAGAGATGCATTAGTGAGAGGAGCAAGTGAGACAAAGGAACTTTGTATCAGGAGGAACTTCTGCACAAGGACAATCTTTTCTCTCAGAACATAGAACATGAAAAAAGAAAGAAAGTAAGAAAACAAGCAATTTACTTTGCCAGCAGTATCCAAGATATTGCAGTCTATCCGGGTGTAATTCCTGCAGGTATCTAGATGTGAATACAGTTCATTAGTGTGACACACTAATAGTGTGGCACAGACATGATGAACATGAAGTCAGAAGAAACACTTTGGAGTCTTTGTGACACAGCTAGTAAAACTCCTCCTTGGAGAAGGGTCAGCTCATAATCTACATGCTTCTTAATTTCTGTATGGATTAATTAAATGTAGCTTCTCCCTTGGGCACAAGGACGAGTGTCACTTTGTAAATAGGCCTAGGACCCACTGGTGGAGAGTAGCCCTTTTTGCTCCCAGTGTGGTGTTCGTATTCCTTGCAGGAGATAGGTCTTTTCTGCTGCACTTACTCCTGGGAAGTTGGGAGGAGAAGGCTGATCTCAGTGAAGGAAACCTTTGCATTCCCCACAAGTAAATGGAAGTAAGTGTGTGATCAAGAGCTGTAACACTTCTGTGCAGAAAGCATTTCTGCTTCGTTTTATAGGAATAACTATCTGGGTTCTGCCACTGATTCTCTTATATATTGACTAAGTGAATTTCCCACCACTGTGTGATATTTCCCACCAGAAAAATAAGGGACAATGAATCTGATCTTCTTGATGAGGGATGTCTGGGGCAGCTGTTAATTAATATTTGTGAAGAAATCTGTGATCCTGTGATGAAAGGTGTTATGTTAGTGCAATTTATTGCATTAAATATAGTAAGATTCCTTGGCACACATGATTTCCACCATGTTATTCACCCAGTTATTTTGGCTAGAGATCAGCACAGGCCAAGCTGTTACATCTCAACACCTTCACTGTTTTGAAGACATTCGGATATAAGTTTGGAATTTGCCCATCTCTGCCTTGAAGCATTTCGGTCCCACAGAGGACACACATCCTTCAAAAGGAATCCCTGAAGCTCAATGAATAGGAGCAAAGCTCCACACAATAACATGTTAAAAGTTGGCTTTGAGGCACTACTTCTGCCCAGTTGCCTGGACAAGCTGCCATCGCTTGTGAAGGGTATGTAATCATTGTACCCAACAGTGATCTGGTGTGTTACTGAAAAACACGTTGCAGGTTATCACACTCAAGGATGAGACAAAACATACCTTCAGGTCACTGCAGGCTGTGAAAAAAGCCACCCATTTGATTGCAGCAGGCCAGAAAGAAGGACCTTCTTTTATGAGTATTTGCTACTTTCACTGGTATAAAATCCACCTCTGCTGTTTTGGGCCAACACATAGAGGCTGGCTTGGTGTTAAGCATCAGCAGGAATGAAAATGGCTGGTGCTTGGGTAAATGGGGTACTAGCCACGCCTCACAGGGGTGCACAGGAGCCAGCGAGACGGATCTGTCTCTAAGGCTTGGGAACAGGAGCAAGAACTTGTCAGACGAGGTGTCTTGTTCTGGGAGGCCCCTTGGCTGTCCTGTGTACAGTTTGAGGGCTACGTGATCCCACACAGTTGTGAACGCCTTTCTTGCAGGATTAAGAGGTCACTTAGGACACTACCCAAGCAGCAAGGTCCTTCTCTCCAAGTCTTTAAATAGCCCCTTTCCCTTCCATGTCTCCTTTGATCTTCCTGGTTTGCTCAGGCCTATCTGAACCCTGAGGAGAGGATATCCAGATTCGGCCAAAGAAATGCGGTTACTGTCTACCACAGAGGGTAGTGACATCTGTGGTGGTGCTGAGGATGGCTGGAAGGGTACTTTGGGAGCAGGGGCAAGAGGACCATAATGCTGCAGGATCCATCTAAAGCAGGATGATGGCAGTATCGTAACAAAGTGGTCCAGTAATAACAAAATTCAGGCTGTAATCACTTTCATTTGAATGCTTCCTTATTCTGAGGTTGCCTAGTGAAATTTCAGACATCTCTGAACCCTTTTTTTCCCCTCAGAAATGATGATTTTATTTTTTTTCTAAACCTCTGTGTATCCAATACTGTATATAATAACCTTACAACAAGAAGAAATCACAACTAGCTGGCTGAATATTGAGGCTGAGGATGGGAGTACACAGACGAGAAACTCTCCAGGGTATTTTGCTCTCTTATTTAAGTGTGAATTTTTAGCTCCTCTTAAATTAGAAAAAGCAATTTACTCTGACAAGGCACAGAACGTAAGGCACAGAACCTGACTTCGCAGTTATTGTGAGACTGGATAGTCAGCTGTGGGAAGCAGATATCCAGCTGGCAAATCCCTAATGCCGGCGGTGAGCGGCTGCGCCCAGCAGTTGGGTCTGGTACGCACCTCTGCCTTGCTGACAGCAGAACGTCGGGAGGGGAGTCTCTGATTTGAAAGTTAATACAGTTATTAGCAGTCCAATAGTTTCTAGAGGCCTCAGGAGAGAGCGAGCACTAGTGCTGCTCGGCCCCTAACCTAGTCTTGATTTTAGCTGGTATTAATTTTGCACCAGGATTTCTCTTCAACAGGCGTGGAGTGCAGAGAGCAAGAAATCTTACTTGCAGATACAAGTCTTATTACACAGACAGTTAGGTTTCTGACTGCTGCTATTTGTGTGAGCAAATTTATTAAGGGTAAGAGAAGAAAGAAGGATGTATTTTGAACACATCAAATCCTGCTTCCCTGTTTAGAAACAGGCTGTTTAAAAACAAACAAGCAAGCCCTGGAACTGGACATCCTATTCCTTGGGCTCTCTGAAAAAAACCCAGTCTGGAAGTGTGTGAGCCCAGTGCAACAACAGCTTTTCTTTAATAACAGGCCATTTGTTTTTTTTTTCTAAGCAGTCACACAGCCTTGTGAAACTATATTCAACAATTAATTTGAGTACTGGTAGAAATCATGTTCCGCATTGTCTGGCAGGAGTGACTGCTTTAGTCTTGCATTTATTATTATTGTGAGTGGAATAACTGCTTTGTATTTCTTCCCCTGAATAAAACATTTATTAGTAAATATCGCGCTGCACACATTAATGCTGTTTGATTTCTTTCTGGGCATCGTCCTTTTTGCAGCATTAATGTTTAGACTGAAAGCAAACACGGAGTTGTTTGCATGTCTCATTTGAAGAAATACTTGCCTTTGGACAAAAGACATGAATGCCCAAGAGCCACACAAAAGACTGAGTTTATGGGAAGTCTTCAAGTTAAGCCAGTGCTAAAAGGGGGACTGTACTGGTAGCTGCTGTCCTTCAGGTGGGACAGGAAAGAATCCCACCTCTATTGGGCCTTCAAATCTTGCAGAAAACATCCCAGGAGGCTTCCCTGACAAAACAAGATTACCTGTTACTGTGGCTTAGATGCAATTTTATAATCTTGTCTTGAGTAAATAACAGCTTGTCTCGACGTGTTCCCAGGCACAGAACAAGGAGATGGGAACTCCTTCCCTGCGTAATCGTGGGGCAGCAAAACAACCTGAGCTGCCAGTCAGCAGGATCTTGGGCACAAGCTGTTGTCCTCCAAACCCAATGTCACTAACAAATCTCTTGCTGCCTGTAATGTATCAATGACTATGCACTGGGGTGTTTTTTTATTCCTGGCTTTCTCCATGCTCCTGCTGTTTATCTATACGGAGCTGCAGCCAAGCTAACCAAAGCCCCGGTGTTTCAAGGATTAATTCACAGAAAAAGCTCAGAGAGGAACTATCAGCCGGGAGCCGATTAACTGCATCTGAACTCAGCCCTGTGATACTCCTGGCTGGGTGAGAAAGACAGCAGACTTTGCTGAAGCAAGGCTAAGACGAGGGGCTCCTGCCCAAAAGTACAGCCATGCTTGATATTTTAAGTGATGTTTCTCGCTACTTTAGCCTTTGTCCAGCTGCAAGCCGTGAAAGGCAGCTACAAGCTGTTGTTAATAGGTAATAATTTGGCTCTAAATCCTTTTAGCGAAATCCTGCAGGATGTTGGTGATTTTGTAATCTAACTTGAGCCTCTGGGAACTTTTCTTTGCTCTCATTCCACCCATATACCATGAATCCATCTTCATTAGTCTGTGCACATATATAGATGTTGTATCTAACATTCGTAAGTGCTGGCAGGAATGGAAAATATTTAGCAAGAGGAATTTTACTTCTCTCTTTTCGTATGGTTTGTTCTTGAAACACCAAACATATCTTTCAATAAAAATAACTAATGTGTTTATTTTAACCAGTGCTGGGTAAGTAATTTGCATTAAAGAAATTACTCTATTCATCTTTTTTAGATCAGGCACAAGTTGTGATTTTTCTCATTTGTACTTACTGTTCCAAAAGATTTACTGAATATTTTTTATGAATGAATTTGTTGCAATTCATCCACAAGGAGTCTGGTACGAGTATTAATTTAAAAAATTGATTCTGATAGATTTCAATGTCCAAATATCTTTGATGACTTTGAAAATCTCAAGCTGATTAGTCAAAATCTGAGCTGTTTCTTTCCAACAGGCAAGCTGTCATCTTGCAAGACAACAGCAACTTTAGGGTTGTTTTTCTGTGTTGTGTTGCCATTATGAATTGGAGCTATGTTCTTCTGCAGTATTCTGCATTATTCAGTGGTGCCACTAAAGTTAGCGGGAAATATGTTAGAATTTTTAATGGGACTAGGGTTTTATCCAGTGTTTCAGCAAACACACAAGTCATTCCATTCCCTCACTAGTGCGCTGGAGGAAGGGGAACAATTGGACACCAGCACAGCCAGAGTTTTAGTGTTAAAATATCAAGAGTAAATACTCAGATAAAATATTTGGCAATATCACCCAGCTCTAATTTGCACATTTTAAAGGTTGATCTTTCACATCCTCTCAAGTTCTTTGTTTGCCTGAGTCCCTGGATAAAGCACATGGAAAGTCAGAGGATATCTTATGTCATCACTATTTGTGTTAATGGCTTAGGAAACCCACAATCCAATCAGTTAAAATAAACAACCCAGTGTAATAGGAGCATAAATCAATGAAGACTTCATTACTGAAACCTTAATGTGAAATCCATCCACCTACATAGGAAAGAGATACTGAGAGGCAGCAAGACAAAACCAGAGGACAGCCTGATTTACGCAACCCTGAAATTTAAAAGGTGCTGAGAACAGTAACTCTTCCTGGAGTCAGTAGATTTGGTGAATGCTCGTCACTCTTGACACCCTGCCCCTGACTATTAAGTCCCTATGCTAAAAAAATCACACAGAATCACAGAATCACAGAATGTTTGGGGTTTGAAGGGACCTCTGTGGGTCACTGATTGCTTTCTGTTTGCCCTGAAGATATTGGGAGACTTGAGACAGCTCAGGACTGTGAACTAATAAACAAAGACATGAATTAGTAAAATTAATATATGACTGAAGCTACACGTTGCCTAGAAGTAACGGTATTCAGAACAGCTCTGACCCTGCTGCACACTTTCCTCTCCTGACCCAGTAACAACGAATTTGGGCCCCTGCTCTAGGATGAGCGTGGCAATACTTGGGGAATCGAGAGTTACTGGATTTAATTAAAGCCACATATTCTGTTTGTCTTGGTTCTGAACGAAGGAGTAATCCTATCATACCGAGCCTTTTGATTTCAACACGGTTCACAAAAGGGCTGAACTTTTATATTCAGTGCAGAGATCTCTCTTGTTGAGTTAATATAGTAACGAACAGGATCAGCAGCATGCTCTCACTCTGAGCAAGGGCCATCTCTGAGATACGGATGAGACATGCACTTTTCCTGTGGATTTTAGCTAACAACAAAAGTAAGGTGAGTCCTTAGAAAGGTGTCAGTGCTCACAGAGCCTCCTCCCCCGAGTCCTCTGTTTCAGAAGTCATTCTCTGCCTGTTTGCTCCAATCTCTCATCCTCGCCTGACTCCTTTTCCTTCCTTCCCCTTCCCCTGACCACATCTTCTTTTGTCTCCCTCCCCTGCTGATACTTTTGTCTCTGTTGCTCACTTCTGTCAAGTGAAATGTGTATTGAGCAGTTAAAGTTTGGTAGCATTGGTTATTGACCAAAACCAGTATGATGGGGATTCAGGTTTTCAGAAATATGGAGTTTGCTTATGTAAATAATTATGATAAACAAATAAATGTAAGAAAACATAATATTAAGGATACAGAAGTTAGGAACCATCAGGAGTAACGTAGATATTGCCTGCAGAAGATGGCAGATATAATTTGCCAATACAGAAGGAGGCTTGGTTGAAGGGAGCTGCCAAGCATCCTACAGGAGTTCTGCGACAGTGGTGAAAACCTGGTTCTCCAGGCTGACAGTCACCTGCTCTGGCTGTGAAGACTGATCATTTTCCTGCTTCATTCCCATGTCTTACTCAATGTAGGCTCTACCCAACTATAACAAAGGGGGAAGGGGTATATCTGCAGCTCATTAATTACCTACACAATCCTCAGCATCATGTCAGCTTGTGCTGCTAATTTAGCAGGGATCCATTTGAAAAAAACCCTCAGTTTGCATTAATAGTCATTATTACAGATCTGAAATAAATTTCCCTAGTATTCTTTCTAGGGTTTCTTTTTACTGGGTGTTACTTCTCAATTCCTTGTCTTAAATATTCAGTTGCATAATCTTAAATATGTCAGAGAATGGTTGAATCAATCTGGCTGGTAAAATCATCCCATATATCTGGAATACATACTAGTACATGAAGTTTCTGAAGCACTTCAACGTTCAGAAATATAGGAGCTATATATCTGTAACATATTATCCTGTTGTTATAATTCAATGGGAGATAGAGTGATTCCAGTATAGTTTATGCGAAACACCTGAGGTTCTTCAGGATCAAGGCTACACAAATGCAAGTTTTTTATTATAATGGAAATTTATATTGTGTTGTATTGTATCTGTATGGAAATTAAGAGATCTAGAACTTATCCAATATCCCTCATACAGCAATACAGACTGGTGATTAATTCTTCAGTCTCAGCAGTGAAATATGGTTGGAGAAGGATTAGAGAAGGGGTCTAGTGTATCACACAGATGGATGGTGGGTATTATGTGTTTCCTTCTCCTGGAGTACAGTATGTCTTATTTCCTGTAGTGCAAAATTTAAAGTGAATCTAAAGCAGAATGTGTGATGTCAAGCTGTGGTGCTTACTTGGTCTTGAATGAAAATAAGTTTAGGGCATCTTTTTGCTCCCAAACTTCCAGGCTTCCATGTGGTTATAGCTGCAAAGCTGAAAAGACAGGGGAATTTTCTTGTAAGTGCGATTAATATAATTTAAAGGTATTCTTCAACTGACAGAATTAAGGGATGCTGTCATGGAAAACGACCATACATTTAACATTTCTGTGTGATACAGTATTTCCTCAACTTTGAGGCAGCTAGAGCAAAGCAAAAAAGAGAGATGTGATTTAGAATTTATATGTAAATTCTGCAGAAATGATACTGTGTATTAAATATTGTGTGGTATGATCAGTATGTCTGTCAGAGGCTTTTAAAATGTGTTATCAATATGGTGCCACATATTCACTGGCCAGATGGCACAAAAAGTACTCAGTATCCAAACAAGGATCTCAGTGCCTATGCACTGCATGAGGTACTGCAGCCCTGTGTAGCACAAAGTTCACTGTTCTGAATTGATCCCTAAATTTGGTGTGTTTCCGTTCCAGAGCTCCTGTGACAAGGACGTCATCCGGAATATTCTCAGTGTCCTCACTGACCTGCTCTCTCTGGGTAAGGAAGCAAAGCTCTGGGGCAATGCCTGTGGACTAGGGACAGAAAGGGGGTCCTCAAACACGTCAGGGAACTCATACCTCAATAAACTCGGCCAGATGTTTGCAAAGTGAACAAAATGTGAATTGTACCTATAGATCAGAGTCCTTACTCTTGTGTTTGGAAAACTGAGCTTTTCCAGTAAGTTAAAGAGAAAAAAACCAACACAGAATATCTTCATCATTTTTAGTTTAAAAGATGCCTGTGTGTTTCAAGGTATTTCATAATCCCTGGCAGTCAACCACTGGAAATGTTCCCCGGTGCCACTGGAGAGAGGGCTGTGAGATAGGGAGAGGAGCCTGACTTCCCAGAGCACAGGGACTCTCTAATGGGGAGAGCTCAGCACCTCTGCAACAGGCACCTCCACCTCGGGGCTGCAGGGAAGGCATGTTGCTGCACGCGCCCGAGCCATGTGCAAAAATAAATGAATTGGCAAAAGAACTGAAAAAATAATTTAGTTTCTTTTCCTTCCTGCTCCACCTCAAAAATATCATTTGCTAAACAATTCTCAACCCAGCTGATCTGCCAGGCTGTGGGGGCTGCATCGGTGAGTGCTGGAGCCTCCTGTGTTCCCCACTCCCCAGAGCCCCACCGCACATATCGCCCATCCAGCTGGGCCTCTCTTCTGAAGCCCCACAGTGCTGTTCCTCAGCTAGATGGAAGGATTGCCTACGTGGAGGATGGGACGTGCCGTCTCCCTTCCAGGAGATGAACGTGTGGCTTCCTCCAACCATGGAGCCTGAAGTCCCTGCTGAAGTCGCCCATGGATGAATGTTTGTTGACACTGTAGGGCTCACAGGATTAGCATGTGGTTTTGTTGGAGAGCTAGATTTGTTTGAAAGCTGTCCGCAAAGCTTCCCCAGGATCCCTTTTCATTTGGCAGAAGCCCATTGCAGCTTTAGTCTTTTGCTTGTTTAATTTCCTGTGTCTAAGAAATGGTCACTGAGCCTTCTGCTCCTTTGAAACTTGTTGGTGTCTCTGCTTATTCCTCTTTGCTGCATTTCAATGCGCACTGAAAACTTCTGCAGGACATGGGTTTGTAAAGATAATCACTGCTAGAACAAGAGACAGCAGAGCGCATAGTTTCACCATGCAGCTGTTAACCATGTCTCCAGGCCAGGGGCACCTGAGATCCACGGTCAATTCTGCAAATGCCCTTGGGTTTCTGGCAATAAAACACCACAGGAAGGCCACCGGAACATTGTGTGCTCCATGTGGCGTGAGGGGTTATGACAGTGGCAGCTCTGGGGCAGGGGTGCTCTGAGCAGAGCCTCTTCTCTCCCATTTTTCCCCAGGGACCGGCCGGAGAATTCACTACGTGATCAGCAAAGGGGGCAGCGAGGCACTGCTGCAGGCTCTCATCGTTGTTGCCCGGACTGATCCACCCGACCACAGCATCCTCCTGCCCCTGCTTCTGCTGCTGGCCAGGGTCGGCCGACGAGGTATCACTGAGTGGTGGGGGACTTCTTGTGTAGGGGGCTCAAAACTGATAGGCAGCTGCAGCAACAATCAGCACTGGGATGTGCCTGATAGACAGCTGACAGTTTATTTTTGGGGTGTGCTGCTTCTCTGATATTTGGCCAGGTAGACATCCTGCAACAAGACACGGATGGCGTACATGCACATAGATCTACTTCTTGCATAGGTTTCATCCATGTTCTGCCTTGGGCTGGCCTCATGGCTGAAAGCCCCCCCAGCAGAAATTTAATTTTGTTTTCCCTTAACTTAAGAAAATCTTAAAATACGATTTCTATTTCTTGGCCCAATCTGCAGCAGAGCAGCAGATCTTGGCATACAGGGGGGTTTCCTGAGGCAGGCAAACGCCAGGGCAGAGGAGAGACCCACCAGGAGCTGACAGCTCTAATGAGAGAGAGACACTGGTGGAACCATGCTCTGCTCCCCCTGAGACATTGAAGAGATATTGATTTGAAAGATGGATTATTTGGTGATAAGGAATTTGCTGGATGGTCACATCGAGAGAGCAGTGGTCAATGACTAAATGTCTGGGTGGAGATCAGTGACAAGTGATGTCCCTTGGGGGTCCGTGTTGAGATCAGTACTCTTTAATATCTTCATCAGTGACATAGACAGTAGGATCAAGGACACCCTCAGCAAATTTGCAGATGACACCAAACTGAGCGGTGCAGTTGACACGCCTGGGGAATGGTAGGCTATTCAGAGGGACCTGGACAAGCTGGAAAAGTGGGCCCATGTGAACCTCATGAGGTTGTGCAAGGTCCTGCACCTGGGTCAGGGTGTCCCATGGTATCAATACAGGCTGGGGGATGAAGGGGTTGAGAGCAGCCGTGAGGAGCCGGGCTTGGGGATACTGGTGAATGAGAAGCTGGACATGACCCAGCAGCATGTGCTCACAGCCCAGAAGGCCAACTGTGTCCTGGGCTGCATCCCCAGCAGCGTGGGCAGCAGGTCAAGGGAGGGGATTCTTCCCTTCTGCCCCTCTCTGGTGACACCCCAGTTGGACTCCTGCATCCAGCTCAGGAGCCCTCAGCACAGGAAAGGCATAGACCTGTTGGAGCGGGTCAAGAGGAGGCCACAAAAACAGTCCAAGTGCTGGAACACCTCTGCTGTGAGGAAAGGCTGAGAGAGTTGGGGGCTGTTCAGCTTGGAGAACAAAAGGCTCCAGGAAGACCTTATTGCAGCCTTTCAGTACTTAAAGGGGGCTTATAAGAAAGATGGGGACAAACTTTTTGTCTTTGTAATAGTTTGATTCTTACTGGTTTTTCACAGATAGGAAGTTTGGGCTGAAAGTGCAGAAGGCAGAAGCAACTGATGTAATACTGAGCTTGACAAGAAGAAATCTGGGCCACCACCTGAACCTCACACACTGCCTCTGGGTCTTGCGGGTTTGTGCTTCTAACGGTGAGTACCTGGATTTTCCTTCTTTCCTCTGTGTGACAACAACCAGAGTTCTTCTTTTAGTCATTTCAGCGCAAAGAAACATCGTTCCTGATTAAGGTTAGTGCCTTCACGCACCGTTAAAGTACAGAATCAGGCACAAAAGCCAAAACAGCCATAGAAAGAGGTGCTACCCAAGGCACCTATACAGCCTTTACATATATTTCATCTATGGACTATGATAATAGAAGTGCCATAGTGAAAATATATTCGTGGCAATGATCTCCTATTCTAGAATATAGGCAGTCAACTCCTTTGCTCTGAGACTTAGATACCTTAAATCTCTACGCAGTTCCCATTACCATAACAGCCAAATGTCTCACTATTGTTGATTGTATGGATCTTCAGAGCAGCTCCACTATGGAGGAAAATACGGGTGGAGAAACAGGAGAGAGAAATCTGTTGCTCATTCAAGGTCCCTTAGGAAATACATATTACATCCTGGTCTTCTCTTTAGTATCCCCCCAACCCCCACCACGCACTTTCCCAGCTTTTCTTTCTTGGCAATGCCCTCATATTAAATGATTCAAGCAACAGGATTTCCAGTATTGTCTCCCAGGATCATTACACATTCATACAGGTTTTCCCTACTATAGAGCACTGAGTTTGTCAGCACAAATTTCCCTTTGCTCATTCTAACTCTTTCCTCTCCCTCTCTGCATCTCTCACCCAGCAGATAATTCTTGATGGCTGTCCTGTCTGCAGTCTGCTATATGCATCCTAAGATTTAGCACTCCTGGCGCTGAGCCCTGCAGGTCGCTTCTATTGGTACAGGAGCTAGCTTCATGCAATGGGCTTTCTCAGGCAAGCAGCCAAGCCTCAACATTCAACCCCTCTCCCTGTGATAAGCAGTATTTGAAAGGCTGAGTGTGCCTGAAAATGCAGCCAAGGCCAGAAGCTGAAACGTGCCTTTATTTGGGTTTCACAGCTGTGTAGTGACCCTGTGCTGCCTCCCATGAAAAATGATGATCTACACCCTTCACTGCTCCCTGCTTCAGTGCACCTGCATCCCGATTCAGCTGCAGTTTTTGCAGAGATTTTAGGATGCACACTACAGCCTGGCCTGCTTGCTGTTGATGTCAGACCCTGAAACTTCCACTCTGCTCCTTTGCTGGAGCATCTCTGTTACTCTCCAAGTATCTCCAGCACTCTCTAGATCTGCTTCCCCCTTTCATGAGTAACTTTGACTCTGTGGCCCAGCTGAGAAGCTGCAGGGGAGGTTACACGGAGGTCTGTGCAGATGTGATATCAAACTAGATTACATGCTCCCAATCTTAAAAATTATTTTTAGCGGGTGGAACTAGAGAGGATCCAGAAGCGTGTAAAATTCTGAGAGTGCTTAGGTGTGACAGCAGAAAAGATGAGTCCTTGTCACAATCTCATGCACCAGTTCTTTGCTCCGAGTCACTCCCTTCATAATCTCTGCCACCTGTTGTGTGTGGTAGACCACGTCCCACTCTGGGGCAGGAGGAGTTCAGCCAGCCTTGTCCACCACCCTGTCTCTAATGAATTACCAGCTACTGTAAAAGTAGCTGGCAAGCCTTGCAAAGCTTTCCATCACAGGACAACTTGGCGGGACATGGTAGGACTGCAGGAGATGATGGGCCCTCTGGCAGCTCTGTGATGGCCACTGGGAGATATTTACAAAACAGCCAAAACCCAGCAGTGGGCAGGCAGCCAGGTCTCCCTCTGGCTGCTCTTGATTACTGATCCTTTCACCCTGTTCGCTTGCATTTAATATCTCAGGGCTGTATTTATCCCTTCTTTACACAGAAACCCTGTCTTATAGTGGGGAGGCCTGGATAAGCATTTAGTTTATGCATAGGGCATTTTTGGAATCCATTGCAAAATCTATCTATAAAGTTCGCCGCATGTTAGCAGGTGAAGGATTAACAGTAAAATTGGCTGAAATTAAGCTGCATTCAGAAACCGCCCTCCCAAAAACCTCCACTTCCACACTGCTGAATAATAGCACAGGAAGAAAACTGCACTCCATGCCCCTGTGAAATAAACCATCCTCATGGAGTTGCCTGTGGAAAAAGTGGGATGAATTTGAGCCCTGTCATTTGAGTGGGAGATGACCCTGTTTAACTATGAGTTGTTCTCTGGGAGATGACCCTATTTAACTACGAGTTGTTCTCTCTGGAGAGCATAATATTTACAGCAAAAGGGGCTTTGGGGAACTTGGGGAAGAACTGCAGGATCTGAGATCTGGTTTTGTGTCTGATCTTGGCTCAGGTTGTGTCCACAGACAGCTTTATGCTTCAGTTTCTGTGTTTGTAAAATGACCTGTGAAGTCCATTTGGGAGACTGGAAAAATCTGTTCCTATCTCTGGGGGTAGCTACTCCCTTCCCTGCATCACCACTAAGCACAATGCTGCAGACCGCCTGCTTCAGATCTGACTGCTTTTCTCTTTTATTGGCTTAGTTACCACAGGAACTACGCTTGGCATCAATGGAGCCATGGAGCTGCTTTTCAAAGTCATCACCCCCTACAGCAAGAGACACGTCAGGACAGTCAGGTAAGCAGTAGCCCCAAGGGAACTTGTCTTTCCAGGATGGCAAGAAATAAAAATTTGGTTCCACTTGAAGAGGCAAAGAAATCAGAAATGGATGCACGATTTCCCCTCACTTTAAATCTGCAGGGTTTTTTAAGAGGCAGAAATAGTTCCCTGAAGGACATGTTAATGCTGTGATTCATCACATGATTCATGCTGGTGGCCATTTATTTGCAGTCTGTCCTATACAGTGATGGCAGTTTGATTGCAAGGTATTGTCCTTTGTTTCCCAGTCAGGACTGGATTTTGAGAAGCATGTGCCAGCAGCAGGAAAACTGCTCCTGCCTACCCCTTTTCCAGAACCTCTTGCCACCACCAGCCTGGGGGCAGGTACAGTGGAATCATGGCAGTGCTGCCTTGTCCTCCTTTTGTGGACAGCTGTGACCATGTCATTCTGATATTTTTGAAGTATGACAGTTCTTACTAGTATTAATCTATGTCTGTTTTTAAGCCCATCCCAAATATTTCAAATAGATTTTTCTGAAGACAGCAAGTTCGTTTTTTATCTCTGTCTTAATGCTGAACATTAGTCCTCAAGTTGTCCATTCCGACCACGTCCTCAGATGCCTTTCAAGGCAAACTCTGTAATGTGGAAAACATCCACAGAAGGACATAACACATTTCTGTGGCTTGCTCATTACAAACAGGAGGAAGAATTTACGGCTATGACCTGTACCCACACAATCACATTTGTTTAAGCAACACAGAACCTGCCAGTTCTCCTTCTTAGGCATGCAGTGCCTTGTGGAGCACATAGTCCCTACTTGTGCATGCACATCTCGGCAAGGACATGGCAACATTCAGTCGGTTTTGGCTTCTGCAGGGACCTGACATGGGTATGGTTCATGGCTGGTGATTACTGAGGAAGTAGCCTTAGGCTGACATTGCGTGTAGGTGAGAAGCAGATGGGCAGACACGGCACAACAGTTTGACCACTGCTTGCTTAGCTGTTGTTGAAGTAGGGACCAGTTACTCTGGGTGAGGCCACCAGTAAATAATGCCCATCCTGCTTTTAACATCAAAGAGTAACACCAGTTCTCACAATCCAGTTACACAATACATTGCATGGGAAGGAATTTGAATTACTTTGCACTAGCCACAAATGATGAACTTGCATGTCAACACATGGTACTATCGTTTGCTAATTGCAACATTCTTCCAGTTCTTCTGCCTACAAGTCAGGGGCTATAAAAAAATTTGAACAGTTTGCTTTGCTAAATGAGATACTGAGTGGGCCCACCAGATGCTCAACTTCCTCCAGGTGCTTTGTTACTGGAAGCCAGCTCACTTTTGCTTTCTACTACAGTGCTAAGTACCTGGAACTGCTTCACAGCTTCAGTTCCCTCTTAGCCAGGTTAGCTGTGGTTCCTCTATGTGGTCTGTCCAAAAGTATGATATTGGGATGTTTCCTGCACAAAGGTTTGGATTTTACCCAACTCAAAGAATATTATCACTAGGATATTATTCCTAGGTTATCTGAGCACCCTCTAAGATTCCCCCAGGCCTCATGTTACAACTTCAGTCTTTAAGACTCAGGGAGCATGTAGAACTGCTTTTACAGGGGTGCTCACAATGAGTTAGACCCAGAGCTGGACTTGACTTCTGAGGCAACAAAAAGTGATTGATGAGTCCATGCCTGTGCTTAAAGAAGTAAGCAAATTCCAGTCAATTCCCTGGTTTCCTTCCTATGGAAGTGATTAGACTCATGTTAGTTCTACTTCTGCAATAGCCTCATAGGGAAGGGACTGAGAGCAGCCCTGCTGAGAAGGACTTGGGGGAAACAGTGGATGAAAAGCTTGACATGAGCCACCAGTGTGCACTTGCAGCCCAGAAGGCCAACCGTATACTGGGCTGCATCAAAAGAAGCGTGGGCAACAGGTCAAGGGAGGTGATTCTGCCCCTCTACTCTGCTCTGGTGAGACCTCACCTGGATTATTGTGTCCATCTCTGGAGTCCCCAGCACAAGAAAGACACGGAGCTCTTGGAGCTGATCCAGAGGAGGGTGACAAAGATGATCAGAGGGCTGGAGCACCTCTCCTATGAAGAAAGGCTTAGACAGTTGGGGCTATTCAGCCTGGAGAAGAGAAGGCTGCGGGGAGACCTCAGAGCAACCTTCCAGTACCTGAAGGGGGTCTATAGGAAAGATGGGGAAAATCTTTTTAGCAAGGCCTGTTGTGATAGGACAAGCAGTAATGGTTTTAAACTAAGGGCAGGTAGATTTAGAGTGGATATAAGGAAGAAATTTTGTACCATGAGGGTGGTGAAACACAAGAACAGGTTGCCCAGAGAGATAGTGGAAGACCCATCCCTGGAAACATTCAAGGCCAGACTCAAGAAGGGGCTCTGAGCAACCTGGTCTAGTTGAGGATGCCCCTTCTCACTGCAGGGGGGTTGAGTTAGATGACCTCTAAAGGTGCCTTCCAGCCCAAAGCATTCTACGATTCTATGATAGGTCAGGATCTGTGCGTAATGGGACTTGGGCCTGTATCAGTTCTCTGTTAAGCAATAGGACTGGCTGCATGAAGGCATTTTAAATGAATTTTGTGTAAAGCTGCTTCTTCCATTTGTTGTTTCTTCTGAGGGAAGTGGAAAACTTGGTATCTGTCATACATTTCTAGCCTGAGTTTTTGCTGAGATTCATTTGGAGATGCAGCTAGTGCTGCTGAGGGTTGTTGTAATGTAGGCTATAAAGTGGTCTAGAACACTCACTTCTAAGGAGAAAGGGAAAGAAATAGCTTTCAGAGAAACACAGTCCTTTTGATTTCAAGGATTCCAGATTGTCAGAGTGCAATATTTTGTTTTTTCTTCCTTTTATCTGATGTACAAAGATTGCTTTGAACTCTTCTGTGGACCTTTTTTTCCATTTGGAACAAACATGCATACCAGAAAATACAAACTCAAAATTTCCCCTCAATAAAACTCCAGTTTTATTGCTTATAAGCCTTTTTATTTATTGCTTAAAAGCTTGGATTTATTTTCCCTTTGAAAAAAGGGATCTTAAATTCTTTTCTATGTGAACTCCTTCATTGCTAGTTCAGTTTCCTAATTCCATTTTTACCTAAAATATTTGTGCTCTTCTTAAAACATATTTGTATGAGTGTGCAAGTGGAGGATAAAATCTTTCCTGGACCTAGCTCACAGAAAAAGGTGATTTGGCTCCCACCTACACTTGGTTCAACGAGCAAGAACCATAAATCAGCTGAAGCCTGGTAGCCACTCAGCTGGCCTGCCCAGGCTCAAAGCTGCTTGTTTCATTTAATAACTAGGAGCAGCTGAGAAGGTCAGTGGCTCAGTGGAGACAGTCTGTTCTGCATCAGAAGAAGCACACAAACCTGTTTTATTTAAAAAAAAAAAAAAAAAAAAAAAAAAAAAAATGCTTGCAACCTATTTAAAGGCACTAGGTCCTTATTATTTAGTAGGACATATGCTTACTTGCAGTCTGTTTAGAAGCACTGCTGTCACTAGGGAAAGAGGCATCAAGAGATGTTGACAAGAATTTAGGCCCTGAGACCAGAAGTCCAGACTGTAGGGTGGGTTACAGATTTTCTTTCCCAGCATTAGTGAATGCCTGGGATAGCTATGGTCTGAAAATACCAGGCATCTTTACAGTTCATCAGAAAATGGAGGTGGGTACATGTGAAAATATTTTTCTATTTTTTGAGCTGCTCTAGTTTAAAAACTTGTAGGGTGGCTGTGGGAGGAAGATTCTGGATGGATTTTTTGAGGTGGGGAGAAAAAATAAAAAGGGATATGTGCTTTGTCTAATTCAGCATGTGCTCCTGGTCATCTGATGTCCTTGCAGCAAGCCTCTTATTCTTGCTTTGTATTTGCCCTTGATACCTTCTCTCCACTTCATAACTATGTGCTGCCGCCATGATTTGCCTTGCTGCTGGGAAGGAACAGCCGGCAACTGTGGGGGCTGAGATTACTCTTGTTCTTTGATCAGGTGCCAGGAATGCAGCATTGAAAACGCACCACTTCTCTTGTGACTATACCCGTGTTTTCCTGTCCTGGGCAGCAGTAGGACCAAGGTCACTTTAAGAATCTGCCCTGAAGAGTGCACTATGAGAGCTATTTATTTAGCTAGCTAAGATGTGGAAACAAGATACATAGTTCTATTTATTTTTCCCAGTGTCAAAGCTCTGGGTTATTTAGAAATGGTCTCCCATGCTCCATTTGACCTTCTCTGGGTGCGTGCCAAGTATCTCTGATTCCCCTGAGACTGTGACTCATGGACTTTATTGGTCTTAGTGAGGCATATGAGATCTTCAGGTTGGTGGTACCACAACTGTGTGGATCTCTCCAGGACTACCTATATCTGAAGTAGAAGCTATGTGAAAAAATGTGAAACTCATTGACGTCTAGAGAACTGTTGAGTTAAGCGCTGTGAGGTCCACAGGAGATGGAGACTCTAGATTCTTGCCTATCTCTCATGATGCTGTGCTGCAGAGAAACTTTTCTAATACCCTTTTACAGGGGCAGTTTAAAATAAAGCCAGATTATGTTCTGTTTTTCTCAGTTATGTTTATGTCAGTAGCTGGGATATCTGATATGACTGTGTGTGTGGGACGCCCAAATCTTCACTCCATCAACACCTTCTCTAATGCACCATCCCTCATGACCTACAGAGTGTGATGACCCCTGTTCCTTGCACCTCCCACATTACTTATTCCCCATGTGTTCTGTATCTTCTACCCTCTTCTACTTTACAGTGTCCTTTTCAATACCCTTGCTCATTTTCTGAACGTACTTGTTGTGAGAGATATTTGGATGTGTTTGGGGCAGATGGATGTGGAACATGACAGTGGCAGATGTCTCGCTCTGGGTCTCTTCTCCCTGACTCTGTCTCCAGGTGGCCAGGCACCAGATGTCCTCCCCAGGGTGCTGACATGGCAGGCTGATGGCTTTGAAGGCTGTATGTTGTCAGTGGCTACATGTTGTGTGGGTTTCTAGGACTCCTCAAGCTGAAGGTAGATTATCAAAGTGAATGGAAACAAAAATCGAGAACTTATGATTCTTTTGCATGAGGAAGACCTGGTTTGAGAAAATGGCAAATGATGGTGTGACTTGTGTCTGCGTCGTTCCCTCCATTATGTTATCTTTCTCTTTTGTTAAAAGGTTGGTGGGTAGTCTTATTTCTGCAGTTTTATTAAAAGCTAGTATGTCTTTTAAAATGTCTTTGTTTCTCAAAGCTCTTTGTGAGTACATCTCTTTACCACACTGAGCAGAGCTAGCTGATGGTAAGTGAATGGATAAACCTCATATGAGAGACTGCAGCACGAATGAGTATTCATCAGAATTAAAAACTCTTTCTGTGAATATTCACAAAACTTGGCTTTTTGCACTGGGCTGTTCCATTAAAGTTTGACTACTTAATTGGAAGTGGAAAGTGACTAACAAAGGTCTAGGAATGGTGCCAAATTAATTCAGCAGAAAATGTGACATGAGGAAATTATCTGCCTTTGCTCTTGTCCAGCATTGCCTACTTCTGACACTTGATCAGAATTCTTATGTTTGGTGCTTATTTGACGATCTTTGCTCCTCAAACACTTGCCAATAATCTCCCTTTCTTTTTAAAGGGAGGAAATCCTCTCATGTGACTCTGTTCCGTCTGAGGTGGATATCTGGACTCCTCACATACTAAAGGAAGAAACGAGGTTCTCTTCACCTGTATCAAATGTTTGCCTCTAGAAACTTGAGGTGACTTGGAACTGTTTCCTTCTCCCTGACTGGAGGATGAGTCCAGAGTGGGTAACTTGGAAGTAGTGTGATTAACATTTAAGGTTGGGTCATGTAGCTGGTTGCTGAGAGATTTGGAAAATACAGTCCTCTCCAACTACTGTCAGGGCTAAAATCCCAGGAGAAAATGACACCACCACATGTGTCTCTTTCTTTGGTGATGTGTGCTTGGGGGTCATTCGTGGTGGGGAGTGACTCAATCTGAGATGTGCAAGAATAATGATGATATTGTTGCTATGGTCAGGAAGTGATTCCTTTATCACATACTTCTGTCACAATGTAGGCTTAGAGGAAGATTTTTACTGGAGTATTGAATGCAGAGCTCGCGCAAGTGAAGAGAGGAATGTCAAGGTAATCAAGAGAGCACATCTAAAGCTAAAAGCCCAGATCTGATGGGTTTATATTTAATCAGACATTTTGTCAGGTTGACCAAGAAGAATACAAAGGCCGTGGCAATGCTGAAGATGTAAGTTAAGAGGCTGTATATTGCTTCAAAATAGGCTTTGAACATATATATATTTACATACACATGCACACTACTCTTCTTTTCTATAAAGCCTGTTTTGTATGAGATCCTGTCTTCCTGTCTTGGAACTGGTGCTTTTGATGCAAGATAAAAATGTAAGTGTTGAGCCCATGGTGTTGAAAAGTGACCAAGCTGGTGCATCAAAAAATGGCTGTAAAAGTTATCTCCTCTGACCTTAATGGCAACGGAAGAAATCAGAACAACAGTAGGCTATGTCTCTTAAACAAAGAGAGAGGAGATATGTAGCAGGGATGACCTGAATACTAGAATCATCTCTTCTGTTAAGAATGATGGAGAGACATGGAAAAGGTCCAGCTGCAAATGCATCCTTGACCCAGTGCAGGCAGTTAGTTTCCTCAGCCTTAATCCTGGATAACTTGTTGCTGGTAGGCCACCATATACATTTGCTGCAATTCCATCTCCTGGGTTGTCCTAAACTTCCAACTGCTTTCTGCTTGAACAGAAGAACGTGTTCTATGGCCATTACCAGCCAATATTTTGAGAATGAGATGAAACTCAACACACCAACACGGTGATTAGTTCCTCTGCAACCTGATGTGGTAGTTGTTGTGATTGGTTCTTTTTGAGGAATGCTCCACACACAGCTTTATGCCTTTGTTTATTTGGCAGTGATTCCTAAGAGGAGATCAAATGAAAATCTTCCTTAATTCCTCTTGTTAGTCTGTGCTTTGCCATTAATTGTGTTGTGCAGCTTGGATATTTAATTGGAAACTAACACACAATTCTACTGGAATGTGGTCAGAATTAATCAATGCTTAGTGCCTGCTTATTCTCAAATTGCTATTTGGTTCATTTGATCCCTGTAGAAAATTCACTGGAGGAGCTGAAATTTCTTTTGAGTTATGTTACAGCTAACTGACATGCTTCCAATCTGGCCTTGATCTACATGGGATTTAGCCTGGAATTCCTGCTAAATAAAACTGGTAAATAGTGTTCTGAATGGGATGATGCCAGCAACAAGGGAAAAAGGGTTGCCTTTAAAATTATTCTTTACATGAAGTGTCTTTTCTACTTGACTAGTATCTTGGAAAACATGGAGCAAAGATGGGTACATCATTGAGATAAGTAAATAAACCGTAGTGTTCAAATTTAATGCAATGAGCCATTGTAACAGAAGAAATTATTTTGGAGTCAAAGGTGTCCAAGTTTGATGCAGTTCTTTCTCTGTTCTTTTTATGGTCTGTGTAGTTTCTCTCAAAGAATGACCCGTTCTAATATTACTAATAAGTTATAAAATGCCATTTCAAACTGATGGTATCTCAGTGCTGCTTTACAGAGTAAATAGTGTTGCATTGCAGAATTGGGCTTTGTTGGCTTTGTACTGTTAATAGCAGCAGCAGAGAGAAAATGAAAAATTAAGAGGTAGAGGAAAGGGAGAAGAGATGCTTTCAGAGGAGATCTGAAAATAGATGAAGAATTGATGAAGCAGAGAGGAACACCATAAGCCAAGGTTGTTCCAGATGGCCAGACAAAGGTGTTGCATACAGAAACCCTGGTGCCATCTCTTGGTAGCCTCTGGTATGGCGAGATTAAGCACAGATAACACCTACGTCTGTGGCATAAAAATTCAGTGAATGAACGCTATATAAAGAGAAATCCACTTCCAAGCTTAACTTGGTAAGTCATGGGAAGGGAGGAACTGGTTTATAAATGGGCCCACTTAGTGATACTGATATTTTGAAAAAGATGTTTGCTTTTTTCTATTAGGTCTAGCTTATGTTTTACTTCCATTTCAGGTAGAAGTAACAGTTTGAAAAGAAGCAACTTTCAACTGAAGGCCTTGCTTCACTTGCACATTATTTCTTCCCCTTTGAGACAGCAGGTTGTATTTGGAAAGATGGTATGAGGGCAAGTCACTCCTGTTAAGTTCTTGACTTTTCACACCCAGTGGCTATGGCAGATGCAGTTCATGGATGACCTCACATGCTGGCTTTGGTATGTCTACACTGCAGGCAACTCTATGCTCGTTGGGTGGGAGAGTCTCTCTGCCCTAGCTTTAATCTACTTCATTCTGCTAACAACTGTTAAGGGTTGCAGTAGGGCCTTCAGCATGGGGTGCCCAAGCTGCTTAAGACATATTATCCAATCTGGGAGTATTCTTCATATTGTCATATCTGTCTTACCATTGGTGTTTGTGCTAACTAGATGAAAGCTAACACTGAGTGCAACACGGCATTGCAATTGTGTTGCTTCTTAGAAGCTTTCTGTGAGGTGTATCCCCGTGTACCTGGGGAAACCACCGTCACTCCTGCTCAAATGGGGGAGGTAGGACTTGATTTCATACATCAGCTGCATCTTGCAGTGTTTCCCAGAATTAAATGAATTGTTAATGTTAACAATGATTCCTTGTAGCTGAGTATGATAGTCCCATAGAAGGATAGGTCAAGCTGGTATGTACTGGTTATGCTATACATTTTTTTTAATAGCGCACAAGGAACAGAGTGGAATAAATGAAAATTTAAAAAGTGAGAAGAGAGCTACAAAGATTATAAAACATTTTGTGATCTAGGATGAAATGAAGAGTTTGGGATGATTTCTGAAGTTGAGGGGTTATCAGAGATCAGTGGGCAAGCTGCTCCAGATCTGCAGAGAGAAGGCTTTCACTAGTGGTGGTAGGGCTACAAAAGCAAAAAAGATGACAAAAGATGACAGACCAACAAGGAGAGGTGGGGGAGTTGCTCTATATGTGAGGGAGCAAGTAGAATGCATTGAGCTTGGCCTGGGGGCAAATGAGGAACAAGTTGAAAGCTTGTGGGTTAGAATTAAGGGACAGGCTCATAAGGGTGACATTACGGTGGGTGTGTACTACAGACCACCTGACCAGGAGGAGAAGGTTGATGAGGCCTTCTGCAGGCAGCTGCAAGCAGCCTCACAGTCACAGGCCCTGGTTCTCATGGGGGACTTCAACCACCCTGACATCAGCTGGGAAGACCATACAGCTAAGCAGGCGGAATCCCGGAGATTCCTACAGAGCATCGATGATAACTTTCTAATGCAAGTGGTGGAGGAACCAACAAGGAAAGACGCGCTGCTGGACCTTGTGTTAACAAACAAGGAGGGACTGGTGGAGGATATGAAGGTCGGAGGTAGACTCGGCTGCAGTGACCATGAAATGGTCGAGTTCAGGATCCTGTGTGGAGGAAGCAGGGCGATAAGCAGGATCAAAACCCTGGACCTCAGGAGGGCTGACTTTGCCCTCTTCAAGGAGCTACTGGGAGGAATCCTGTGGGCCAGGGCTCTCGAAGGCAGGGGGGTCCATGAGTGCTGGTCGCTCTTTAAACAACACTTCTTCCATGCACAGGAGCAATGCATCCCCCTGAGAAAGAAATCTAGCAAAGGAGGCAGGAGACCTGCATGGTTAAACAAGGAGCTTCTAGCAGAGATCAGGCAGAAGAGAAAGGTCCATGGAATGTGGAAAGAGGGACAGGCCACTTGAGAAGAGTACAGAAACGTGGTGAGAGCATGCAGGGATGCGACGAGGAAGGCCAAGGCTCACCTGGAATTGAAGTTGGCAAGGGATGTCAAAAACAACAAGAAGGGCTTCTTCAACTACATCAGCAGCAAAAGGAAGGCTAGGGACAACGTGGGGCCGCTGCTGAATGAGGCGGGTGTCCTGGTGACGGAGGATGCGGAGAAGGCAGAGCTACTGAATGCCTTCTTTGCTTCAGTCTTCAGTGCTAAGACTGGCCCTCAGGAATCCCAGGCCCCGGAGGTAAGAGAAGAAGCCTACAGAGAGGACGACTTTCCCTTGGTCGAGGAGGACTGTGTGAGGGATCGCTTAAGCGATCTGGATGTCCACGAATCCATGGGCCCCGATGGAATGCACCCACGAGTGCTGAGGGAGCTGGCGGATGTCATTGCTGAGCCACTCTCCATCATCTTTGAGAGGTCCTGGAGGACAGGAGAGGTGCCCGAGGACTGGAGAAAGGCCAATGTCACTCCAATCTTCAAAAAGGGCAAGAAGGAGGACCCAGGGAACTACAGGCCGGTAAGCCTCACCTCCATCCCGGGAAAGGTGATGGAGCAGCTTATCCTGGAGGCCATCATCAAGCAAGTGGAAGAAAAGAAGGTTATCAGGAGTAGTCAGCATGGATTCACCAAGGGGAAATCATGCCTGACCAATCTAATAGCTTTCTACAATGAAATGACTGGCTGGGTAGACGAAGGGAGAGCCGTGGATGTTGTCTACCTTGACTTCAGCAAGGCTTTCGACACAGTCTCCCATGATATCCTCCTGGGGAAGCTGAGGAAGTGTGGGCTGGATGAGTGGTCGGTGAAGTGGATAGAGAACTGGCTGAATGGCAGAACTCAGAGGGTTGTCATCAGCGGCGCTGAGTCTAGTTGGAGGCTGGTAACAAGTGGTGTCCCCCAGGGTTCAGTACTTGGCCCAGTCTTGTTTAACTTCTTCATCAACGACCTGGATGAAGAGTTAGAATGTACCCTCAGCAAGTTTGCTGATGACACCAAACTGGGAGGTGTGGTAGACACACCGGAAGGCTGTGCTGCCATTCAGCGTGACCTGGATAGGCTGGAAAGCTGGGCAGAGAGGAACCTGATGAGGTTCAACAAGGGCAAGTGCAGGGTCCTGCACCTGGGGAGGAACAACCTCATGCACCAGTACAGGCTTGGGGTGGACCTGCTGGAGAGCAGCTCTGCGGAGAGGGACCTGGGTGTCCTGGTGGACGACAGGTTAACCATGAGCCAGCAGTGTGCCCTGGCTGCCAAGAAAGCCAATGGGATCCTGGGGTGCATCAAGAAGAGTGTGGCCAGCAGGACGAGGGAGGTTCTCCTTCCCCTCTACACTGCCCTAGTGAGGCCCCATCTGGAGTACTGTGTCCAGTTCTGGGCTCCCCAGTTCAAGAAAGATGAAGAGCTACTGGAGAGAGTCCAGCGGAGGGCTACGAGGATGATGAGGGGACTGGAACATCTACCCTACGAGGAGAGGTTGAGGGAACTGGGCTTGTTCAGCCTGAAGAAGAGAAGGCTGCGAGGGGACCTAATAAATGCTTATAAATATCTGAAGGGTGGGTGTCAGGAGGATGGGGCCAAGTTCTTTTCAGTGGTGCCCAGTGACAGGACAAGGGGCAATGGGCACAAACTGAGGCACAGGAAGTTCTGTCTGAACATGAGGAAGGACTTCTTCCCTCTGAGGGTGACGGAGCCCTGGAACAGGCTGCCCAGGGAGGTTGTGGAGTCTCCTTCTCTGGAGATATTCAAGACCCGCCTGGACAAGGTCCTGTGCAGCCTGCTGTAGGTGACCCTGCTTCGGCAGGGGGGTTGGACTAGATGACCCACAGAGGTCCCTTCCAACCCCTACTATTCTGTGATTCTGTGAAGATCTGTTGTGTCTGAAGTGCTAATCTGAGACACGGTGTGTCACTGCAGGCAAGTCACACGAGATCAGACTTTTCATGTGCTTAAGGCACACACTTAAAACCACACCTTTCTAATGCCTTCCTAAGGGTGGTGAGGGTATGGTCAGTTGTGTCTGAGGCATTCAGTGAGGACAGATATAGAGGGGGAAAACGAGAAAGGGGAGAGCAAAGCAGTAGTGAGATTGTGAAAGGTTTTATGCTCGGGTAGGATGCAGTTGAAGCGTACTTTGGGGTGAACATGGAGCTGGCAGAGCAAGGAGAGGGTTGAAAAACATGTTTGTGTGACCTTGTAAGCATGTTTGAGGTGGATGTTAAGTGCCAAAGCTTTCAGAAAGCATGAACCAGACAGCCCTGGAGGACTGGGACTGGAGGGAAGGTATTTCTAAGCAAGGCCTATCTCAATTTGTTTGTAGAGCTGATGAACAGGTGCCCACCCTGCCTGTTTGCCTGCATCTGTTTTCCTATGTGAAGGAGGCCAAAAAAGAATGCCCCCTTGGAAATCATTGAGTTTGGTAGTGATGTGAATCTCTGATAGAAGGCAGGGAGTGTGTGGACAAAGCTGAGGGCACTTACTGGTGTGTCAGCACGTGAGAGCCCAGGAATCTCCTTTCCTCTGCCTTTCACTTCATTTATTGCCATTTCTCCTCACACCCAGAAGCCTGTTACCCTTATGAAGGGGGTAGAAAGCAGCTGTAAAATCTTCCCCACAAAAGGTTTCAGTCCAAAGGTGGACAAGGGAAATTTGATGGGGGGAAGAGAAAAAACCACAGTGAAAGGAATCCTCAATGCAGAACTTCTACAGTAACTATTTTACACAATGCTGGTCCCAAGCAGGTGCTGTCCACACAAGGAAAACAGCCCTAAGAATTTCCTGGAGTTGCTGTGGCTTTTTTCCAGCTCCACCAGTGCTGGCAATGCTGGCAGGTGGAGTATAAGCCAGTCTCTGGAACTATCAGTGGTTTTAAAACACAACAGTGATTAGACCTGCCCTGAGCTGAGTTATGACACAGTGTTCAAAGCCCTTAGCAACAGCCTTTCTATGCTAGGATTCCCTGTCCTGCTAGCACTGTTGGAGCTGCACCAGCTGTAGTAGCAGCAGCAGGGTAGCTGGTTTTAGCAATGTAGAGACAACACAACTGACTCATTTCCAGCGGGCAGGAGAGCTCCAAAATATTTCCAGTCTTTCAGGCTCTTTTGGGTAGTTATTGAACACTGATTATAGAGAATAAAAGAGAAATCTTACATACTAGAGTATTTATCCAGCACAGATAAAATGAGTTTTGTTAGGGAGAGAAGGTTTTGTAACAGGAGCGCTACAGGTGCAGCACAGGTCTGTGGCTTGCTACCACTGGCAGGGCTCTTCTTGGTCTCTTTATCTGCAGGGCAACACTTGGAATGGCAGCAATAGCAGTAAAACCTGTAAATAAACAGAGTTGAGCTGCTCTGGGATGTGTTCAGAGACAGGGCTTGGGACATGGAAGGGAGAACCTGAAAACTTGAAGTGGCTGGTGAGGAAGAACAGGGCTGCTGGCTCCTAATATGGCTCAGCTCTGGAGCGGGGAAAGGGAAACTGCCTCTGAAGTGTAAACCTTGGAAAGGTCATGGCTCTGAGACTGAGCTTTTACCATTAGCCTACAGCAACAGTGTATTGCAGAAGAAAAAAAGAAAATTAACCCAGATCTTTGGCACATCTACTCTGTTTCTTCCCTCTCGTGTTAAATGGATATAGTTTGGGCTTTTGTAGGACATATACTGCAATGGTACAGAAGCTTTCGCTGTCTACTCAAAAGCTTCATTTCTATCTGGTTTTTTTATTGTTTTCTTAAATTGTATGTACATGTTTGTGGCTACTCTAGCTTTTGCCACCTTCCAGATTTTTCCGTGCAGAAAAAAACCAGGGGCACATGGAAGAACTATCCTGACAATGCTCTTCATTTTTACAGTGGTTTTTAGTTACTTACTTATCCTCATCACTCCATTCTTGTATTTACAGCTCAAGTTCTACCAGCCTTGGCATTGATATAGTCAAAGTTCAAGTCCCAGAATTTGGCTTCATTATATCATATGGAAGCTTTCCAATGAAGGGGGGGAGAGGAGGGGGAATGTACAAATTTTTATTACTTAGGCTTCTGCAAATGGCTGCTTCAAAAAGCCCCTGTGGTTATGCCAGTGTGACATTGCAATTTCAAACAGCAAATATCAAGAGAATTTGACCCAGTATTTGCTGCATTTTGACTTGTTACTGCCTTTTTCTTCCTTCCACATCTTCTAGTTGAATGTTGTGAAAAATAGGCACCAGCACTAAGATGTGACCAGATTATTGCTTAATAAGGAATTACACATGTATAACTGAAAAAATTAATTAGCCTGAAATTGGCTGGACCAGCCACAACAGCCAGATGCTGCCTTTCAACTAGCCTTGCAAGCTCCATGATGCCATAGTGACTGATGTTGCACTCCAGGCTGGTGCATGCTGCCTGCTCTCAGATCTCCCTGCTTGTAGATGTGGGGATGAAGCCTGAGGCTGTGCTTTGGCTGCCCCAGTAGTCCAGTCTTCCCACTCATCCTCCCAAAGTCTGGATGTGTCCTGCATGTTGAATCTCTGTCACCAGCTGGGTGAAGGCAACATGGGTGATCTGACAGCTAACACAATTTCTGACTCTTGGGTGTACTACTAAAGACACCTCTATTTTTTCAGGACCCCCTGCCTATGCCATTCCCACTGCCATCTTCTATAGCCTATTGTTCTTTGAAATGCTAAATATCTCCAGGTATTGTGGCTGCAGAGAGCCTTATCTCTGACCTGCAGCCGGTGGGTTGCCTTCCCTGCAGCAAGACATTCTAAATCTGTCCTGCCTGAGCTGCAGAGATGAGGACAGGACAAGTAAAAATTCACAGCAGGTATTGGGGTGATGGTGCATCAGCTGCTGTGTTTGAGGCTGTGGCCTTTTGTGGTGGTGGCTCAGCCTACTTGCACAGGCAGCTTCTGCAGAAGGTGCATCCTAGTTTTCAAAGTCTATCCTATTTAGTTTGAACCAGATCACATGTCCTCAGATGACTCTTCTACCTTTCCTCCCACAGCTTGGAGATCTTATGTCCAGAAAGCTGCTGCAGGGCAGTGTGAAAGCTGTTCACTTTCCATGCCTTGGCTCTTTCCTGCAAAGGTGTATCGTGGTGTGTATATTACACAGTACAGCAGCATCCCCATTTCTTTTTCCCACCTGCCAAGTCAGACTGAAACCACAGAATGGCAGGGAGAGGTGAATGGCAGGATGTTAGTGAGGACTGAGTTTTTTGTACAAATGTCTGGACTTTCAGAAATACTTAGATGTATGGAGATGAAAGGGAATGTAACCATAAGAGAAAGCCTCTCGGCAGGTCAAAGGCTGAACTCGTACACTTAAAAGGTAGTTCTGACCTTAGTATACAACGGGGCTTTGACAAAATCCTACTGAGTGCTAGCTGTGTGTTTGGACATAAATATACCTTTTAAATTTAGGTCAAGATGCCTAATGTGAATCTGTAAGAGAATGTTACTTTGTGTTTCTTAAGCATGTTTATGCATTGTTATCAGTTTGAGACTGGTTTAATAGTATTAATTAGCTCAGTATTGTGTACACAGCTTACAAATTAATATCTCAGTATTTCCAAGCATGTTTGTATCTGGCAGCATCTGTTAGGACCATCAAACTGTAATGTGCTTAATCCACAGTAAATTCAATGCTGAAGGACTAAGTATGTATGTGAGGGAACACAATCATCGGAAGAGATGAAAAGTGGGGGTAACTGGAAAACAGGAGAAAATTGGTGGCAGCTTCTGCGCATTTTCTGCTGTGTATTTTGTTGAAATTTCCCTTTGCATGTGAGCTTTTCAGGGAGCTCTAACTCTAACCACCATCCTTTGGGATTTAGGCAAGAGCAGTGTATAAAAACTGCCTAACCTGTGTGCATAATAAGGGAAATTACGCTTACCTACTTGGGAAGCACATGGAGATTGATAAATGGAAAGCCTGACATGCAAGAACATTAATTGGCATCAATATCTTTTTCCACTTGCTTGCTACTGCAAATGAGGATGTAGCACTGTGTGCTGTCAGTGCTGCAGCTGATGTGTAAACAGTTACTCATTCGTTTAAACCATGCCCTTAGTACTACAGGCAGCCTGTAACTGGACACTCACCAACAGGCAGAAGTGAGTAGGGCTGTAGGGTTATGTTATGGCATTGTTGCCAGTTCACAACCACCCAAGTGGCATCTTGTCATGCAGAACAGGGAGAATGATTCTGGTAGCTATGCTTGGATGAAATTTTTTTTGCTCTGGCATATTCAAAGAAACTCTGCAAGCCAGCTCTCTTCCCTAGAGGTTTTAAGCTTAAAGTTTCCTTTGGCTGGACTTTATGGATGTGCTTCATCTGAATAGGACCAGAGGGGAAAGTGAAGTGCCATATAAACTCAAACTGATGGATCTATTTCTAGAGCTGTGTCATATGGAAACAGTACCATTATATTAAAAAGAACAAACACAGTTTTTCATCTTGTATTCAATATCAGTCATTCCCTTTTTTATTCTGAGGCAACTGGCTTTTTCTTAAAGAAAAGGCTGCCACTTTTTTCTTGGTATATTGCAGCGAAGATGGTGTTTTCTCAGTCCTTCAGTTTCATATTTCATGTTCTTTTCAAGTTTCTTAATTGTACACATTTTTAAAATTGTTTTCCCTGAAAGGTATTTATTTCTTGGGGTAAAAAGACCAAACAAAACAAACCTCAAAATCCAAAGCAGTGGACTACAGGAATGGCTGAAATGAAAACTCAAAATTCCCAGTTATCCCAGCAGCCTGGTGACGTGTAGTAAAGGCTGCTGTTTCAAACACTGCTGATTTACAGCTTGAGCACCTTTCATTGCAAAATGCTTTTTAAAGACGTTGTACTCCAAGCTTACTGCTGTCTCAGACATGGTTTGGACTAACTAGTCGTCAGGGACAACTACAGCTCCTCACCTTGATTACTTTGAAACCAGCCTCCCTTCTGTGCTCTCAAATAGCTCTGGGCACAAGCAATGACATGTTAGATACCTCACTGCCTGGACTGTTGGTACACAAGTTGCCCTTGGATGTCTCACTGCCAGCAATTCATAGTATCCATATAAGAAAAATCTTGCAGTTGTTTGCAGGCAATATAGTGTGAGTGCAGGCTTGTTTTCTGGCATCATAAAGTCCTGGGTACCCCCAAGCCCTACCTTCTCTTTTATAGTTCTCGCTTGGAGAGTCCCCAGTGGCAAAGCACCTACAATTTGATTTCTCTGAATAAGAATGGAAGTCTGTTGCTTTGCTGAGATTTGAGCCTAGGATTGCTGAATGTCACCAAGCTGTGCCCTGTGGCTGCTTCCTGCAGTGAACAGGATTTCACCAGGTATGTGGATTGTGTCCCTCTCCCTGCCCATGCTCTGGGTGTACACAGCATTTGGAGGAGCTGGAAGCAGAATGATCCAGAAGCGAGCAGAATGAGGCTGGGCATCTCCCCCGTGCACTGAGCACCTACCTCACCATGAGCACAATGAGTGTGCCAGTCCCTGGGGTCTGCAGGGCAAAAGCTGCTGCTTATGGTGAACTGATAAGCTACAACTAAATTGACAACTGAGGAATAAGCCAAGAGACCACTGGGCTCTTCCTCACTAGTAACTGAATTGGGATTGGAAGACAGCCGTCTGTGGAAAGAAGGGGGATTTAACCCCACTTGCTGACATGCTGTAGTTGTGTGCAAGATGTTTTGTAGGGCTGTGCTGGTGCTTGTTAACAGATGTGGCCTCGATGAGTATTCTCACTACTCCTGTTAATCAATCAAGGATAGTGTCAGGCCCCTCTGTGTACCCCTACTTGTGTCTCTTGGGTGGGAGAGCTGGATTCTCACACTGTCAGCCTGAAATTGTCTGGGTGATGAATCTGTTAAGAATCCTTTCTGAATGTGATCCTTCCAACCCCTTCATCTTGGTGTGAATGACAAGCTGTCACAGCCTGCCTCAGCCATATTGGTGACACCTGACCCTAGAGAGGGAGTTGACAGGAATGGAAAATCTTCTGAATTATGGCTTCTGCCTGAGGAAGTAGTGCCAGCTCTGCACCGTGCTGTAAGAAATGCCTGGGCATTTGTTTAGCAAGGATTTAAGTATATTTCCTGTACCTTTGGAGCTAATTTAATCTAGACCTGTAAAGAATAGATTGAATTTTTAGGATACAGCTGTCTCTCCTTCTGTACTTGTTGTACATGAGAGAGGGAGGGTAGGATACTTGTAAAGATGCCTGGAGGATAACCCTGGAGTGACTTTTCTTTCTGGGAGGCAGAGATGAAAGAGGTTGGAAGGCTGTACCTTTTCACTGATTTAACCTAACAGGTGCCAGGGGCAGGTGGGGGTGTTTGGAAGATGCTGTAGTGAAGGCTTTGAGTGGAACCTGGGAATCAATATATGCTTACTGTATTAGCCATGAGAGCAAGACAGGACCTCACACTGGTGCTTCTGCATCACAACTGGAACTTCTTTATAAGGAGCAGCATGCCTTTTGGAGAACATCCTGACTTCACCTTGCCAAAATGTAAGATAGGAGAAAATTTCCTCCTGAATATGTAGGGTTAAAAAGCAGGGAATTATCTGCTCCTTTTACTGTTACGCCTTATTGGCTATTAGCATTGACCTTGGTACTTGTGCACACTTGTTTATTTTCCTCTCAACCATCCTCTTAACAGTCAATGCTTATAGAAATCTTCAAAGGTGGGAAGGGAATACTGTTCAGCATGTGTTTAATTTCTGTACATTTTTTTGTTTGCTCACTAATTCTGTTCAGCAAAATGAATTGTGTGACAGAATAGGTTCCATAGAAGATGTATATTTGTACTAAAGGCAGCATGTGTTTGTCCAGGAATAAAAAGGCTGGTCACTGGAACTGAAGTAACCATTAGAAAAGGCATGTGTGGATTTTATTCCCTTTCCTTCAGCATTACACAGAAAGCACATCTGTGCACAACAGCTGGATCTCCAAACTCCACCTTGTTGGCAGTGTGTGGGACATTGCAGACTGTGCACAGGCTTTGCCTTTAGCATAAGTTTTAATGCCTAGTTAACAAGCTGGAATTAAAGTGGACACGATGATGGGTGTTTTTGCGTAACTCCTAGACCAGCAGTACTATGAAAATGCCAGCAGCATAAGCAGCTTTTGCCTATCCATATTTCCAAGACTTATGAAGCTGGTGGTTTCAAGCCTTTAAAACAAAACAAATCACTGTGCAAGTGCCTGCATATTTAAGATCTGTATTTCTGGGCCACAAGGGAAATGACTATTCAAGGCATCTGTTTCGCATGAGATCTACCTTCTGGTAGGATTTATAAAGCACCTTTTTGAGTTGGTGCCTATATGTTGTTTCCAAATGTCTCTCAGTTGTCAAATGTGAAACTGTCTTTGGAGCGAGTTGCTCTGACTGTATTAACTCCAGTAGTTAAGTATGAGTCCCAGGGGTTGGAGGCAAAATGCAGACAGATAAGTACACTCAAGAGCACTTAATTAATCCCAGAGACAGGGGCTGTGGAAGCTTAGGGCCTTCAAGCCTGTAGACTGCAATACCTTGAACCCTCGGTGCTAGATGCTGTACAAATATATATTGCATGGTCCCTGCCCCATGCTGCTGGTGATATAAATAAACATGACAGCCACAAGTGAGCATACTGTGAAATAGCAGGGTGAAGGGCAAAAGGAGGGAACATGGGCTGAAGCAATGCGGGTTGCCAGACAGGGTCAAAATCTTTTCTTACATTTCAATAAAAATAGTGCTTTGTGTCTTCCTTATCCAGGTGTGACTGCCTTTAGGAATTAGATCAGGCATCAAGTTGAAGAGGTATTTAATGAAGCACCAAGTCATTAGCTTTCACTCAATAATTTGAAGAGGATGTTTTGTATTTAAGCACGTAAAGGGTACGATCTCACAGCAGAAGGAAGGCTGGTTAAATTCCTTGGGGGCTGATTTGCAGAGCCCTTTTGGATCATTTCTTTGTTCAGACTTTGGCTTCTCTGCTGTTCCCTGTCCATAGTTCCAAACTAGTCCTGAACAGGTGGGTACCAGCATCAAAGTGTCCTATGAGTCTTAAAAATCCTTTCTTGTAGTCCACCATGCATCTCTTCTGTAGTGCAGTTTTTCATTTTCAGGAGTCTTTTAATACCAGGGTGGAACAGAAGTTAATTATCTGTTCAAGAGACAGGAAAAGAGTCAGTGTTGTCCATTGTACTGCCCAGTGCTGCAACCTGTGAGCTGAGATCAGAGTGGAGAAGAAAATCTGAGATCCTGGCTTCCAGTCTCTTCTGTCTGCAGTGATTTCCAGCTAACTCTGTCCTGGTAGCTCAGATCTGAAAGGGTGACCTAGGCGTAAGACTTCTTTGTCTATGGTTTTTAGCAGCCTGGTTTTACTGGCTAATCCAATTGTGCTTTGGCTTGGGAAGCAGAGTTTTTCTTTGTTGTTGCTCCTGGTTCCTAAGCACAGGATTTGGAAGTTGCGTTTGTCTATCTGTCTGCTAGTTGTACTCTTGCCCTGATATCCAAGCTGCTGACTTGGAGACACTTCAAAGATTTCCATTCTTCAGAGTTGCTGTCTCGACTGCTACTACAGGGAGTTTTTAATGTTTTCTGATTATGAAGCAGCATTTATTATTATGCCTTTTAAGACAGGGCAACTTTATTTGTCGTTTCTTTGAAATGTATAAATGAGTCGTCTTTGAGATACCCTGGGACTGACAAAACAGGCAAGATTTGACTAACGTATTACCACAAAGAACAGAAAATCAGAGGAAGGCATCTGGACAGGTTTGGCAGGTTTTTCAATGATTTCTTCCCCCCCCTCCCCCCCCCCATCTTGAGACAAATGCAGAGTTCTGCACTGGGCACACTATCAAATTCTCTGGTTTAGCATATGGCTCATCAAGTCATCTTTCTTGTGCTCTTAAACTTTTCCTCCTGTTTCCACCTTCCCCCCCCTTCACGCCTTGGTCCTTGCTTTCATGCACAATTTATCACCTCCTTTCTCTCTGCCTTCTTGTCCCAGGATTACTCATCTCATTATATCTTCTGATGCCAGAATAAATGATGTTGGTTTGACATAGGGTTTAAAGAGGTGCCAGTATTGCAAACACCAATTGCCTGGCTTGCCGTAAGCCTGTTAATGCATCCGTCAATTTGCTGTTCTTGGTGAAAGTCCATTCTGCATTCTCTTCTATGAGTTCTTGTTTTATTTGTATCCCATAGGGTGTTTTGTAAGTTTGAGTTTGTTTGGCATCAAAGATAAGTAATATTCTGGGGATACTTGATGACAGCTGACTTAAAGTGTAAATTACAATGCTGATTTTTAACTCCAAGCTTAAAACAAATGCGGACAGATAACTCTTTACATGGTGTAGGTGTGAACTCCTTTCCCAGGAAAATTGTGGATGCCCCCAAAGGCACCATTGCTAGCTTACGAAATCTCTGAACTGCAAATTGCTCGAGTCAGTCTGTTCAGGAAGTTCTAGCACTGTGTTTTTGCTGTGGTCTTCTACTCTTCCATTGGCCACTGTTGGCCACAGGATATGAGACTAAGCTGGTGCAGCTGCTCTGTTCTGGCCTGGCTAATGAACTTTGTGCTTAGAATACCTGTTTCTCTTTTGACTCCCATTTTATCTATGATTAAAATTTAGGGATATAAGACTACAGTCATTCCTGGGTCACTTCTTTCTGACCCTTTCCTTGTTGGCAGATGAGCCTAACAGTCCCATTATGAGCAATTCAGGCTCCCTTTTCAAAGTCTTTAGCTTGTTCATCCCATTGCTGCCAAGAAGATATTTCAGAGCTTCATTTTTCCAGTGCTTAAAAACCATCCTTTAATTTCCAGTTGAAATTTATTCATGGCCTTTTTATATCCATTTGTCCTTGTGCCAGCTTTGTTCTTTAGCTGAAGTAGCTTTCGGCTTTCCTCAGCGTTTACTTCTCCATCACCCAGTGTGTCTGTGGAGAACAATCAAGTCACCTCTTAACCATCATTTTGCTAAGGTGACAAAACTGTGATGTTTAAGACTTCTCTGATAAAACAAGTTTCTGTTACCATAATGATTTCCTTAGTACTCTTCTGCATGGTTCCTTCAGAGTACTACATACAGCTGTTCAGGTGATGCCTTGTATGAAAACCTTTATGATTTCCCTTCTCTGCTGGCAGTGGCCTTCCTAAGGCATGATCTGTCCTTTTCATGGTGGTGTCACTCTGCTGGGTCATGCTTGTTCTCGTCCTCTAATGGGGTCATATTTCCATAGTGTCCTTCTACTCATCTCCAAATTATGCGCCCTTGCTTATACCAGCAATTCTTTTTAAACCCTAAATGTGTAACCTTGCACTTTGACTACAACATTTCATCACATTTCTGTTGCTTTAGAACTCAAGAACATCCTGTAATTCCTGAAAGATATTCTGAACTCCCTGCTATTGGCAGTAGCTCCTGACTTCACACGGTCAGCAGATTTTGTTAGTATAGTCTGACTTTTTGTGCCAAGGTCACTAATGAAAAGATAAAATAAGATCAGTCTCAAAACATCCTTGAGGACTTCCATACAACTTCCATCAAGGCTAATAATTCCCCTTTCATCATAACTCCTGTCAATGTGTCTTTAACCAGTTCCTTACCCACATTGCAATTCTTACACTGATCCCCATGTTCTCCAGCTGGGCTAATAATTTTCATGTGGCACCATATCAAATGCTTTATTGAAGTATAGATAAACTTGATCTACCATGTTTCTCTTGTCTAGAAAAATCAGTTAACTTATCAAAATAAGATATCAAGTTAGACTGGTTTGACCTCTCTTGCTAAGTCTGTTTTACCCCTTAAACCAGTTTTATCTGTTTTTCAGTTTATCATTTTGTCTTTATTTTTTCTTTCAAAATTTGTTCTAAAGCACTGCATACTATTGAGGTCAGTCTACTGGGTCTGCACCTACTTATGACTAACTGTAGTGCCTGCTGTGGGACATACAGAAAACTGCATATCACCTATGCCAAAACTCTTGTGATGAATTGCAGTACTTGAAGAGATGAAATGTATTGTTTTGGTTCCACTTTATTTTATTGCAGTACTATGTACAGGCATGGACTGAGATGAGGATGTGTCTAGGCTGTTAGCCTGAGATGTAGGAAATTCAGATAGCTACAGCTGTGGGTCTGTAATGTTGTTTTCAGAAGTAGGTGGTGATTGTGAGTATTTCTGTTCTGCTGAGTAGTGATGTTGGGATCTGGGTGATACCACCTTTAATATTTTTTCAGGACATCTGAGTTTTCCATCCCACAATACCATCTGGGTGGATTTACTTGCATCTTTATGATAGTCATGATTCTCAGCTTTACAAGCAAAGCAGTTCCAAACCTGTTCTATCAGGTCACATCAAAAGCACAAATAGCTCTTATCCCTCAACTCGGAGCAGACCAGCTCCCTCTAAGCCTGGAGAAGAAAAGTGACCAAGGGTCGTTAAGGCAGTTGAAGGATCAGCATGGTATGGCCAGGAAGGGTTTTTGTCTTCTGGGGCAAATAGCAGATTACACTATGTGAGAACACAGTTTGGGAAGACTGAGATCCTCTGAGGATGAATGGAGTAGTCTGTGTATACAGTGATGTGTACGGACACAACCCCCCCCCCAAAATTATTGGAGAATCCAGATTTGCTGATTGTTTGATCGATGGGAGGTTTGCTGGCAGTGTTGACATTGAGTTTCATGTCAATTAAATGTTCATTAAAGATGAAATGAATAATGAAATTCATTGAACAGATTGTTGACATGAAACTCTTAGCAATGCTCGTGAGCACACCCAAAAGAAACTAGATGGCTACAGGAAATCCTTAGATATCTTCTGCTTGGAGCCAGAAACACTCTGGTCCTTCCTTTGTTGCTCTGCTGTTCTGGCATGCGATTGAGACCTTAAGCCTGCAAATGTAAGCATGTAATGTAGTCTTCTTTACAAGATACATACTGGAGTGTGAGCTTTGGGAGATGCTCTAGATAGAATTTCAACTTGCTTAGAGCTGTTCACTTTGTCCCAAACTTTAAACTCGGGGGAAGACTGAGTGATCAGTGGCTGTAGCATATGACTCTTCTAAGCATGTCAAATAGCTGGTGGATGACAGTATTCCTCCTACCATCTGAATGATTACTGTTTAGGCAGAGTTAAAAAAGCAATGAGACCATGACTGTGGTTCCACTGGTGAGATTTTTAGTTACTGATTTCTTGTTCTGTTTGTATTTGTGTGTGCTTCTTTTGCAGTTTGTAATGCTGTTGTTGAACTTTGACAGATTCATTATGAAAGGATGAGATTAGATAGGAATGTTGACCCAGTATCAGCAAAAACCACCTCTTGAATCTTCCTTATTCTTAGCTGCTGTTAGGACACACAATAAACAGCAGCCTGATGACAAAAAATATTTATTTCTGGCTGCAGGATGATAATTGGCTCAGTATGGAAGTTAATACGATTTTATTTGGAGATACGTTTGTAAAGAGATTACATCTTAAGGAATCCTTGGGCATGGAGCCTTTTGTAGCTGTGTTTATTTAATCAGCTGTGGGCACTTGAAACGTCACAGCAGTAAGCCAGGTTAGAACATGGATCTTATTTCTCCAGCAGAATATGACTGGAAAAGAAAATCTTCTGTGGGGCTAGTGGGATTGAGATTATACCATAAACGGAAGAAACTTGCTTTCAGACGATGGGGACCAAGGATGTCTCAGTTCAGCTTTTCAAGCTGCAAACGTTAGTGACTGGTTCCCACTCGAATCAGTGCTATGCTGACCTGGGCAGGTTGAGTTGCTTACCTGCATGTTGAAATGACACGGGTCCACAGAAATCTGTGTATCTCTCCCCTCTACCTACTTAATTTCTAAGCTCTGTGGGGCAAGAAGGCTTACCACAGAGCTTTAGCATCTTTCTTACAAGTCTTGATATGAGTGGGGAGCTTTATGTGCCACTGCAATGCAAGACACTGTCACAATTAAAATAAATTTAAATTTCTTTTTAGTTAAAGCTGATGGGAGAGAGGGTGGGGGCGAAGCTTGTTTTGGCAAAACAGAGGAGGGAGTGGAATTTGGCTGGAAATACTGACATGGATGCCCCAGCTTGACACAGAAGTTATCATCCACTGCTGTAGATAGGACTGGGGTCTGGAGTGGGCATGTGCTGTGTCTCTGGTACAAAGAAATAGCTCTGGGGCAGCAGTTAAAGACTTGCTTCATTACTTTGAATGTGTGGGTGTTGCTTTAAATTTAATGGTCGCTACAAATCAGTGTAACACTAAAGCTAGAGGGCTAATGGTCTTTTAGAATGACTGAGTCAGCTGCAGAGACTGGATCTTCTGGTGTAAAACATTTCAGTGCTGTCAAAGTCCATCATAAGCTGTCAATTTAGACCATCTGGGAAGTCTGGCCCAGAAGACTGTGAAGATCAAGGTTACAAAAATTATCGAAGAAATTGACGTTATTTCTCCATCTCTCTTCTTTCCCCAGGGCAGCCATTGAGGCTCTGGCAGCTTTGCTGAAATCAAGTAAGCTTTTTTCTTCATATTCCTTCTGATTTTTTCTTTTTGTGCTGTGATGCTGGACAGAATGATCCTGTTGAACCTCATTCTTGCTTAGTAACCCCTTTTCCCTCTGTCCTGAAGAACACTGCCTAGAAGAGAGGCAATAGTGTGATAGTTTCCTATATGTCTAACTATGATACTTGGAGCCCCGTGGCTCTGGAATTACAAGTCTATGGGAGATAGTGCCCTGGGTTCCAGGGAGCAAGCAGCTGAGGGAGGCAGACTAGACCTTTATTTTGAGTATTTAGGGAACAGTGGTTCTCCTGGGGCTTGGCACAGTGGAAGAAATGGGGAAACTCTCCAGTCAGTGATAAATTCTTATTGCTCTGCTCTAGCATCACTGGAGAGTAGAGACCTGTCTGTACTGTGGTGCTGTGGTACTAGGTGCTTTCCTGGTAACAATGATGCTGTTGGCAAAGGATTGGAAAACTTCTCTAGTCCAAAAGACATGACCTTATTGTCCATTACAAGCTTGGCAGGTCACAGAATCACAGAATGGTAGGGGTTGGAAGTGACCTCTGTGGGTCATCTAGTCCAACCCCCCTGCCCAAGCAGGGTCACCTACAGCAGGCTGCACAGGACCTTGTCCAGGCGGGTCTTTGAATATCTCCAGAGAAGGAGACTCCACAACCTCCCTGGGCCACCTGTTCCAGTGCTCCGTCACCCTCAGAGGGAAGAAGTTCTTCCTCATGTTCAGCTGGAACTTCCTCTGCTTCAGTTTGTGCCCGTTGCCCCTTGTCCTGTTGCTGGGCACCACTGAAAAGAGTCTGGCCCCATCCTCCTGACGCCCACCCTTGAGATATTTGTAGGCATTTATAAGGTCCCCTCACAGCCTTCTCTTCTTCAGGCTGAACAAGCCCAGCTCCCCCAGCCTTTCCTCATAGGACAGATGCTCCAGTCCCCTCATCTTTGTAGCCCTCCACTGGCCTCTCTCCAGTAGCTCCTCATCTTTCTTGAACTGGGGAGCCCAGAACTGGACACAGTACTCCAGATGGGGCCTCACTAGGGCAGTGTAGAGGGGAAGGAGAACCTCCCTCGTCCTGATGGCCACACTCTTCTTAATGCACCCCAGGATATCATTGGCTTTCTTGGCAGCCAGGGCACACTGCTGGGTCATGGTCAACTTGTCATTCACCAGGACTCCCAGGTCCTTCTCCACAGAGCTGCTCTCCAGCAGGTCCGCCCCAAGCCTGTACTGGTGCACGGGATTGTTCCTCCCCAGATGCAGGACCCTGCACTTTCCCTTGTTGAACTTCATCAGATTCCTCTCTGCCCAACTCTCCATCCTGTCCAGGTCTTGCTGAATGGCAGTACAGCCTGCTAGTGTATCCACCACTCCTCCCAGCTTTGTGTCATCAGCAAACTTGCTGAGGGTACACTCTAACTCTTCATCCAGGTCATTGATGAAGAAGCTGAACAAGGCTGGGCCAAGTACTGATGCCCTGGGGGACACCACTAGTTACAGGCCTCCAACTAGACTCAGTGCCGCTGATGACAACCCTCTGAGTTCTGCTGTTCTGCTGCTCAATCCACCTCACTGACCACTCATCTAGCCCACACTTCCTGAGCTTCCCTAGGAGGATATTATAGGAGACTGTGTAGAAAGCCTTGCTGAAGTCTTGTTGAAGACAACATCCACTGCTCTCCCCTCATCTACCCAGCCAGTCGTGCCATCGTAGAAAGCTATCAGATTGGTCAGGCATGATTTCCCCTTAGTGAATCCATGTTGACTACTCCTGATACACTTGTTCAGTGATGACCTCTAGAATGAGCTGCTCCATCATCTTTCCTGGAATGGAGGTGAGGCTGACTGGCCTGTAGTTCCATGGGTCCTCCTTCTTGCCCTTTTTGAAGACTGGAGTGACATTGGCTTTTCTCTAGTCCTCAGGCACCCCTCCTGTCCTCCAGGGCCTTTCAAAGATGATGGAGAGTCTCAGCAATGACAATCACCAGCTCCCTCAGCACTCATGGGTGTATTCCATCGGGGCCCATGGATTTGTGGGCGTCCAGATTGTCTAAGTGATCCCTCACACTGTCCTCCTCGACCAAGGGAAGGTCATCCTTTCGCCAGGCTTCTTCTCTTATCTTCAGGGCCTGGGTTTCCTGAGGGCCAGCCTTAGCACTGAAGACTGAAGCAAAGAAGGCATTCAATATCTCTGCCTTCTCTGCATCCTCCTTCACCAGGGTACCCACCTAATTCAGCAGCGGCCCCACACTATCCCTAGTCTTCCGTTTGCTGCTGATTTACTTGAAGAAGCACCACTTATTGTCTTTGACATCTCTTGCCAGATTTAATTCCAGGTGGACCTTAGACAACATTCTTGTATTCCCCCCAAGTGGCCTGTCCCTCTTTCCACATTCCATGGACCTTTCTCTTCCACCTGAGCTCCTCTAGAATCTCCTTGCTCATCCATGCGGGTCTCCTGCCTCTTTTTTTAGATTTTTTTCAGGGGGATGCACCGATCATGAGCACGGAGGGAGTGATGTTTAAACAGTGACCAGCTCTCTTGGACCCCCCTGCTTTCGAGAGCCCTGACCCACAGGATTCCTCCAAGTAGCTCCTTGAAGAGACCAAAGTTAGCTCTCCTGAATTCCAAGGTTTTGATCCTACTCATTACCTTGCTTCCTCCATGCAGGATCCTGAACTCCACCATTTCATGGTCACTGCAGCTGAGTCTACCTCCAACCTTCACATAATCAACCAGTAGGTTGACCAGGTAGATCAGGTCTGATACATGCAGACAAAGTTGAGACCTGGTGATTGCCAGGGTACAGCTCTGCTATGGCAAGCTGTGCTTAACCCTTGCACCAGCTGGCTGAGGGTGTTGAAGACATTAGCATGGGTCCTCAGTCACTCACTGCTGGCGTGACTATTCCTGAAATGAACATGCTATCCTTTTTTGCCTTTATCCCATGTGAAAGTTCTTTGGTTTTTATTACCAGAATTTAATAAAGCTTTGATTAAGAAAGAGCACTCTACTATTGCAGACAATCTATTCTACAATAAATCAGAGTGGCATATTGTCCTTTCTCTCTCTCCCCCCTTTTCTTGCCTTCCCCCCCTCTCTGTTTCATGGTATGAGGAATAAATGCACTTGTGAAACATTCTAGCCCTGGAAGCAGTGCTTAAATGAGCATGCTGCAATGGGATCACATCTAAGTTGCATCAGCTCTAATGATGAATATTGAAATAGTGCCTCAGTATTAAGCTTGCTGCCTAGATTTGAAGGTCACGTTACTGCAACAAGGAAAGACCTTCTGATTTGGGCACTGAATCTTAATAAGGGGGTTGTGGGACTATGTCACAGTTGCTTGCAATACAAAAGCAAAATTAGCCTTCAGAGTACAAAGAAATTTAAAGAGAAGGCTGGAAAAACAGAGCTAGAGCTGAAAGCTCATCAGGTAACTTGCACTTTTCTCCTGCACTCATGTTTTATGGTAAGTACTAGGAATGGGAAGTGAAATTCTGTTGTCACAAGATGTTTATGGGATAAGTTTTCTGCATGGAAGCTTGTTCTGAGTCTAGAGATGAGAACAGTGTATAGAAGTGGAGGACTAATTACCAAGGGAAGCTGTGAAATGTAGTCACCTGTGGAGTTGTAAACGCATGTTGTACAAGTTGGAGGAGAAGCTGAGGATGATCTAGGGAATCTAAAAGGACTGTATTCAGCTCCAAATTCTCCCAGCCCTTTTTCTCCTGGAGTGAAGCAAGTTTTAAAAGCCATCTACTCTTAGAAATTTTCTGTGTGACTCTTCTCAGCCAGTCTAGGTTGTGAAGGCATCTTCGCTGGTTTTTCTTTTTAGGCTTTTTGTGCTTTGGGAAGTGCATAGAAGGTTTCCAGTGCTGGAAGAACACATTGATCACTTTGGGTGTGTGTTTATTTCAGGTGCTTTCACAGATGGTACAAAAAATGAACTCCAATGAGAATTTAGTCTATTGAGCAAAGCCATCCATACATGGTCACCCTGCTTGATCATTGTGATGAACATAAGAACCCTAATCTGTACACTTGTACTGTTGACCATTGCAAAGAAAGGCATTACTTGGGAGGGACGTTTCTATTTTTGGAGACACCCGTCCCAGTTTGCTGTTTATGTGTCCTTTTCTCCTTTATCACTCACAACTGAATAACCTTGTTGCAGCAACACTAGCTACTGCTTGCATGGAAAAGTGATTTTAGGAAAACACATGGTCTATTTTCAGCTAATGTTCTTATAAGGCACTGGAACTGAGACTTTGGAAACAGTGCCAAAACTGTGCAACCAAATAGAGCACCGCAGCACATGAGTCATCTTGAAATGTGTTTTGTGATGTTTTCTGCAAGTCTGATGAGTGGTCAAGAATGTTTTTGTTTTCTCCTTTTCCTGTGGCTCAGGACATGAGAAGCTCCAGGCTTCTGGAGTAGACTGTGCTCTGGTAGCTGCATACAAATGAGCAGCCTGTGCCTTTTGGGAGGTGTGGGTTAGGACACGTGAAAAACAGCTCTGGTTCTTCCAGAGATAAATTCACTGTGACTGGAAAACTGCTGAATTATTTTTCGTGATTGCATCAGGACAACTTCATTTGTCAGAGTTCTTTTATTTATGCCCGTGCCCATGTCACTTTTGAATGGTGCAGGGGTTCTTAGAAAGTTAATCAAATCGGGTGAATGCTATAGCACTTAAATTGCTTATGAAATCAAGGGGTAAAACTGTATGCAGCGAAGTACCCAGAAGCCCTTTAGCATGTTTTAGATGGGATACAAACTAAGTGGGAGGCAAGAATCCTGGAATGTGCTGCAGTACTGAACTGCTGTACTGATTATTGTGAGCTTTGTCGGAGGTTTGCAGTAACCCACTTGCTGGGAAATGTTGGTGAGATTCAGTTTGGCTGTGGGTAAAAGCTAAGAAACGGGCAGGATAAGAACACTCTCATTTTCGAGGGTCTCCCTGTAGAGCTGCCATGTGCTTAAGTGCTTCACCCAAAGCAGTCACGGGGGTTGCTGTTATACACGGAGTTGTGCTGGAGGGAAAGTGTCTCTCTTGCTTTTTGCAGCGAGCTGGAACGGGAAAACCCACCGCAGTTTTAAAGGGAGCAGGCAGATGGCAGTGTGTCTCCCTGATGGATGCAGAAACATCCATCTTCAGCTCCTCAGGCTTCCACAAGCTCTACTTGAGACTGTCCACCTGCAGAGCCAGGGGCTGGCTGGAAACTTTTTGGTCTCTGTCTCTTTCCTAACAGAAGCTGATGCTAAATGCCCACTTAACAGATGCATAATGGCAAGAAGCAAGATCTGCCAGGAAAGAAGGTATAGGCATAAGAATAAATTACTGCTCCAGCTGTACTTGGAAAATTGGTGCTGTTGTGTTTCAGAGGGGAAAGTGTAAGATTGTCCAAAGCAAGAAGTGATGGGACACTACAAACTTGTGCTTCATCCATAGCAGGGAAGAAGTGCTTGGAAACCCAGTGAGAGAGGAGTGACCTTGGTTGGTCCTGTTCCTCTGTACGTAGCGGAAAACAGTGATAGCCATAGAGATGGCGAATAATGGAGGAATGGAAGTATAGGTCCTTTCTAACGACAATGCTGCATCTTGTTAACAGTGGAAGCTTGGATTGCTGACGTAAAGATGTTTTTGGCCTGACCATCAGCTGGTTTCTCACTCCTGAATCCTTATCTCTTTTCATGCATCCCAGAGTACTTTAGCAATCCTTGCATACTACTCTACCAGTTGCTGTTCTCCACCTGCCATTCCCATGTGCATGCAGCAAACAGCTTGTAGCAAGTCCTTCCTCCATTGCCTTGCTGTATTTTTATATCAGTTAACTCCCTCTGACTGAACTACATCATTATAGGGTCTGAAATATGTTGCTTGATAAGTATCTATAATGGGACTGAAGTGCCATGAGAACATCAGGAGGTTTTCTACTCTTCTCTTGGATGTTACAGTCAGGCTTTCCAGTGTTTCACCTGTCCATCCTTCCTTCCTTCAATTTCTAGATGCTTGCTACAGTCCAGGGTAGGGATAAGGGGATAGATACCAATAGCTATAGATAAAATGAGGTGGGATGAGGCACAGAATCTTTTGCAGAGTCTCTGATCTGTCCCCAGTGTACATCTGCTACTTTTTCCAGCCACATTTGGCTTTGTTCTACTTCTCCTCTGTATGTCTGTCTTTGTCTTGCTCTTGTTCTGTCTTAAAGTCTGGGGAGCTCATCACTAAGATCTCCTTTGCCTGTGAGAGGCCCAGGTGTGGAGTGGGCATTCCCCAGCTGGAGCCTGTTTGAGCAGTAGTGGAAGGCAAGGGCTACCCCCATGTTGTTCCTAGCCATGGGCTCTATTGCTTTTAGTGAACTCGCCCCCCCCCCCCCCCCCCCCCAGTAAAACAGGCAAACTATTCCCGGTTTTGGGGGAATGGAAGAGAACTGGACACCTGCTGTAGAAGTGCAGACAAGTGCACGCCTAGGGGTTTGCAGGCTGTTGGTGCTGTGATGGCCCAAATGGGACACTGCTGCTGGGCACAAGCCACACGATGGCGATGTTATAGCGATCCCGGCTCCCATCGCACTTAAGCCAATATTTATTTTTGGTAATTTGTTTATCAGCAGGTTATTTTAATCTAATTTTGGTTGTATTTGTTATTCCTGACTATCTGTACCTCCTAGAATTAGCAGCTTGCACGTCTTTGGGGAAATTGGCTAGAGCTGATCTCGGAGGCATTTTCTTACCAGATATTGAAGGAAAGGGCTAGGGAAATGGGCAGGGCCCTTGTTGCAATGATTGCCTAGTAAAATTGTAATGAGAAATTTAAGAAGACAGGTTGTGGTGACCCCCTGATCGTGCTTGTTTCGTCAAGACAATTTTGTGTGCTAACAGCAGTTATTGCCGATGGCCTTTCCCCCTCTCTTTCTATAGACCTTCCTTCCTCCTTTTGTCATCTTTATCTTCTTGCCTTCCCTTTTTTCCCCACTGGCCTTTCATCTCTCATTTCCTGCTCTTTCCTCCTCATCTTCTGTCAACTAACCTCTATTTAACCTTTCACCTGCTCTTTTTATCAAAGCATAAGGATTATGTCCTTTGGCTAGTAGGATAAAATAATCAGTGTCGTACTTTTCCTTTTATGCTGGCATCAAGGAGGGGCATGTAACTCTGGAACAGAAAGCAATGTTCTAGCACACAAGCAGATTATAATTTCTGAAATGCCTGTACCCACTATGTCTGAATTCATAATGCTTTGCAAAGATCTACTGACACAGGTCTTTGATCCTGTGTCAAAATGTTTATGATTTGCCTAATATTTTGCTAGGTACCCATTTCTCATGATCAGTTTAAGACTTCATTGCCCAATTCTTGATTCAAAGTCTGTTATCAGTCTGGCCCCAAATCTATTATCATAACTTGTAGGGTATTGTGAGCAGGGTTGAATTTTGAAAATATTTCATTTCATAATAATCTAAAACAAGTTCTGTGTCTATATTTTCTTCCTGAATCTCAAACTGCAGATAGTCTTGATTCTAGATTTTAAGCTTATATCCTTATGGAGAGCTACTCTATAGGGAAAAATATTATTTTTGAATGTCCTTCATATTCCCTTCCCCGAGACTGGTCTTCATTCACAGATGTGTCCCAAACTGAAAACAACTTGGTGCTCTGGAGAAAAAGGTTTGTTTCATTTCCTGGGGCATGGCAGATTCCCACTGTTTTGCTTGTCAGGGTGCATATAATGAAACCAAAGTGCTGAGGAGCTGCCTTATTCTTTATTGACATCTTTAATAGTGATTGTTTACTGCCTTTGTCTTGGCATGGGCAGTGTTTGTGCCTGCAGTGATGGTCTGGCTTCAGAAAACTCAGTGGCTGAATTTGAGGAAGTCTTCCAAATTCTAGTATCCTTATTTGAACTCTTTCAAACTGCTTTGGTCAGAAAAATGAAACTGGAAATTTTGTGTAAGTGTATTTTTGTGGATTTCCAGCTTTCTGTACAGTTACAACCCGAAGATTATGTGACACTGAAAAAATAAAGGAAAAAAGGAAATTTTTTTGAAAATCAGTTTCCATGTGGGTTTAGTTCAAAAGTTTCAGAAGGGGTTGACTTGCTCTTTGTTACATTGCTCGCTTGTAAAAATTAACAAAGGCAAATTAGAAGAGGGTTACCCTGTCATATTACAGTTTGTATGACTGCTACTGAATTGGCCAACAACTGAACTAAAACAAATATTTTGGAGTAGGAATGAGCTGTTCTTGGACTGAAGCTAAGCTTGTGGCTGATTCCTGGCCTAGGAGCAAAACACAGAGCTTGTAGTTGCTATCAAATCCTGCCTGCGTCATCCACCTTTGTACCACTGTTATTCATCTATCCTAAATGCTTAAATAAATGCCTGGACTCTGAAGTTTACAGGGCACAACTACAGTAGTCTTCTGGCTTCCAACGAGAGTAGGGCTGATACCAGTTTCTTGCTGGAACTGTATCACAGAATCACAGAATAGTAGGGGTTGGAAGGGACCTCTGTGGGTCATCTAGTCCAACCCTCCTGCCGAAGCAGGGTCACCTACAGCAGGCTGCACAGGACCTTGTCCAGGTGGGTCCTGAATATCTCCAGAAAAGGAGACTCTACAACCTCCCTGGGCAGCCTGTTCCAGGGCTCCGTCACCCTCAGAGGGAAGAAGTTCTTCCTCATGTTCAGATGGAACTTCCTGTGCCTCAGTTTGTGCCCATTGCCCCTTGTCCTGTCACTGGGCACCACTGAAAAGAACTTGGCCCCATCCTCCTGACACCCACCCTTCAGATATTTATAAGCATTTATTAGGTCCCCTCTCCACCTTCTCTTCAGGCTGAACAAGCCCAGTTCCCTCAACCTCTCCTCGTAGGGGAGATGTTCCAGTTCCCTCATCATCCTTGTAGCCCTCTGCTGGACTCTCTCCAGTAGCTCTTCATCTTTCTTGAACTGGGGAGCCCAGAACTGGACAGCTTACTCCAGATGAGGCCTCACCAGGGCAGTGTAGAGGGGAAGGAGAACCTCCCTCGTCCTGCTGGCCACACTCTTCTTGATGCACCCCAGGATCCCATTGGCTTTCTTGGCAGCCAGGGCACACTGCTGGCTCATGGTTAACCTGTCGTCCACCAGGACACCCAGGTCCCTCTCCGCAGAGCTGCTCTCCAGCAGGTCTACCCCAAGCCTGTACTAGTGCATGGGGTTGTTCCTCCCCAGGTGCAGGACCCTGCATTTGCCTTTGTAGAAACTCATCAGGTTCCTCTCTGCCCAGCTTTCCAGCCTATCCAGGTCACGCTGAATGGCAGCACAGCCTTCCGGTGTGTCTACCACACCTCCCAGTTTGGTGTCATCAGCAAACTTGCTGAGGGTACATTCTAACTCTTCATCCAGGTCGTTGATGAAGAAGTTAACTGTAGAGCCCACTGTGTCTGAATTTATTCCAGCACTGGATGGGTGACTAGGTTTCTCCATGGGGACATTTTGTGTTGTTTCTGTAGGGAAACCTCATGCTTATCTCTAGCAAAAATGGCCTCTCAATGACTGAATGAAATAACTGTTTCCCTTTGCTTTAGGAGATATCTTGCATCTTTTATAACTAAGAGGCAATCACTAGAGCAGAGTGGAGAAGCTGGAGATTTTCTTATTCCTCTCCCTGCTTTAGGGGCCATAGGGTTAATTTAGCAGAGAATTCTTATCTCCAAACTGTAGCAATGTGTGTTCTTGGCATAATGAATCAGCTGAGTGGCATCAACAAAGATTTAAGCAGATAGACAGAAAGATAAATATCTCTTTGTTCTGCCTGGTAAGCAATGCATTGCTCATATTTCAGGTTGACTGTAATTCAGTTTTGTGATTAAATATGCTGCGTGTTTTCCAGTGGTCCCTGTGTTCCAGGCAAACACTTCACAGAGGACTGGGAATGCAGAGAGGGCTGCAGAAACGTCTACAGAAAGACTGACGGTCATAAGATTTTTATCTATTAGGCTAAAACCCTGGCTTTAGAACCTGATCTTGTCCCCAACACAAAAATCAGAATTCTATCAAAAGTGTGGATTTCTTTGTAGTGTGATCCCCTTGCTAATTTAGATGTATCTTTAAACATTTGATTCTTCCACACATTGGCTGTGCATCTAAGTCAAATGTTTCTGGCTAACTGCACGGATTATTCAAGGCAGATAGTCTGTGCTGCAGTGTTTAAACTTTTGCTAGTTGGCAGCACTGCCCTGAAAGCCAGAAGTGGAGGGTCAGTTCTGGAAGTGTGGGAAACTAAGGAGACATTGAGCATTCCCCTATCACCCATCCCAGCCTCAGCAGACAGAATTGAAACTCTTGCGAAGAAAATGGCATGCTAGTGACAGGTTTGGGGAAGGTGATGAAGACAGTGCTCTGCTGTCAGATATCAGAAGAAGGTTAGGAGGACAGACCAAGCAAGAATCAAAATAGGAAGCACCATCCCTGAGCACTTCTGAAAACTGAACACTGGCCATAGCTAGGGAGAAGGAAAGGGACTTACAAAAGAATAACAGCAAAAGGGTCAAAAGGTATAGGACATTTTACCACTTACCACACAGATCATGCATACTCACTCCAGGAGGAATGGGTTCTTGCTGCCTAAAAATCTGTGCAGTGCTGCTTCTACCTGTATGATTCATTTCCACCATCTGTATTTGTGCCAAAATATAGATAGATATCCATACAGGTGCATCCCTAGATGGAGACACCGACAGACACAGACAGGTGGGGCGGCCTTCTTTCTCCATTCTGCCTTCTGGAGACTTTGGCATATATCCTCCTTCATGTTTTTTCTATTTTATTGACTACACAACTGAAAAAATGGAAGAAAAAAGTAAGAAAAACACTGAAAACAGAGGAGAATCAATGAAATCAGACAGCAGAAACAAAATTAATAGGTTTTTTTGCCCCTTCAGCAAGTAATTCTCGTTGCTTCTGATCAAAGTGCTAAGGGAACTATAGTCCTGCCTCTTCCATCTCCTCATGGAACAAACTATTTCAGCTTCACTTTTCAAAGAAACTGTTTTGATCAGAAAGGTGATACGTACTACAGAAAACACAAGGGGAAACAAATAGCAAAGTTATTCTACTCAGCTTCCTCTGCTTTTCATCTAGTAGTAAAACTGAGGCATGGGACAGTTGTGTGTTCTGGTCCCTATGGAGCTGGGATCCAAACATGGAAGTCTGTCTTGAAATATGTGAGGAAAACGATTCAAACACTTCTATGAGAATTCTTTTTTTCCTCTTTTTAAGGTAAATTCCCCAAGCAGCTCTACCCATAGTGCTTTCCAATATTTCCCTTGTCCTATCAACATTGACACAGAAAGCTTAGACTCCAAGCACTGAATGTTACAGTTATAAATCCCCAGATTTGGTCCAATTTCTTCTGCCTCTGAACAGTTCAGGGAAGCTCTGAGTCTGATTCAAATTGTCCCTGCCTTACACTCTCTCACTCTCTTCTTGTAATGTTTTATATACTTATTGACTTTTACATAGCTTCCTGAGTAATTCTTCAAGAAAGATTGACTGATTTAAGGGGTTAGCCATCCTGCAGGTTAGTAAACATGACAGCTGGTTGAGGATTAACAGGAAATCATGAAGAAAATCATTAGGATTGATAAGGGATTCTCAAGCAATTAAAATTTTCTTGCAGAAAGTCAAATAGAAAAAAAGAAACAGAGTGAAGGTCAAAGGAGAAGAATGACCTTCTACATGCTGACAACTACTGAGCCCAGAAATATGAGATGTACTGGCAGAGTTAGTGTGAGATGGTTAACAACAAGGGGATAAAGTGCTAGAAAGAACTGCAGGCCAAGGTGTAGGAGACTGGGCAAAGCTGTGTAGGACTGAAATAGCTGTGGGTTCAGCAGGTCAGCACAGAGACATGTCAACAGGGTGGTGTGAAGATGCAGACCAGGGTTAAAATTAGTTGGCAAACTGGTCTGGGGGTGCTGTTTGCCTGTCCTGTGGTGCCAAGAGTAGAGAAAACTGTAGGCCAAGACCAGGTAGCAGAACTACTCTTCAATCCCTTCTCCAGGTAAGAGCTTGCTAATGTACTACAAAAAGCAGATGGAGATCACTTGAGGCACATTCCTTCCTCTTTCCAATACCTCCACCTAGTTCATCACTGGGATGGAGGTTTGCTGCCTACTAGCTCCTTCCTGCTTACTCTCTTCATGGCTTCCCTTGTTACTGATTTTCTTCATGCAGCATCTTTCTGTTCTTGCCCTTAACTTCTAGCTTCTCCTGCCCTGTAAATCCCCTCTGACTTTAATGCTCCAGGTGTGAGAGGCTCTGGCACTTTGTTTAATGAACTGGAAATGAATTGGAGCCTACTAGCTCTGGAGAAGCCATACCAAGAGCCATCTGTTGTGAGCTGCAAATGCTGACTGGCATTCAGGGAGCCGAGTTCCAGTCTTACATATGCTACCTGGCCTCTTGGTTGATTACTGAGCTGTTGACAGCTTCTAATGTGTGTCACAGTGAGGAATGTCAGGACCAGTCAGGAAAATGTGTAGGCAGGGCTGGGCTGAAGAGAGGGAACCTAGAGTCTGGTATGGTTTCATGTTTGTCCTGTGGGGCAGGGTAAGGAACATAGTGGGTGAAGCGATGTTTTGGAATACTCAGGAGAAATTGTGTTTTATCACATATTTTATAATCTCCTTGTAGTCTGATATCCTGGAGCTACATGATTAAGGGGACATTGCAGCTTTCCTTTTTGTAAAGCTGATTTTTAAAAAAACATCTTTTTTCTTTTCTTGTCCATGTAGTAAAGCCTTTAGACGTGACCTGAGTGGGACCTTTAAAATCTCAGAACCAGAAAGCAACAGCAAAGTCAAACTGCTGTTGCGCATGTTGGTGTCTAGTTATTTTTTAAACACTGTGGATTTCCAAAATCATTTAATTCATGGCTTTTTTTATACAGGTATGGGTGGGAATACATCCTGAAGTAAAACATAATTTTTCTGACTGTGACAGGACTGTACAACTACAAGGTTTCTGGATTTGTTGATCTCATCAAGGTGTTCTCTCAGGACTGAAGTACAACACCATGTGAAGATGATATGATCTGCTGTTGACTAATCTTATGTTTTTTAGCTTTTTTCACTCAGGAGCTTCCTTCATTTCAGGAACTCTTGTGGTACTGCAATTGGAATTAAGTTTATTAGCACTTGGAAAGAGATATTGGGCTCTGCCCTTTCCCCACTCATGGTTTGGTTCATCTGGAGGGTTCTGGAGCAACCATTTCCACTTTGACAGGAGACAGACTACTGCTTTTTTTTTATGTACAGTTCCAAGAGCCTAGCTCATGATTAGCAAATAACATCTTAAATTGTTAAAAAAAAGGAAAGCTGAAACCATTAAGCAAGAATGAGTAGGTTTTAAAGTCGGAGTGTGAACACTGAGTAGCCAGTGGTTCTCAAACAGTGTGAGTAGTGGAAAGAGTTTTATTCAGCCTTTTCTTTTCATTTTCAGAGTCGAACAGCCGAAGGGCAGCGAACAGAGGCTACCTGTGTGGATTGCTGAGACTCTATCAAGATTGGCATCACAATGATGCCTCAAACGACTACATTTACATTCGTAGGGGTCTCCTGCTCTGCCTGAAGCACATCACCAACACCCAGCTAGGCAAGGAGACTTTCCTTGATTCACGGGGTATGGAGATTCTCTTCACAAGTGTACAGGTAAGTGGTGCTTTTGTGCCTCAGTGAGATGGATTGGTAGTTCTAGTACAGTTCTTCCTCATAGTGCAGGACATTACATAGTTTTATCCTGAGTTTATATAACATACCAATGAAAAAATAAGAAAAAAATATTGACTTTTTCCTCAATACTTGAGGAAAGCTGACATATTTAATTTGAAATGTAATTTTCATTCCTACTGAGCCTTGGGACTTGTAGTTCAGGCTTTTTAATGCTTTTTTTTCTCCTGCCCTGTGGATCCTGCTGTGTGCTTGGACTTTCTCTCCCAAAGAACAGTGCTATGTCTCCACAGAAGAGTTGTTTAGGTGTTTCATGAGATGTTTCCTCTCAGGTATCCAGATGGAGAATTCCACCCAATCAGTCTTTTATACAAAGAAGTGTTGATTTACCTAGGCCTTTGCTAATGAGAAACAATCATCAACTGTTCTTCAGGAGGCCCAATTTTAATCTTGTGAAACATTAATTTGGGCTCATCGAGAAAGATGACATGGTCCTGAAGATGGGATCTCAGTAAGGTATAGAAAGGGCAGGTACGGAGGAGTAATGTTTTCCTCAAAGTCTCTCAGTAACATGCTTCCCTGGCCTTTGTTGAAGTCACGTATGGAGAAACCTTCAGTTCTTGACCCATGTGATTCCCAAAGGAGTGCTTCCATTGTCATTCTTGCTGGTAGGTGCATTATTTTGTTCTGGCACCATCACAGACAGAATGAAAAACCTATCCCATTCTCCAGAAAATCCATTGCCTTATGATCCAGTGTATTTGCTTCTTCACCTTTCCCATTACTGTCATGAATAATTCTTCTCTGATTGGAAGATATTTCTCAATAGTAGTAGATGGTAGAGTGGTAGAGGGGTTTTTCACTTTGTTTTCCTCATGAGGAATTGGATGCTTGTTCAGGTGGGATGAGGCAGCCAGGACCAGCAGATTTTTCAAAGGGAATGTGGCCTCTGTTAATGAGAAGTCCCTGCTCTGCAGAATCTTGAATAGGGTGAATGGCAACAGCTCCTTGAGGTTAGATGCCAGTTTGTTCCTTCTCAAGAGCCTTCTATAGCCCATGTAGCTTTCTGAGCTAACATGTCCTGATAGCTCAGCCTGGGAGCAACCCCATGGAAAGTGCAAACATGGGGTCACCTTGGGTGAACAGAGAGGAAATGACATACTAAGACTCCAGTGAACACTGATAATGCTAATCCTTCCAAAAGGTTAGAACTGGAGCGGAAATGACAGCTTCAGGGGCCTCCAGTTTGCTTTTTTCTACTATGCACTACTAGGGAGAACTTGGAAGGGGAATTACTAAAGTTAATAAATTCAGAGCTCAACATTTCCTCACTACTTTTTTGGGATATTCAGTCCTACAGTGTCTCTCCAAGACATGAAGTGTCGGGAGGAGTCTGGCAACCGTAGGCAGTCTCACGCATGCTATTCCCTACTCTGACCTGAGGTAGGGACCGCTGCTGCTACTGAAACCTTCATGATTTTCATGGTAGACAAAATGGGAGTTGTGCTCTCCTGAGAGGAACTGCAGGCTGCAGTACGAGAGAAACAGAGACAGGGTAAGACAAACAAATTCTGATTGGGAAAGCAATGGCTCTTTCTGTGTGTAAACAGTATTTTAGTGCCTTTTGGAATCTATTGGCTGTGATGATTCAACTTGACCAAAGTTTGAGCAGCTGATGAGATTTTGAAGGTGTTAAAATCTGGCTAGAAAAGTTCTGCTGAAACTTCTAAAAGCTTTTTTTGATCTATTGAAATTGAAATAGTTTTGCCAAGATGGGTTTGTCTTAACCTCTAGTGGAACTTCTATTTACAAGGCTGTTTTTCAATTGAAACCTCTCCAGCTTCTTATTGTATGGGTTGATGGACAGCTGAAGTACCTGAGCCTTTAATAGCCCTTAAGCCTTGTCTTTATAGGATGAGCCAATAGTTCAATGACTGTCTTCTTACATAGATTAGAAGTGACTGCTACTTTGAGGAGAATTTAGAGATAGTTTGAGTTCTGTTCCTACCTGGAATGAAAAATAATTTTAGGTAATTGAAATAATTTGTGAAAAGGAAGCACTCTCTGCTCCCATTTCTTTTTCCAAGTTCTGCTTAGAATTTCATGGCAGTTAAATGATATAATCACAGTAGTAACTGGCTGGCCTTGTGTGCAGTGACAGAGAGCTTCCTCCTCTGAGACAAGAAAACAGGTTTGTATCTGCTCTAGGAGAGACTGGTGCATATTACTTTGCTATTTTGTCATTTATCCATGTGATTTCTTAAGCTCGTCTGATTTCTCGTCAGCCTTCCTGTACTAGGGTCTACTCTAGCACAATATTATTGTATACTGTACTCTGTATTTTGCAGTAGTAGCATCAATTAACATAATTATCTTTTGCCTTACTGTCATAAGGAAACTTCCTTTTTTTTGTGTACATTGCATATGTATCATAGTATCTGGAATAGTCCAAATTCAGTAGAGAAGATTGAGTGTGGAGGCTAAAGACGGATCCCTTGATTTCAGTTTAGCTTTCCATGGGTTTTCTGAGCTTAAGAATTCACGCTTCCCTCACTCACTGCAAAATAAATGGGATAGTTTACACATGTACAAAGCAGTCTTCTCTTGCAGGTGTCAGTTAAAAAGTCTTTTCCAATACAGTGATGTTTTTCAGTCATCTGTAAACTGTGTTATCTTGGAATCTAAGGGCACTTAATGAACAGAAATGAAAAGAGTCCCACAGATTCCCTGTAAGGTGTCAGAAGGCTTGTTTGCATTTGTAAGCTACTTTTCTGTAAGGAAAAATAGGACTCTCAAACAGCATCCTTGAATAACTCCATGTGTGGAACTCTGTCTGAATGAACATGCCTTGTTCTTGACTATCTCGATTTACTTGGCAGTGAATCAAGATAGTTGGCCCAGCACAGGCATTTGTACAGTCCTGCCTTCACTGTTCTAGTGGGGAAAAAAAAGAAGTTTTAGTAAACTATAGTAAGACTGTTCAAGAATGTTCTTCTGTTCCCACATGCAGGCAAACTGTTCTTATTGTTCCTTTAATAGCAAGAAAACAAAGACAACCAAAGACCATGTGAAAGAGTGAATAAATCGAAACACTGGAAATTAACTACTTCTCCTTGGTGTTTCGCTCTAACCAGAATGAAACTTTCCTTGGAGATGCTTTCAAAATTGTCTTTTCTCTCTAACAACCAGAGCTCTAGAAATACATATTAAGATTCTTGTAGTGAGTCTTGTAGAGCATGTCAGCTTTAGATGATTTTTCTAGCCTCCCTCCAGGAATCCTGGTTAATCCCTCTGAATCTTATAATGCTGTTCAATCATACATGAGAAAACAGAATAAAATCCTGTACAACTTAAAATACCCCAATACAACCTTTTTCCTGCTTCTGATTATAATAAAGCACTCTGTGTTCTGTGGTCATCATCTTGGTTCTGCTGAATTTTTTTTTTGTCCAGACCAAATTCTATCTCTGGGCTGTCAGAGAATGGCACAAAGTATCTATTCTGCCCTCTGGTCTGTTCCATTTCTATCTGTGCTGAAGGGATGCAAAAATAATAAACAGTATTAGAATCATAGACTGACGTGGGTTGGAAGGGATATTAAAGATTAACTAGTTCCAACCCCCCTGCCATGGACAGGGACACCTTCCACTAGACCAGGTTGTTCAAAGCCCTGTCCAACCTGGACTTGAACACTGCCAGGGAGGGGGCAGCCACAGCTTCTCCGGGCGACCTGTTCCAGTATCTCAACCACCCTGAGAGTAAAAAATTTCTTCCTCCTGTCTAACCTAAATCTACCCTCTTTTAGGTTAAAACCCTTACCACTTGTCCTATCACTCCATACCCTTGTAAAAGGCCCTCATCCAGCTCTCTTGCAGGACACTTCAGGCACTGGAAGGCTGCTATAAGGTTTCCCCAGAGCTTTCTCTTCTGCAGCCTTGACAGCCCTCAGTCTGTCCTCACACAAGAGGTGTTAAATCCCTCTGATCATTTTTGTGGCCTCCTCTGGACCTACTCCAACAGGTCCACGTCTGTCTTGTGCTGAGGCCTCCAGAGCTGGATCCAGGACTCCAGGTGGGCTCTCACCTGAGCAGAGGGACAGAACCACCTCCATTGACCTGATGGCCACATTACTTTTAATGCAGCCAAGGGTGCAATTGGCTTGGGCTGTGAGTGAACATTTCCGGGTCATGTTTAGTCTCTCATCAGCCAGCACCCCCAAATCCTTCTCAGGGTTGCTTTCAATCCATTCTCCCCCCAGCCTGTATTTGTGCTTGGGATTGCCCTGACCCATTTGAAGAACCTTGTACTTGACCTTGTTGAACTTCATTAGGTTGTCACAGGCCCACCCCTTAAGCTTCTCAATACTCCTCTGGATGGCATCCCTTCCCTTCAGCATGTTGACTGCACCACACAGCTTGGCGTCATCAGCAGACTTGCTGAGGGTGCTCTCAATCCCACTGTCCATGTCATCAACAAAGATGATAAACAGCACTAGTCCCAGTATTGCCCCTTGAGAAATGCCGCTCATCACTGGTCTCCACTTGGACACTGCACCATCAACCACAACTCTTAGAGTTGTATGAGAATCTGTTGTAATATTCCCCTTTTGCTTTATAGAACATTCATGCGGCTTATTTGATTTGCATTCCTGTTCCGATGAGCTAAGTTATAGTCCCAAGCCAATAAAGACAACATGCTGATAGGCATCGTACAACTTGTGAACTTAGGATAAGACATTGATTACTCAGTCTCGCTGATGGAGGCTGTAGATAGATGCGCTGTACTCGGGGAAACCTAAAGGCTTGGTTTACTGAGCATTGCACCTGTCAGTTTTAAACAATTCACCTTTGTGCAGTGGCTGTAACTTGCTTATCCAGACTCCTGTCTCTGTTATATTACAGACATGCACCTGCTATAATCTCCCAGAGGGTTTTTGCTTTTGGTTTGGGGCTGGGGGGTGTGGATGTGTTCTCTTTGCAACAAGAGACCAAGAAGTTCACTTGCTTGGTAATAAAAATACAAAAATATTCTGTGTCTTCAAAGTACATTTGGGCTCTCATAATTCCTTACACTTCTATTTCTTACTCTGGATTATAGGAGTAGAAAATGTGGGATGCTGCAGGAATTCACTGTTTTATGACTATGTAATATACAGTGATCTTTCAGAGTAACTACTGGGCATAATGCTTAACTATACATAATAGAGTACAGTGGGAATGTTGTCTTTGAGTATACGCTCTGAACAGTGAGTACAGTGAAATAATGATGTTAACTGGGCTAGCTTACCTGTGTGAGTTTTGGCATGATAGTTCTGGGTATAGATGGTGAAGATACAGAAGCACAGATTTTGGCATATGTTGGAGCCAAGTCATACATACGGGCTCCCTGCAGGATTTTTTTAATCCATATTAAAGAACATATATCTTCAGTGCTACTGTTATCTGTGTTAGCTAGGATATTTTAGCTTATGCTACTATCATGCCTTCTTTCAATATACCCTGGCTATAACATCTTAGAGTAGAGCTAGGGGTTGCTGTGTCTTCTAAATGACGTGTATCAGTGGAAGTCCCCTGAAGTCTATGCTAGCCTGTATTTCTGTAAGAAATGGACTGCATGAACTTGAGGTCTTGCTGTTCCAGGCATATTTCTTCAATGGTAAAAAGCTGGGGGGGGGGGGAAATACATAAATACAAAGTTTTAATATTCTAATCAGAAAAGTGTTTCTCCTCTGAGGGATTGTGCATAACAGGCAGGACAGTTGTAAGAGACAGTTCTTAACACTGTTCTTCTTTGGGTTCTAGGACTGTTTATCTTGCAGAAATCTGGATCCTATAATAACCACTGCGACTCAGATTCTGAGAAAGTGCTACCCCACGGAGCCTCTGCCTGTGGTGACAGTAAGAAGTTCCTATTCCTTCCCTCTTCCTGGGAACGCCAAGGCTGAACGTCCATGTGAGGAATCCGAAAGCGAATGGCTGAAGGGTGAGTTTAATAGGAGGAAAAGGAGCATGATACTGGAATTTAATGTGGTATCTGGGGAAGGGAGTTTTGGCAGCCTAGTCTTGAGATTTACAGTTAAAATTCATCTGATGGCCTACAGCGTCATTCAGCAGAGATGAAACTACTCCCAGGTCTTCTTGAAGCTTGGAGATTCTGTTTGGAGAATAAAAGGAGAGAAGATTAAAAGGAGCAAGGAAAAGGAAAAAACCCAATCCTTTTATTACCTAAAAAATAACGGAACAGAGTGGGCACGGCAGAGGCTGGAGATGCCATTGCTCCACAACAACAACAGAGGGAGAGACAATTGTGCCTGTGCATGACCCTTTGAGGGGGGAACGGTGTCCTACAGCTTTTTCAGTAAAGAATGGCAGCCCAAGCAATTTCTCTGTTGCTTTCAGTTTTGTATGGAAGATGCTCAAATACTATAATGATGATAGCTGTAAAACACTCTAATCTAGATAATATAGATTAACAGCATCCTGTAACATTGCTGCAGCCAAGCAGAAAATCTCTATATTGCTTTGTAATATGAGTTGGATCCATACTATAGTGACATTTGTCATGGTTTTGAAAGGCAGTGCTTGAGTCCAAGAGAACAGAGCTTTACAAAGTGGGAGATTTGGTGCCAAATTCATTTATACTAGATTATCAAAAGGAATCTGCTTTAATCAGGGTTGTGGTGGGTTGTAGTTTGAAGGCATGTGTGGCACACATAGAAGAGGTTGCACATATTTCTGTGGAGGACCTGAGAGGGATATTAGGTTGAATGCTTTTGCCCCTACCTCTTTTCTACTTCTGCAGGTGACTGTGACAGTGATGAAGAGGCCGAAAATGATTTGGATAATGAAGATGTGGACAGTAAGGAGGAAGTAGGTGTATGAGCCATAGTTTCCTTAATCAGCCACGTACTGGAAATTAAAACTTTCCATTGTCCATTTTGACATCCTGATAAGCTGTCTAAGCAGAGAATGTAGAGATGCGTGTGGTCCCACATAAATACACTACATGAATAATGGAAGGATGCTTGAAAGAAGAAAAGCAGAAAGCACTGACTTTCATTGAAGAGAGTCCCCTGCATTTATCTTCTTAATTGCCATGCTTGTCACCCAGGACGCCATGGGTTTGGTGACTTCTCCATTCCTGCAGAGAGACTGATCAGTGACTACTAGAATCACATGCACAGTCAGGGATAAAAGATGGATCTTTGATTCCTCTAGGCATAGACCAGAAATGGCACTTTGTAGGGGAAAACTGAATCATCACCTAGAAAAGACTAACCCTATTTTTCTTCCTGTATCAGGGCATATCTGGGCTGTGAGAAACAGGTAAAGAAAACAAGAAGGTTAGGTCTTTTAAGCCACATCTGAGCCATTTGAACTTAAATTCCTTCTTTATTTGTTGCTGAACACAGACAAATAGTATGAGTTATTCAAGCCTTTTCTGACTTTTCCTTTTGCATTCTCCCTGTCATGGCCGAACTGGAAAAAAAAAACCCTGCTACTAGCTGAGGATGAGAGTGAAAACGTTTTTCTTGTGAAAATACATACAAGCACAATTGCAGATGTGAAGTAGTGAATGCTGCTAATAAGCCTTATCCATATAAAGCAGTTTGGGAAGGCAAATTAAAGTAATGAAGTTGCAAATACAGTCTAATTAGATGTGATTGAGACTTCTGTAGAAGGGTGTTTTCATTACTTGCTCTATCTTTTTCTCCTCAAGTATTAAACTGATGTCACTCAATGAAAAAAGGAAGTTAAAAAAAAACGCAACACATTAGCTCAGTGTCCTAACTTGCCCCTGTCTGGCTGTTTTTTTCTGAATATTATTGCTTATCAAGATGCTCATTAGGAATAAGGTTTGTAGTGAATTTATCTTCTTCTTTAATTAGTTATTCATTCGGAAACAGATCCTATATGCCTCTGAACTATTTAATTATTCATAAGGATTTACCAAGTAGATGTGAACAGGGTTTTTTTTCACTGAGAACTTGCTCTGAATATGATTTTTAAGTACTCTTTGTCTGGAGTGCAGGCCATATATCTCTCACGACAAAGCTTTCTAAAGGGAAAGCAAGCAGGGAATGGATAATGAACTTTCGGTTTAACTTTTTTGGGTAAGATCAATTGCACAATGTTTTCTGGTATTGATGTGATTCACAGACATTTTCACAGCTACATAATGCATATCTACGCATACTAGTAATACCAACCAAAATGAAGCTTGCCTCTACACTTCCGCCAGTAACTGTTCAGATAGATCTATGAAAATCACAATCACCACATCAACCATCTGACCTTCTCAATCCAAATCTTCAGCAAGTTTGAAGCTGCTTGTGCATCATTATGCTGTTAGTGGCAAATCCTTTTAAACTGACCTTAAATATTCTTTACAGCTCTTCTTTGCCTTTTCAACTAGGCCCAAACAGCCATTGAAACTCCGCTTTGCACTACAAGTGTAGCTCAGGGTTTGAAATGCTATGGACAGTTTTGCATTCTGGCAATTTTAATTTTTTTTTCTTTTGATAACAGCTTTAGGAAGGAGTCTATTTATCAGCAGCAAATCACTTCTTTGCTGGCATTTGGTGGGACATACTTACTGATGACACGTTAAATTATTTGAATAATGTTGTGGTGTAATGGTCAGACATCAATGCTAGGTCTCCACCCTTCCCTCTTGTCTCATCTTTTCTTGGTTTCTTATGCAATGACTGAAGGATTGACATAGCTTAGTTTTGGTTGTCATGCTTGATATGGAGGAGGTTGCACATCAATGCACAGTTACCTTCAACTGTGAAAGTTTCAGTTACAGTTCTTATCCCTGATTCACTGATGCTGAGGATCTAAAAAGCTTTTGTCATACAAAATATGAAGAAAGTTGGGGAGTATTGAAGATGAATTGGGCAAGAATTTCAGATTTTTATAAGCTCCATTGAGAGATAAAAATAAAATATAAGCAGTTTGTGCCTGCAGGTGTGAAGATATGTACATGGGCCTTTCATACTGATTGGTAAGCACTCAAAGAAACCATGTGGTTGTCTAAAACTAAGGTAGAAGTGTCAAGGTTTCTAATTTTGCCGGTGGCCTGTAAGGACCTTTTGGCTTCAACATACTCTGAGAATTTTCTTGCTAAATATACATTTATTTCATTATTGTTTCTTTGAATCAGAATATTACCAATTACATCATGAGAATCTGTTCCTACTGATTAACACAACATAAGCAAGAAAATGGATTATATGCTCAGAAATAAAAATAGTTGTTAATATGTCTTATTTTGAAACCTCTCAAGATGAGGTGCTTACAAAAAGATTGAAGTTTCAGTCTTGATGCTTTTTTGAAAGCATCTCTTCATGGTATCTCTGCTTAGGAACTAAAGTACCAAAACATCAAATTCCCCCTTTTCACGATATAGTCTTTTCTCTCGTGCCTGTATTTTCCATTCCATAAAATGACTTCAACAACGTTCATAAGTATGAGAAGAATACTTATAGGACTCATTAAATGAATGTGATGTCATTAGAAATCAGGGGTGTCCTGCAGAATATTACTTTAACAGTTATCTTGTAGGGCACGATTAGTGTACATGCTTTTCTAATTCTTCTTTTGTAGGATTATGACTTGGAGACAGACGTGAACAAATTGAGGTCAAGGCCAGTGCTTGACCGGCCAGAGGAAGAGCTTGGACAATATGAAGTAATGTGTCCAGAACTTTCCCATGATTTTCAGGTACTATGATAGTACAGCTTCCTTTATTTGTGAATATTAAAGAGTTTAAGAAATATTGGAAAGGGAGTACTGACAAGAGATTACTAGACAAGGCTATTGAAAAAGGAAACCTAGATGCATCATAGGACTGGAAAAACAAAGATTAAAACTTTTTGCTATTATTTATTGGTGCGAATTGAGAGTGATAGAAAGGGAGTGATGTTGTGTGGTGCATATTTTGGCTGGGTATGGGTGAACTAAGCACTGCTGAATCAATTGCCACATGAGAGATCTGTCAGATAATAATCTGTATCCTTGCTGGAAATTTAGATGGCAATATCAGGATCAGAATGAGATGTGGAAAATAAATACTGTCAACTAGTGTTTTGAAGTAAGTGATAGAGGAGATTGCACTGCTGCTGAGTGAAATGTGCAGTTTGAATCATTGTTCTATTGCAGTTTGGGACAAGAAATGGAGTATTGCACTCATTACAAGTCCTGGAATTTAGGAGAGCTGAAAACAGTGATTCAAATATGAATCTGAAAAGGATCACTGGCTTAATATATTTCCTGTACACGCAGTGCTGTGACATTTATTATGACCATAAGTAGCCATAGGGGATTAAATTCTACTCTTCCGTGAAGGCAGAGGTGGAGTTTTGCATGCAGATTGGCCTCTTTTATCCCTCTGTAACAAATTTTTTAAAAATGCTTTGCAAATTATCTTCCCTAATTTGTTGGAACAATCAGTTTTTGTTGGAGATGACTCACCCAGATGACTCAATCTGATCCTTTTAGTTTTGGAGGACTACTGTTGAAACAGCTTTGTGGATAGTGAAATTCTGGCAGGTGGTCCCTGGGATGATTTTACTCTGGCTGCCTTATTGGATGAGTACAGTTTTGGGAGATTTGTAAATATTTTTTCTCTCTTCCTTAGAAGGTTTCTTCTGGAAAGAGGCATGATCTATCTTTAGTTTCTTTTAATTTCTTCTGCTTTTTAAATTTAAAGGAGCTTGAATCAGAGTCTGAGGAAGAGAAAAGCTTGGAGGACAGGACTGAGAGTCTTCCCTCTTCTCCCTGTCATTTCATTCCAAGTGCTATTTCCGTTACGCATCCAAACCACAGATGGAGAAACCAAAGTGTCACAGAGATGGGACCAGATCCAGGGGAAGAGGATTTCAAAGTCCCACTGCAGAGCTGGACAGAGGAGAAATGCAGAAGGGATCACACTGACAAAAAAAGAGACATTGTAGAAGCAGCCCAAGGTGCAGATTCGCCTGAAGAAGATCCTGCCGGGAGTCATGTGCTTGCTTTGCATCCTCTCCCCAAAGATACTGCTTGGTTCAAAAAAATGTTTTACCCTGATTGTGAGGCTTCGATCAATCCTAGTCCTGAAGGGAGGCTGGAGAGCTCAGACATAGTGACAAATCTTCTGGAGAAACACCAAGGGAATATCCCATTCCACAGCCCTCACTTCTACGCAGCTAGGGCCAAATGTGTTAAGTCCATACCAGGCTACAAAGACTTGGCGTTCCCTGATTTCTGGGGTCACCAGCCACCTATTTATAGCAAGCCCATGCTGGAGCGCAAGTATGGGGTTCAAAGGTGATTGTGCTTTAATATAATTACCACCCTGAGAGCTCTCAGGCTCAAAACTGGTTTATGTAGATTCTGACTATAACATTTCTGAATGTCTTGAGAAGTTATAGAACAAATTTTGGGCTATCCAATGAGTTGCTGCAAGGCCAAACAGCAGGATGATCTTATTGTGTTTTTCCTCCTGAGAAAAGGAAATTAGTGTTTAACTGGATTACAAACAGGATCAGGAATCAGAATTTCCTATCTCTGACATGGAGTTTCTGTGTGTCAGTGGATGTGTTGTGAACTGTCTGTGTGTTGCTTGCTTTGTCTTGTAGATCAAGGTAGCAGTGGCAACTCTGGGCTGAGATTTTTATGGATTCTGTGAATCCATAAAGACTCCCCTATCTCATATTCCAAATTGTTATTGTGAACTAGTTATTGATAAAGATATCAATGTACCTACGTATGTGGTGGAATTGCAAGCTGGTCAAAACTCTGACATAGATTTACCAGTGGCTTTTCCTTGCAGTAAGCAGACCAAGACCCAGAATGAGCTGTGAATCTGTGACCTTGTTAAAGCACAAATGACAGCAAGTTCATTTTGGATATGGAGAAGATTTTGTGTCCTTTTGGAATACGTTTTTGCCTTCAGTCTTGTTCTTCGACCAGTCACCTTTAGTGCTTGCAACAGTGGGTCTCATCTGGCTTTCTAGGGAAAAATCCTTTCTGTCCTGTCAGAGCTGTGTGTCTGTGTTAGGTTGTTCTCGGGACTCTCCCTGTCTACCTTTCTGCTGCTGTGTCCCTTCTTGCTATGCTTCTTGATCTCTGCTTGCTTCATGGGGTCCTCCAGAAGCTTCTCCCCCTTCCCTAGTATGTGCCTCTGCTTCTGGGAAGTCTGTCATGAGCCAGAGCACCTCAGCGGGGACAAGGTAGGTAAGCTGCTTTCCCTCCCTACTGCTCAGCCTACTAGGAGGAGACAGCATACCACACACAGGGAGAAATAAAAAGAGGCTGGTAACAAGTGGTGTCCCCCAGGGGTCAGCACTGGGCCCAGTCTTGTTTAACTTCTTCATCAATGACCTGGATGAAGAGTTAGAATGTACCCTCAGCAAGTTTGCTGATGACACCAAACTGGGAGGTGTGGTAGACACACCGGAAGGCTGTGCTGCCATTCAGCGTGACCTGGATAGGCTGGAAAGTTGGGCAGAGAGGAACCTGATGAGGTTCAACAAAGGCAAATGCAGGGTCCTGCACCTGGGGAGGAACAACCCCATGCGCCAGTACAGGCTTGGGGTAGACCTGCTGGAGAGCAGCTCTGCGGAGAGGGACCTGGGCGTCCTGGTGGACGACAGGTTAACCATGAGCCAGCAGTGTGCCCTGGCTGCCAAGAAAGCCAATGGAGTCCTGGGGTGCATCAAGAAGAGTGTGGCCAGCAGGACAAAGGAGGTTCTCCTTCCCCTCTACACTGCCCTGGTGAGGCCTCATCTGGAGTAAGCTGTCCAGTTCTGGGCTCCCCAGTTCAAGAAAGATGAAGAGCTACTGGAGAGAGTCCAGCAGAGGGCTACGAGGATGACGAGGGGACTGGAACATCTCCCCTACGAGGAGAGGCTGAGGGAGCTGGGCTTGTTCAGCCTGAAGAAGAGAAGGCTGCGAGGGGACCTAATAAATGCTTATAAATATCTCAAGGGTGGGTGTCAGGAGGATGGGGCCAAACTCTTTTCAGTGGTGCCCAGTGACAGGACAAGGGGCAATGGGCACAAACTGAGGCACAGGAAGTTCCATCTGAACATGAGGAAGAACTTCTTCCCTCTGAGGGTGATGGAGCACTGGAACAGGCTGCCCAGGGAGGTTGTGGAGTCTCCTTCTCTGGAGATATTCAAGACCCGCCTGGACAAGGTCCTGTGCAGCCTGCTGTAGGTGACCCTGCTTCGGCAGGAGGGTTGGACTAGATGACCCACAGAGGTCCCTTCCAACCCCTACTATTCTGTGCCTCTGTGATTCTGAGATCCCCCCTCTGGCGCATTGCTAGAGATTGCTGATTTTCTCGCGTTATTTCAGGTGTTCAGGTGAGGGGAAAGCTGTTTTGAAGCTGTGCTAGGAGAGGAAGCTCTTTGTATAACAACCTTTTTGTCTGTTCCACGTAGAACTGTGTGCGATGACTCTACATTTCTTTTTAGTGGCATAGAGAATTGTCAGTAGATACCAAAGAGACTGGATTCTGTGCTAAACTTTAAAGCTGATAAACACAAATCAAATGGCATTTGTGAAGGCCACTAATTTCTGACCTCTACAGAGAGAATTATTCTTTTTGCAGCAAATATAGATGCTAAAAATCTGATTTGGAGGTAAAATCACCCTACTGTCGTCTTGCACTGTTGCTCTAAAAGCTTTGCTTTTATGACTATAATAACATGTGTAACCATACAGCTAAAATGGGAATAATCATATCATGCTTCAGGGCATAACATGAGTGCTGCAAAGGTCAGGAAGAAAATCTGGTGTTCCACATTTGATCATCTTTAGGGATCAGAGAACTTCAGTTTAATAATGAGTAGAAATTAGTTTGATTTAGAGTCAAGATTTACTATGAGATGGATTAGTAGGCTTATAAGTTATGCCAGATATTTCCTCCCAGGGCAAGGCTGGCCATTTGGGAGATTGACATTGACTGGGAAGAACTGGGGATAAATCAAACTTGACAGAATACTGTAGATAATTAAAATGGTACGGAATCAGTCATTTAACCCAAAAGGCAGCTTGTTGTAATTGGAATGGAGGGGGAGGTCTCTCATGGTAAAAAAAAAAAAAGAAAGAAATGAAAGAATATTCACAAGTAGTTCACCTGGAATTAGCACATGGAATTCCTCTTTCTTACCAGTACTTCAAAAGAATGTCCTAAGCCTCTTCATATTTCTTATATAAGATTACCCTATACCGAGACTTCTCACAGTGTCATTACAATTTGCTCTTTTTTTTTTTTTTTTTTCCCCCGAAGGGACAAAGTACTAGATGATGTTCGACGCTTAATCCAGCCGGGTGATGTGATAGGCAGAACTGTTTTTGATTTAGACGAGCCCAGGTGGGTAACTTAAATTGAGCACTGTAACCAGGGGCACTGTCAGTGCTGGGTTATGTAACAAGCTCAGTTTACTTCTTCAGCTCCAATAAAGGTGTGGAAGAAATAACCTAGGAGGTACAGGAGTATTTTCCTAGTACGCTGAAAGGTGTGGCACTTAATTGACTTCTGAAAACAAATATCCTGCCTTATGAACTGTTTTAGGTGCTCAACTGTGGCCAGCAATTGTGGTCCTTGAGAAGATGTAGCACAGGGTAGTTGAGAGGGTCCCAAATATGAAGAAATTGCATTCAAAGGAAGGATGAGCAACTTGGAGAACAGTCTTTAGAGAAGAAAAAAAAAAAAAAAAAAGGACAGTTTGAGGTAGGAGAAAGTTGTTCAAGATGAATTTAAGGGTTTCTAAGCTTTAGGAGAAGGAAATTATATAGATGAGGGAAGAGTAAATATATAGTGATTGTATAAAGCTGCCTTGTGCAATTAATAAACCAATAGGAATAACTCAGTGGGGAAAGTAACTGGAATAAAGTGAGTAAATATGAGCTAGGACAAAAGGGAGTATTGGGTAAGGAAAATAATCACTTAAGCAAGAGCAGAGAAGAATGCTGTTGGATGGGAAGATTATGGATTTGTTCATCTCTTGCTACTTCTTAGGGTCTTGCTTATAAAAAGTTATGAAAACCTATATTAGCATACAAAAGATGCTGGGGAAGGCTTGTCTTTGAAGTAACCTGCTATAGGTATCCTTGCTTTGCTTTACTGCAGTCATTCAAGCGCAGGTGCTCCAGGCTGTCTGACATTCTTCTCCAAGTTTGAATCGGGAAACCTTCGCAAAGCCATCCAAGTGCGAGAGTAAGTATGCCTGCAGCGGCCATGTCCCAACCTGCCTTTTTGCTGTGACCACAGCATGAAATGCTGGAGTTCTCCTTGGTTTGGAAAGGGTTGGCCAGGTTATCTGACGGAGAGCTTATCATGTCTTCCAACACCTGGATGTCATGGATATCACAGGAGTGAGAAAACAGAGCTCAAAATGTTTTGACTTGACTAAGATAGCTTGAGTATTTAATGCTGTGTTTGGGCACTGCTAATTTGATGGTGGTGTTTGACTCTCACAGGATATTAATGAATTTAACTGTACAGCCTGCTGTCTTTGGCAGGTTCAGTGAAGGACTGGTGGGGTGTTTGTGGCCACCATTTTTTTCTGGTCTTCCTTTACAGGTTTGAGTATGACTTAATTATGAATGCAGATGTGAACAGCAATCAGCATCACCAGTGGTTCTACTTTGAAGTCCGTGACATGAAATTATCAGTTCCCTATCGCTTCAACATTATCAACTGTGAGAAGTTCAATAGCCAATTTAATTATGGTAAGTCTTTGGGGATTTGGGGTAGTCTTCTGTTCACAAGAAGATCTTTTTAATGCCATGAAGGTTTTGAACTTTCCATGTCTATAAGTGTAAGGGAGACTGGAAGTTTAATCTTATCTGCCCTGAAATCCACTGAAAGAGTTACTTCAGATTTGTCAAAGGACCTTTCTCTGTCCTCAGGAGGACTGAGGAGTAAACTGCATGTTGAGACCTGGGAGAGGATTTGTGCAGAAGAAAATGTCATTGTTCTGTGTTTAGAGACCAGAACTGAGGAAGAATGGCACAGGCTAGGAGAGCGGAAAAAATTGTTCTGTTGGAATTGAATGAGCATTGGAATGAGCACTAGAAAATGCTTCTAAGATTTAAGTAAATGTAGATAATTCTCAAACAAATATTCATGATTCTTTGGGCTTATCCAGAAAGACATCTCTGCCTTCGGACCTGCTGAGACTTCTGCTGACATTAGTAATAAAAAAAATTTCTATTCCTTGCTGTCTTTGAGCTCCTGTTATAGTCTGTAGTTCAGGAGGAAGGCAGCATTGCTCAGAAACAGGCAGGGCAAATCCCAGTTTTCAAAGCCCATTTTAGAATAGAAATTATTGCTTCTGCATGGAGACTGTGGGTTGAATTCTTAGCTGGCATAGGCTGGTTTTTTATTTGTTTCCATGGAGCTGTGCTAATTTACACCAGCTCAAGACCTGATGCAGAATGTTTAATAAGCCCCTAATATCAGACTTTGCATTCCTCTGAAGCCCTGTGGATACAGCCTCTGACATCACCAGGAGAAGTCTCTCAGGATCAATGTACCTAATATAAATAGTACTAGGAGCTGGAATGACTTGTCACTTGCATTTGTGAAACTGGCTGGATGAGTGACATAATGAATTATAAGGCATTTGCTCTTTAACCCAAAGGATTGGAGTTCAAGTATTCATACAGATTCCAAATGAAAATGGTTTGGTGGTGTTTTTTTTTGTCATCTTATTCTGCTTCTCTGAATTATGAAACAATTCAGTGTGGTGCGTCTGGTACCAGTCTGAAAATGAAGTATGTTGAGGTCCTACTGTAAATGCCAATACAACCTCTGACACAGCCACTAATAGCTTCATAGCTAGAGATTCTGGCTGTTATTGGTGGAAGGTTGCTTGCTATCTGCTAGGTTGGCTGTTGTCAGCATTTATAATCTCATGTGGTGCACCTGAAATTGTACACGACTCACACGTTCAAGCATGCAATGAAAAATATATTTGAAAGAAAAATTTGAAAATACCGTCCGGTGTAAGGAGGCTAAGCCATAGCTTGCTTTTGTACGGCTTTTACGTGGGATTGGCTGCTAAAGCCAGTCTTGTGTGGGTTACTTCTGCTCCTCTGAGCAGGCAGTGAAGCTCTAGCTTATCTAGCTTGGCTGACCAAGGCTCATTACCTCTTCCAGCACATTCAGAATATTTATACAAAGTGTTGGTAAGAGATGCTGTTTATTCACTACACTCCCTCTGTACTTTCCTGGGCTAATGCCCATGCTATAATACTAAAAGCTTCCAGTTGTGATGTAGTGACAAAGCGCCATGGATGGCAATAATTTACAGCTCCAGCTTACTGATCTGTTTTGATTTTTCCCATCCCTTTTGCTCTTGGTTAGATGGCACTGTGTAAATTTTCAATCAGCAAAAAAAGACATTTAATAAAATAGTTGTGACCAGGAGCAGAGCAGGTCAGGAGGTGCAGCCTCCACCTCTCTTCTTCCCTCTTTTCTACTTACTGCACCGTGGGAAATAATGGGGTTTGGTCAGAAGCCTGATTGCTGTTTCTTTTCTAAAATGGAATGTTTCCATAGGGAAAGTGGAAAGAAAAATTGATTTTGCTTTTTTTTTTTTTGTTTAAATTAAAATGAGACAGCAGCCCAGTGTCAACCATCGTTCTGAGGCAGTCTGGTGTGTGCGTCCTTTGGACTCCGAAGGGCAGGAGCTGGAATTTCAGAAGCTGAGAGCGCTGCAGACCCTGAGCCTCACGTCCCTTCACTGATGGACTGAGCTTCTGGGCAGGCCTGTGTCTCTCAGAATTCACTGTGGCCCACGTCCTGGACCAAACACAGAATTGCTTCCTGTACATGGTTCACGGTGCTGGTTTAGAAAAGAGTGATACAGAGGTTACTCCTAGCTGTAGGATTGTTAGCACTACCCCACACCACAGCCAAAGGTGAGCTGGAAAGACATATCTGCGGAACACTTGCCAGCTCTTAAAGCACTGGAGAGTTTAACAGAGAAACCCACAGGAAGAAGGGAAACTGAATAGCTGCTTATGGAAATAGGTCATCAATATTAATGATTTTCAAGTGTCACCGCCTCCCAGCACAAGAACAGCCAAGAGAAGGCTCAGAGGGCAAGTCATCAACATGCATAAATTCTTGAAAGGTCGTTTTTCACTTTCTTAGATACGCTTTCACAGAAGCGCTGCCAGCATCTTTGCTGGGCTTAGCAGTGGCTGTGCTGGGTCTACTGGAGCTGGCTGACACCACCCTGGGGCAGGGGCCACCCCTGCAGCCCCCTGCCCCTAGCGCCTCACCAGAGACACCGGGTCCAGAGAGCTTCACTGGTGAGGGCAGGATCCTTACCGTATCTGTAAAAGAGCAGGCAGGTGTGTAGGGCAAAGGAATTTGATACGAAAACTGCCTGCAGATGGGCTGGCTTTGTGGAGCTGTGAGTAATGTATACACAGCTCAGATCAGAGAAAGCCTCATACCTTGGGGCATGAAACAGTAATATTCTGGAGGTCAGAAAGAAGTCATCTTCTGGTATAATACATTACAAAGGTGGATGCTATCTTTATCAGCATGTATGACACATGGGTATTATTTAGGTCTAATGGCAAGTTTAAAATCTTCTTCTAGTTTTGCTTGCTACTTTCTGAAGGTACAGTACTGGATGCACCACAGAAGTCTAATGCCATGGTAGGATTAAGGATTCAATAATGGTGTAGCCAAGCATAAAATATTTGACTAACCAAATTACTGATCTTGTTGATACCTCAATTCCTATTCTTTTCTTTCCCTTCCTCTGTTTGTAAACAGAGTGGCTTGAAGTCCTCCTTTGCAAAGTCCAGTCACATAATTTATTTTCTAATGAACTCCATTCAGCTCATTTCTTCTGGAGATGCTTTTTTGTACAGACGTGCTTATATCAGAACAAAGCATAGGGCTTTGGGAAATGTATTTACTTTGCATAAACTAGATGCAGAGAGCACAGACAAAATAATGATCTTTAGCCTTTTCTTCCCCACCCCTGTCTTTTCCAGCCAGGAAATTTATGTCACCTGAAAATGTCTTGTTTTACGTAGGCATGCAGCTGGTCATGTATTCAGTGAAGGAAGCTCTCCAGGGCAGGCCTCGCTGGCTTCGGGCAGGCCATGATATCTGCTACTACAAGTAAGTGCCTTTTTGGTGAATAATTTGTGGCTTCCTCTCCCCTCCTGTTAACTGTATTGATGTCTTTAACCTTTTGTCACCAGTGCCACCTGTTTCAAAAGTCTCTAAATTGGTGCTAGCTCGATGTGTTCTGTGCTTGCACCTTCAGAAAACAGCTACAAGTGAGAGCTCTATATTAGATGTCTGGGGAGAAACAGGGCACGTGCAGAAATGATTTTCCCAGGAGGAAGAAAGGGAGTGGGGAGTACTCAAACCTTGCTGATGCAGCCAGGAATACAAGGAAGCTTAACCTGCAAAGGTAGTGTAGGCAGCTTTTTCCCCTGTCCAGGAAGAAATGAGCTGGATGGGATCATTGTTTTTCTTGTGCATACACTGACTTTTGTAAGAGACGTAGGAGCTGAGGAGCTCAAGAAAGGATTAGCATATACATAGGGGTGTTTGGGGAGGTGGGTGGGGGCATATGTATATGTATGTACACTATATGCATCTATATAAATATATATGTAGAAATAGACATGTACAAATACTCATTTTTTTATTTGTGAATCTCTCTCTATAGCTTAGTATCTTCATGACTTTTGCTTCTCTGCAAAACTGGAACTCAAATCCTAGAAGGCAAACTGCTCTGTGGACTATACTTCTTGGCACCGTATAGACCATGTCCTGATAGCAGAAACAGTAGAGATTAGCCTTACTCACTGTCCTATGGGAACGTTTGTCTCTCTACTGGGGCCAGGTAGCAGTGGTGTAAAGTAGTTCTGACAAGCTCAGTGCTGGCATTTATGAAAGTTCCCTGTTTCAGGCTGTTTCTGCACTGTGTCAGAGCCTCAGAAAAAAACCACTAGATGTCTCATCTTTAACTTGTATCTGAGCTGGAGCTTGACTCCTGCGAGAAATGTTCTTTACTTGGGTATCTCACTTCCATGCCGAAAACTGATCCCTGATTCCTTCTGGTGGTTATAGTGAAAGGAGATGAGTGCGGAGCTTGGGGTTTCAGTAGGTTGAATGAACCCTGTTTTATTTTCTCAAGGCTTCTAAAATGTTATCTGCAACATTTCTTAATTATATTAAAGATGGCGATTGAAAGGATTTTCGAGACTAGGATAACTGGTATGTTTTGGATTAGAAAATCTGGGCAGAGTTGGAGGCTGGGGGACGGACTAGAACAAGGAGGAAAATAACAGGTGTGAGTAAATGTGTTTGGCTGAGTGCCTGTGAGTGGGACACCTGGGAATGACGTAGCTTGGGGTGGTGCAAGCAGGAAGAGAAGCCTTGCACTGGAAAAAAGAGGTCACGTGTTGAGGATGAGCTGGTAAAGCATTATGGGTGAAGTTCACATACCTTGTAATCAAATATTGCAGCAGTTGATGTTAATTAACTATTTTATCCTGGCCTTCCCTGTCATGACCTGAAATTTGGGGGGCTGAGAATGCCTGAGTGATAAGTTTTCCCTTTTTTTTTTTATTCTTCTAATTATTTTTTCCATCATGATTCCTATTCACCCATTTGTATCACCAAAATGCCTCGGTGTCTCAGGAAACTATGGGTAGTGCATTAGGCAAATGTGTGAAGAAACCAAAAGTCTGATCCTTGCCCCTAATACCTTGCAGTTGAAGCACAGGGACTGGGCTCCCTGATGGCTGAAGATAGACAGAGAAATACATGAAAAGTGTTAATACAGTTAAAAATAATAGTAATTTTCTAGCATGGGAAGCAGTGCTCTCAGGACAGAGCTGAGCTGTTCTGATGTTCTAAATGGTACTCCTCTCTTCGCAAACTTACGTGATGATTTTAGAAACTAAAGTGAAATAATAGGCTTTTGCCTTGTAAGAAATTGTGTTTGTGTGGTAGTTCACAATTTTGCTGTTAGGTTCAGTGGTGGCTATGTTCACAAGGGTTTATAAGAATAAACCAAAACAATGACAGTGGGCTGCCTTCCAGAAGTAGCAGAGCCTCAAAATTCTGTTAATACAAAAATATTCAAGAATTCAAGGTCATCCCAAATATATTTTTCTTCTTTTTTTTTTTTTTTTTTTTTTTTTTTTTTTTTTTTTTTTTGTGGAGGGAGTGGGGGCTGAAGGCTCAGATTATTCTCTCCCAACCTGGAATTCTGTTTGTAGCAATCTGAGTAGTTATTTTATTTTGTTCCGCGTGCTCCTCACTAACATTTATTCATCTAACCTTTTCTACCTTATGAGCTAACATACTGTGGTGCAGTGGCTTCACTTTTGCATGCCTGTAACCTCTGGCTTCTGTGAGTATGGGCTTCTGGTTGGGCAAACTTTATGCGCTGATTACCATAGCAGTGGCTTCTCGTGTCATTAACAAGGCAGCTATTGTGCAGTGATTAAACAGCAGCTGACTTCTCAGATTAAGCCATGATTGTACACTTAAGCTTGTAATCAGATTCTTGTTCAGAATGTGAGAGAATAGTTTCATGGATTTGGAATATTCTGTGTTTTCTAACTGTAGCTTGAATTATATGTCAACATATTCGTCTAGGTTAACTACTTGTTGTCTATCTCATTTACTGTTCATTCGAGGTTTACGCATGTTTTTGTATACACAAGAATACACATACACACATATATACACACGTATATGCACTTTCACCTCTGCTGTAACTTCAAACTTTTTGTTTCAGTGACTATAGAAGAGATTCCCAGTCATTAGAAGTGGGAGGGTATGTGAAGAAACTATGTTTGGGGTTGCTCAGACTTTGGCTCACAAGAGAGAGAGATGGGATTCCTATATTGATATTATGCTGCTAATGATTTGGGGGAAGAGCTCGCTTCGTTTCCATTCACCCTGGTCATAGGTATCCTGGAGTGGGACTGGCACATTTTGAAGGGAACCTCGTCTAATTACTTTTACCAAGAGTTATTAATAAATATGGGAAAAGAGTGATATACTTAAGAAAACAAGAAGGAACTCAAAAATGCCTTTAATTGCTTTTTCAGCAGGGTTTGTTTGAGAGCAGCCTCTGAGCTGAAGGACAGTGGGAGGAAAGACACATTCGCAAGATGTCTGGGTGATGCACGTTGGCTGATCTTTGCTGACATTTATCTTCACTGAAGATGTGATAGTTCACTCATGAAGATGAATGTTGTGCCACAGCTCTGTCATTGCATACCTTTCCCATATGTCTTTCAAGAGTTTTGATGTTACAGAGGATATTAGCACTGCTCTTGCCAAAAAAAAGCTGAGTGACACTTCTGCTCTATTTTATTACCTCTCTGTGAAGTGACAGGATACACCCATGATAAACAGAGTTGCAGTTACTATAAGATCATCTAATTCACTTGCTGTTTTGGCAGCTTTTATGCGCTGAATAATATTCCTTTCCAGCAAATTATTTAAGGAACAATGGCAGCATGCTGAATTGGTGACAATGTGCTTGTGCCTTTGGTTTCATGACTCATTTTAAGCATATTGTCTGACCTCTAGCTTTTCCAGACAATAGTCAGTTCACAGATAGTGGATGAGGTACATGGAGTGTTTTGTTCTCACATCACCACTAAAGACTTAGCTGTTTGGTGATCACAGCAGAGTCAGAACTAGATCTTCTCTTTTCTCTTCAGCATCTTTATAATCACGTTAGATGAAACCATCATTGTAAGAGTAGCAGGCCACCTCTCAGTTCTAATGACATCTACAAGTGAGGACTGAGACACCAGTCTCAGTCTGAGAGCACCTGACCTTTACAGTACAACTGAAACCCTTAACAGCAAAATGGCAGTGGGAATATTCTGCTATGACTGGGGTTCTGGCTGCAACCTTGACAATAAAGATTCTTTAACATGGGTTTGGCACTTGCAAAGGAAGTTGTATTGTGCATTTTCCAGTTTCCAATGTGTCAGACCCCAAAATAACAGTCATGACCTGTATATTGTTAAATACTGGGTTTTTTTGTGGTAGGAACCAGGGTGTTCCTAAAGCATATTGCACTGAGCAGCCACACTTAGGCGTAAGAAGGTCAGGGCATGTAAAGTGAGGACACCAGACTCCAGGTGGTAGAGGGATTTTGGACAAACGGAATGCATCTGCAGATTAGAAGTCTTGAATAGCATGCTTTCCATTCGGACTTTGTTTTGAAATGGCCTAGGAATCTAGGACATTTATATTTTCTTCAGCCTTTTTAGTCTAAGCTGGTGCAATCCCATATTCCATCATGTATCAGTCCTTTTTACTACGCTAAATGCTGTGGACAGGAAGTCTAAAGATGAAATTACCAAGAGATATTGTTCTTGTATCTGTTGGTGCTTTTCAATTGCAGAGTTGCAATCCAGCTCCTTTAGTGACCTGCCTGTATCTTTGGACAAGTGGCTTCACTTGTCTGTGTCTCAGTTTTCCCATCTATAAAGCACAGAAATTAGAGTTAATTATCTGCCACCCAAAGAATGGGAGCAGATAAATGGGAAGCAAGTTTTAATTGGATAATGCTTGCAAAGGTCTTTTAAACTCAAAAAATTATCATGCAGAGTAAATGATAAGTAGTATTATAATTATTATTAATTAACTTTCCTTCGCAGCTATGCTAGAAATATGCTACCTGTACAGGAGAACAGCAAGCAAAATGATTTCACTGTTACAAAGTGACTGAAAGGCACAGTAGATACAGCTTGCATGCTGATTGAAAAACCCCCACTTGGTCTCTTATTTTCTTTCCAATAATCAGCATATTAGTTTCTAGAGAGCATGTGGGACTCTGAACATTTTTCTGAAAGGGAACATAAATAAGGTGGTGAGAGCTAGGGTGGGTTTTTTCCTTCCCCCTTCCTTGCTTGTTAACTGGGGCCTCATGCTGGTATGGTAGTTATTTTGTGATAAAAAAGAGGTGAGGAAGAAAAACCATCAGCCTGATGGAGGAACAAGGAGGTAACAGAGCCATCTTTGGGTGACAATAGTAGAAGGAGAAAGAAGCAGAGGAAAAATGCTGGTTTTTTAGGTTTCTTCTAAAAAGGTTCAGAGCTACGGTATTGTTTGATAGCTTGTGAGGAGACCAGATTATATGCAGTAAGAATACATGATCATTTACAGTGCTTATACAGAGGTGGTTTTTTCTTTTTAATGCATGAGTGAAGAATATTGAAGCCTCGCAAAGCCACCTGTAAACTTTCTGTTACTATCAGGTAGTTTGTTATAGATTGAAGCGGGTGTCCAGAAGCAATTCAGAAGTCTGGAAATACCTGTTCTGGGTGGGTAGTTCGCTTGAACAGCAGAGGTGCTCTGAACAAGAATGAAACGTGCTGCTAAGAAGAGCAGTGTGAGCGCTGTGCGTTGGTACCCTCAGGATCATGCAATCTCAGCACTGTCAGGGGTAAGGACTGTTGATTACCACTGTAGCATCAAGGTCAGAGGTGTCTGATGGTGCAAAACCTCTGGGTTAAGTGGCATTTTATACAGGAGGACTTTTGGCTGCACAATTCTAGACTACAGAGAGAGAAGCCTTTACTGGAACATTAGGGGCAGGTGGGAACGCTTTCCCCTATGTGCATGTAAGATATTTAGGCCACATCTGCCCACAGAGATCTGCTTCCTCCACTCCTCTGACTACAAATGTGAATTTGGAGGAGGACTCAGAAGAACTTGGCACTTTATGACAATTCTTTATGAATAAGGTCATCTAACCATCGAAGTGCCACTGAATATAATAGAGGCTATGGAGAAGAGTACTTTACAAGAAGTGGTTCTTAATTATCCTTCACTGTCAAAATTAACAGGAATTAGATTAAATGTCATTGTCCTGACTTAAAAAAAAAAAGACTCAAATCCTGGATCCACTGAAATACATATATAATAACTAAGAAGATGTTTCTATACTTGAGAGTTCAGTGCATTTTTTTTCCTCTTTTTTGACCAATATTAAGGTGGTTTATTTGTGTAAGAAGTGTTGGGGTGAAGGGTTCAGCTGTGAATAAAATCATAGGCTTTTCAGTTTGCCACTGTGACTTGGTGTTTCTGTACTATATATTGATCCAGTCAGTACCACTCACCCCACATACGCCTAACTGTTAAATTCAGGTGAAAACCCAGCAGCACTGTATTGTGTCTTCCTTATGAAAAAGAGCTGATTATTTTGGAGAATATGACAAGAATAATTATCTTTTCTCTCCACCTCTTTGAATAAAAATGTACAGCAGCAAAATAAACTAGTATTGTAAATTTCAGGAGCCGAAATTGCATCTTTTTGGTTGCCTCTTCTATTTTGCATTTTAATGCAACATTGATGATAACATTTGTCAAAGAAACCTCGCAGTCCTTCAGAATCAGATGGTTTGGCAACAGCATAATTGGTGCAATGTGAGAAAAATATTGTTTGAGATGTATTTATGGATGTGATTTGCTGTGAGGCTTCTCCCTAAAATGCATGAATTGTCTCTTCATCTCTGCTGAAAGAAAACTTTCTTACTCAGCCTAAAGTAGTTTCTTTATCAGAGTAAGTCTCCTGCTAGAGATCTGGTCCTGGAACTAGGTTGAGAAGCTCACTTTACTTTTTTGTGGTATTAATGAAAGGGCCTGAGTGCACTGGTAGACCTTGGTGACCCTGACCAGCCTCACCCGTGGCCTCCACTCACACCCTCTGCTCGTGGGCCCAGGAGCTCATCGAGCTCTGTCGTGGCCACTCTGTCTCTGCCTGAGCTCTATTGTAGTGAGGCTCCAGCTCAGTCACTGCTCTGTCTGTGCTTTGGTGAGGTCCTTGCCCTGCTGACTTCCACATCAAGCTGGTCCTTGCTGCTCCCTGACAGGGAGTGGCTCAAGTCAAAAGGAGGGATCCAAAAGACAGGATTTTTTTGGGTAGCTCACAACCTACAAATCTGTATGAGGTCACTTCTCTGTGTGCTGTCTCTACTCAAACCCACTCTCCTCCTCTTCCTACTCAGCAAAGAGCCTCTGATGATATTTGAAATATTTTTGTATATGTCATATTAGTTTATTTTTAATTCCTGGAATATTGCTTTTCTTCCTGTAGTGGAACTGAATGGTTGATTTTGTAAGGTATTAATATTTTCTAAATAGCCAGGCTTTCACAGAATATTTTGACATGGCATTGTTCAGGGCTGTGAATAGGTACCTGCATCTCTGAGCAAGATAATTCGGATGTTGGAAGCAATGCAGCAGTGTTAGCTGAATGCAGTATTTTAAATGTGTCTGTACTGTGCTATATGAACTAGTATCAGCTGTCTTCTTTCTTACTTGCAATTTCACGAAAAGAAACAAACTGTTATTTTCCCATGAGAGTGCTCCTATCCATAGGGATGCATCCATAGGGGTGTAGGTTTATTGCTGTGTTACTGGATATTGTTTAGCACTGTTACATTTTTGTACCTGTTCATTGCTGGGATGGGATTTGTTGTATTGGCACGGGGCCTTCCAAGTCTTGGTACAATGCTTAGATGAGTTTGGATCCCATCTACAGATTGAGATGAAAGCTCTTTCAGGGTGGACCCTTCTCTGAATGCTTAGTTCTCTCATGGCTGCTCCAAACATGCATCTAGAAGTGAAAACAACCTACTTCCTCCGTCTTTCTCTTCTTCCAGAAACCACTATCGCTGTAGTGCAGCTGCAGGAGGAGGCAAGAGAGGAAAATTCTATTACACACTCACCTTCAGCATCAAGTTTCCTCATAAAGATGATGTCTGCTACCTGGCCTACCATTACCCCTATACCTACTCTACAATGATGGTAATACTGATGCGTCTACCTACATAAGATAGTGGGCCTGACAGGTTGAAGCTGCTTGGTTGTGTGTAGTTTTTGACGTAACGTAGAGGACCATTTTCACAGGCACTTAATGATCACGATGCTGTCATTGCCTTATTTGCAACTGAAGCCTCTGCCCGCTCTGAAGCTCAGAATGCTGTAGAGGAAAATAAACCTCTGTATGGACTACACTGGGGTACAAACCATTAGAGATCATACCAGTCATAATGCAAATCAAAGATGTCTCCATTTGCTTAGGGTTGCAGGACCCTTTTCCTGAAGAGGTGGGAAGCAGGGGGCTAAAGCTGATGGCAGCTCAAAAGAGGAAGCTGCCTGCTCCTCCTTCTGACAGAGAGTAACAGCTCACCTTTCTGAGCTGCACCCAGCAGTACCACAGCGCTGGACCTTGTCTGAATGCTTTGTCAGCTGTTCCCTCTGTGCCAGTTGGAATGTCAGTAGGCATTAGTGACACTTTCACCAGTGCTGTCAATACAGAAACTAAAAGAATACAAGTCCAAGGAGAAAATTTTGTTACTGAGTTGTACCAAGTTTGCTTCCCAGGGAAGGTTTTGTTTTCTACAACTTCTTCTGGCCAGGGGTGGCTGGTAAAGGAATTTGCTGGGAAATGCATCTAATGTGCTTTCTCTGTGATTGATGTAGAACAGCCCAAGGTCTGAAGGGAAGGTAGGATAAAAGAAGGGAAATTAATAGGTCTGGGAGTAGCTTGCTTTTTTGTTAAAGCTGAGAAAGACGTTACCGAAAATGAAGGCACACAGTTCCAGTAGATCAGTTCCCCTTCCTTCTCCCCTGAATTTCCATTGTCAACCCTTTTTCTTCTGAGCAATAAATGCCAGTGTGGGTTGGTGAAGTTTGGGCTCACTCTAATTTTTTGTGACAGTATCAGTTGACTATTACTGGATATGAAAGACTGTGTTTTCAAGGGAGATGATGTCCTTTACCACTTACTAGCCTTGCTGCCCAGCATGCTGGCACAGTTAGGCTTAGATTAATTCCCACTCAGACAACAGTCTCTTGTCAATTGCTTTGCATCCTATTATAGATGATCAAAGAAACTCCTTCCAACGTCTGGAACAGGGCCAGTCACGCCTTCACAGTCCAAAATATGCCTGCCAGCTCACTTCTCATTAGGCTTGTTGGGTATCAGTTATTCCTCAAAATCAATGAGGAAGAGAGTATGCTCTGATAGTGGGGTTTGACCTATAGCCTTGAAGGCATATGTATACTGCAGTCTGCAGGGGGAAAGGTAGATGCAATACTGAAGAACTGGGTGGACTTATTCACCACCATACTTTATTACTGAAATGCAATGCCTCATCATTATTTTATTGTTATTGATTTCTATATTCTGCTGGCACAAAAGCAAGAGAGACTTGGAGAGTTTGTATGCTCTGGGAATCCCTGAATATCTCACCTGCTCCTAAATGAATAGAATAGAGATGAAAAAGATGTTATTCCCAGTCTTGCAGGGTGAAGTCTTGAGGCATTTCACTGCCTCTTCAAATAAAATGCTCATTGGAGTTAAAGGGAATTTTGCCCGAGGAAAAGTTTAAATGAACTCAGACTCAGTAGTGACCATAAAGTTTGGTAAATGGGAATTATGGATAGAAAAGATTGATAGACTGTCATGTCCAGCTCTTTAGCCAAAGCAAAATTGTTGTCTCTAATACTTCTAAAAGGCTTCTTTGCTCGGACTAATTTAAAATGTCAAGTGATGCAATTTACACTTTTCCATGTTACTTTAATTTCCACAGTAAATAAACTAAATCAGGTTTGTGCACCAGTAGATTTCATTTTGAAGCATTTGTCCAATGGTGAAGTATGTTGGATTTACATATCAGTAATAAATTAAAAGTGGTTATGAACCCAAGGGCTCAAATACATAGTGCTTTGGGGAAGAAGATAAACTTGTATATGGAGTTAGAAATTTGAAAATATGTTAAAATATCATATAAATTTAATAGTTACAGGCATATTCACAGGAAACACACATTGCAGAATCCTGTTTGAACTGGATGCATTCTGCAGTTCATTACATTTTGTCCATTAGTAATTACATTTATTTTATGAACACTAATTTATTTTTACATCACAGTGTTAATTGTTTGTATATCTAGCTGAAATCTCTGTGGCAGCTATACCCAATTAAGTTTCAGTGGGTACCAGGATCATAAGTAAATTATTATATCGAGTTGTCTGTATCTATGTAAGATTGTTAGATGTGTATAATAATTGAATTTACTTTATAGAGCAGTATGTCAATTGTTTCTTGACACAGATGACTGTAAATTTCAACTCTGTGTTTGCATTCAAATGAATACTGGGCAAGCAGTCTGAAAAGCAACAAGCTCCAAGGTTTTAGGAACAGGAATGTCTTGTCCCATAAAAGCTGATTAAAATTTAGCCTTGACTTGTAAAGACAAAACGCTACGATATAGGGTCGTTCAGTGAGTTGGTGTGTTTAAAGTTAGAACAAGTATGCATACTGCACTATACCTATCTCTACCAACTGAGAGACAACTGGTGTTCCACAACACTTAGTAACACCCTGCGATGGGATTACGTACGCTAATCTTGCCACTTGCAATTACAAAGTAAACAGAGAGAACTACGCATCGTCTGGTGTGTAGGTGACAAGTGGCTCTGTGTCTAATGAGGCAAACAGAATTTGTTCCAAAACGTCATTTTTTTAAGCTGCCAATTATTTTTCTCAAATTTCTCAGGAAGCTGTTGGACTTAAGAAACATTTGTAACTGCCATACTCTTTGTGGGATGGGGGGAGGGAGGGAGAAAATATCCTTTTGGAAAGGCGCTCCTCAAATTTCCCACTACCGATTGTACAAAATGTTTCGATGTAAACTTTTTGGCTGCCTGTGGTGCAGAGTTGTTCCTGAGTTTCACTGCCATGTGCTTGACAGCTAACCAGTCAGTTCTATAAATGCCCAAAAATGGTGAGTTTTCTCATGTTTCTGCACAGTCTCTATTAAAATATAAGGAGTAGGACCCTTCTGGACTTCATGTACGGCTAGAAATTCCTTTATGCTAACGAGAAAAAATGCCTAGGAACCTCATAGGTAAAATCATAGAATAGTTTGAGTTGGAAGGGACCTTTAAAGGCCATCTGTTCCAACCCCCCTGCAATGGGCAGTGTTGTCTTCAACTAGGTCATGATATGAGAGTAAATAGTCCTGTGCAGCTTCAGTGAACTGGGGTGTATTCTGAATGGCATATTTGTGTGATGTAAAATGTGATGCTATTAACCAACAGAATACAGAAGCTGGGAAGTTAGCAGCAGATGAAAACAGTGCCACTAATAACACACAGCTAGTGGAATAAAATCAGATTTCATAGACTGTGAACTCATTTATAAATCTGCTTCCTTGCTTCTTTCTCAGTCCCATCTTGATATCCTGGAGCAAAATAGGAACCCCAAGAAGGTTTACTGGAGGCAGCAGACACTCTGCCAGACGCTAGGAGGAAATCTATGCCCATTGCTCACCATCACTGCCATGCCAGAGTCTGAAAAAAGAGATGACTTGGACCAATTCTGTAAGTAGCCAAATGAAGCATTAAAAAAGATGCTGGCGAGTTGCGGTCATGTCAGCAGTAGCAATGACAACCTGTTTTGTGAATATGTTTGCTTTCTTGCCTTTCTTATTTTGGAAAAAAAATATCTAAATATGTGGAATAGCAAATTACAACGCTTTTTTTAAAATTACAGTTTTACATGGAGGAGGGATGAGAGCTGACACCATTTTCTTACTTCAAATTTTTCTTTAAACATCTGAAGCAATTACAAAATTCGATATCACATATCTCCAACAAGAAACTGTATTCAAGTAACCAATTCAACAAGAAAATAGGGTGGGGTTTTTTTTCTGTGTTGATGTTCCATATTGAAATGATTTGTGTATTTTGAGGTCTCAAAATCAGGGAAAAAATAAAAAGTACAAGATCACCCTTTCCCAGCTGTGAACAGCAATTGAAGTGTTCTGGTGAAATTCCAGGTAAATATTCCTGGTAAATATTCCTGGTAAATATTATAACTGCCATGTTATATCTAGAGGTGGTTATTTTTCATTGTGAAAGTCAAAGGTTTAGACTTTCAGCAGCCTTCATTAACAAGATGAAGTTATGCAAGTTTCTGTAATCAACAGCAAGTGATGGTTAGCGGCACACTGGGTTAGCTTTGATTTGAGAGCCTAAATGACTAACTACTTATATGTAAGTAGACAGTTTTCTTGAGTCGGTAACAAGGCATAAACTGACTGCTTTTCTCTCTGCTCTTCACACACCTATAACACAGGTTGAGAACTCTGTTAAGCAAATACGTATCACTATCTCAGTGAGCTATTAGGCTAGAAGTATCTGAAGGGATTCTGTGATGTGAACCATGTTTCTTACTGCAGAATTCTCCTTTCAGGTGTATGTGGCGATGCGTGAGTAGTACTCATCGTAATGCCCATGCTAAAGGCATAAGCTAAAACGAAGCTCAAATATCAGTCAGTAAAAATTACTGCTGTCTTTCCTGGTTCAGGTCTGGAGCACAGTGACTGCAGTTATGCTGACATTACAGTGTAATCATCCTCAGCTCGTACTTTTTTATTATAGATTCATTATAAATTAAGCATTTACCCTGAATTAGCAAGTTTCGGAACATGAATGTGCTTTTGTAGGTTGGAATCTTGAAGTAAAATTGCCAAATACAGGCTAAATGGGAATTCATAAGGTGTGTGCATGTATACAGCTTTAAAGGTGGAAACTGGAGGCAGTGTCAGATAGAAAATTGAATTGTTGGTGTTGCTATTATTAGTGTTATTTACATGTAGCACATACAACACTTGATTAGGGGGTTTGGCTGTGGTGGGTGCTGCCCATGCCTGACAAGAAGAGATAATTCCTGCCCTTAAACGCTTTTGTTCCATGGTAATGATGATGTAGAACAGAAAACCAGTGGGTGGGAGTTGGGGGGGTGGGGGGTTGGTTACATAAAGAAGCCTTTGGCGCACTGCAGATGATCATCTGGTTAGAAGTTAGTTGTTGACAGCAATTTTTAAACCTCGTGGCAGAAGTTCTTATTAGGCAACTGAAATGAAGTAGGTTGGAGTATTTTGTTTGAGGATTGGAGCCACCCAGAAGAGGCGTGCAGTGAACAAGGTTTTCTGCCCAAGTGATTATGCCTTTCTAACGAAGGTACAAAGCAAAATCTAAGCCAATGCTCGGATTTATCAAAGCAAGGACTTGGAGTGGGCCAGTCACATGATGTGCTAAACACTGAATTTAAGCACCTTTGGCATTGAAAGGATTTTCTGAAGTATGTGTTTTGTCATAGGAAAATAAAAAAACAATTTCAAAATCTCCAGCATTTTTGTAAAACAACATTCATGCTTTCTGACAAGCGCCACAACATGCCCAGGCCTGCAGTCATGCAGATAGAGTGACCAGGATTAAAAAATCTGGAAGAAAATCCCCGGCCAATACCAGTTGAACTTAAAGCGGGAATAGTTAGGAATGTTTTCATCTTTGGCATCAGAGACAAGAGGGCAACATAATTGCATATGCTAATAATATCCTAGACTTTATACCCTCTACGGTTCTTGGGGCTAGTCCTGAACTGAAACCTGGATGTGCCAGGCACGGTACAGCACGGGAGAATGGATGGCCTCTGTGTATGCAGGAATTACATCCTGTAGTCAAGACAACTGAGAGGCACAGATCCTGAAATGAGGATCGTGAGGAAATAACACAATACTGACAAGTGCAATAATACCCCAAGAGTCACTCTGCACTTAGGGAGCATCATGTTACAAATATTAGGAGGCATTGTCATTTTCTGGAGCACTGTATTCTCAGAATGTACCAGAATGCATCTTGCAGTGTTAAAAGAGAGTCTGGCAGGTCTTCAAAGGTCATTAACCTGTCTGTGAAGACAAGGCTTGACTTGCTTATTCAGCACAGATTTACTGAAAGATTCATAAAGAGTCTATGAACATTTTGGACACATACTTGCTCAAAAGCTGCAGCCTGTTGTAATATTCGGCATCTGGGTTCAAATCCCAATGAAGTGGCTGAAGTCCTCTTTATTTTTGAGAGAAAGAGATATCTGCTGCTTTGTGATATTATGTGAAATCAGTGGGAGCTTGTAGTTCTGACTGAAATGCCATGAAATCTTGTGCCACAGAACAACTCTTCCTCTCAAGCTTTGCAATGCAAGAAGATTGAGCACTTCCTAGTTCTATCCATGAGCCAGCTGAACTCAATCAAAACAGAACATGTAGAAAACCCAGTTGTCTGAACAGAAATAGAAATTGTTTGGGGGAAAGACAGTGTTAGGCAAGGCAACACAGTTTCTCTCAAGTTTCCAAGACTGTAAAACTAAACACCAATACTCTTAAGTGATGACAATATTTGTTGTTTTATCAAGTGGAAGAACAGCAAAGCAGAACACCATATTTTATGCTGTGGGGATGCCTCTAGGCAAATCTGAATAACCATGTATGTTCTTATTTTGTTTAAGCATCTTGGATAATTATGGCTTTTCGGGATGCACTTAGCCTATTTTGTGCTGCTTTGTGTGGCTTTGATCAGCAGTTACTTCTCAGTTTCCTCATCTTGTATGACATGCCCTTCTGTCTGTGAAGTGGTTTGGCTGATGGAAGGACCTGTTTGTTGATATTTTCCAGACTGAAAACATAACTCAGAGCAACAACACAGAGCTAAATATGAAGGGACCAAAGCGTGGAGGTTTTCCCAGTAAGAACTCCCATTGGTTTTTACAGTCTCCATGTATACAGATTTCAGCTTGAGAAGTGATGTGGAGCTCCAGCATTGAGGAAGTTGGTACATGGGGAGTGAATAAAAATGGATAGCCCTTATTCCTTCCTTCTGGTTCTAGCCAATTCACAGTTATCATGAGCTACAGTCATTTTGCTTTCTTATCTAATTTGTTATTTCTCCTTTGTGTACTTGTTAACCTGTACCTTGAGAGATTCTTTTCAATAATGCCAGAAGCACAGGTAAAACACGAAGCTCTCCAGGTCTTCGTAGCTGTTGCACATGATCATACCTAAATAGTCTAAGTCCTTCTCTAGTATAAACACATGGGTAGTAGGAAACATCGCTGATGAAGAGGCATTGCATGGGTGAGGAGTGTTGGGAGGACAGCAGGATCAGCCCAGTAGGAAGGAGTTACTGCAGTACTGGAGGTGCTGATAGAGTGGGAGCGGCCTGGGTACAAAGAGGGCATGGCATCCTCTGTGTCAGCTGTGCTTTATTTTCCTTGCTCAACTCTGTTTAGACTGGTCTTGTCAGGCTTTTGATTAATGTGGCCCTAGGATGGTTAAATTTGTCTGAGTTACATTTATTAATGTGCACCTTGTTAATAGGAAGCATAAGCCATGCACGCACGCAGACACTGCGCATTCACCGTGTGCTGAAGGGAAGAAAAATGGGCTGCTGTTTTCCTTCATTATGCCTTGTTTATTGTGAGGTTTTGATATTCACTTTAAGCTCCTTTTTCCTTTCTCTCTTTCTATGTCCCCTTTGTGCAATGGTGGTATACTGAATAATTTTTATTAAATGTTCAGTTCTGAATTGATATGAAGAAAAAAAGTAGTCAACTAGGAACTCTTTGGCTTCTGTGCTTTGCAGTTTGGTCATGCAACAGCTCAGCTACAAACATCACAACTTCCATTCACACTCCATCAATGTCTATGGGTGCCTGAAGACTGCAACAGAAAGTCCGAGGTTGGTCAGTGGTCCCTGCTGGGCTGCACAGCTCCATAGACTTGTACAAACACAAACTGTGAAGGTCCCTCTTGTTGATTTTTGTTGTTGTTTTGTTTTAAACTTACGCTTTCTCCCATCATACGAAGACTGAGCATTCAGCAAGGGATGTCTTTGCTGCTCTTCTAACTGCAAGATCCACCATAACCTTGTGATAGATAAAGCCTTTAGTTTCCCATTCTGAGTGTGCATGTGAAGCACCAATTATGACACAAAGGAACTATTTTTTGTCTCCTCTGTTATCTGTCTTTACCGTGTTCTTCTTTCCCTCCTCCTATTTCCTTCTTACAAAGAGATAGACTGCAGATCTGACCTTCCATGTTATGCACAGAGCTCTTCCTTGGAAGACTGTAGCTCTTCTCAGAAGTCTTTAACTCCACCAACCCCCACCCAAAAAAAAAAAAAAAAAAAAGACAAGACAGTTTTCTGCAAGCTTGCAATGTGTGGTAAGCCTGCATACTCCACCTGCCTTCGAAACTGAGGGCATGTGAGCCTTCGAAAAGGAAGGAATTTGGAGAGTGGAGAAGAAAGAATGGCTGGGCAGCCATTTACTCTGGTGACATTGTTCTTGGATGTGTTAGGTCTAGCCTTAGACTTTACCTGATGAGAATTAAAGAGACTTTTGAAGGGAGAGCAATTCCCAACATCTTTCGGAGCATTCTCAAATGCAGAAACAGTGAGAATGATAAAGCTTCTCGTCTTGGTGCCAACAGCCCGCTCGATAAAATTAATAAGTGCTTGCAGAGCTCTGATTTTCTTGGGTTTGCCACACAGAGCCCAGTGAAGGCAGTGCTAACAGCATGCACGTGCACTCAGTAATAGTTTGCAAACCCTTAATTCACAGTCTTACGCATGCAAATGTGCAGTATGAAACTGTATTCTACTAAACTCCCTGGCAGACAGCTGACTACACCCTGTAAGCCGTAGGATACTGTCTTAATTGGCAGAGCAAATGGACAGCTTAACTCTTCACAGAAGCACGAGTAAAAGATCTAAACATGCATACACAGGCGATGATGAGCTTGTCTTCTGGTTAGGAAAGTAGAGGGCACCAATATGTTGCAAATGTTATCAGAGTGATGGAATTAAAACCACTGAATGCAAAATGACTGATCAGAGAAGGACAGTTCACGCTGGGCCATTTTGAGCTTGCCATATGACTGTTCTTCAGGAGGAGTTTCCTGGCTGTGCACTGAGTTGGAGTGAGTTAGAAGGTAAAGGGGAGGACACCTCTGAAGTGATGTACAGTAGGTGCCATTCTGGTCAGTGCTAATAGAAAGGAATAACTGAATCAGTCCCAAAGGAATTCCTCACAGGAATGAAGATTTTGATGGGTCTAGGGCGGTAGAGTAGCGCACCACTTCAGCTGGCAACTGCCAGCATTGCTGCATTTTCAGCTGGAAGACATGAGCACCGTATATTGCCATGGGGGTTAATCCTGCATCCACCGAGAACAGCGTCACTCTGCAGAGTGGGGTGGGACAGGTATTGTTTATGGTATCATAAAGCAAGTAATTGCAAAGCTCTCATCATGGCTGGTTGCACTGTTGTGATTCCCATTAATAATATTTATTATGTGGTGTCTTATGAGTATTACCCCCAGTTAACACACCTGAGAAGTGTCCTTTTAGCACTGTCTAGCATAACAGAGCTGAATTGTGGGGTTTAAAGCTAAACCTTAATGTTCCAGCTTGTTAGCAGTGGTGGTGAGCAAAATTAAACAAAATATGACACTAGCAAATGAATTCACATCTGTAATAGCTGTCACTTTGAGTTGCTCTTTTGTCATCACATGTCATCTTTACGTGAGGCTGGGGAAACCGTTATGAATGTTCTTATAAAGAGATAATGACACCTGCTTATCTTCAATGTAACCTTTTGGGGGGTTGAAACACATTTTCTCTCTGAGTGTAAGCATGTTTCTAAAGATGGAAAGAGCAACGATTTTGGAATAGGTATGACAGGATGATGGTGCTCTTTGAATCTGTAGATGCTCCTAGAACTAGAATGAGGGATGAAGTGAGACTAATGATTTGTGTTTACTTGCTCTCACCTTAAGCCTATAGAATCAGAAAGATGTAGTTACTGGGAGAAATATTCTAATATTTCTCAATTTGCTTATATAAGCTATTTAGATGGTTGTTTTGCAACTTTGATCTTTTCTCAGAAAGAAACAAGCCCTTTACCTTTAAACATAATTTGCAGCAAAGAGCAATTGCTAGGCAAAGAACAGAAGAGGATGTGAATTGCAGAGGCCACTTATCCAGGATACTGGGAAATAATGATCATGTGGAAAATGTACACAGTTTAATTAAGCACATTGATTAAATCAATATGATTCAAACAGCTTAGTGCTCCAATCAGCTTAATCTCATTAAATGTAATTCAGGCCTCGATAATTGATTAATAATGCATTATAGTTTATGAATTATTGACTCCAAGTTATTATAACTCTGCTTGCTCCCTGCATGGCAACCAGTGTTGCATGTTAATTATGAAAGGCTCAAGCTCTTTTCTCTTGAATAGGTTTTTCAAAGCTGGATATGACATATCTCCTAATGAAACAGGGATCAAATTAGATCAGCGCCTTATTGGAGTTAGTCCATCCCAAAGGAAAATGCACTCTTTAAAGGAAGCTCTCGTCTAATAATATTGAAATAGGGAGGCAGAATGACCTGCTTTGATTGGTAATGATCTTTCAAGCAGCCAGAACAACTGCCTGTAGCAATTCAGCTGGAGTGCTAAACTGGCATTGTGCTAGTTGGAAACAGTTCACAACTGCAAGCGCATCTGTTGTTCTTCTAGTGCCATTGGTGCTATACCTCCTCCAGCACACAGGAACACAGTATAGCCAATGCTACTGAACTCTTAGGTCACATTTGTATGCCAAATATAGAGCAATCCAGCTCCCCATATATGTCTGGATGCCGAGTGGTTTCTGTAAAAAGGACCGATAAGCTTTTATAATGGCATTTCTACACTACAAGAAGAAAGAACAATTGTTACTATTGATGTAAGTCTCAGGAGAGAAATCAAGAACTGAAGAAAGCCTCTGCTCCTCAGGTGGCCTCCCTGTTAAACCGCATTTCCACTGAAAGTGAACAGAGGATGTTGTCTCACATTGCAGTTTGGACCACGTTAAGTACCTAGATAGCCAGAAAAACAGTCTTACGCAGAAAGAGTCCACTACCATTAAGTTTCCTTAAAATATTCCATTTGCAGAACCCATTCTGCTTTTTCTTTTCGTCTCTACTTCTGTTCCTCATTAGTGATTATAGTTAAAATTTAACAGATTTTAGTGCATCTATAAATAGAATGAGATTATTATAGTAAACTGTGGAGAAAAACATTTTTTTGTTTTATTCTTGTATCTGCAATAGTGAGTTTTGTATCTGTGTGTTCACTTGACTTGAAGATTTGCTCCTAATTTGCAGGGGTGCCAGGCAGAGGGGCTGGTTGCTGTGTTGCTTTGTACCAAACACTTTCATTTAGGTGACAGGAGTCGTCAGCTGTTGTGAAAACTGTGATCCTGTTTTAATGCAGTAGTGAAGAAAGGCTGAATAAAATTTTCATGTATTCTACAGTGCTAAATAGTTACAGAATTGAGAATGCAATTCTTTTTTTCTGCTTGAATAGACAGTTTATTGAGCATCTGAAGCCAAATCAATGATCTCCCAATATGCAACACTGATGGTGTGCGCTCTAAATTTCTCAAGATTCAATTTCAAACATATCTTCTCTGTTTTCTTTCTGATATCCCAGTCACAACATTGTGGCAGCCCATTGCAAAAAGAGCAGAGAAGTTCCTGCAAAACTATGTTCCTGTTTGAGTACCCAGTCTACTGCTATAAAGGTGGAAGCTGGTTGAATGGAACATGAAATGTGAGACAGACTTATGGCTGTCTGGAGACCAAGGCCAGTATTTTTCATTATGTATCAACTGCTCTTGGGAGTCCCAGCATTCGGCAGAACTGACTCAGCCAGCACCACTTTGACACTCCAGTCAGCCTTCTGTGTGTTTGGCAAAATGCATATTAATATATTGAATCCAATTAGTCAAGGCAGCAAGCAATGCACAGGAAATACTGAAACACTGAACAAGGATGCTAAACATGCCTCGAAGCACAGGCAACCACAGTGTTTTTTTGCAAAGGGAAAAATTAAATTTTAGGGTAATCTCTCTCTGTCTCCCACCCTTTGACTTATGCAGCATGCTGGCAGAACAGCCATCTGAGATGAGATAATTTGTACTGCAGTGGCTGCTCTTGATTCAGCTGTAGTTTTCTGTGGGTTTTTTTTTCTAAAATAGTCTTCCTTCTGAAATTTGGAGATTTGTTCTAAGCTTTCACCTTCTTAGGGGATAGTGCTACAGAACTTTCTGCTGTCTCTTTGCCACTTGTTCTGTTAACTTTCCTTCTTTGATTTACAACAGTCTTATCTCCCAGGAGACTTGTAACCTTTGCATATCCTTTCCAAAGAAGAAATATTCTGATTAACTGCAGTATTTTCTAGAACAGAAGTTAGCAGCCTTGTCTTGGTTAGTATGGACTTGGGCTAGAACTAGGTTCTAGTATAGAACTATAGGTAGGCTATGCTCCAGTCTTCCAGAATATCAGAGCCTTTTCTGGTGCGCTAAGGAATTAAACATCTTGAAAATATAAACCAGCATGTATCTTAGTCATAATTATTTTAATTTTGATTGATTTTTTAAGTGCCTCTGAAGTGCCTTCTCACAGGAGCGTGGTACTACATGTATTTTTGTCACAAGGCATTGAAAATTATGAATGGAACTGGAAAAGGTTTGATTGTATGTACTACTTATATTCCTTTAAAAATTTATAGCCAACTGCTTGGAACATGCCTGTCTCATAATACCCCAGTGTCCTTGCCTTATTGCAGCGGAGCTACAAGTTTCCGTAGGAGTGATAGGTTGACCAAATTCTTGCCTTAGCAGAAGGGGGGGAAAAAAATTCATGTTTTCTCCCTTAGATGGAAATGCTTTGAAAAAACCTGCAGATGCTGTGCTTCCAATGGCCAGTCTGTGTATCTAGCAGAGGTATTGAAATATAGCCCGGTAGAGCCCCCAGGCAGCTTTTACTCCCTTGAAAGGCGAACAAGCGTTAAACTGCTACTAGATTTCTGTTATCAACTTCAAATCATGGCATGAAAATAACCCTGTATTTCAGTGAGCTGCGCATTTCCTATGCCTGGCCATATATTCCAGTCACACACAGCCCCGTGGGGCACACACTAAAAGGTCAGTGTGGTACTGTGTATATTAGCCAGAGAAGCATTTGAATTGAGTTATATCTGTTCTCAATGTGACAGAGATGGGCTCTGTGAGGGAGGACATAATTTTAGGGTCAGATTGACTGCAGGGACTGAATATCGTTATGAGCAATATGCTTACTAAGGGATGGAGAGGTAACGCTTGTGCCAGAGGTAAAAGCAGAGGTCAGGAAGGGGTTTCTTCCAGCTGGTCACAATGTTGCCCAATTACTGCACAGGTTTTTGTTTTTCACAAATTACAAGGTCTGGAGCACCTGCTGATGCAGGGTATAAAGTGGGTTGGCCGGAGGGTGGTTGGGTTTGCCCTCCACATCTCTGCTAAGTCAGCTGCTTCCTGATGGTAGAGCTGAAGTTGTGGTGGTGTCACAGTTTGTGGATCACCCTTGCTCCTTGAGTAAAAAGCCAGTCAGAAGCTTCCTATGGCCTTTTGGTTGGAAACCTGCTGTAAGGTAAGAACATTGCAGTTTTGTAACAGTAGAGGTGTTGCTCTTGTGTGATTTAAAAAAAAAAAAAAAAAAATTCCTGTCTTCTCTGCCCTATCTCTGTAAGGCAATGAAGAAGTAATCCTTGAAGAAGAGGAGGAGAGCTGCTGGGCTGTCCCAGTGACCAGTTGTTCTCCTTCTTGTTCGGTTGTACCTCATTGTTGATAACTACTAGGCAAGCTGTGGTCAGGGAGCAAAGGTCAGGAAAGCTGGCAGGTTTGCCTTCTGAAAGAGTGATCCGCAGCTAGAAGGCTCAGAGTGCTGTACGTGATCCAGCCGCTGTCAGACCCAAACAATTGCACTCAACATCACAGAGAGCAGGTTTTGTCCCCAGTTCAATGTTTTTCCCTTTCTGGAACAGAAAGGCTGTGCTGGTACACAGAATGAGCTAGATACACATTGCTGCCTGATGATCTCGTGGGAACAAACCATTTTTTGACTTGTGCTGGATAGCAAGAGTGGGCAAAAAGTGAGCTCTGCCACCCTTCTAGCAAACCATTGCTTTTGGTTTGGGAACTCAGCTTAGGGGTGGTTTGGGGGAAGATGGTCAAGTCTTGCACAGATTATGTTAAAGAAGAGCTAGGCTGTGGCAGAAACCAGAGTGCATCCTGCTAACAGGGAAGCCTGCTACTCTTAGGTGTTTTTTCATAATCCTCTGAATCTTGCATTTCTCACTCTAACTTCTGCCAAGCACAGGCAAACCCTTCCCCAATATGCAACTAACAGACAGGTGGGAAAGAGAGTGGGTGGCATTATAACTTTCATGTTGTTTTCACCTTCACCCTTCTAAATTTGGAAGCTTCTTTGTGTTTTTAAATCTTGACTGACTGGTTTGCAGAGACTGTCTGTTGCAGCTTGCTTTAAAAAAAGAAAAAACAAAAGCCTCATTCACCTGATACCTCAAGGCTTTGAAAACTTTCTGGAAAAAAATGTTCTGATTTCTGGTTTTAATGTTCCAAGCTATATGGTTTTGTCTGATAAAGGCTGACCTATCTAGTCATGTCTTACAAATGATTGGAGTTGTTTGGATTGTATGGAACAGCTTTACTGCATGCTTGCCAGGGCTGGAAGCAGATAGCTTGTTCAGCTACTCTGCCCACATCATATGAGTGGGACTGCACTCAGGTGAAACGTAGCAAAACATATTTATCTGTGTTGATCCTAATATTAATTTACCTGGGAGCATTAGTGAGTGAGGAGGCATTTTTGCAATACACTGTGTGCATTTGGTTTTTCCCTGGTTTTGTATCTGTAATTCTGAACACCTACTATTTCTGATTCCCACCTGTAAGTTGGTTTTGCTGGGAGGGTCTATCTAGATTTCTGCCTGATTTGTTTAACTAAATTTAATTTCTCTAATCAGAAAATAGGATCAATTGCTATGTAACTGATACAGCCAATCTTACACCAGTAAAATAAGTACAGCAATACATTGAAACTAGTAGTTTGCAGACACCACAGGCTTGACACTTCTTGTCGCTTCTGACAGATTCTAGAAACAAGTATTTGTGATTAATGGGCTGCAATTATACAGCAATACTAAAATGAAATAGGACTAAAAATACCCCATAATGATTTTTAAAATGCTGTTCTGTTAATGAGAGAATTTGTCCATCTCTACTTCAAAGAGAAACTTGTTAGCCCTCTGAGCTTGCCCACCTGTTTCAAATGCAGAAATAGAAATTGCTAATAAACAAGCGGAGACAGCTGCTATGTTCAGACTGCAAATGTGCTGATAAGATCAACTAGTTGACGACTGGCTTGCTAGATACTGCAAAGTGCACCAATGTTTGCAGAGAGCTAAACATGGCTTCTGTATCATTTCAGGGCATTTAGTATGTGGCTCTTGGATATTGGTTTCTAGCTCACAGAAAAAGAGGTGCATCGAGTGTCTTTCATTCTAGTTCATTTTGGGTTTTCTCTGATTTCTCCTGCTTTATTTTGACATACGATTTTGCAGAATTAGGTAGTAGAAGGAACAGCACTAGTCAGTGCATCTCTTCTGTCTTCTGGCCTTCTGGATAGATGGGTTGGGGGGGGAAAGTTGAAATTTCCACGTACCTGTTATATTTGTAAGCAGACCTTGTAACAAATTGACTTGCTAGTTTTGGCAGGACAGTTTTTCTTAAGGCAAGTGGCATCTTAGAGAAGTTTCATGCCTTTTCTCCCTATTCTATCTTAATTTTATGTTAATAAGCTTTGCATAATCAATTCAGGCCCCAGAACCAACACGAATTTTTCAGATCTTAACTCTGTTTCCCAAAGAAGGCATTTTTTAGTAACTCTCAGAAAACGATATCTATCAAATCACCAGTGCATTTAGAATTTAATTTGCTCTATCAATTGCAGTTGTCATGCTGCTTAGCTGTGGGAAAAAATTGTAATTTTCCTTGCCACTTTGTAATTCTTTTTACAAGCTTTTTCTCCTTTTTCTTCATTGAATTTTTATAACGAACTGTTTTGAAGATTTTCTGGCTTAGTCTGGGTGCTGCTTCTGTGTCTTTGAAATAGATAATGTTAAATAAAATAGGCTGAAATTTTTATTAAAACATGATGGGAGGGCAGAGGTGATAAATACGAGTAAATGAAGAAGTCAGAATGGGGTTGGTGGTGTGTCTTGACCCATACATAAGGAGGGGCTTGTGGATGACTTGGGAAAAACACTAAAAGGCCTTGTGGAGTTTTCTTTTGAGTCTTCCAAATGTTCTAGACTTCTCCATTTGATTTTTTTTTTTTTTTTTTTTTTTTTTACTTTTATTTTTCAGCCAGACACACTTACTTCAGCACCCTGTTTCTGCTTTGAAGTCATGGATTATGTAGAAATTCACTTCTCGGTTGAACAGGGATGGCACAGGATACTTCATAATGGGGACTTGGGAAATGGATGTTGACCTTCTAAGTCTGTGGCTGATTTGTATTTTAGCCTTGGACAACTTGATTTTCTCTGCTTTCTTAACTCGGAACATGTTTGAAGCATGTCATCTTCAGTCTGTGAGGTGTTTGAAGAGAAGATGAGTGAGATGGATTTTTATTAGTGTTGGCATCACAGTGACTTTGACAGGTCTCCCAAAGAATGTTTAGTTCCCATGGTGACCACCTAACAGGACACTAACTAGTGATTGAAGTGGAGATGAAGAAAAGAGGTATATAGGATAGCAAGAAGAAGAGAAGCAAGATAGAAGAAGAGAGATAGGGGGGCAGGGAGTCCTTAAATTCCTTGTCAGTCAGCTTGCACCTGCTGGAAATACAAACACAGGGAGGCTTTTATTGTAAAAATGAGGCTGTAGTGAATAACATAACATAAACTATCTGTGACTTGGTTTTTGCTTTGTGCTTGCTATGCTGGAGAAATATCTGAAAAATGATGTTTTTTCATTTTTTGTGGTGCTCCCTGCCCCTGTAGCCCGGTGTAAAATGTGCAGCCAGAGCTGAGTTCATTCCTTCCCCTTCCTGACCAGCAGTGCACAGGGCAGGCTTTCACAAGATTAGTGTCTCAGCTGTTTTGTCACTCCAGAGTGTTGCAGGTCACCCTAACACAGCTTGGGAATTTGTACTGCAACAGAGTAGTAAAGCGCATTTAGTAGAGCAGGTGTTAAAGGCTGTTCTTGAAATGCAGTCCTGTAAATCCTGGCCTCTGGCAGGCCAAGATGTTTAGTTATGTTTTATGAGTTGGGTCATATCGTGTCTGTCACGGCTTCCAAACTCCTTCTGTGACAGTTTTGTCAAATCTTTTGAAAGCGCACAAAAACAACGGCTAGAGGGTCACCATGAAACACAACTTGACACGGGGGATTTGTTCTTCACAAAGAGCAACTGGCCAGAGGTGAAAGAATAAGCAAGAGACAGATGCGGGACTCTGGAGTCTCAGTGGCTATGGTGGCCCCACTATCCGTATTCTCCCTGTGTTTAGCACTGACTAACCGTGACTGAGTAATAAAAATGTAGCGACATACAGTCTCTGTGCTGACATAGGTGATGGGCCTGCAAGCTATGCAGAATGCCTGTAGATAGACTTGAAACAATGCTCCTGTTTGTAAGTGATGACTTTCTGCTTCATTTCATAGCCTATATCGTACCCTTTTAATCAGAACACTCCCATGACCTACCTTCTGGCTTGTCAAAGGTCTTTCCCACCAGTTGGGAAAGCACTTGCAATGCAGATATCATGACCTTATTTGTAAGCCTATCAAGGTGTGACTTGAAATTAGGCTCAGTCCAGATGAAATAATTGCTGTTTGCACAAAGGGTACTGCTGGTGAGATGCTCCCTGCGAGGCCATCTAACCTGCCTCAAATGTATTTTAACAGACAGAAATCAAATAAAATAAATCCAATTAAAGCATGCAGCTAATGCATGCAAACTCTAAGATGAATTTGGATTACAAACAGGCAGTGAGACTGAATAGTTGGTTTCTTCATCCATGAAGGAATTGCACTAAATAATACAGAAACCAAAAATAATTTATGGAGATCTTTTGATTTTGAGAGCTGATGGGGATGTTAGATGGCAGGTGAAGGTTACTTTTTTATGTAAGGTGTTTTTCATTACTTGTGTACTCTTGCAGTTAGAAAACATCAGTTAGCCGTCTCTTCATATTTTGAAAACAAGGTATTAGCATAAGAAGCTTTGTTAGATATAGGAGGAAGATAAATCATCTTTGAAATGCTAGCCATTAGCCTGTCATGACCATGATTTACAGGGATTTTCTTTTATTTAAGTAAGTGTTTCTTTTAAAAGCATTCTGAGAGTTTGCAGAGCAGAAGATGAAGTGGTAGTGAATGCTCTGAAATATAATGGTTTTGATATGAGTGCTTCTTATGGCAAGTGAGAGAGGGGAGCTCATGCTGTGGATTGTACAGGCTGTAAAGAGTGGCTGAGCAACAAAGGAAGGATTCTGTGGCAGCATCAATTGGAGAAGTTCAAAGTTCTGCCGGGGAAATGTTGGGCTGAGAATGTGGGAAAGCACTGGGGTTGAGGAAATATGTCCCAGAAGCAGCTTCATGAAGCTAGTCTGTGTACTACCCATGAGAAATTCAAACTGATCAGCAACCATGACTCATACTGTTAAATTATTTGCCAAAAAAACCTTCTGGAGAAGATTTTTTTTTTTTTTTTAAATAAATTGAATATCACTTAGAAAACTATGAGATAAAGAACAAAGTCTTCTCTTGTGTGAAAATTCCCACTTTTGCAATAATACATGGAGTGGTGAGGAAAGACATCACATCTTCCACTTATGTTCCTTCTGGGACTGCCAAGACTGTTTTGCAGCCTGACTCCTTTACTCGTGAGTACTTTTTTCTATGCTTTGTAGCAACTTGTGGGGGGGGAAAAAAGAACATTTTTCCTTTCCTTATCCTTCCTACCATCTTGTTTCCTCAGAAGAAATAGACTTCCTCAAACAGACTAGTAGTCTTCCTAGCTTGACTTTCCGATCCCTGTCATGATTGATGTAGGAAGACATGATTCATTAGATATCACTTCATGGCATCTGAAGGGAAGAACTTCTTTCTGACCTTAGACAGTGACTGTTTAGTGTCTTCCACACACTGTTTGAAATTTCTGCGTGTTATCTGTTCGATGTAGTGACAAAGTTTGTTTCACCTATCTTTCTGTCAAGTATTCTGTGATTCTGATTGTGCTGTATGATCCTGATTCCTTCTTCATCCTTAGGGTATTTCAATAGTAGAACTGCTTGAAAATAATATGAACTTGCTTATGAACCTAAAGGTTCATCTCTGTTATCTTTCTTGGAAAACTCATGTTCCTCTTATGGCCTAAACAACTAATGTGAGCTCTTAACACCTTGTATTCAAACCTCTGATTAAAATTCTCTTCTTTCTGGGGTGCTGGAGGGCAGTAAGAGAACAGAGATTAGGACAGGCCCCTACTACTCAATTTGCTACTGGTATGAGTTTTTCTACACATTTCAGGGGAGAAAACAAAAACAACTTCCATTTATCATGTTTTAGACATAAAGTGGAAGTGCTTTCCCCTTTGGTCTTTATCAAGATAAAATTTTATTCGTAGAAGTAGACTTCTTGTCAAAACTCAAGTAGGCAGGAAGCTGTACCATTCAGGGGTGGACAGTAGGATAAAAATCATCATTCTGGTTCTAAATACTTCCAGTTTAGTCAAACTTTGCTTTATCTGTTACACAACATGTCACATAGTCTAGAAGATGAAAAATGTGCTGCACAAGACAAAGATCTTTTATGTTGCTACTTTATTTGCGTTCTCTTGCTTAGTTGTTTGGGATGTTCATCTAAACACTTGCCATCGAGAAGAGATTCATTATTCAAACCTGGGAGATAGTTCTACCTTCTCAACCTCTTGTCTGTGGAAAGTGAGAATTTCCTCTGGGATCAGCTCTGGGCAACTCAGTTCTAAAATTTAGGATAGACTTGAACAGCAATGATGTAAGAGTCAGTTTAGAGATGCCATAAATGATGTGAACTTGCAGAAGGTCCTTTACTGGGAAGCTATTGACACGATGAAATTTTAGAAGATGCCTTTTTTACACTTGTCTGTTTTCTTTCCATTTTCTTTCATTTTTCTCTGAGCTTTTTTCCCATGTAACAAAACACACAAGTTAAAACTCTCATAGCTTGCTTACTGAAGGAGAAATACAGGAGAATATTTTTAAGAAGCATTCCCTGCCAGGATATTTCTGAAGCAATGGAGTGATAAAATATCAAATCAAGAGAAGACCGAGAATTTAATTTTTCCCATCAGAGCCAATCTGTGATGCTTTTTATCGTGACAAAAATTGATATTTTATCCCTTTGATAGTGAGAGGCTGTGATTGCACTTCCTTTTAATATATTTTATTTCTTACAAGTCATTCCCCGAGGAAGACCTCAAGTCAGAAGTAGCGATGGATCTGTGCCTCTTAAAGGCACAACGCATGTTGAAGAATAAACATTGCTTTATGCTGTAGGTGGCATTAGGTGGGTTTTAAAATTCTGTTCTGTGTAGACAGTTTATGGGCAAAAAGCTCTTTACTATAGAATTTGTCTTTTGTAGAGCAGAACTGCCTGAAGTCTACACAACAGATAACTTATTTTCCTGTTAAACTGGGTTGTTATTCCCAGTGGGGAAAGAAACACTGACAGGTGCTCCACTTTCCAAGCCCATTTTGGGGCTAGCAGGCCCCAGTGCAGGTCCTAATTTGATCTTGGCCTTCTGTGGTCATAGAAAGACTGGGCGAAATATTGAGATCTTTGCAGAGCTTTTTACCATTCTTCTCCTACCTAGATTTCGAGAGGGAGATTTTCCAGAAATATAAAGGCTTCAGAACCGGATCCATTGAAATCATCAAAGAAAACAAATGCCTATTGGGTTATTTCTGTCCCTAGCTACTGCAAGATAGTTGTGTACAGAATGGCTTCTTGTGCTCTGGGCAATGTGGTTTTAATGTTAGCTTCTACCTCTCCACAGGGAAGACTCTTCAATATAACTTGCTGATATTCAGCCTAAGTGTTCCTTTGTGAAGTTTCATCCCATTAACCCTGGCTTCACCCTAGTTTAGTACTCTAAGCGATTCCTCTGGCTGCTACGCCTGTTCTCAAAGTGATGGCAGTGAAGGCCATGGGGTATTTCACTGGGGTAAAGGCTGTATCTCTTGTAAGCAGAAGACATGGGTTGAGGCATTACTCACAGTGTGAAAGCCGTTTACTCCTGGAGTGTGTTCTGGGGGCATCCCCTCTGCAAGCGACTCCTGCTACAGACTGTCCATCTGCTACCCTTCATTTCTGAGAGAAGCTAATAATGCCATCCGCAGAGCTGGGGACGTGGCGGGAGGGCAGCTCGTGCCTCAGAATTCTCAGCTCAGTGGTGCTCTGCCCTCTAGGTGCAAAGTCAGCTTGATCCCTTTAGGGATCAGATACTCAGAGGTCTCTGGGGTTGTAACTACAAAGTGCAGAGCTGTTGCTCTTACAGTGTTGAAATGTGCCTTGCAAATGAGAGAGATGGGCTGTGAGTGAGTGGTGGATATATAGAATGAAATGTAGAAGCGAGGGGTGAAAATACTGCTGTTTTGGAGCTGAAGCCTTATTAAAATCCTGTCTGTCCTATTTGGGCAAATTCTTTTTAAAGTATCATGTGCCACCAAAATCCCATTAAACTGTCACATAAATTATCAGAGTTTCCTTTTTCCATCACTGTGGATTACCCAGGGAGATATTTTTATGACAGTGGAAGCTTTTTCAGTCCTCTTCTGCTGCCTGATTTCATTTCAGATGAAATCCTTCTGCTGGAAAAGAGCCTGTGGATTTCGTAGCTCTGTGGATCTCTGCACTCTGCCTGTACAGCAGTTATCCTGCAGGTCTCTGCTACGCTTATCTCTTGCCTCCACCTTCTTTTAGGCATGGGACAGTTTAGGGCAATGCTGTCACTTCTCTAATTATATTGAATGTGAGCACTGTACAGTCTGTTGATGGATCTCTGCTCCAGTGTATTTCAGTCTTCTGAGCATCCACTGACTGGTGGTTCTCTTGGGCCCATGTTATCTTCATAGAAAAAAACAGAAGGTGAGAGAGTCACTTTTTTTTTTTTAACTTGCCGTGTCCCGGAGGTCTTGTGTCTCTGCAAGGCAATCTATATTTTTCCCATGCTGGCTGAAAAACATATGGATTGATGCTCAGGCCATGACAGTACAAAATACTTGAGTATCTGAAATTGCCTGCTGCCATAGAACTAATTCAGGCTGTAACGTGTGTGTTATTGAAGCAGGGGATGATAGATCCTTGCCTGCATTTGCCAGACAATCTGGAGAGCCCCACATCGGCTAGCTCGATACTCTGTTGGGATGACTCTTGGAGCTGATCTTAGTGTTTGCTTCTCACCCCTTCCAAAGGGTGCATATACAGAAGCTCGGAACTGGTAGACTTGGGGATAATAGAGGGGCTTTGGAAGATAATTACTAATGAAAGGAATCCTGGTAACTCCAGTCTTAAAGTGGTAGGACTGTCACTAACTAAGCAGGCAAGACATAACTTTCCATAAATATTTCTGTTCTGTGTGTGGGAAGAAGCCCAAATGGTGTCAAAACATCATGATGATGAAGTATTCCTGGTTAGTCACTAATTAGCGGCTAATATTTAACATATTTTAAAGTGGATGACATTAAGTAGTAAGCAGACACCTTGCATCAAAGAGATCAAAGATGATGGCTGAGGTACCCTGTGGACTGGAACAGCAGTTCCAGCAGCTTGTAGAACACAGAGGTAATTCCAAAGGACTGGATGTGAATCTTTGACCCAGGTTCTAAAGTGATAGCTAGAATGACCTGTGTGGCTATAGGCCTTGGACCGGCACTGTACTGGAGTGACTTTCTGAAAAAGGACCCAGCAGAAGGTAGCGCAGGTATGCAGACACGTCAGTGAAGGTAGTCAAGTCACTACAGGTTGGCTTAGCTGATAGACAATAACTTGCATTTCTTTTTATGCAGCCTATTCCCAGTGGACAGTGAGAACAACTGATTGCTATCTTTTTTTATAGCAGCCTTTTGCAATTTAAAGATTATCTCCTTCCTCGCTGTTCATCTTTACTTTCTGAGTTTAAAACCCGTTTTCTCCAATTTTTCTTCATAAGTTATGACTTCTGAACCTTTAATCATTCTTGATGACCTCTTGTCCAGTTTTCATCGAATTCGTTTTTAACCTGTGGTGGCCAGCAATGGGCACAGCACTCCAGCTAGTTGGTTTTGTTCATTGGGTTGAGCAGAGCGAAGTAACAACATTCCTCATCTTAGCTGTGATGTTGCCTGTTAGTACATCCCAGGAGAGCTGCCATTTTTGGAACTGCTTTGCATCGTTAACTCATCTGCTGTAATCCCCTGATCCTTCTTGGCAGTACTTCTTCCTAACCACCTGGTCCCCATCTTGATTTTTATTCCCTTGGAATCTGTCTAAGAGGAGTGGTGAGACCCACCAGGACCCTGCAGCCCCTGTGACAGTGGCTAATGAGACCTGGGCAGGGCCAGGAGCGATGGTGGGAGATTTACAGGTGGTGCAACCAACACTGGCCCTCAGTTGCTGAGGCCAGCAGCACTGGTGCTGGCACAATCCGCAGCCGAGTGCTCCAGCGCAGGGTGCAGGGGGATTTCCTGAACTGAGGGAATCTCAGGGGAGCTGAGAGACCTGCTGGGAGCCCACAGCTCATGTAACAGTGGCTGAGGAGACCTGGATGGGGCCAGGAGCAGTGGTGGCCCAAGCACCAACACCTGTAAAAGAAATCCTGGGGAGGACTAGCAAGCAGAGCAGGCAAACATGGTTTTGCACAGCAGTTTGCAGAGCAGCTGGTGTAGGAAGGGCTCTGTAGCTCTGCTGGCTCAACGAGGGAGTGATGGTATCCACCCATCCTCTCTGAACTCTGCACCCACCGTGACTGACACATCTTCTCAGACAGAGCTGTGATGGGAACATGCTGCTGCCCAGGCTGCCCTGCTCTGACGGCAGTACCGGCCAGCAGCACTGAGCACACCTGTGGGAGGTGGTCCAGGGAAAGGAGCTCCTCTGCTTAGTGACAGGGCTCTGGGAGGAGGTAAATGCAAGGTAACTTGCTTGTCACTGGTCTAATAAGGTAGCTGCACTGTAACAGCTACGTGGTTTCTGTTTTGAAGCTTGATGTTATGCAAGCAGCTCAGAGGGTGTGAAGAGTGAGATAAGATATGCCAGTGAAGGTTGACTTGGCATATCAAAAAATATATCGTAATGCAATAGGTGGAAATTTCAGCTAGGCTAATTCAGGTGCGCACACTGTCCTGGTTTCAGCTGGGATAGTTAATTTTCTTCCCAGTAGCTGCTGTGTTTTGAATTTAGCATGGGAAGAATGTTGATAACACACGGATGTTTTTAGTTGTTGCTAAGAAATCAAGGACTTTTTTCACTTTCCCAGGTTCAGCTATCAAGCAGGTGTGCGGGAGCTGGGAGGGAGCACAGCCAGGCAGCTAACCCAAGCTGGCCAGTAGAAATATTCCATATCGTAGATGTCATGCTTAGTACATAAAAGGGGATTGGCCATGGAGCAGGAACTTTTTCCATGAGTTCAAACTTTTTTCCGTGAAATCTGCAAGTTCCACGATCACTGCTCAGGGACTGGCTGCACAATGAGTTGTCGGGCAGTGAGAAAAATTGTACTATCTATCGCTTCTTTTGCATATTCATTATTATTATTATTTTCTTTGTTGTCTTATTAAACTGTCTTTCTCTTAACCCACAACTTTTTGTCCATTCTCCTTCCCATCACACTGCGGGGGAAAGGGGAGTGAGTGAGTGGCTGTCTGATGCTTAGTTGTCAGCTGCTGGGTTAAACCACTGCACATGCTTAAGATGCGGATGTTGGTTATCAGCTGAAACAATTTGTGAAGGGTTAAAGTAGGTTTTCCATGGGTGCAAGTTCTGAAAATAAGATTTGGTTGTTCCCCAGTCTTTTGCAAGAGGTACGCTTAGATTCGAACAGGAATTAGTTCATGTGGGTTTCCTTTGGCTTCAGTTGTACAGAAGGTCATGCTAAATAATGGTAGTGGTTCCTGCTACCTTCAGAGCTTGGAATTTTGAAGCCTGCCTCAAAACAGGCTTGATGACTTGCTTACCAATTTTCTGGCGTTAAAAACCAGGAGTAGTAGGATGTCAGTCTGTACCAAGGCTGGGCAGTCTGTACCCATATTCAGCTCCCTGATCATCTCTGATTCAGAGGTGAATGAATTCATAAAAGACATGCACAAAAGGAGGTTGCCAAGCAACTTGGAGCCTGAAAATCCCCCACCAAGCTATGAAGGTAGAGAACAGCCAGCTGAGGCAATTTGTAATGTTTGCTTCTTTGCCATAGGTAACAGTAATAATACACGTAATATAGACCTATTTAAGAAATGAGCAGCTCTTTGATAATTCTGGAAAACAACAGCTGGTCCTGCCAGCCTGTGTATTTTGCCTCTCTCCTAAGATATGTCTGCTTTCGGAGCATTTAGCCAAAAGCAGGGTCAGCAAGGAGACAGCAATGTTGGGGTGGGGGGAGATGGGGAGGAAAGAATTATTCTGTCATAAGGCACCTGAAAGACTGACAACTAGTGGAAAAGTTTTAGGAGGGGAGTAAAGTGTCTGACAGATTCTGCCTCAGATCAGTCTTGTGTTTTCTGTCATCTCAATATCTGATGCTTTTTACAAACATACTTTAATATATTCATTGTACATCACACCATATCCTGTCTTCTCTCTGGCTTTGCATAACTATGCAGCCTTGGGCATATCAGATGTATCCAGGACAGGATGCAGCTGTGATGGGAGTGGAAGAGCTGCGTGATGGTGCTCCTGTTTACCCATCATTTGACTCTGAGAATACCCTGTAGTGGCCACAGCCAATTAAGTGGTAAGGGAGAGTTTAGATCTCTTGGTTTCTGTCCGCTGTGTCCTGGGGTAAACTTTACCCTCTGATTTGTGTAACGCTCATGATAAAGTCATGCTTTATTCAAGCATAAGGGGGAAAAAAAATAATTCTGTGTCTTAATGGCTCTGGGCTTGGGGTAAAGGGAAGAGAGGTATGCAGAAGCACAGCCAGAAATGTTCCAGTCAAGACCTGGATCTGGGTTGAATTTCTCACATGCTGTGTATTTAATTCCCTTTGACTCCTTATAAAATCCTAGCCCTGTGTTGTTTCAATGCCCTGTGCCTTTACAAATGGCATGGCTCAAATCTCAGCTTGAAATAATTTAGAACATCAGCCCAGGTCAGGGCATCTGGAACTGCATTTCATTTCCTTTCTGTGCTCCGCTTGATGAGGGACACTGCTGTGTTAATGGGGTTTTGTTCATTTCTTTCAGGCTGCTCTTTCCCCAGCCGATGTCACAATTAGTGACATAAAAGTCACCTCTTAGTGAACCTTGGTGGTGACATGACCAGGGGAGGATCCTTATAACAGGCAGGGGATTAAGCAGCAAGTTAGCAGTACTGGAAGAACAAAGCTCTTATTTTTATGCATATATCCACAGTCAAAATGAGTGAAGAGAAGGGGAGATGGGAAGTAGGTGATACATTAGTAGGATTATTACTCAAAGAGGTTTTGCTCAAAGATTTGTAAGAGGAGTCAGTGATGCTTTAATCTCTCACCTCAGGTATTGTTGGTGCCACGTTATATTCTGGGCATGTCGAAAAGTAACACAGTGTAACGAGACATGATCTGTTGGATAAGGCTTTATGTAGCATGAAAAGGTTTCTCTGCTTTCTCTTTTTATTATTTACATTCCCAGAGAAGGTTATGTGTCATGTGGGCTTTGCAGAGATAAATGGCTAACCTGAGCTTTCTGGCAGCTTCCCCAGAACTTGTGGAGGATCTGCCTAAGTGCTGGTCTGAGGATTTTGAAGACTTAAGCTCAGTTCTGGGCCTGGAAGGATGTCTGTGAGAGAAACTGTGGTTATGTGTCCTGAAGATAGGTTTCGTAGGGCACAGGAGGTAGTACAATGGGTTCTGAAATGGCACAGAGAGAAGTGCAGCTGGGGCACCAGTGTAAACCAGTAAGCTAAGCTGGGTAGTACTGAGGTGGTCTGGTCAGGACTGCATTCATGGGGGTGTTGGAAGCAAGGAATGAAGTGAAGCAGCTGAACTGAGTGCAGAAGTCTTGACCGGTGGGTGCCAGTTGGAGTGCCGAGGACAGCTGGCCAGTGCTGCTGCCCACTATTTCTATGAGCTCTTATGTTTATTGCAGTTGTCACAATAATTTCAAGGCAGATAAGCAACTGGATATGTTGTGAAGCATAGGATTGAGTGACTCCTGCCTGCCACACAGTTAAATCTTTGTTTCCCAGGTGTTTCAAGGATAGCAAGTTTTATGGCCATGTCAGCTCTTTGCTCTATTTGCAGCTTCATTAGTCATCATGCTGGGTGCAGTCTGGGGGACCGCAGTGTTTGGATATGGGATTTGGCTGTGATGGCTTCCGTGAAGGGAACAGGCAGTTAACAAGATCTGCGGTTTCCTTGCTGGTGCGTACCTTTGTTATGACTCTCTTGTGGGTGGGATGTCAGAGCTGCAGATGTCAGGAGGGGATTTTTTGAAGAAGGGTGGCGTAGAGAGATTTCCTCGGTTGGACCTACAGGCTATGAGCCCCTCCATTGTTGCCCACAGGGAAACAACACAGAAGATGTCTGTCTGGTCTTTTCCCCCACCTCCCTGTTCCTGGGTTTTAAGATCTGGAAACTCCAGAAGCTTTTCTGACATTGAATTTAAGAAAGACAAACTTGACTTTGATCAGCCTTGAGAGGAAGAACTGAACTCAGGTGTCTGCCAGTCCCCTGCTATTTGCAATTAGCAGAATTAGGGCAAACTTTCCCCAGTTTCTGAGATGAAAAAGCCCTTGTTAGAGCTTCTTCTTTCTTATTTTGACTGAGGAAAGAACCTCTCAATTGAGATGCTGTGTACTCTCCCAATATACAGAAGAGATAAGAGTTGTTAAAGCTGTATTCATCAATTGCAAAAGGGAACACATTTTATTTTGCTTTGTGCTGTTTACAGCTGTTGTCCATTAGGAGTTCTCAAGAGCCTCATTCTCAGCTACAGCAGCACAGTCCCACAAGTTTAGCTCAGCAACGAGCCTGCAAAACAGCACTAAATCATGGTGGTGGGAGAAAGAAGAAAACGTTGGGAAATGGCAAAATGCAGCTGATCTCTTTGTGAAAGCTAATTCTTGCATGTTGCTGTTTTGAAGTCTACTAATGTAAACTAAAGTCTACTAATGTAGACTGTAATGCACAACTAGCTGCAGCAGAATAGAAATTGTGTACTCTAATTTTCGGGGGGGGGGGGGAAATCGGAACAGATAATAGTTCTGCAGGAGCTAAAGGAATCTTCTGCAATCCAAAAGTGCCTTAGGCACTTTGGTACACACGTTGATCAAAATGTACTAACTTCACAGTAAGGTAAGTGTAAGAATGGTAAAAGACTGTTATATAGCTATTGAGAAACAGAGTTTCAGCTGTTTTACCGGACCGGAATATCATTGCTTTGTCTGAGCTCTTTGAGCTTAGAGTACAGATCGCTCTTCTAGTGCACGCCAACTACTTAAGGGAAAAGCATGGAAGTGTGGAGGGAGTGTTGTTTCCAAATCTGAGTGCATCCCTGAAAGATGTAACTAAATTGTACTGTAATGTACACACTAAGCAGAACTGTACAGATGATACAGTTAATCAGAAGAATTGGCATTTATTCCTTATTTGGCTGTGAAATGAGAAATTTCACCTGTATTCTCAGCTCTGACACAGCCTTTGCTTTGTCAAACAAATCACTAGGCAACTCTTTAATAACATCTTATTTTTCAACATGGCATTCTACCTCCCTGTTTCACGTTAATTGATTAATGATTTGTACAGCATTTGGAAATTCAAGGACATTTTTGGGAGCTAAGGGTGAAGGCATATAACTTGCTAATTCAGCATTTATTTACAAGGGCACTCAGCTGATGCGTTTGGTTTTGTTTTCTGTCCTGTTACCACTCCCAAGCCTGTCAGTTGAGGTCCCTCGATTTCACGCAAGGGAACAGAGCCTGAGCCCTGACATAGCCTGATAGAGAGGGACAAACCTATTCTGATGTCGTTGTGATGCCCTGACAGACAATGATTTCCACTAAAGTAAATCTGTCAGGTTGACTTGTGATGACCCAAGATTGTGAATGCTCACAAAAGGATCATTTTAAGACAGGTAACTGCTTTGTGCTTTCTCTGTTTTCTGTGCCTAGCAAGTGTCTACCTCTGCCTTCTCATGTTTCCTTGGCCCATCCGTGGAGTGTGCTCAGCACAGATGGGATCTTAAAAGATTTTACTGTCGAACTTGATCTTTTCTAAACATATGTATACTGAGAGATTTTGGAGACTTATAGCTAGGCAAAATGTGGGTGCTTTTTCACAGGAACAGCAAACAAAATATATGATAACAAGGAAACTTTCTCTGCTACGTTGCAAGTCTACTTTGAAACAGGTTCAGTAGAGTTTATAAATGGAGTCTTTCGTAAGACAATATTTTTTGAAAAAGCAACCCCCCAAACCCTGTCCCCTACCCCAGATTCCCACAGTTGATGTCTCTCATTACAAATGTATTGCTAGAAACAGCTGAACTCTTCTAGTTGCAACTTCTGAAAATTATCTTTGCAAATCAGAGTATGCATCTATGTTATATAAAACTGAAAAATGTCTTTCCACCAAAAGTAACAGCCTGGTTTACCTATGTGCTTTGTTATTTCTACCCTTTGTTGGATGGATATGAAGTGATGGTTAGTTCTGACTACTCTGCCTCTGCAGCTTATCTGGTTAATACATTCATGTGTTTAATTATAACAGTTTAACTTGATTAGTTATGATCCTGACCTTTGACACAGGCTACTACCAGAGATCAGACAGCTTGCATAGTTCTTGGCACCCTTATGGGTGGACACAGCTACTTAGAGATTTGGGAAGGTCTCAGTTGTTAACGGTGAAATACTGAAAGTAGAGGAAGAACTTAGAAAATTACATAATTTCCAAATGCCTTTTAAACCTTAGTGAAGTTTGGTAGGATCAAACTTTCAAGAATTGCCAGAAAGTATGCTGGTGGCATTTTGAGAGATAGCAATCTCCATATGCAAAATGTCCTCTAATGGCACACATAAATATCTGTAAGGTATCATAGAATAAACAAGAAAACGGATAGGGATGAAACTAGCACACACTGGTTCTGAGGACCAAACCTGGAATCAATTGGCAAATAGCATGTTCAGGAAATGTCTGGACTACTTAGGCACGTCTTTTACCTAAAATATATCTTGTGTTGTTATCTCATTTAAAAAGGAATAAAACCCACTTGTGCAAAGGTGTTATTCAGAAAGAAGTCCTGTCTAGGTTTGGGTTTTTTTGCTTTGTTTTACAGGCAATCGTCCTTATGTGTTTCTCATGGCCCGTGTTCACCCCGGTGAAAGCAATGCCAGTTGGGTAATGAAGGGGACCCTGGAGTTTCTTGTGAGCAGTGATCCCATTGCTGATCTCCTGCGGAAATGCTTCATTTTCAAGATTGTCCCCATGCTTAATCCTGACGGAGTCATCAACGGCAGGTGAGTGGTGACATGGACTTATTCTGGGGTTTTGCTGGGTTTGTCTGCAGGCTTTACCCCTGTGCACCTAGCAGGTGTCCTTGTCGGTGTTATGGGTCAGGAAAATTCCTTTTCTCGCGTGTTTTATTCGTCTTGTTATCAATCCTGTACAGAAAATGTGAATCTGAAATATAGCCCAGTATACTGGCTTGTATTTGTTAGATGTACGTGATTCTGTACTATGTGTGGCTATAAGATCTCTCAATTGACTGGATGGAGTATTAGAGGTGCCAGAGAAACAGGATCTTTCTTCATAAATAGAGGTCTGACTATTCTGCTAAAGCAACAGGGACAGCTGCTTCACCTGCAACACAGACATGCTTGGGAATAACTGGCTTTAATTAATGCTTTGTATAGCTTGGTGGGGGGGGAAGATGAGTAAGGATCTATTAAATTTTTACATTTTAATGGAAATATTTCCATATAGTGAAGCTCCCTCCTTCTCCCACCTCCTTTTCAATCTTCCCTCCCAAGTATTTCTTATGAGATACTGAATCTGAGCTTGGAAAATATCGATTCCTTTATGCGTTCTTTGCCCTCTACGATCCCTGCCCACCCACGCTAGCTTACCTTCTCTCTCCCTGTACAAGAGTGGAAAAAGTACAACTCTACTCCCAATAAGTTAACATGAAATAAATATGCTATGCAGCCAGTGAAAGAGGAATTCCCTTTGAAGGCTTGAAGTGCTCACGAAGAAAAGGTAGGCCTGCACTTCGCTGGAAAAATCTCTAGTGTCTCTGTGGACAGTGGAGTTTGCTCACTTTATTGGGTGTTTGTGGAGTGTCTATAAGTCAGTAACTGTCAATCCTGTCTCCGCTGCAGGGGCAGAATGTTATGATCACATCCAGCTGGTAGCCGGTGAGTTGTGTGTTTTGACCTGGCAATAAGGTCTGGCAGGTTTTGGTAAGAAATGTGTCCCCTGTCTGGCTGCAGTGGAAGAGATGACAGATCTTGAAGCTGAAAGATCAGCTGAAGACAAGCACTGAAATACACAGCAAGGGGCAGAGCAACGTAACAACTTCAGCTACATTTTTCCATCTTCTTTTGGGTCAGGCTATGCAGATCAAGTGCTACAGGAACAGAAAAACATTGCTGGGCAACTATTGGTTTGACTTTGGATCTAAACTAATTCATGTCAGTTTGGGGCGAGGGGTTCAGCAGAGAGCAGCTAGGACTTTTCTGGCAGTCTCTAGTCTCTGACTGTGAACAGTTGTTGCTTTTGCGCTGCTACACTCCCCAGGACTGGAGTGCATCGGTAGTCTGGGAGGAACGTTCAAAGTAGCTGGATACTGCCCCAGAGTATTTGAAGCCTCTGCTGGCACCAGATGCTTCCTTGATCCTTCCAGACAGCAGAAGCAAAAGGGAAAGTCTGTGGCTTTTTTTCCCCCTCCATTTCTTTTTTCCTTTCATTGCACTTAATTAAAATTTCCAGCAGATGGAGGACTGGAGGGAATGTCTGACCTTTTTTTCCCCAGCTGTCAGGAGTGAGCAGAGCAGAGAATGGGCCCTCGGGAGGGAGGACGTGGCTCTCGGTGGCACCTGGATAAAGCAGACTGCTTGAGCTCGTGTCACACAGGAGGGTGTTTTACCTTCCCTGCTGCAGAGGAGCTTAAACTGTAGTTAAATCTGGTGATGAGCTGGCAAGTTTGGTAAGCCTTGCATGTGGGAGAGGAGCAGGGGAACAGGGACCTGACTGTGGCTCTGTTACTGATTGTGAGGCCTGGGGAAGGGAAAGAACCATTCTTTTATGCTTTCATTTAAATACTTTTATCCTGCGAAGCCTCCTGTGGCCCCGATCATCATCATCTTCCTTCTCATGTGCTGTTTTAGTAGATTTGGTTCCTTCTACCCTGAAAGAAGTGCTTCTGATCTAGCCTTTGGGTCTACTGGTGGTCTACTGGAGATAACCATGCACACTGGAGAAGGCAAATATCTTTCAGGCTCTCTGCATGTGCACGTGCAGGTCTATCTGGCTACTTAATGTTCCACCTTGTCCAGGTTTAAATGCTCTTGTAAACTCTGTTATCTTTCAAGTCAGCGTTAAGAGGAAAACTCTTTTCTGAGGAAGCTGGTCTGTAGCCCAGGACTGACCATAGTACTTGTAAGAAGATACTTGCTAAATATTTTTTACATCTCTCAAACTATTTTACAACCCATTTCACAACCTGTTTCATGAAGTGACTTGTTTGCCCTGAGATTCACACTTGTTTTTGTGGAAGTCCCACCAGGCATCCCCAAACAGACTGCTAGAGTGGTTGGCTTTCGCTCGCCAGAATCCCAACCTGCTGTTCTTTTCTAGTTTTAAGCAAGTTGCTGTGCTCTCACACCTTCCTCCCTTAGGGACTGGACATGCTGAATGCATCAAATCTACTATCCAGGCCAACAAGTATCTTGGCTCTGTGCTGGACACTGGGAATAGCTACATATTGTAACCAGCAATCTTATACTGTGAAACAAGGATTTCTTCTGTTTCAGTGCCCCTATTGCTTTCATCTCGATATCTCAGTATCTATCTTCATTTAGAAAGAGCTAGATTCTTTTCGGTTGGTAGTTCTTTGAATAGCCTTACCCTCCATCCTCCCCAGCCCTGTGTACTGGGGTGTGCACGATGCTTCCCTGCCCGTCACAGACACAAATGCCAGCACGTGGTTACAGAGGATTTTTTCCAGCAACCCAGCTGTGCCCCTTCCCCAGTTGCCTTTCTGCTGCAGGCCCGGCTCAGTGGACCAGTGCTCATCCCAGCAGGGTACCGTACGATCACACTTTGGGAGCAGCAACAAGACGATCCAGACCTTTGTATTTGCTTTGGTTAATGTGAGCTGAAAGTTACATGTGGAGAACGTTCCTCTAACACGGACAAGACTGCAATAACGCGATTATGCTCTGGTTGCATGTGGCTGGGCTGGGAAGCAGCCCTTCACCCTCCCGTTCACTTCAGTCAGTGCTCTGGGAATCCATTCCTGTTTGTCAGCGATGGAGAGGCTTGCGGCCCTGTCACTGATGCTAACTGAAGGTAGTGGTGATGCAAGAGTGAATGTACGAGCGGGGTTGTCGTCACATAAAAATATAGATCTCTGCTAAATATTGCAGCTAATTTGACTTCTTTCAGTCCAGAGCCAATCAGTGAGCAATTGTGTTGCTGTGTGTGGCTGAGTGCTTTGCTCCATCCAGAACAACACTCAGGTGTAGTGTTTGAGAAATAATATTCAGATGATCTGATAATGGCTATAAATTTGAAGTTAAATCATAGGCACTGCTTTTCAGAATGTTAATCTTATAGTTTCTACCAGACACTGGCTTTTGAACATTGCTGGCAATGGCATACTGCCTCATATGGCAGACCTATGGTCTGACCTGATATGGTTACTTGTATGTTTTAATTTCGTTTCCTTTGATATAAATTACAAGGAAAAAACTATTTCCAAAACCAGTAGTGTAAGTCAGTCTGAAGTGACAGCCATATTAAACTATTTATCAGAAAATGTACTTGCAGGCTGACTTTATTTTGCACAATTAGTTCTGTGAGAATCAAAAGTAACTGCTTGGTCTTATAGCTCACTACCTTCAGCCATTCCTCTAGCCTCTTTTTAAACTGTATCATAGTAAAATAGGAAAGCTTTAAAAGGAATACATCTCTATAAAGTGTTGATGAATTTATGAAGAAGAGTATCACTTTCATTAGGAAAACTGATATAAAATGTGGTGGTTGAGTGAGAGACCTGTGCGTTTTGCTGGCTCTGCTACCGATGGACTATGAGACCTTGGTCATTGCCCCCTTCTTTTGGCTGAGTTTTCTATCTTGGAGAATGAGACTTGGAGCAGTTCAAAATGAAGACTGAAGTATGCATATTGGGAGCATTTTCTCTTCAATTTAGACCTACTACTGTTTTAACTATTAAGCTTGCTTTTAACTTGTAGAACATGGAAAATATTGTTCTCAGAAAACTCCAGATTTATGTGGAATGGTGCAGAGTAGCCTTTGGCAAAACTTTTTTGGATTGCTTTAAGAAAAAATTTCATCTGTTCAAGTGAAATCTTTGTACCGTGAAACTAGATCAATTATAGTCACAGTTATGTAAAACTGGAAAACAGGGTTCAGTAAGCGAACTTGTAAAAACCTTCATTACAGCAGCACAAGAAGAGGGTTTTCTAAAGAAACAGAACACTGTTTGCTGCCCGTGCTGTTCCACGTAAACTCAATACCACACATTTGAGCACAGAGCTGCACATGTGCTCACCTGTACCTGTGCAGTTGCATGCAAACCTGTGGTGTGCTCATCTGCCCTCTTCTGTGTGCACCTGCTGCGCATCCTCCTGCCAGCAGCCTGCTCATCCAGCTGTTCCCCAGCATCTGCTCAGACCTGCGAGCCATCTACATGCACACACACTTGGCACTCCCACGCGTGTGCTCACAGCCACAACGTGGTAGTCAACATTTTATGGTTTTGGCTAGACTTCCCTAGACACTGCAGTTCTAGATAAATATTGCTATTTATTACACCTAAATTTAGGGTTATTAATTATATTAGTATAACCTAATTTATATCACCATAAACAACAGTAATAAATGATGCCAAATGCTAACAGTAGATGCTTGCCAACCGTGCCTGTTTGGGGGTTTTTTCTCCCCAGTTCCCAGAAGTATTAAATTAAAAATGATTGGCCTTGAAAGATCATTGATCAAGCAAGAAATGGAAGCTCCTGGGAAATGATTTTGTTCAAAAAATACTTCACATGCAGACTGCTCATGGAGTATCTATGTATTTTGTGTATTCAGAAATACTCTTCCAACCCCAACTCCCTAACTGGCCAATATCACAGTTCTCTGAGTTCGTGTCTCACTCTATGTTGCCACCTTCTTCCTCTTCCTTTACTCCTTTTAACGTTCCCTCTTTCTTCTCTTCCGTCTGTCCTTTTGTCACTCTCCCCTCCCTCCTATTGAATCAAAGAAGCTTTTCAATGAAAAGAACTTGATGCATGTTATAAATGAATTGAACCAATCGGTGGAGATGGGAGCTGGTGAGTCTTTTTTGGGTAAAGGAAGATGAATTTTTTGGAAGCTACATGATTTCTTCAAAAGTGTGGGGTAACCATAGTAGCAGTCGGGAAGAGGAAATCCTCATTTGCATTTTGGATTATAGCCATGGATTATTCTTTATCTGGTTTAAAAACACACTGTTCTCTCCTGCACCTGCCCTCCCACAACACAGGCTGAGTAAGCTTTTCTGCTGCTCAAAGGTAAGGCAGGTGAGGCGCTAGGTTTCTTGTTTCTCCATTGATATTTGCTCCCACTTTGTTTAGGCTGTTTATTCTATCCTGTTTTATTTATGGGTCTTTGTTCATTTACCTCCTCAAATCCAAGTGAGAAAAGCTTTGATCTCTTTTGACAGTTACCGAAATGGAGAGATAGAAATGTCCACTAAAATCCCTTCTAGAACGTGTTTCCTCTGCATGCTCTCAAAAGATACAAAGGGAAAACATGAGTGCGCTCCCACTTATTCTTTGGAAACTGGTCCTTTGTTTTCTGAAGGACACTCTTAGAAGCAGAGGTGCGTTTGTCTCTATACCCAAAACGCACTGTTTGTATAGACGGCTTTTTTTCTCTCCTGTATTAATGCTTGCTCTCCTGCATTGAGACATATTCTCCAGACAATGAGAGGCAGAACTGATTAGGGACAGGAAAAACGCCTAATGGCTAGTGTTAATGAGTCACTTTATGATCCAGAACTGCATCCTCAAGGATTAAATCTTAAGGTTATGTCACACAAAGCTGTACAACTGCAGACATCCCTCCTTTCTTCCCCCTCCTTCCCTTTATTGCTTCTTTGTGGTCAAAGGATTGAAGAGGAGTTTAATTCTGGGAATCTAGCCTTGAATAACTAAATTGATGCCATGCACTCTGCAAACACACTCCTCAGGCTCTCTCCAGACTAGCTAATCTAGTGATGTGTGCGTTTCTCTAAGGGCAGTGCAGAGACGTGGGAAGTCTGAGAAAGGCGTGTTTTCAAATTCTGTCATTAACTAATGCGGTAGGTGGGTTTGTCTCTAGGAGAGAGAGATTTGCTACAGGATTTACATGCTGCTGTTCTTTGGCAGACACTGTATGAATCCGTCCCCCATGTTATCTTCAGAAGCTCTGTATCTAAATTGGCACCATCATGCCAAAAGTAGTTGGGTAGATGCATGTGGAAGCCACTATATACTTGAATAAAAGAGCATGCTGTAAAAGATTCAACCCTTACTCATTTATAATGGCTGTGCTCAGAGTTGTACATTATAAGGTGGCAATTTGTATGCGCTGAAATTTTGCTCAAGACCTCAAAGGGGATGAAAATTCTCATTCTGGGAACATCTGTACCAGCTTGGTATGTGGCTCTGGGAAGTGCAGAAGAACTGTATAGCTTCTACTCTACTTGGGGAAAGTTAGCCTTCCCAGCTACTTGCTGCTTTGGTGCCCCAGTGTTTCTTCTGTTGCACTCCATTAAGAGGGCAGAGATCTTGCTGTGGTGGTGAAGAAGAGGCCATGAACGAGTGCTGCTTGTCAGACAGCTTGGTCCTCTTCTCAGCAGGACAACGTGAACATTTGGGGTGCCTGTCTGCCAGCTTTAGTTTTATACTAATATGGGGTTTGTTTGAAATGGGTGGAGACCTCCTCCACGTCTTCAAGGCAAGCAGCCTTGCTGCTCTTGACAGCCTTACAAGATCACCCTTAGCAGAGGTCTATGGGTTTGGGAGCTTAGGATAGCAAATGTGGCTAGTGTGTGCACAGCATGAGATAAAATGTGGGCTGCAGCATTCCTCATCTCTCATCTCTGCAAGCTGTTGTTTGGTGGAGCAGGAAGTGGGGTCTGGCCCTCCACCCTGTGCCTCTGAATACCTCTCTGTGCTGTGGGAGGTGCCCCAGTTTCAGCCAAGGACTTTTGTCCTGTGCTGGCATGACAGACCATCCTTGGCTCTCCTTCTGTGATAAATATCCATCTGGAGACAGCTCCACCCCAGGACTCTCCCTTCTGACAGTGCTTCCAATGCAGTATTGTTTATTCCTTCCTTTATCAGCTGGAGCTGCTGGGCCCCCTGAGTTATTAGCTCTATTCACTCATTGTCAATGTTTCCTCCTTCGTAAATATGCCCCCATACGTCTCTGCTCCTGAGGAATATGCTTTCTCTTCTATTTACTGCTTTTCCCAGACCCCAGTCTCCTCATCGCTCTCTCTACCCAGTGGCCCAATAACAGCCAAGGAGATAAATAAGCTACATAACTCTTCCCAGCTATTATTTTTTGTTGTTGTTGTTGTTGCCCTGCATGGTAATATATAAGAACAAGGAAACAAATCTTATTACTAAAGTAATTACAATAAATAAAAAGCCAAGAGGAGAGATGAAGGAAGGGTCTGTCGGGGGAGTGATTGCAGTAGGATTTTTTAAAATTTAATTTACTCTAGATGTTCTCTGCCACTTTGTTGATACCCTGCTGAGGGGGGCTGTGACTAATTAGCAGCCAGCTGTTATTCTAACACCCTCACCTAATTTATTGTATGGCTGAGTCTCTAAAACCGGAGCCTGTGTGATATCATTGTCTATGGGACTCGGCACCAGCCTCCTGTTGGTGTTTGGCTTTATTGCTTGGTGCTTTTGTTTCCCAGAAGCAGAATAGCTGAAATTTCAGGTGCTTTGCTGTATTCCTTTTATTATCTAGCATATCCCATGTGTTTCCAGGAGTCTTGGCCAGAGAGTACACTCGATCTAATGCATTATAGCTGCTTGTCCCAGTGTCCAGCCTAATAACAAGACAATACAACTGCTAGTTTTTGAGAAATTGCCCAGAGAACTGCACTGCTGTCTGTGTGCCTTGGTAAAGAGCAAAAAAAGACCCAGCAATAGAAAAAGTCTGGGACCTTATTCTCCTGCTTGCAGGTTTCTTTTGAAAGTACCATATTGTTACTTGCCAGTAGAACAGAGATTACCATACTGTCTGTCTTCTAAATGGCCATGAAAACTCGTTAGTTAATGGCCATATTAAGAACTGGAAGGATCTAATGTATTGTCCCTTGTTTCATTAGTCTTCCAGTTGCCAATTACAAAAGCATGTGCAGTCTGTGTAAAGCTCTGAAATAGTAAAAGTATCCAATGAGTTGAGTGCATCTCCCTTGGCTCTTTCATACCCAATTTAAGCTGGTGATCCAAGGTCATCTGAGAATTTCACTAGAAAAATCACTTGATGTAGGCTCAGTGATACTGTTGTCTTGGAGTACTAAACTCTTCAACTTTTAGCCTTGGAAATGATTTCATTTTAGATAGGTACTACCTTGTAGTTTCAAGTTAACATGAATTTTGGATATGAACATGATGTTCCTCAGGCTCAGAAAAGACTCATTTTGTTCTACGTTCATGTCTATTTTCCTGACAGACGATGGGAGTTCATAATCAGATGCGTGCACTCCTTTGAAGACATTTACAGAAGCCAGGAGACTAGTGTACAGAGCTAGCTTTTAGTAAAGTTAATGAGATGATTGAATTATATTATTATTCTTGTTAGCTTGGTTGTTTATCATTATCCCTTTTGTTTGCTGTTATGCTTATTTGGGTCCCCTTTGAGGTATATTATTCCCATAGCAATTGTGTCTGTGCTAGACTCTGTATAGAGACAGGCAAGGAGCAGCTGGTCCCTTGTTAGGATCTGATGCGTTAGTGGCACAGCGTATGCATTAGGATTGGTGAGAATGAAAAGGATGCTGGGGTGTTGGCTCTCGTACAGCCTGATTCATCCTCTCAACCCTGGCCAAATGATGCACTTCATGGAGGTGTGGGCTCTCCTTCAGTATTATATCCTGGGATAGGGAAAGCATCCTGCTGCAATGACTTCTGCAACTGCCTGATGAAGTTTTGTGAAGGACACCTCGGTACCATCAATGCAGGAATTGGAGAACTGTATTAAAAATCAGAAGTCTCTTTATACGTTCTTGGGATTTGCAGGAGGTGTCTGCAAATCTTGACCCAGCTGCCCACATAGGTAAAGGTATACTGAGAAATATTGTGATTACTGCTGCACTTGGATTTTACTTCTTACCTGATTGTGGTAGGCATCAAATATTGATATCAACATTTAGTATTTTGTAGAGTAGCTAATGTCATCAGTAAACAGGCTGTTTTGGTTACCCATCTCAAGATTGTCTGCTGATCAAACTTTTCGCCTGTTGGAAGCTACAGATTGAGAGCTGGGGTTGTTATTCATAGGATGGGAAAAGAGAAGTCCACAAAATGAAATTGTAAAAACTTCAGTTTTATAGATGCAGTGAAGAATGTCCAATACTTTACTGCAATATCCACACTACCTGGAAAGCTGAAATTGCCTGGGAATGGAGGTTATTGTCTCTTGTAATATACCTTCGTATATTACACTGTGTAATAAATCAGGCAATATTTCTTTTCCCCTGAAAACTGGACATCCCTGGAGTTCCAGGTGAAGTTTCACGTTTTATATGACCATTCAGTCCATTTTAAGTATTAAAACACATCATTTTTGTGAAATATGCACAGAAATTCTTTTTTAAAGCCTATGAATGAAAAAATCTGGAGCTTAGTTATGCAAGTGTAAAGCTGCTTTTTCATGAGTTTGCTTTAAAACATCCTGTGTTCGATTAGCTCTATGTTTTGGCTAATGTTGTTCTTTAACATTTTTATTTATTTCCATATTTCTCTCTCACTTTTCCCTCCCCTCTCCTTGGAATCTGTCATTCAAATATAATAATAAAAGCTGGCGAAGTACTGTGATAGGAGAGGAGCTATGTAGTGGCCTTGGGTTGGAGAAACAGACTGGCAACTGAAAATGGTGTTTGTAGAAATGGGACAAAGAGGCTTATCCACAAAAATAAGCTTTATTTGAGAGCTTATGTTTTCAAAATTGTTTATGCAAAATGTACCTACAGAGGACCAGCCGAAGTTGAATTGTTCACCTGTGCACACATGGTTCATATGATTGCACATGCAATTGGGGTAATAACATGGGCAAATTTTGTTCCAGAGATTTCAGCAATTTGTGACCCTAATTTATAAATCCAGCTGAATGTCCCGCAGAAGCATCAAGAATACAAAAAACAGAAAACTGAGTCAATGTTGGAATGACAGAGTGAGAAATCAAAACCTCTTCTGATATCTAACAGACAGCACTGCTGGGAGTCAGGAAAAAAAAGTGCAGCGCAGTTTTGATGCTGCAAAGCAGTTCTGAGTCTTGAAGGGGCAGAAAAACTGAAGAGCTTTTGAAGTTGTATAACCCAGTTTTGAGCTGGGGGGGCAGCAGAGGGTGAGATTGGCAGAGAAGAGAGCTCCAGTAATGATGCACCTTGGGTCTATGCTTACTGAAAAACTCTCAAGTCAGTGTTTGAATACACACTAGCTCAATGATACCGTAACCCTCATAGGGACTCTTGGGTACCTGCAATGATATTTTACTGTGATGGTAATAGTGATGATTTATGCTGTAAAACTCTATAGAAATTATACTATGTTTAGATTTGAGCTGAGCAACTTTTCCATGTCCTTTTACAATTGGCTTGTTGAATTTCACAAGTGAATGTGTCCTTGTATAAAACGGTGATATGTTCTATTATATCCCATAGGACTCTTCTATGTCTGAGGAAGCAGAACACAGACAAAAAGTGGAAGTGAAGAATATACTCTAGATCCTCATTCACCTTTTGTATTGCTTGGTTTTTTGTCTGCCACAAATGACAAGGACTTAAGGCATAATTACAATAGTAGTTGGAGAAAGGCTGCTATATTCTACTGTATATCTATTATAGAATAAAAACAGAAGAAAAATTATTTCTAAGTATGTGCACATAACAATCCATAATCAGGTCAGCATCTTCATGTAATGCTGGTTTTGTTATTTGGTGGTTTTTTCTTTTTTTCTTTTTTTACCAGGCAATAACAAGGTGTGAGTTCAAGGATTCTTTCCATGAGCACCTCTTGTGGTAGAGTTTCCTTCTCTGTCCCCCATGTTCCCCCTTTTTTCTCCCAAAATATTCCTAAACTCAGCTCTTCAAGGAGAGGGAAGTACCAGTTCTTCCAGGGATACTTGCTCCCACTGAGCACTGCCTAAAGCAGCAATTGGTTCCCAGTTCTAGCTCTGATCCATGGTGTCTTCTACCAACAGTAATAGTAATAACACTAATGAAAACTTACTTCTTGAGGAATGTTTCCTGTATTCATTGTCTGTTAGCTAACAAAAGGTCATTAACATAAAAACAAAAGGCAAAGATTAAAAAAGTGATGATTTTTCTGTCTTCCTTGTAACAGTTATGGCATAGAAGAGGATGTAAAGTGCAGAGCAGCTGAACATTCATAAACTATTTTAATAACATTAGAAATAAGAAGCAGCAAGGGAAGAGACTTACGTAGCAATGTAGTTTATTGCACTAATCAGTCACTTCTACAGAGCACTATCACGGTTTTAAATCCTTGCTCCAGTGACGTGAAAAAAATTGCTGATTTCTCATCCAAGTGTCTAATAGATGTTGGTCGATATCATAGCAGTCTATAGTACCCAACTGAGCTAGCAGTGAATTCTGCGCTTAGATGGATGTAATGTTAGGCAAAGCAGGTCTGGATTATACTTGTGATAGCAAAGCAGTAATGCAAGGTCTGAAAGTGAGGTAGAATTATGGGAAAAGAAGACTAAGCTGTGTTTTGCTTGGAAATTTTTAGGTGACAAGAAAAACATCTTTGGGGTTAGGCTGAGATCTCTGGAAAGGCAGGTGACTCTTTGTGGGTTGAACCATCTTCATGGAGTAGCCAAATCTATTGCTGATTTACCTGTCTGGTGTCTTGCTATAAACACACGTAAAGGTAGAAAGTGGAAATCCCAAGAGTGAAGGCAGTGGGAGAATAGTTGTTTTCCCTCCTCCAGAACATGTGTGTTAGACCAAGAGTTTGCTTTGGAATAACTTCATGTTTGGGCAAGATGTTGTCTGGTGCTAGTTTTTGTGTGGAGAAGAGCTAAGTGTTTTAAGTCACAGCAATTTCAGTCTCTTTCCCTGACATGCAGGTGAGGGCACCCTTGAACTGTGCAACTTCTCGATCTATTTTTAGACAGATTTAAACAGTAAGTAATCCCATCCAGCACACAGTCTATTCAAAATCAAATAGTGTCTATATCAATGGCTTTGAGCTTTCAGACTCATAACACCAATACAGCTGGGAATGTAAATAAAAAGGAGGATATTAAGAAAAAGCCTCTGTTGCTGTAAACAGCAGAAATAATATGAATCAGGTATATCTTTCCATTAAATGGTTTCTTACCAAAATGAAAGCCCAGATCAGGGCTGTTATTTATAATGAACTGTCTTTGCCAGTGTTTATACCTCTCCCTTTTATAACTGGTATGTGTCAGTTCTGATTGCGTGTACTGATGACGAGAATTTAGTTGTTATATCTTTTGTTCCAAAGGGTCTTGAAGTGCCACAACAAACTACCTACTTTCAGGCATTGCTTACTGCATCACCTTTGGACGGGTGCAAGGTAGCTCTTTTGTAACCTTTGAATCTGTTGCCTCTGAATGCTGGGAGCTGCTTGTTTTAAGCTGATGGGCAGAAGTTGGGGCAACTAGTTCTGCAGCAGATGTTGCAAATACAGAGCGACTTGAAATAACTTAGGTGCAATTAAGCCCCTTCTGCTGGGTGGTTTTTTTCCCCCTAAGTGTTTTATTAATGTTTGAGAAACACACGTGGCAGCCCTGAAACCATAATTCTACTTGCATAGTCTCAGATGGGATGGTTGATCCCTAAAGAACACATATCCAGCAAGCACTAATTCTCCACAAACTAGTTGTGGTGTATGTATGATTCCGTCATTGCAAATTCTTGCTTAAACTTGATGTGAGCCTAAATAAGGAGCTCGCTATGAGGTTGGCCAAAAACTCTGTCATCCACATGATACTGTATTCTATGTGTATAAATGCATATACGATCATGGTAATAGAAGCCATTTTGATCCAGATTGTCAGGATTGAAAGGATGCAGTTATGCTTGAAAAATACATATGTATTTGCATGCACAGTCACTCAAGATGGGGTTTAGGCATTTAACTGGCCATTTGTGCTCTCATTTTTGATTATTATATTCATCCCGAGGGAATGGATTTGTGCAAATCAGCCACACAAATATGCATATGTTTTGTTGCGTGCTATCATGAAAGCATGTTGCCTTATTTGGACACAGTTGGATTGATTTATTTTTTTTTTCCCTTGAAATTTCTGTTCTAATCTGAGCAATGTGAACTGCAGTGGCTTAACGTGAGTTCTTCAGCACCATATTTTCCTTTTCCAAATGACTAACTCTTGTAATTGTTTCTGTAATGCAAGCTAATATTTCTAGCTAACAGTTATTTAAGGTACTGTCATGGCAAGCCATAATTCAACCCCATTGCCTAGTGGTCCAAATAATGACCAAGGCTTGTCCGTAGCTGAATTATCTTTTTTTTTTTTCTGCTTACTTTCCCTTCATACTCATAAACAAGTCTGTCTTTATGCCCAACTCTGAAATACAAAGGAAAGTGGAAATGATGTTGATTCAGAGCTCCATCCCGGCTGCTTCAGGGAGAGAAATGCTTATAGGGGTCTGAAGGCATTTGAAGGCCTTCTTAGTGATTTGGCCCATAGGTTTTCAGGAGGCTCACTAGGCTCTTATTCTATGACATCTTTAATATCTTTACATAGAGCGTCTACTGCAAATACTTAATAGAGAGGATGAAAAAGTCTAATCTGACATGGGAGTGGAACACTATTTTAGCCAATGCTAAGCTGCGGCTCAAAGACCTTGAGTACACTGAAACTTGCACCAAAATTCAGAACCTTCGAGTCAGCTGATTTAAGTCTCAGCTTACGAAAATAGCACTTTTAAACAACATTGTATTTGTTATATCTTCTGTGATTCTCCCTTAAGAAAGAGTAGACAACAGGAAAGGACAGTAGTAATGTGAATGCCACAGAAGTATGATGCTTTGTCAGCAAACCTTTGCTGAATAAGAAATTAATTTTTAAATTCATATTAATAATCCTATTAAGAGTTAGTATAATAAAGGTTTATTGATTAAGTTTCAAGGTGTAATTTGCCTGTGATTCTTATGCAAGAAAATTATATCTTTATGAAATGGAAATATACATGGACTGCATGACAAAGACCTAACAAAGTGGCAAACCTTATTTTTCTTTTAAATCACTTGTGATCTAGATTGACACCTTAATTCTTGGAATTTCATACCATTCACACTGGGGGAGTCTGTGAATCATTGGAAGTAATATGGAAGTTTATCTAACTGGGAAATGCTGACAAGTACAAAATGCATCTGTGAAATGGTTCAGATAAGTTTGGGCCGGGAACGATGGTGGGAACCTTTGTAAATCATAGAAGGAACATGAAAAGGATGGTTATAACTTGGACTGTCTAAAAGGTGATTCATAGACACGCGGGGTGGGTAGTATGACAATTTGCCTGGTTAGATGTAGGAGCTATGCTTAATCATGGGTCCTTCAAGGACAATTGGACTACAAAGAGCCTGTTCTGGGGTCAGCTGGGAAGTCATGGATGCCCAGGTGGTGCTGGTGGGGCTCTGCAGAGTCAGCTCTGAGTGGGGCAGAATGAGGTTTGTAAGAGCCAGCTAAGAAAGGAGGTCTGACCCTGTTGCATGAATGTTTTGAAGACTAGAAGCATGAGTGGAGGGTCATGGCCTTGGCTATTTCACGCTGAAGGGAGGGAAGGTACTTCAGGTTGTAGTAAGCAAAGAAAGAGGTGCAAGTGCTACAGGCTGCTTCTGTCTGTGCTCGGACAGTCCCAAACATGAGGTTATAATCAACTAATCTGAGCCAGTACTGTGGTCAGGCTACATTCCTGCAAGCTAATGGCAAAAGAGCCTGCATGGATGATGGTTTGATTGCCATCTGTGCTAACATTCATGAGACAGCGCAGAGACTCGTGGATTTGTGTTAGTGTAACAGAGTAGAGCTGAGGCCCAAGCAGTGGCTCCAGTCTTCTTCTGTTTGTGTTTTCAGGTGTCAGCTGGGAACTGACTTGTTGAAATTTTGCTTTAGAGAGTGATTTCTGATAACTTTAGGTAGCCCAAAGCAGGACCTGCTGGATAATCTCAAGGGAATTTCCAGGAAGCCTTAGCTCCATTTTGTACCCTGAAAGGAGTTGAAGAGATGAGACATGTCTCCATTAGGCAGCGGAGTTCAGAAGCTTATCTACATTGCTTTAAGCTTGCTAGTTTCATATCAGCCCATTAGAGAGCCTCTTTCCCAGACTGGGAAGGTGATGGAACTCTTAGTAGTTCTCTAATACCTAGTGTTCTTAGGCTGCTTTTTCTCTTTCCACTTCAAAATGTCACATTGGATTCCTGATGGAATCAGAGATTTTTATCCTCCTTGTCTCTGCTAGACCTCTGGCTTTTTTCTGGTTTGATTATACATGGAAGAAGTAATTTCTCCCATATGTGAGATAGGGTGAAAATTAAACAAACAAGCTGGCAGATAGACAGAATAGTTCTTCATGTCTGGAAAACTGCAATGAGCTGTGACTTAAGAATTACAGTGCTTCATATTCAAACTTTTCATTTTGATGCATTGGGGTGGCACAGGAGCTGACAGTGACATATGGAGAAGGCCCTCTTAGCAGGATTGAGGCTGTTATGTGATAAATGACACAGTATGTCAAAGGACTTCTGTTATCCATCATGCTGGCTTCCTCTGAACACACTCTCACTAAAAAGAGAAGTAGCTACACAAACAGCTGCAGGATGCTGTAGGTAGGGTCAATGGTGTGTTCAGAAGAGAAGAAAGCTGGGAAGTGCATGTTCACGTGGGTATTAATAACCCCTGAGTTTTGAGTTCAGAATTTTTAAGTCTTTTTTTTTTTTTTTTTTTGTTTAAACATCTGAGGTTACACCAGTTTTACATCTTTGTCAAGAGTGAACCTTACCTTCAACAGAAGTTGTCTCGAAAGTCGTTCAGTCAAAAGGTTTCAAAAAGTCACCAAGTTCTCAATGCTGAACAGCTAAGCTTTCTCTAAAGAAAGGCTGTTTAGCATCAAGTTTTGGATTGAAAGTATTGTTCTGTCTGCTGATACATCCCCAGAATTTCCCTCCTCTTGCTTTCACCTCTGTTTTGTAGTTAGTGCCTGAAATGCAGTGGAGTGAAAGTCACAGTCTGTACTTTGCTATATGTGTGAGACATGGGAAAGACAGGCAAACATAGTAGTGGGGTGGTACAGCTGCTGTTATAAATGTAAGGGATAGAAAATGCTTCTGAGGGATGGAACAGGGCTTTGACTCTACATACCTAATGCAGAAATATCCACTTTCTGCTGTTGTTGATCATTCAAGTTAAGAAGCAATGAGGTGGGCTTTCACAAGTCTGTGCCTTCCACTGTTGGAAAGTTTGTGGGCTTTCACCTCAGATGTCTTTTCGCTCTGTCAGCTTTAAGCCAAAAATACCTCTTTACATTTTCATTCATTTCAGATTGACACATGCACCAGTGGCTATTCAAGAGGAGCAAGAGATGTGTGGGGAATATAGGCACTTGTCCATTTCAACCTCCGTTAGTCCATCTCTTTTTTTTCCATCAGCCATAATGGCTGTTTTTTTCCTTACTGGATTAATGGACCCTCAATAGCTATGTGGCCTAGAAACCTAGACAAGTAGTCTGTTTCTTTTGATCCCTGAACTCCTAAAAGCCTGATTCTGACTCTGCTTAAGTGGTGTTGATGTGCCCACATGCACAGTAGTAGTTGGTGCAGAATAGCAAATGTCACTACTTGACATTTCGTTCATAACAGTAGTATTTAAAGGAAAAGCTTTAACTTGATGATTCACCAGTGGCCAGTGTCAAATGATCTGGGATGGTCTTCATGTTACAAGTGTCAATCACCAAATGGATTACTCTGGAGATAATTTAATCGGAGCCCATCAGTGAACGAGCTTAAAAAAATCCCCTTGCTTCTAGATTATTGCCGCAGCCTTATTGCATATGAGACAAGCATAGTCTTGGTAGAAGAGTGGTTACAAATTCTGTAGCCCGTCTAACAAACCCATTTCTTTGAGGATGGAGTTGCAAGTCCTTCAGGTGCATCAGTTATGTAGTTAAATACAGAACTTGAGGTTCCACGACTGCTGAGCTGGAAGCTCCTGCTCAGAACAAAATTTGTTAAACACAAACCAATCTAAATATATAGATATCTCGGCCCCCTCCAACTCCTAGTGCTGCTGTACTCCGCTTTATTTTACAGTACAGCTTTTCCTTCACAAACTCCTCATGTGATGAGACACTTATTTCAGCTGTTGACCCTATCAATGACCCCTCACTGGGAGATCAGGTGTAGAGAACCAGGCTATTATCTGCCTTCCACTCACACATTTCTAATCAAAGCAGCCAATTTTGCAAACGCCTACAGCTGAAGTCACAGTGAGGGAGAGCCGGCTGAGTACAGAGAAAACAAGTGCTTGGAATGGCAGAGCTAGGGGAAAGAATCCTAAGGGTAAGGCTAAAAAAGAAAAGTCAAGCTGGGAGAAAAGATGAACAAGTAAAGCAGGCAGAAATTCTAAATTCCAGTTTTATATTTAATATAAGAAATCATGAGAATCAGTCAGTATAGTGAAGTAAAGCATCTCTACACCCTCCATGCATCTCTCCATGCTCCTTTAGCTTTCTTACTCCAATGAACATTGGTAGCACAGTAGTATTGTATTCTGTTTTCAGTGTGTGTGCTTAAGACAAAATGGGGTTTCAAAAAAAATTAAATAAAATCCAAAGCAGCTCTGAGAGGACGATATCCCTTCAGATGTTCTAAAGGTTAATGTTTACTCCAGTTATGACATCTGTTGATTCTGTCTGTTCTCTCTGTTGATTTTTCTATAGACTCAGAGAACTCTAAAAAGTTTGAGCCCATGTGCACTGGGTTCAGAAGAAAAAATAAGCAGGATTGCTGTGTGGCACCTCCTGCTTTGGTCTTTAAAAGCTACAGTCCAGGCTACTATCTATCACTGTTGTCATTACCTGTAAGCAGAGAAATCTTGTTAAATAAGGCAGTAATCCTTGATGATGTGTCAAACATCTGTGCTGTTCCCTCCCTTGGAGCACTAGTTTCACCTGATAACCATGCCACTTGCTTACTTTCCAACATGATATAGAGGTGTCAGTTTATCATATATGAACGTTTTAACGACACTTCCATAATAGGTAAATGATAGCAGTATCTTATAACCTGGTGGAGCAGGCTGTCAATAGTTTATAGTCACAAATGATGGGCTGGCACATCAGACTGGATACTGAGGCACTGCCTTTAGCTGCCTTTGATTTTCATTTTTTGTTCCTAGTTGAAAGGTCCTGTAGGCTGTAATTGCTTTTAGGGACTGATAACATTGTGTTGTTAGCTTTGGATTTGAGAGCAGCTGTTGTTTCAGTTCCTGTATGTTTTACTGTCTGCTTTATAATTATAGTCTATAAATTGTGTTAGGATTTTTGGTAACAACATGTGTACAGAAAATGAGATTCTTTTCAGTATTTGTGTCAATTTACAGAAGACAGAGAAAGAAAAGAAACATTGTCAAATTATGTGTGTGCTGCTTTTCTCATCTTCCTGGGTTTTTGATGTGAGTGAGAGTTTGTCTGGCATTTTTTCCGGGATTGCAGTCGGATGTTCACCCAGTGCCACTTGGATTTGAAGCATGAACTTTCAGAGCCACCACAGTGTAGAAGCTTCTTATCCGTAGGAGACTGATATTAGCATCTTTTCCACTGCACGACCTGATTCCTCATTTGTAATTCTCTGCAGTAGACTTAATGGAAGATGCTCTAAGCAAAGTCCTGGGTCTCTGTGTGTAAACAAAACAACACTGAGAAACCCCCTGAGGACCAAGTTGGTTTTTTTCTTATGCTGTATAACTTTCCAGTTATGAGAATAGCGATGTGAATATTTTGGTTGGTTTTCCTTACTACCCTAGTGTATAGTGTTTTTTTTCCTTGCTTTACTCCTATACAGAGTTGGATACTAATTTCTTTTCAGTACAGATTCTGTCTCTTTGTCTTCCACTTTTGCCCTTTCTTTCTCTGTATATGTCTCTCTCTCACCATGCAGTTCTGCTTCTGTGTTTTGTCTGTTGTTCTCCCACTCTTCTTTGTTTATTTTTGTTTTGGTAATCCACTGGGATTATATAAAGATCCTGTTTAGTGTGATGTGAACAAAGGACCATTGAAGCTCTAGAGCACCCTGTGTCATTACAGGTGGTGGGATCATTCAGAGCTCTGTTTATCGTTATTTCTTGTTAGTAGAAAAACTGTTTGAAAATTATTGATTTTGACGGGTGGGTTCAAAGTACTGTAATTTAGAGAGGTCAGTTTCCACACAGCAGACAGAAAAGCTTAGAAGTTTATCTAGCTGTTCTTATGTAGATAGAGTAATATATAGATCTGGTATCCAAGACTGTAGAAGTTATTTAGGATATTATGAGTTTTAGGAGATGTAGTATTGGTTGAAAAGGTGTGTCCTTAGTGTTAGCTATTTTAAGTGCAGCATATTGTGATGTGCAATACGTCATCTTTTTCTTTCTGCCACCTCTCCATGTTGCTCTGCTAATGTACCCCAATACTGACCTGTGGACACAGTTGTGTCATTGTGGAATCCATCCATGCTGTCATCTGAGGAAACTCCAGCCTAGCATTTCTCCTGCATTTGTAAAATAATTCTTCCTCTTCAATAAAATGGGCAATATCATATTCCTTAAGTAGCTTTGCTCCCCGTTGGCCTGCGCTATTACAGTATTTTTCCCTATTACTTATGTAGAGCTGTTTTATATTAAATAATAGGGAGTGTTAAACGGTCTCATTATTAGCGTTCAGAAACCTTTAGTGTAGCTTAAACTCTCCTCAGATGTGGAGCAAGCTCAAATCCCATTAAAAAGATTCCTGGGTTTATATTTTTCAAACCATAGCTTTCATTTCTATGGCAATTTCCCTTCATCACCAAGAACAAGTAGTGCTTGTAAATTCTCTGGCTAATAACTTGGTGATTACATTATTAATGATGTATTGTGCAAAACAGGTGTGTAGGGGGAAGAATTAGAAGAGAAGAGCCACTGTTGACCTTGAAAATGGCAGCAAATTTCTTTGTTTCTCCTCCTTGAAAATTGTTTGGCTAAGTGAAGTGAGATTGGGTTTGATCATTTGTTTTAAACATCTTGTTACCAATAATCCATTTATCTGTGGGATACATGGAAGAGCCCCTGGATTCCATGACGTACTGTAAACATCTCTGGGGTTGCACTCTCAGAATCTGCATTTGATGTCACTCATCCTCAATAACTAAAATGTACCCCAGCAGGGTAGGAAAAGAACTTGAAATCATTTTAAAGCCATGTTGTGTTTTTTATTTAGATAAAATTAACTAGTATGTGCTTTTTTTTTTCAGTTTTGTGATATGAATATGAATAAAATATTTGTCTGTGTGGAGCTGATTGTAATGTAATGTTCCTGTTGCTTTCAGTAGGGATTCAGGAAGGGAGTTGCTTTTCTATAGTCATACCTGGACATAAAAAAGATACATGTCCAGTAGGGAAAAGAAGTGTTCATATGCAATTTCTGGATTTTTTTCTCTTTTTTTCTTTTTTTTTCAGTTTTCTGCCACAGGCTTGCTAGTAGGTACAGTTGAGAGGAAGATCATCTTATTTACTTAAAATGACCCGTGGTATATCTGTGGTGCATCCAGGTATATGAAGGTCATTGATGGATCAACCCACTGAAGATAAGGGTTCTTTTTTTTCCCTTCTTTTTTTTTTTTCTTTCTTGAACACTGTTTTTCACTATTTGTAACCATTTTACCACTGCAGCTTTGAAGTGTAACAAAGACGTTTACAGTCTATAGAAAGAAAGCATCTTTTCTTTTATACTATAGAATGTAATAGATGTTAGAAGGAAGGTAGAAAGGCATAGTAAATAATTGACAGGTATCACATGGCAATCCTGGTCCAATGAGACAAAACCTGACATTTGTCATCATCATAGTCCCTAGGTGACACCAAGTGTCAATACTGAGTTCTGAGCATGCCATTATAATGGCAAAGGGTAATAAGGAATGACTTTCTTTTTCATCTGTTTTCTGAGGTAATCTTGTGCCCAGGAACAGAAGGAATAAGTAGTATTACGAGTTTGTTCTGAAGAGTTTATTTTCATGTGTTCCTGTTATTAATAATTATTTTTAATTATGTGTAGCATAATACACCAAATTCTAACAGTGATATATTTGACATCAGAGTTGGGGCCTATGAATGTCCTAAAAATGTGTGTTCTGCTGGCTAGTCATACAAAATAGGAAAACAGTGGTTTGACTAATTTTCTTATTTCCTCTGTTTCAGGAAATGGTAAATAGATTTCTAGATGACCTTCTGAGTAGCCTTCTGTGAAGGGTTTCTGCAGCCTTTAGCATGAAGGGCACATTGGTCAACATAGGGACCTAACTTATGCTTGGATTCTGTTTTCCTACATTGCAGTGTGGATTCACAATTGCTCTGCTGGAATAGGTGAAGTTACTTTGCAGTCTGTCAGTATAACTGGGAACATAACCTAACTGAGATGTGTAAATTGTTCCTGTTTTCTTTCTTACCCACCTGTCTTAAGAACAAACTGTCAACTTTATCTGTCAACCAATCAGAATCTGGCAGTGAAACATGTGGCTAAAACATCTGGTGGCAGAGGAAATTCAATTTGCATCTCTGCCAACTAGTAGCAAACACTGTATATTTAGGGTTGCGATGGCAAGGAAACTCCATTTCTTTTGTGAACAGCTAAAGGAAGATATGCACTGATGCTCCTTGCCATTGCAACACTTTCTAGGACCTGATGTGTATATGTACATGCACACTTTTAGAGAATATATATTGACTGTGCAGGAAACCTGGATAGGTATTCATTGAAAATATAAGTCTCGGTTTCAGCCATAAACACAAAGTGCAGCTTCTCCAAGTGTTGCATAGATATTTCCTGTGTGGACATTCTGGGCTGAGTGTGAAACATGGATAAGCGATCAGGTTAATGGAGCAGTGAAGGCATATTTGCAGTTGCAAGCAGAGAGCTAAATAATAATAATAAATCAGTAAGTAAATAAATAAAAGTCAAGCAGCTCTGTTCTCTGAATACAGTGAAGGGGCAGTGTCCATTCAATCAGCGTAGTGACTTTGCATTTGATGAAATCCTGAGAAGTGGATGTAAATAATACCTTGAGAATATAGGTGGCTCAAATGTCCATTTGCAATGATGGGAAGCACGTTTTGGAATGAACTTTAACTCAACTCACTGAATCAGAGCACCCAGGGAAGTGGTTCTTTCCTTCAAGGCTCTCAAGTTACTTTACACATATGGAAATAAAAAATATGTCCATCCATCTGTCCTAAGCTTTATTCTTGACAATTCCTCTGCTTCAGGAGGATTTCCTCACCTGTAAGAAATATGATTTGACTGAATTGATTCCTTTTGTTATTTTGTTCAAGTGGCGTCTGCCAAACTACTACTGCAGCAAGATTCTTTTTGGTGCTTAAGGGAGAGCTTCTGTCAATAACAAACAGTGGGATCATTGTTGCACCTCCACTGTCTTTAAAAGCTTTCTATCCTTGAGATTTTTTGAGAGATACAAGTATAAATTATAGCTGAATTTGTGATGGATGCAAACTAATTTACCTTGGAACTTGCTCCAAAGCATTGTCATTCCTTCAAATGATGTCCCTGCTGAGATGGTAGATGGTGAGTGGAAGTTGGCAAAGGGAAAAGCAAGAAAGAGAAGACCCCCTGAGGCAGTCCAGTTGAAACAATGATGTAATCTGTCACTGAATTGTGCGAGAAACTGTTAGGCAACTTGCTATGGACCACAACAGACCATCCATGGAGAACCCTATAGGATGAACAAAAGTAGCTGTGAAGGAATATCGTGAAAGCCCAAAGCTGTCACTGTCTGTGAGGCTGAGTGGCTTTGTGCATGTATTGTACTGACCCTGTTAGATGAGCAAGACCTGATGATTATTTGTTCTCTGGAGTGAGGCAATAGTGTGAGGCTTTATTAGAGTAAACATGGTTCTTGGAATAAATGGTGACAGCAAATCAGTCACTGACTACTGACTCATCCTGTTCCATTTGTAGGCCAACAGCAGAGATCTTTAAATTACGTTAATTCCTGCTTGTACTCTTCCTCTTCCAAAGAAAAAATTTAAACTGTATGTCAGAGGATCACCCTAGCATGGAAGAAAAACCACCTATGTCCTTTCAGTATCCATATTGGTTGTTCTTTGTGATAGACTAAAAGGCCATCTGAGGAGAGTGGGGTTGAACTCTGATGTCTTTCTGCCAATTCAAGATAGTGAGCTCTGCCCAAAGGGTAGTGCCAGTAGCATAAGTTAGGCCAGCCCTGTGGCATCCTGTTCTCTTCTCGTTGCCAGGCCAAACATCCACTTTGGCAGTGCTGGGCCCAAGTCCTCCCATTCCAGCAACTCTGTGGTGTCAATGATAAACAGTCTGCTCATAATGACAGGGTTTGGCATTCTTTTTCCAACTGTTGCAGCAGTAGGCAATACATCTTTTATTATGTGTGCCAACAGCGCGTGATAACATTAAAACTCTTTCCAAGTGGAACTCTGTCTTGGTGCTTTACTGATAGACAGGTAAAGCAACAGACCTATAAGAGGCAGAAAGGAAACCTGCAGCTCCTCACATCTCTCATCTTTATCCACAAAAGGCATCTTGGCTTATTTAATGTCTTAAAGTTACTTGAACAACAGCTTCTAGCAGAGCAGGCTGATCTTCTGTTGGAGCTTTACACTTAGAACAAACTGAAGGAGGCACTTGCAGAGGACAGTTGGTAGACATCTTTGTCTTGTCTTTGATGATGTGACAACTTTCAATGTGCTGTGTTTTTGGTTTTTTTTTTTTTTTAAAGGCTTGATTAATTCATGGTGTGGTGAAGAGATGGTCTTCTCTACATAAGAATGAAATGTGGAATTCCCGAGCAGCATTGGAAGCTCAAAAGGAAACACTGCAGTGGGGATATATACTCTGTTGGTTTGTTGTTGCCTATAAGGTCCATTTTGAGTCTCAATACCTTGTTGTCTGTACAGTGGGCTATTTCTGTGGTGTTTAAAATATTGTTTGCTTTTCTGTACAACTCCTGAACTTGTAGGTCCAGAGAGACTTTGCAGCTGATGGGAGTCAGCTTGAGAGATGAGTAACTGAAGGTTAAATGATATTCACTGGGAGTCTGTGGATCTGTTACTGATGTGAATGTATCTAAATATCAAATGGGCTTGATGGGGGATCAAAGAAAGGAAAATGGGATAGCCAGATGCCACAGGTGAAATAAAATTATCAAATACGTGACGGTTTGAATATATGTTAAGCACCAATTAGTCCTTTTAACTCAATGTCTTCTGATGGAAGTATCTTTGGCTTATATCAGCTGAAGGAGACCTGTGCTTCCACCTGCCAGAGGATGTATTCAGAAGTGTTCACCAACATGGAATATCTACTGTATAACTTTAATATTGAGGACGACATAAGTTTGTGGGTTTGGATGTAAACTACCATGCTGTTAATTCATCCTTAGCATCTGTGAGCCATCCGACGCAGTATTTCTTTTGGATGGCAACCAGTACTGTATGGTACAGAAGACACAAAAAACCTCCTTACAGACAAATGTGAGGAAAAGACACCATCCCTACATTTAATCACTGGAAAATGGCTCAGAACTGGTTTTATATTTCCTCTGAAATGCTCCTACTTAGAAATTTAGTAATTCTTTGGCTATTGGAAGACTTTAAATTTAGGTCACCTAATCAAGTCTCCCTATCTGATGGTGTAATATCATGTTCTGTAATTTCTTCCAGGCCAGTCATATTCACCTGACTGATCTGGGAAGTGCTAGACTGAAACCACACTAAGCAATTTTAACCCATTTCAACACCTGCAAAATTTGTGTTTTACTGATGTTTACACACAATTGCAGTTACTGTCTTTCTGCTAGACAGCAGCTGGGGGCTGATGGCAGGCCAGCTGCAGCCTGCCACAGCCACCGCTGGAGTGCCTTCGTGTATAAAAATGATAAAACAACCAGCCCTAATTGCAGCTGGGATTTTGCAGCTGTGGAATCACACCATGAGAAATACATTCAATGCTGCAATTCAGTGAGCGTGCTTTTCATGCCAACAAATTTGCCTTGTGAGCTGAAGAGAAGTAAGCTCTGTAGACCTCATTCTTTTTTTTTCTTTTCCTGGTTGCAATCCCTTTTTGCTCTCTGTCACTGGTAATTTTCACTACTCGGGAATAGAGATAAGCATCCTTCATGTCATCAACCTTTGAGGACCACTAAGTAATTGCTTTCTTGGCTGCGAACAACTTAAGAAAAAAAGATTATGAATGTTTTGCTCTCTTTGAATCATCATTTTTCCACTTTCATCAAATGTTTACTGTGCAATACCAGACAAATCATTAAACTGCTTTGTAGTTACTTTACCCATCTGTACAGTGATGGCAGTAATACCTTAAAGGACCTCTTTGGACTTAATTTAATGATAACATAATTATTAATAATGTTGGAGTGTTTATTTGAAAAAAGACGGTCCTGTTGAAATAGAGATTTCACATTAAAAGTACATTTGCCATACTCTACAGGAGGGTAAGGATAACGAATTTATTTTTTTTTTAAAGGTAGATGTTTATTTTGGACATCCAAAAATGGCAACAACTACAACTGGTTTGATATACCTTTTTGCCTAACTCACTGATAATTTTTGGTGATCAAACTTGCCAGCTGCCCAGAAAATCAGAACAAAAACTTTATCATCAGCATTCTGGAAAATGCTGTGTATTTCTCTCTGACTTTTTTTGGAGAGGGGTTGTAGATGTTGTTACATCTTAACAAAAATTACAACTTTTAAGCATTTTACAACACCATATAGCATTATTAATTACACAACATTATCTGAATTAAGCTGATCAAGAAGGGTAGAAGACTGGTTGAAGTTTTAGCTAGGTCTTGTCCTGTAGGCAGCAAGTTACTTCACTTGCTTATAAATATTTTAAACAGAGAAGAAAAACCATCAAGCTGAAGCTGAGAAAGCACTGATTTACCTAAATACAGACCATGACAACTGAACTATGTTGCCTATATATAGGAAGAAGACAACTTTGATCTTGAGATTTTTCCTATGCCATTCTTTATTACTCAGTGTTTTCACAGTCTTGGTCAAAATAATTGGCGACTTTGTGCAACCTTTGTGTCAGCTGATCAGAATGGCCTACTTGAATTTGCACATTGATTTTTGTAGGGGATATTTCTGTGAGTATATCTGTATCGAATAAGTGTTATGCAACTCAGTCTTTAATCTGTCTTGGGTCTGTGAGTGGTAGGATAGCTCAAAGAACAAGGAGTCCTGAAGATATTAAAAAAGGAAAAACACTGTTGTGTGTCATCAGAAATATTCTAGAAACTTGTAAGGCCTCTTGCCTTTTGTTAGGATTCTAAGCAAGCACCATGCTTGTTGCTCTTTCACATGTCTTTGAATGGAGAATATTTTATTCTTCTGTGCTTTCTTTCCATGCCTTTCTACTGAGACACACACTATAGCTACATCTCCACTGAAAACAGTCTTGAAGTTGTATCTAGGGTTGTTTCTTAGCAGTGACAGACTGCCGTTCTTCTCTTTGGAAAACAAAACAAGTTTGAAAACCTCTTGGTTCAAAGTTGGAGCTTAGCATAGTTTCTCCTTAGAGGTGAATGTCGTATTGCCCTGTATGATGGACTTTGCAGTACATCAGTGCTGTCGTTGACCTGGTGAGTCTGAATATGTATTAACAGTTAAAACATGTTCAGGTCTTTTATACAGGTACGTGAGATCTTCTTTCCCCATGAGAAGGTCAATAAGAGTTTGCTATTTAGACAGAGAAAAAATGTAGCCCTCAGTTTTTGATTTCTGTAAAGATGGACTACATGGTTCTATTCTTTGGTTACCATCTAAGTGTGCTGAGTTAGATCAGTCAGTAGATATAAATTGCTTTCAATGGCACTGTGTCAATTTTTACTCATGGACCTTCTAAGTAGAAGAGCTATGGCTGCAAATTACCCTTCTATATGTCTTACAATAAGTGATGGAGAGGTGGTATTAGAGATCTCTTCTTTTGTCCTTTTCTCCACGTCTAAATAAGGGACTTTGTCAGCCTGATACTTTGTCATCTACTTTCCTATGAAATATTTCAACTTTTGATCAGAACCTGATATTCTTAACTCACTGAAAAAGGACAGTTGTTCTTATCTGAAAGATTTTTAAACACTTTGGTATTAAGATTGGATGGCAATCATTGATTTTCTTCGTGAGTATCTTCATGCTTACTCATCAATTCCAAAATAGTCACAATTCATTCCCCTTGAAGAGATTATTCCTCTATTATATTACATTAAAAACTAGTGTATGCAGGGGGTGATGGGGAAGAGCTAAGGGAAAAAAGCCTCACATGTCTGGATAAAACACTGTATCCTCAATTCTGGAATATTGCTGATAAACTGAGTCAAGAAGTTTGAAGCATCAGAAGCTAAGAACAGAGTTAAAAATGAACAGTAAGAACTATAAATTATTTGCCCCAATTCAATTTTTTTATTTTTTATTTTTTTAGGAAGCTAGTTAAGAATTTCCTGACTTTGGAAGATGCTAAGTGCTTGCAACTCTATTGAACTTCAATAGGCAGTGATGAGTAGCTCCATGTTTTGAAAAATCAGGTCATTTATTTCAGTATTCAAGTAACTTCACTTTACAAATCTGTTTCAAGAGGGAATTTTTTGATCGTGCTAGTCCCTAATTAAAATTTGTCAATTGCTGTGCAAAAACAGCTTAGATTTTTTGCTCACATAAGTATATATGAACCACTTTCATATGTTTGTTCCTATCTAGTGTCCTAATTCTTCTTTCATAGAAACTTTCAGCAAGACTTCTACAGCTAATATGTTCAGCATGGTATCTGTTGCAAGTCTTCCAGATCCCTTGAGATTCTAATAGCACCTGTTAGGAATCTTAAATCTCTCTATGCACCCTGAATCTTCAGTGACAGCTTTCCTTAGCACTTCAATGAACTCTCTGAAACCTTTGTCCAATTCTTGGTAGGGATTGTGAGCTTTCTGGAGAATTTGGTTGAGTTTTTTGGTTTTACAGTAATTCTATTCATTACTGCTTGTTATAGGTGTATATTTTTAATTTTTTCTGAATATTTTACAGGGCTCTGCAAGCCCATCAGGTTTCTCTAGTGGATGCTTTATTTTAATAAGTGTGTATTGAATGCTTCGTTTAACTGTACTATTGTGAAGTGCCCAGAGACACCGTGCTTGGATGAGCAGTTATGCAAGTAGGATTTGTTGTTTTTTAGTATCAGAATTAACATTCAGCTGAGGTTTGAAGGCTGATAGTGCATGTGCATAGGGGAAAGTAAACAAATAAAAAAGAGCTTAGTACATCTACAGACATAACCCCAAAATGCTTTCCTTCTCCGTGACAGCTCGCTCTACTCACTGGCAGATCAGCCCCCCAAATGCCCCTCTAGCAATGCTGGAGTGGCTGTTGCCTGATCTCTGAGGACATGCTGAAGGATTAGCTTCATGCTAGCAGGGGACTGAAATTGTTTTGCTGAGAATTGAAGGAATGCAGAAGTGTTATCTCTTTGTTTCTCCCCCGTTTATCATTATTAAATCAATATTGTTTGACATGCCAGTCCTGGTGAACGGGTGCTTTATTGGTGAAACCTTGTTGTCTACAGGCTGGATGTGGCCTAGGTAGTAGTTGCTAGGTTTCTAACAGGGACCACTCAAATTCACGATTTGTGTGGTAGTCCTAAGACACATAGTTTTTCTGGCCTGGGCACTGGAAGAATTCAATCTTTCCTCTCTCAACCTGAGATGCTTACAGAAAGGATGTAGTAGGGGAGATGGTACACACGTTTGTGAGCAGAAATGTCTGTGAGAGAGTGAGTGGCATTCTGGGATGCTTTTTTATATTTTAGTAACTGGAATGACTTAACTATTTGCCAGTTACTAGCGATTGCATGAAGTGACCTTCAGTTACTGGCAGTGAAGGTATTTCTAATTCATTGCTCAAGTCTTCCAAAGCCTTAATGGTCTCCCTGAATACATGGGAAAACCATGCAAAGTGTTAGCCAAGCGTTCACAACACTGGAGAAAGGTATGATGTAGGGGTAGAACATCTATGAGGAAGATACCATGTGTTGGTGGAGAAAGAATGAAGGAATAAATGTCTGGTTAAATGGAAAATAGCCACTTCCCTTCAAAGTCAGGTGGAATGTATAACAGGAAAATAAGAGAAGGTGGTTTTAGTTGGGTTTTTATGGGGGCTTGGTTTTGGTTGTTGGTGGTGTGTTATGGGGTTTCTTTTTATTTCTGTTTTGATTTGGAAGCTGTATTGCAAACATGTCTGATCCATAAATACAGTTCATCTCCACAGAAGGGAACATTTATTGCAAAGAAAGCAAACAATGTTTTGTAGGAACTCCTGACTCCTTGGTGGAATTCACAGGCAGAGTTAGGAATCCCGTGCCAGAAAGTAGAAATACAACAAGCCTGGATTCATATGTATCATTGCTAAGTAACCTGTAAGGAAATATTACTTTATTGCAGAGATATTACTTTACTTGCCATGCAAATAGCCTATAAAGGTAGTAGAGGTCAAGTCCCATAACACCATAGCCCACTATAGTGGGAATTTCCAGTAATGTAAATTCCAGTAATGCGGTTGTAGATATTAGCAGTAATATGTTCATAATCATATTGGGTTTACAACATGACTAGAAAAAAAAGGGTGAGGAGGAGACTGGGGAGAAAAGAGGAAAATGCTCTATGGTGAGCAACTAACAATTTGGTGTTACCTTGTTAGCTAGTCTGCATCTGCCTTTCAAAGGAAAGGAGTTGGAAAACTATGTACTTGGTTTTGTGTGATTTTGTAAGCTACCATTCAGCATATTTCAGTTAATGCTGCTTTGTCAAAACTATAATTTACTAATGGAGGAAGTGTAGTGTGTCTTCATATATGTCAGCTGGTGGCCAGTTCAACTATAAATCACATCATGGACTCATGTACAGTGAGGCCCCTTTTTGTGCTGCTACGCTCAGCTGAGCAACTTGGTGACAAAATAAACCTGTCCTGTGCCAGTTCTGTTTTAGAGAAGAAAAACGGCACCTTTTCTGAGCAATGGGAATTAATACTGAAGGATGAACGTGTGAGCCTACTCAGCGTTATAGTGGGACAACCAACTCTGCCTAATCTAGAGCAGCCGTTTTTAAATATTTTTTTAAGTTTATTATTAACTTCTCTTAAAAAAAAACAAAACAAAAAAACCCACCAGAACAAGCTTGGCAGATCAATGTTCAACCCTCCTACAGGGCTGAAAATACTTGCTCAAAAGTATCTTATTTTGAAATACCGCCACCTCATTGTCATGCAGGTGTGACTTGCAGAGACTTATCCCTGCTGCTTTTTCTTGTTGAGGAAGACAGCTGAGGTGGTGGAGAATGGGGAAGTAATGCACTTCAGCTTGGGGGGAGTGACTTCAGTCACTTCAGTTGTTGTATTAGTCCGGTTATTTTGTAATTTATTAGAAAAACATTTGTAGTAATCTTAACTTTCAGATTCACAGCTACTGCTTTGAGAGTTTTCCCTTCATTCTAGTTAACTCTTTAGTTCCACAGGAGTAGAGGACATTGAGAAGGAGTACTGTCTCCTAGACTTCTTGGCTAAGGAAGGGTTCTAGGAAAAGCTAAGAGATCTCAAGTCATAGCTGGACATTTTTTTGAGTAGGAGATGGGTGGGGGGGCTTCACACACCGCTTTGATTGTGATTGTCGGTCTTAATCTATGATGCCACACTTTGCCCTTCTGCATTATTTATTTTAGTTGAAGTTCTAAAACAATCATCTGCAAATTGCAATTCTTAGTACTCATTTGTATGCAGAAATTGCACCGATTTAACTTACAGGTTTTTAAATCAACGCAGTTAATTCAATGCAATCCATATGTGAGCAATTAGCTTAAGTCAGTGAAGAATATTCTTCAGCTATATGGATATAAACCACATTTAAAATAAGAAAATCAGAATACAGGAATTAGAATCAGGCTAAAGGACATTAACTTAAAAGTAAAGTTTTAGCTAATTTGGTATGCTTTCATCAGATCTTAGGTTCTATTCCTAGTTTTTCGCTGATTTACTGCTTTGTTGCATATGTAGCTTCACTTTTCAATATCCCTGCCTGCAAAATTAGGATTTGCTGACATCGCTTGTAGGAGGATGTAAATAGGGCTGTTTGGGAAAACATGTTTTTCCCGCTATGGAAATCTTAAGCTTTCCTATGAATAATGGATAGTCAAAACCAGAGCCAAATGTTCCCATTTAAAACAGTATTTCCATTTGGAAGTCTCATTGTGGTGTCATTTGGAAGCTGTTTGCCTGCCCTGTTGTCCTGGCTCCCCCAGCTCCCATGCTGCATTGTACTTCTGCATCTCGCTGAACTGCTTTCATAGAGTCTTGATGTTGCATTAGGGAACAAGTGGCCCAGCCAAATGGATGGGTAGGAATGGGTGCCTAAGACCCATCAAATGCATAATTTTTAACATGCTGAGACATCTCTCTTAAACAGTTCTGATATTTTGGATGGTACCATTTGTAGTTTTGACTGAAAAGTCAAAGTTTTGAGGGGAATAGGGTGTTTGATTGGTGAGGAAAAGATAACGCTTCCTGCAGAAAGTTGATTCTTGTTACAAGAAACTTCTTGAGCTGAAAATTGACTTTTCTATCCAAAACCAGTGATTGAAAATGCTGGTTTAAGGCTTTTTTTTTTTATCAATGATATACTCTAGGATCATAGAGTAGTTTGGGTTGGAAGGGACCTTTAGATGTCGTCTAGTCCAACCGCCCTGCAATGAGCAGGGACATCTTCAACCAGATCAGGTTGCTCAGAGCCCTGTCCAGCCTGGCCTTGAATGTTTCCAGGGATGGGGCATTGGCCACCTCTCTGGGCAACCTGTGCCAGGGTTTCACCACCCTCATTGTAAAAATTTTTTTCCTTATATGCAGTCTAAATCTCCCCTCTTGTAGCTTAAAACCATTACCCCTCCTTCTATCTCAACAAGCCCTGATATAAAGTTTGTCCCCATCTTTCTTATAGGCTCCTTCAGGTACCAGAAGACCACAATAAATTCTCCCTGCAGCCTTCTCTTCTCCAGGCTGAACAACCCGGACTCTCTCAGCCTTTCTGCATAGGAGAGGTTACCATTCCTCTGATCATTTTTGTGGCCTCCTCTGGATCCACTCCAACAGGTCTGTGTCTGTCCTGTGCTGAGGGCTCCAGAGCTGAACGCAGGACTCCAGGTGGGCTCTTACCAGAGTGGAGCAGAGGGGCAGAATCCCCTTCCTTGACCTGCTGGCCACACTGCTGGGGATGCAGCCCAGGGTACAGTTGGCCTCCTTGGTTGCAAGTGCATGCAAAGTCTTCTCTTCTTGGAGGTATACCCTTTAATTCCTTTATGGTATTTCACTGGTGTTTCTCTGTTGGAGCCTATTACCTCAGGAGACCCTGGCTCACCTCTGATCTTAGAGGTCTTTTCCAACCTATGATTCTGTAAGACTCCACGTTGCTGCTGTGTAGCCAGCATGTCTCAGAGCAACAAGCTGAAGTGTGTATATATATACATATGAATATTATATATAAAATATATGTAATAGACATACATATAAAAAAAATCATAGAATCTTTAAAGTAGGAAAAGACCTCTTAGATCGTTAAGTACAACCGTCAATCCAACACCACCATGCCTGCTAAACCATGTCCTGAAGTGCCACATCTACATGTTTTTTGAATGCCTTCAGGGATGGTAACTCCACTACTTCCTGACCACTCTTTCAGTGAAGAAATTTTCCGTAATGTCTAATCTACACCTCTCCTGGCACAACTTGAGGCCATTTCCTCTTATCCTATCACTAGTTACTTGGGAGAAGAGACCAACACCCACCTCACTACACCCTCCTTTCAGGCAGTTGTAGAGAGCGATAAGGTCTGCCCTCAGCCTCCTCTTCTCCAGACTAAGCAACCCCAGTTCCCTCAAGAGCTCCTCATAAGACTTGTTCTCTAGACCTTTCACCAGCCTCAGTGCTCTTCTCTGGACACAGTCTGGCAACTCAATGTCCTTCTTCTAGTGAGGGGCCCAAAACTGAACACAGTACTCCAGGTGCAGCCTCTCCAGTGCCGAGTACAGGGGCATGAGCCCCTCCCTACTCCTGCTGGCCACACAATTCCTGATACAAGCCAGGATGCCGTTGGCCTTCTTGGCCACCTGGGCACACTGCTGGCTCATGTTCAGCTGGCTGTCGACCAACATTCCAAGGTCCTTTTCCACCGGACAACTCTCCAACTACTCCTCCCCAAGCCTGTAGCATTGCATGGGGTGGTTGTGACCAAAGTACAGGACCCGGCACTTGGCCTTGTTGAACCTCATCCAGTTGGCCTTGGCCCATTGATCCAGCTTATCCAGATCCCTTTGTAGAGCCTTCTTACCCTCAAGCAGATGGACGCTCCCGCCCAACTGAGTGTCATCTGAAACTTACTGAGGGAGCACTCAATCCTCTCATCCAGATTGTTGATAAAGATATTAAACAAGACTGGCCCCAAAACTGAGCCCTGGGGAACACCACTTGTGACTGGTCACCAACTTGATTTAACTCCATTCACCACCACTCTCTGGGCTCAGACATTTAGCCAATTTTTTATGCAGCAAAGAGCACACCCATCCAAACCAAGAGCACCTAGTGTCTCCAGGAGGATGCTGTGGGAAAAAGTGTCAAAGGCCTTACTAAAGTCTAGGTAGATAACATCCACAGCCTTTCCCTCATCCACTAGGCGGGTCGCCTGTTCATAGAAGGAGATCAGATTGGTCAAGCAGGATCTGCCTTTCAGGAACCCATGATGGCTGGGCTTGAACCCCTGACTATCCTTCACATGCCCGGTGAGCACACTCAGATGAATTGCTCCATAATCTTCCCTGGCACCAAGGTCAGGCTGACAGGTTTGTAGTTCCCAGGATCCTCCTTCTGGCCCTTCTTGTAGATGGATGTTACATTGGCGATCCTCCAGTTGTGTGGGACCTGCCTTGTTAGTCAAAATAGAGTATGTGAAGTGTTTGAAGATACTGAGAAGAGCCTCTTGAGGTGACCCAATCTCATGGCCAATGTCAAGAAACTGAGAACCCAGTTTTTATTTACTCCCTGAATCTTTATTTGCTCCTGCATAAAATAGTACAAAACATTATTACTTGTATTTTTCTCAGAAATAGTAGTCCAAAGTGTGGGCAACTGCAGGTGAATGAATTATCTGGTATTTAATTGTTACGGTTGTTACAATCATAAGAAATAGAAATCTGATGGGCATCTTTGACTTGGAACGGGGAGAAAGGTTAGCTTATCTGCAACAGTGCTGTTAGCTCACCTTTTCAGTAGACCACGTGAACTTCTTGTTTTATTTGGGTATGACATTGACAACATAAGCCGGGGTGAAGCAGATCTCATTCTGTGTTTCTAACTGGTTTGTGACCAAATGTGACTTAATGAAATCTGTCCAGAAAGATAAAAGCAACTCGCAGAGGGAGCTGAGCAAGGGTAGAGACACAGTTGCATGCACCAAACAGGAAAAGCACAGACTGCGTCGTTTATCTTTGGAAGCAGAGATTGTCCATTGTGACAAAATCAGTCAGACGTAGCAAGTGAAACACTGAAGGCTCATTACGCTAATTAGTATCAATGCTTAGCTGTGGGGAGACAAGAAGAAGCTAGCAGACTGATACTTTAGGATTGCGTTTGCCCGAGAGGAAGTGTTATGCATTATGGATTCATTAGTGCCAGGAGGGAGGAGTTGTATGGCAGCCACGGTCCGAAATGAGACAGACCTTTCAATGGCATCTTTAAATTGGTTGGCATCCAGATAGCACAAGTGTCATTCAGGAGAGAAGTTTGGCATTGTGTGTGTGTCTAGGGTGCAATAAAGAAAAGAGAAGAAGCTAGTAAAAAAATTTCCTCTTAAAGTCTTAGAGATAAAATAAACTAGACAGTAAGAGTTCACAGTGCAAATGAGAAAACACCATTTCTTGGTACTTTATGGGGATCTCTTACGAGAATTTGACTTTCTGGCCTTTGTTTTCATCATCTAGTTAAACAGCACATGGCTGACTTGGTGCTGTAATACTAACTGTGGCCTTTACTCCTGATGAAAGCAGGTGTGATGGTAACATGTGGTGCAAATGAGGCTTGAGGGCAATTAGTATTGCAGTAGGTCATATGTAAGTGGGGAGGGGAGTGTAAATATAATTTAGGAATAAAATGCACACATGAAGAAAAAGAGATATGGAATAGGACTTGTAGCTCCTGAACTTTCAGCTGCTTTAATTATGCTGGGAAGGCAAACTGCTCTTGAACCTGGTTCTATACAGACATTTTAGCATTCATGTTTCTTGCAGTTAGAAGGAAGGAATGAATGATCAGAAATAAATTGTTAGCTGCAGTGATGTTGATGGGAACTGTTTCATTCATCAGTGTCTGTGCATATGCCTTGCAGCTATTCACCTGTATTTCACTGTAAACAAGGGAAAAATCTAATAACCCTGAACAAAGGAAGAGCATCACCATCTTCACTCCTTGCAGTAACCTGCTGAAGGGATCACCTCACTGCAGGGAAACCCTGGGGCTTGCCAAGATACAAAAGTGAGAGGTCCCAGAGGGAACTTTAAGTGGCCCACTTTCATGGTGGCAAAGAGTTTCCACCATGAAATTAATGGTGCATATGGTCTGGAGCACACTAGGAAAAAATGATGCCCTGCCCTCTAATCCCCTATCTTTTATTTCAGGTGTAGAATGCTGTAGTCTGTATATATGTCTGCTATAAAATGAAATGGGTTGAATGAAGAGCTCTGCAAAGAGGTCCTCAGCAGTTCGTATTTACTCTTACTCTGTTAAGACACAGAAATTTCAGAGGATGGAGGACTAGTTAGCTTTCATTCTGAATCTTCTGAAAAACAATCATTTAAAATCCAGGCTGTTTTACGTCACATAAGTGTACTGTTTCATTGGATTGCTCTCAGTGTAAAGCCTCTGATATTTACATTTTTCTAGTGATGTTCTTTCTCTAGAATGATCATTGGCATCACAGGGCAATATCATGATGCAGTGCCTGGGTGGCATTGAATGAGCATCTCTCTGGAATGGACACGTGATGAATATAGTCGTTATGGTTTCAGCACGTGGGCTTGAACAGAGCTAGGGTTAAAGACAGAATGGTTACACTTCTGACACCTTCCTTGATATTATGAGGGAGGGCTTTGCTGGTGCTGCTGCTTCCTCACATCACCAAGTCTGGCTCTCTGAAAACATTTAAAATCAAGAAAAATGAAGGATTCTCCCCTCCTTTTTTTTTTTTTTTCCAGGTTGCTTTGTGCTTTCTGAATGGCAAGACCAAAACACCTTAATGCAAATATTCCTGCTTCCATCCTTTGCAGGAGTTATTTATAAAGTCCAGCATGCTGTGTCTGCTAGAGGCTGCCCCATGCTACTCACCGGTGTCCTGATGTTTACTTGCTCCGACTTCCTTTTATATAGATATTCTTATCCTGCGCTAGTACTGCTGTATGCTTTTAAGATGCACAGTGAACGGTGATGCTACTCTCTACGTACCAGACACAACACACGCCTTTAGAATTTCTAGTTCCCTGTGCCCCAGGTGCTGTTATTATCAGTCCTGACATCATTCATTCAATATGACGGGCCTTGTCTTTCCATTTATCTGTGATGGACAGGAGACTTTGAATCATTTTATCTTTCAAGCACAGCAGCATCTTTTCTTTAAAAACTGACTTTTCTCTTTCTCCATTTCTTGTTTTCTTCCTTGTCTAGTGTCTTGTGCATTAGATTTATCCCCAGTCTCTTTACTCTGCACTTCCTGTTCCCTTTTGTTTTGTTTTTCCTGTGCACCTACCTTTTTCTCTCTTTTCCCCCACCCATCCCATCTTTGTATGTGTGCAGGGCACTGATCCAGGCTAATTGCGATCAACTAAAAGGTTCTAATGACCTTATCAAGCCTTAGGTTGGGACCAGGTAACGTCTCCGTCCATACACATGACTCATGCAGAATTTAGTGCAGTATCTGAAATTACCTTTCCCTCAAAGCCGAGCAGGCTTAAGAGTAAGACAACAAAGAAAACACATCTTTGGCATAATTTAATATTAGGCTTTGAGGTACAAGATTAAAAGCAAGGTTGTACAAGTGCAAACAGATTTAAAATACAATTGTATCTTAAACTGAACAAGTCTGTTCTTTAGCTACTTAACCTCTTTCTCATTAACTCACTGTGCGGTGTCCCTGCCTTCAGAGCAAGAGTCTAACACTTCAGTTAGAAGTGCAGTTACCTCCTATGGGTTCAGAAGGGGAATCTCAACCTGATCTTTCTGTCTGTGACGTACCAACTTCAGATGCCAGGGATCCCGTATTTCATAGAGTATTTCTCCTACGTGACTGCCTGCATTTAGATACCTTTAGAGCTGAGGATTGCACTGAAAGAGGAATATTCTTGATGGCATATAATGATGATATTTAAAGCTAGCACTCACCAAAAAATTCGCCTAAGGAGGAATTTACACTGTTTGGAACCAGTCATATCACGTATGTTTTCTCCAGGGGCTGGATGGCTTAAATATTTTGGTTTTATTCACCTTACTGGACTATGTGGCACTATTGGAGTACATCTGAAGGACAGACAGGCCAAGTGTTTCTTTCCTTGGGCAAAAGGAAATGCTGAACACCTTGCCCTGTATCATTGTGACAGTCGGGGCTTTCTGGCCATGTATAGAAAAGTTTAGTTGGTAAGGATCAGAGGAGCTCTTCTTCCACCAGCGCCGTAGTTTTTCTTGAGTCATTCTACAGATACCTACAGAAATACGACTAGGGTATGCTTGGAGAAGGTCAAATGTATTTTTGTTTCATCCACTTTTGCTGTGCTCCACTTGGTGGCCATGAGCTGCCCTAGAGACTGCTAATAGCTATCCCATAGGCTGATACTTGTCAAAGAGTGTCCTGGCTCTTTAAAGGCAGAAGAGGAGGCGGGTCTGTAGCAAAAGCATCAGACTTATGAACAACAGAAATGCAGTTTAATTGTTTTGCATACATCTGGGTAACACGTCTGGGTTGAAGATATGTAATAAACAGCAGAATTACACGTAATCCTTATAGAGACACAGAGTTAGTGTTTTCTTTACTCATTGGAATTCTTTGTAGCAAATGTTTCCATAATTTCCTTTGAGCTGCTACTAGTCCCGAGCAAGGTGTTGGGTAGTCTTGCTAATGCTGCAAAGGAGAAAGGACATAAAACATTTAAAGCAAATATGGTAGCTTGGAACTGTGTTGTAAGAAATGCTCTTGATTTGAGCAGTGAATTTCATTAAATCCTGCCAAACATTCAAAGTCAGTCTCAGGTTCTCAGTCCCTTTTTTTGCTATCAGTACTTGAGATCAGCTTAATATTTTACCTTCACCCTTGGTTGCAGAGCATAGTGGACAAAACCATTATCTGCGAATGTCATTGCTATTGGGAAAGAGAACGGAGGAAGGAAGGGATAAGGGAGAGCAGGGCTGGGAGGGAGCTGGTATCTACAAAAGTAAACTGACTTTAAGAATATGGTGAGAGGAGCGAGTGGGGTGGGAAAAATCAGCATCTTATAATTTTACTTAAAGTTCTGCATCTCCTGAAGAGCTGTGGATATAAGCTGTCAGGCTGAGGGCTAATATTTAAAGGTCTTTTAAACGAGTAGAGGTGTTAATCATTCAAGGGACAAAGCTGAACTTTGTCTCCCAGCTCTTGCCTACATGCGGAGATGTTGCCTTCCCTCCCTGCAGTAAATAAGACCTTTCAAATTATTGTTTAAGAGTTGGATTACGCTTACTAAACTAATAGTAAGCAAACAGCAGCATCTGTGAACTGCAGGGGTGTGGATTGACTTGTCACAGGGTCACCTCTAAGAGAAGTCACAATTTGTATCAGAGCAACAGAGATGGTAAATTGTATTATGGATGGAACGAAACCTGTTGAAAGAGTGAGGGTGCTGTGAACTGCAGAGATGTTGGCATGCTGTGTGGAAACTGTGCTTATGTACGAGTAATGCATTGCAGTCCATGGGCCATAGCAGAACCAGATTCTGCAGTAGCAAACTCTGATGCCTTTTCACACCATCTACTTGGCTTTAATGTGTGTTAATAGAGTTTATTAGGAGTTTTTCTTACATGCTTTTCTAACAAACTGGGGGATTTCTTCGTATATTCTGAAGGAAGAAGGAAATTTTTTGCAGGGGCTTTTAGTTTAATCTTGGAAATAGTGAAATAAAAATTGAGCTTGGGATTGGTTCGACATTAATCTCTGTATTTGCTGAATCCTTTTAGGAGCAGTTTTCAGTTGTCGTGTTTCTACTCCTCTGTATGACTTCCTATGTATATTGGACTCTTCCAGCATATACCAAGGTATTTTAGCAGAGGGGCACATGCAGATCGTTAGAGTAAACATAAACTAGTATCGATCCTGACAGGAAAGGTGGAGGAAGTAAAGTTTTTTTTGTGAGCAAGGACAACGTCTGAAAAAGTAGTTCTGGAAAGTAGTTGTAAGAAACATTGACATTCAGGTTGAACCGGGCTCTGGGCAACTTGATCTGGTTGAAGATGTTCCTGCTTATTGCAAGGGGGTTGGACTAGATAACCTTTAAAGGTCCCTTCCAACCCAAACTATCCTACGATTCTAAATAGCAAGACTTTTTTTTTCTTCTTGATGTTAAATTGAAGTATGAGAATAAAAGTCCAGCTATGATTCTTTCAGTCAGAATGGAAATTCTGTAATTTTCAATTAGTTGTGCTCTCTCTTATAACTGTGGTGCAGGAAGACATCACACGCTTATGTCGAGGAAGTGTTCAGATCTTATTTTTTTACTAGTCATAATGGGGAGAGATGAGTTTCTGAGTGCAACCCAAAGACTTTTTATATGGAGTTGTACCTATTGAAAGGAAACCATATAAGCACACAAGTTCTCAGCAGAAATATAGCTGCTAATCTTGGTTGAGCATCTGTTGTCCTGAAAATCAGGAGAGGTGAGGCTAAAGGTAGCTTTATCTGAAAAGCCTTAAAGAAACATAGTAGAAGTTGTCGTGTTTTCATGTAGAATTTTTGGCAGAAGCATCCCAACAGCATTTGACAGCTTCCCAAGTGTTAGCTATTGCTAATGTTTTCTGGTTCACCAGATGAGTAATAAGGGAACTTCGGATTATGAGGAAAGAAAGGAATTTAGATAAAAGTGAAACTAAACTTGGAATGGATCTTGTGATGTTGCCAGAAACCCCAAGGTGGCATCAGAGACTTTGCTTTTCTACATTAAAAATGTATGAAATATTCTCAGTGACTCTTATAATTTCTTTGTCTTCTGTTCTTAACCAGTTCTCCATCATTCATAACATATGTATTTTAAAAACGTTCCCTCTTTAAAACCTGTTTTCTTCAAGCATCATTTGCAAGGCATTGATAATGCCGAAGGTTCTACATGCAACACAGCCTAGATGCAGTGCAAGGCTCTACCAATACAACAACAGACCACATCCCCAGGAATACTTTATTTTGTTCTAGGAGGCTGGAACAACAAAGCTGCATGCAACTCTGTAGCTAGAAATTCGTCCAACACCTAGGAATTTTTATTTTTTTTGAAGCACAATCCAGCCCAAGTTTACAATGCCACCAGAAGCATTCTACTGTTGAACTGGATAGTATGGAGGTGATGAGGACCTACCACAAGATCTCACATGCTGGAGGGCTGATTCCTGAACTTTATCAGCACACCATGATTTGGAAATTGTGAATCAAGTTATAGCAAATCCTTTGAGGAGTATGAGGAGGCTCTGATCTATACATAGTCACTAACAAGGGAGATTAGCTGGATTTTTCAAAATTGTACAGTGATGTACTGCTGCATACGGTCAAGTATCCTGCACAATCTTCTACTGATCACTGAGTCAGTAACACAATATGTTCAAGCCAACTCAGGAAAATGTTTTCTCAGTGCAAATCTGGAATCTTTATTTAGCTTTATGTTCAGCCTTTGCAGTGAAGCTAGGTAATTGTTCTGCATAATGATGTAGCATGCATCAAGATCTTCTTGATGTGCTTCAGATAGTGTCATTTCTTGTGAGTGGAGAAGCTTAAATGAGATATCCAGTGCATCTCATTTAGGTGCATTCGTATTTCAGACTGGTCTAAGAGATTCAAGTGCCTGTCTTCAATTAGAATGAGTAGGAGTTGGATGTACTTGTTTACTGTGGAGATTTTCAGAAGCCTGTGCTCTATGTAAGCTGGTTGAATTTCATAAATATCACAATTTAGAACATTTCAGAAGACTTTTTCTTTGTAAGTAGTCTTTTTATTTGTAAAGCCAAAACTGCATTTATTTTCAGGACTACAACTAAGTGAACCGTGGAAGGAAAGGAAATGATAGAGTTCATATATTATAAGTACCTTCAAAAGATAATACAAACTGTTGCTTCATTCCAGCCCAATGTTCAAGACCTTAATATCTGTGTTCTAATTGATGTTCCCTGTCACTGTGCCAGAGCTTGCCAGAATCAGAAATTTTTCTGAATCTGCTGTTGTTTTTCTAGTTTGTGATGTGTTGCTTTCTCATTTCAGCCACCGTTGTTCGTTGAGTGGGGATGATCTGAACAGACAGTGGCTGACACCCAGTTCTCAGCTCCATCCAACTATTTACCATGCCAAAGGTCTTCTCTATTACCTGCGCAGCATTGGCCGTGCTCCTGTGGTGAGCGGCTTCCACTATCTTTTGTTGAGTTATTGTATATGGATTGCTTACAGTAGTTGTAAGAACAGTCTTATTTTTGAGCTAGAGAGATTTGGAAAGCATTGTGTAGTGTTAAACTTCCATCTTTCAGAAGGGTTTGGAAAGTCTTAGATATTTATTACTCACCGAATCTCATAACTAACAGCTCCAAATTTCAGAATCTCTGCACATCTGGAATATAAATAATAAAATTAATTCCTTAAAGCTCTTTAATAGCCTTTAAGTACTCTGACTAATCTAAATATTATGAATAGGTTGTTGCTATCTTTGTGGAAATCATAGGAGAAATTCCACAAAGATTTCATCTGAATGGACTGTGCAAAAGCCCATGTTGGAACAACCCACGCAAGCACAAAAACACAAGAAGCAGCTCTCAAAATGTCTGAACTTCTGTGCTGCTTTGGTGGTGGGAAGAAATTGGCTGGGTTTACGGGGTACCAGAAATTCGTGAGATGGAACTTGTTTCAAAGCTGCAACTGAGAAAGGGCTGGGATCCATCCTATCTGCTCAATCTTGTTGCCCAGCAGAATGAAAATATAGTTCTGAGACTTCAGGAGAAAAATCACAGGGAGATTCAAATGTTAATGAACAGATGTGGATGCACAGACTGGCAGGTTGGCTGCTGATAGCTACAGTCAGGCAGAAAATGTCCAAAGACACAAACTTCCCTCTGGGTGTAATGAGAAAAGCCCCAGACAAGGTGAAAATATCTGTGAGTTGCTTTAAGTGAATTCTTGCAGGAGTGTGGTTTTTGGGTGAGGCAACAGCCCTGAAGTTCAAACCTGCAGCCGGAGGAATATTGTCAAAACTCAACCCACAGTTGTGAATTTGCTCACCAACTTTTTCCTTTGGTTCAGAACAGTGTAGGATTAGTCTCATTTTAACCTGCTGTTTGCTATCTGGCCTTTTTTAATACACAGCCATCCTTGTCATATCCAGGTGCACAAAGTTGAACATGCACTCAGTGCAAGTTTTCTTCATTGCAGAGTGAAGCGAGACTATTGATCCTATCATCTCCCTCCCTCACAGGCTGCACGTCAGACTTAGTCAACTGATTTTTGTTTGCCTTTGAGGAGTACATTGATTTTAGTTTATATATGCTCAAAAATGCCTTTTTCCTCCTCCAGAAGAGAGCTGGCTTTTTTTCTTTTTTCCTTTTTTTGTTGGTTTGTTTTTTGTTTTTTTATCTCCAAGATCCCATGGAGCCAAGCCCACTGATAGCCAAATGATTTCTGTGAAGTGGTTTAGCTTCATTTATCCTGGGGATGCACACGCAGTTTCTTCAAATCAAAGCAAAGCTGCTTGAAGGAGAATTGGAAAGAACTTTAAAGTTAACAGCCTTTCAAACCAAAGCCATTTTAATTGGTAACTTCTATACACAACAGCCTGCTAAAAGTGGGGGTTGGGGGGGGTTAATTCTTTTGTTGGCTCTGGGAACCCTAGTAAGACAAGGGATAGGATGCACTGTGGCACTGCGGTCCTCTGCTGCATGGATGTCCTTTTGATCGAAAGCAACAAAATGGGAGTATTGGAGACATTTTGGGAGCAGCCAGGTCTGATGGGGAGAGAGAAGTTTCTCTCTTCCTTGAGCATTTATGGCAAGAAACTGCAAAGGTTTGGCAGTTATGGGTGACAATGCAGTTGCAGCTTGCAACAGGGAACCCACAGCATGTACAGAGTCTGAGCTATAGTGAAGAGCAGGATGCCCTTGGAGGGCACAGAAAAAAAAATTCCTAGGGACCAGGGAGCACTGAGCAGAGTTTGCTGCCATCCAAAGGCAGTATATCAAGCTTGGAAACGAGCATCTGCCTGCAAAGATGTAGCTCATTGTGAAGAAAAATCCCTAGGAGTTTCTACCTCAAAACTCTGAGATTCAAAGTCCTGTCATAACGCTGTTAAGGAAAAAAATGAGTATTTACACACACACACACAAAAAAATCAAAATCCTCTATTTTCCAGAATAATTTTTTGCTTTCTGTTTTCTATTTTGCTTTTGCTTTATTTTAAGAAGTGCCTGGTTCTGTGACTCATGAGGAGGGTTGGTTTTGAGTTAGAAAGCAGTCCTTACTTTTAGGCTGATCAGTGCTTGCAAATAACTTTAAATAGATACAAATTTGCATTCACATCTTTAGTCATATTCCAGTGAGTGCAACACTTAAGAGTTGAACTGCTTTGTGTGTGTTAGTGTCCCAGCCATGTGGAAGGGCAAGCTGGAGAAAAAGGACTAGTAGGACCCAAGTTTGCTTAGTGTTGGCCCAGACATATCTCAGGAAGAAATCCATATTGGATGCTCAAACTACAAAATAAAGCCTAGCCATGGCTGAATGGTGAGTCGTAAGCTACTTGGTAGTGTGAAAATGAGGGAGAAGAATGTATTATAAAGAACAATTGAGTATAAACATTGAAAGTGACTGAAATATTCAGCAAACTTAATTAAAATGTAGCTTTATGCAATTTGCAGATAGAATGGAAGTATTTCTAGCAGCACTGACACTTCTGCTGTGGAAGCTGGTGACAATTGGTGAAAGATCCCATGGCCTATAACAGCAGCCATATTACAAAATCTGGTTTTGATAATCCTTTACCAAAACAGAAGTCTCATTTCAGACCTGTCACTAAGGACTCGTCTGCAGGTTTCTTGAGGTGCAGAATTATAGACCTGCTACTGATCAGGCAGCCCATCTATCTGACTATCCGATCATCCCTATGTGGTTTCTGATAGGTAAAGTAATATTTTAGGGAGATAATATACTGTCTTGTGTGTGTTGGTAATTCTGTAAATTGGCAGGTAACTGATACCTGATTGAGCTGGGTTCTCTGCCTTGAAATAAGACGAAAGCTATAAAATCATCTCTGATATTCATAGAATTAAATTCTAGGTGGTACCTGTGGTTAACCTAAACTATGACTGTGTATTGCTGATAGCTTAGGTGAAACACTAGCTGGAAAAATGTCTGTCATTAAGAGAACCAATAAAAGCAGCTCTTTGGAAGGAGACGTTACAGGATAATTGCACGTGGTTCAGACAGAGTTACTTCCAGTGCAGTGGTTGCATAAGCCCTGCAAAATATGCACATAGTCTGAGGGGGCTGAATCTCTGGAATCTGTGCAACATTGGCTTTTTTTTCCTTTGGGAACGATACTGCTTGTAGGTTTGCACCAATGAGCAGCTCTCAGACTGTACTGTTTATCCTCCTCATTCTGCTTTTGCTGGGTGGCAAGGGTATAAGTAAAGCAGGAGCAGTTGTTGCTGGGTAGGTCGCTGTTCACATGTTTCAGGTGTGGAAAGTGCGTGCTGCAGGGATGGGGATGTGCAGACCCTGCAAAAAGAGCTGGAGGTGAGTGGTGGTGCAGGAAGGAAACAGGTCAGAAAGCAAAAGAAGGAGCAGCGTACAAGCTATGGAGATATGTATAATTGTCTAGCTAATTAGGAGCAATGAAAAGGTTCTCTATGTATGCATGCCTTAGCCTCTCCAATATGTCAACCTACTGTTTGTCAGAGGAGATGAAAGAATGTACATGCAAAATTCCTGGATAATTAAAGTCCCTGTCTTGCTGCACCTAAGCTTAGTTACTGTATAGCTGATAAATAAACCTACTAGGGTAAATCTTGCCCTAACAGTTGGTGGAAGAAGCTCTTCTACTCCATCTGTTTCTCCCCTCTTGTATATGCATTTATGTAAGAATACATGTAATTTTTTACCCCATATTTCTGCCCTATCTCTCTCTCTATCGATCCATAGTTCTTGCCTGCCTTCCTACACCCATTTATCTGTGTCCGACATATGCCCTGGAAAACCCTTTCAGTGAAATCTTGAAAATCCTTTCTACTCAGTGGTGAATGTTTGTTTAAAAAGAACCAATCCCTTCTCTTTAGAAATTCTTGTCTTTTCAATGACAGATTTCTGAATATTCTTAATAAAGACATGGAGAATATCTGTAACAGCAGTGTGTATATTGACTTCATATCTCAGAGGGCACTGAGATTGATTATTCTTTAAGACTTGGGTCAATATTTACCTCTTGGGTCATTAAATCGTGATTTTCACTTCTATAGGGGTCGATATCTGCCTATAAAGGCAATCAAAACTTCCGCTAAAACTGGGAATGTGCCTCATGCCTACTTTATATGACAACTGACATGAGAGATGGATTAGATAGATAGATTAGACAGTGTGGAAAGAGATTATTTGCCTTGAAACAGGTCATGTTCTGTGCTTGGCTCCTGGGAATTTATGCAAAGATACGACAGCATTGTGCAATACAGTTGCACAATTGTATTTTACTGAAAATTATGAGGCACAGGTTTTGTATTTAAAGAAGCCAAAGTGATGATTCTGCTTGGGAAAGCAGATATCTCAAATCTCATGAGGATAAAGCTAGATTTTCGGAGTTTAGAAGCAGAAAGAATCTGACAAATTGCTCTGTTGTTGTATCATAAGTTACCATGAACTCTTAAGTTCCCAAGTTGCCATGGATTCTTGCACAGATGTCATGTTTATTTTTGTTGCAGGTGGAAATGCACCAGTCTTGACTCTGGATCCCTGAGATCATGTCAAATTGAATAGGCAAAGCATGATACAACTGACTAACAAAGTTTGACACAGGTTATAGGCATGGCACAGTCAAAGCTCCTCTGAAGAGACCAAGCATTAACCCCCTCCCATAGTCCTACAGTGCTTATTGTGAGTGACCAGGAAACTTTTTCTTTTTCAATGTTCAAGATTTTTCCTCCCCCCCCCACCCCCATCTCCCTAGGTATTCTGTGACTACCATGGACACTCCCAGAAAAAGAACGTCTTTCTTTATGGCTGTAGCATCAAGGAGACCTTATGGCAAGCAGGCTGCATGGTTGACACAGCAGTTGTCACAGAAGATGTTGGCTACAGGGTAGGTCCACTTTGTTCCTTTCTGCAGTTACTGGTGTGTATGTGCACCTATGCAGCTAGTTAAGATAATGAGAGCTCACAGATTTTGGAGATAGGTGCAAGTTTCCCTTGCTCCAGAGGTGTAATGGTCCAGAGAGTTTCAAATCATGCATAGTAGCTTTATGCACCAGATATTAGCAACAATGCTGTCAGTAGATTGGTCCCTATTTACTTCGATTTAGTAAGATGCTGTGTTATCATTTTTGGCTGCAGACTAAAAGGATAGCCATATTTTTGTGTGTTTTTTAATTTCTAAGTATACATACACTTTTGTCCCCTCACCCCACCATAATAAGCAAGTCCATAGGAATTATGTAATGGTAACCAAGAAAATGACTATGTGCCATGTCCTGCTCAGCTTGATTGCTTCATCACGAAATGCTCCTGGTCCCTCTAAAAACGCCAGAGAGTTGAACGGGTGTCAAACAGACCTAATATAGAGGAGGTATCTCCACAGCAGTGCTTGGTATCATACCTAGGGAAATTTTTCTGGATTTAGAAAGAACAAATACTGAAATCTGTTTTATTTCTACTTCATGTGAAAGTCTCATTCATCAAACGGTTTTCTGAATTTCTTACCCCTCTCTTTTTTTTTTGTGTCTGTTTAGATGATATTTTCCTCTTAACTGAGAAATTTCTGTGGGGAAAAAAAGAATCTTGTAAGCTCTAATTATAGTCTTAAAAAAAGTTAATCTCACAAAACATTAATTGTGGCCTTAAACCCGTTATAGAGGCACAGCTTGGTCCACTCCAACCTGAAAGAGGTTGAAAAGTCTTTTTCAGTTTACATCTCTGTATAATTTTTGCTACTTCAGCACAAATACTAATTATCCTCCCATAAGGATGCCACATCTTCCATGTTCATCTTATGGCATTGTACCCAGCATACTGAAACTTTACTGGAAGAAAGTGCTCCAGCATTCCTTGTGAGGGGTCCCTGTGGCAAACACTCTGTTTTGCAAAGAAAGCAGGGAGGGTACTTACAGTCGGGACATCTTTTGCTGTGTTTGAAAACAGAGGGCTTGAAAAGGCTGAGGGTGGCTTGCTGTTACACAAACAGAATTCAAATGCTGCTGTCAGCTCTGGAGCCTGTCTTGAATCTGCAATGAAGCAAGGCTCCAAGGCTGTCCAAGAATACTCTGCAGTGGCCTATAAGAAAGATGTTATGGTTCAAATCCTCTGTTTTGCACAAAACAGGAGATGGGTGCTTGCTGCAGTTCCTGGCTGCTGGTCACCTTCTTCCTTCTTAGGAAGAATCTTAAATCTGGCCTCCATAACTGATTTTTCTCTCTGGAGTGGGAACCAAATACCTCAAGAAAATGTTGGATTTGGAACAGCCTTTGCCTCGTGGGTCATAGACTCAGCTGTACCCCTTGGCAATATACAGGCCTAAGAGTCTTCATTACCTTGTAATATTTGGTGGCCTTGGATGACCTGTGCGGCATTGGCATTGCAAAGCCCAGCTTGAAGATTTGTCCTTTTGATAGCCATTCAAGGCCCCTTTGACAGTAATCTCTGCAGGGACATCAGCAAAGAAATATAATTCTATTTTCTCCTAATGGGATTGGAGATTTATGGACTGGGCACAGTGTGAGGGGAGCAGCTTCCTTTGCTGTGCATGCTAAATCCAGCAGTGTGTGTGACAGGGAACACAGTCACACTGCTGCATTATCATAAAAGCATTCTTTAAACGGGTGTGTCTTCACTTTTTCAAGATATACTATTGAAAGATAATTAATAAGAAGAATAAGCAGAGAAGAAAGAACCATTAGTGTGAAATCCAGTGAACACCGGTAAAAGGAAAAGAATGTTAAATTCAGATTTGCTAATGCTCCTAAATGAGTCCTGCATACAGAGACATTACTGTTACCTGCCAGTGTTTTTATTTAATAAATGTACAAGACTGATTAGGCATGTAATTTCAATTGTTTTAAAAAGCTAAACTGTATTGAGGATCTGATTATTGTATTTGACAAAAAAATCCACGTATTTGTTCAGACAAGAGCAGAGTGAAAACTGCCTGAACCTTCACATTGAGTTTAACTGGATCTCATGGTTGTGCTGAGGCTTATAAACATGAGTGGTGTGGCTGTGCTGCATTCTTTAAATTCCTGTTCAACCCAAATCCAGGAAAACCTGGAAGCACTGCATGCAAGCGTACTGTTTTGTGATCCTCATGAAGCAAGTAACACACTGAAGGCAATCCATAAATGTTGGATGTTTCATCTAAGGCAAGCAGTCAATTTTAAAGATTCCTGTGTTCAGTATGCCCACAGGAAAGGGAGTGCTGTAGCTCTTAGTAGCGCACTGGAGATCTTGACTTAAGAGTGAGGCTGGCGATGGTCTCAGATTTAAAAAGGAATCTCTTGTTATGTTCCAGTTTTCTCCACTTAATTTTTTTCATCTGAAGAAAGGATCTTATAGATCTTTACATCTATACCTTACAGGACTAGTAAAGTCCATTGGCAGCTGTAGCAAAAATATACTGAAAAATGAAATTTACTTTTTTGCTATGGCAATCTGTACAGTTAAGCTGTTTGCAGGAGATATTGCACAACAGTTTAGGCCAAAACAAAAAAATTTGTCATTCACATAGGACATGTTTTAGAAAAAGACATTATTCTTTCCTATTCAAATATTCCCATACAGTTCTATGAAGTAAAGCTCAACAGAACAGAAACCAAATTGCTCAGAATCAGTCAGTGAAACTGATTGCTGTTGGAAAGTGAAATTAGCTGGTTGGGTTTCACCACCCAAACAGTGAAATTCAAGGGTAAACGCCATCAGCAATAAGCAGAAACTCATTCTATATGGTTCCATTCAGTTCAGATGTTTAAAAAAGCTGTCGTCAAAGAAATAATGGGTGTCCTCGATTTGCTTGTTGGTCTCTAGAAGGATCAAATGGTCTTTTGGCATATGTTATGGTTAGTACACGAGCACTAAAATTTAGACAGACACGTGTACACATGTGCGTGTGTATGTGTACCTAAAGGTGCAGTTTCTACATAGAGCACACCTAGTGTTAATGTATACCTTTTTATAGAGTGTAAAGTTAACACATTTAGTAGTGTGTAATGACTAAGTAAGTGTTGCCTCTGCATTGATGAAAATATTTGATATTGCAGTGTATTAGGAGTGTTTATAGACTTGATTTTTGGGAAATATGATTTATAGAAAAAGAAAATCACTCAGGACTAAGATTGTCATTTTTACTGGGTTTTCATTACTTTTTATTGTGATACTCTGAATGAAGTGTATAAGATATATCCTTTGGGCTCAGATGAGAATATTTTGGTTTGTTCCACAATGCAAGTTAGTTAAATGTTTAGCTCTATTTTCATGTAATTATGTGCGACCTTCCGTGAGAATAGACATCCGCTTTCTCTGCTCTGTGCAAGGTTCAGACAAATCTCTCATAGCTGAATCCCTTCTCAGACTGTGGATGCATGATGGGAGGAGATAGAGTATAGCTGGAGAGGGAAGAATGGTAATATCAGATACTAAACTATGACTGCAGCCCTCTTGGCAGCACAACAGGAAGGTATTGGTTAATGTCGAAGCAGCTTGAGAACAAAACTCCGTAAGTGACTTTCAGCAGTCCCAAAATATTTGGTGTGAAAATGTTTGATTTTGAATGAGATATACCGAGTGTACTGGATATTTTGCATTTTAGTCTCTGGGATGAAAAAAATGTTAGAATCTGAGGATTTCATGTGGGGTGGACATAATGCACTGGTTGGAGCTCTCAGTAGCAGTGTCTATGGATAGATTTGATGATATACATGTTAAAAATCACAGGTGTCCCTGTATATATGTGTATGATATGAACACATGCACATCTGATCAATTAATTTTCTCATCACTGCTGGTATTTTCTCATAGACTCTTCCTAAAATCCTGGACAAAGTGGCCCCTGCATTTGTCATGAACAGCTGCAGCTTCCTCGTGGAGAAGTCCCGGGAGTCAACGGCCCGGGTGGTGGTTTGGAAGGAAATGGGTGTATTGAGGAGCTACACCATGGAGAGTACATACTGTGGATGCACCCACGGACTCTACAAAGTGAGTAAATCTTTCAAAGAACCCTATGCCACCATGCTCCTAATGCACATCTCATGAGTTTGGAAGGCTAAAGTGGAGGAGATAGGCATTTTCTTGATGCTTAGCATTGTGTGCTCTCTCCAGACCCAAGTAGCCATGCGTCTGGGTTTCTCATCAATGAAATCTTTCTATGATCACTTGCTCTTTCACCTACCATACCATAAAAGTAGAGTCCTTGCTCTGAGTTTTTTTTCAAGAGTGAAATAAAGAGACTCCAGTCTAGAGCCAAAAGCACTGAGCTGAAGGAAAGTGTTTTTGAGATGACACAGGGCACTTATCCTTATAAAGGCATTCATAGTGTTGTAAAAAAAAATGTGTTGGCAGGTCATATTGACATCTTTGAGCCTAGTTGTAAGGTAATTAACTTGAACACTAGTGGCACCAAGCTCTTTGGTACAGGCTAGCTGCCTGAATGTTCACCTAGCCAAATTGAAGAGCCTACACTGAGAATCCTGCATTTGGAGTTGCCTGTTTACTGACAGCCAAAGGTAGCTAATCTAACGCTAGTTTTGATAGCTGTACATGAGTTCAGGGTATGCCTTTGACAGTGATCTAGACAGACCCAAATCCCACATCAAATGATGTTCCAGCCTTGGTAGGAAGGGCTGTACTCATACTGAATGCATCAGAAACATCAGTCTATGAGATCTCTTGGCACTTTTTAAATACACAGACTGAATTCTGGTAATTGCATTTGAGTGCTCATAAAAGTCCATTCACTGAAATGGTGAATTCTTTCTCTTGTTCCTTTCCCAAACCTGTTGCTTTCATTGAAAGGCTTCCATATTCCACCTCATTTCTCCCACTAGGGAGCAATCCTTATCTATACAGCATTAATAAGCAGTTAAGGATCCTGAAAGACCCTTAAGGAAAGAGCCATTATTACAAATAACAATTAATTAATAAGACATTCCAATTATTATCTTTGGAAGCTCTATACTAACTCTTTTACCTCTCTGTAGAATGTAGCCAGGAAGTACTCAGCTGCTGTTTTAACGGTGCTCTACTATACACACATCAATTCCAAGAAAGGAAAGGCAAAAGGAAAAAAAAACAGCAGTTTAAAGAAAGAGAATACAATTGCCCTGGGCATTACATCTAACACTCCCTACTCCTCAGAAGTGCTAATGGTGTTTTAATAGGCACCACAGGTCAAGATAGTGTTTTTGAATCTTTTTTAGATGGAGGGGGAAATCTGCCTCAGCTGGAGTCAATGACAAAACTCCTAACAATCTCCGTGGAGGAGGATTTCACTGATTTCCTCAATAACCACAATAAGACCTAAAACCAGTGACACATCAGATTGTATAAATACTTAATGATTTGTTCTCCTCCTCCTTCAACATCTATGAGGTCTTTAACCCAAATTTACTTAATTTGTGCTGTTAGATGTTTGAAATGATAGGAAGAGCGCATTAAATGCCACATTCAGATGTTGTGTTTAAGCACTGTGCCATACATAGGGGGCCTGTATTACAGAGTAGATGCTCTAAAAATTGGTAGAAAGACCTAAAGCAGATGGTTCAGGATTCTTGGTTTAAAGAAATACTTTAAAACGTGTGAAAATATTTACTACGCTTTTTCTCATCCTCTTTTTCATCATTGATCAGGACCATAGGCAGCCACTGAGAAGAAGAACGGTCCTCAGGTGACAGAATCCTCTTGTCAGCCTCTGGTGACAGAATTTAATGTTCTCATGGCCTGTAAGGAAGCCTGTAACCTGTAAAGCAGTTCTGAAATTTCCATTCAGAACACCCTGAAAAGCTGAGTCCCAGTTGGATAGTTGGGTTATGTTTATGAGGTCACATATGCTTTTTTATTTTTTCTTTGTTTAGGATGATCATTCATCTCATAGATGGAGAACACATAAATATTCCCATGAGGGGGCATTTGTTTATCATTTCTTCATCATAAGGATAATACAAACACTTTTTGCAGTTTCTGTGATTCAGACAGCTTATTTTTTTCCAAGTACACTAAGTACGCATCTTGTTAGTATCAAAATGGAATAGAATTTCTTATGCTGACATTTATGCTGGAGCTGCATATAAATACATAAAATATCTCTTTCAAATAATTGATATTAATAGACTATTTCCTGTTCATTTTAGCAGTCTTTAGAGATGGTTCTTGCTTGCTTGTTTGCTTGTTCTTACAACTGGATTATTTAGAGTATGGACTTGACAGGCTGACCTGAAGATTTTGTTGCATAACACCATTTAATACTGAGCTCCCATTTATCAAGCCAAAACCACTTCATTAGTATCTGGAAGCCCTGAAATTATTCCTGTAAACCAGAAATTAATCACGTAAAAGGTTACATTTTTCTAGAGACTTCAGCCTGAGTTCTTCACTCTTGGACCCTCAAGTTGATGTGTGTGTAAACTATAGACTGAGACATGCTCAGGCAGGAGATGTCAACGTCCTTTATTTAGAGCTTTTGGATATTTGAACTGGTAGATTTGTGTTTAACTGTGAATAGAACCAGTTTCTTAATTGCATAGGATTGATCTCCCTGTAGGGATATATTCAGAATCTCCTCTGGACAAGCATGCCTTTATGTTTTTGATACTTTTATACCTTGAAGTGCAGTACAAACAGCAGCTAGGATTTATAACATCACATTATATGCAGCAGAGGCTCCCAAGTCCAGCATCATTCAGTGAATCAGTGGTCAAACTTCTAATAGAGCGCAGCAGACTTGAATCCTGGATCTTCAGTTTTCTTCTTGCTTATAAGTGATGAAAATAATTCCTTGGAGTTGCACAGAGACATCACATAGGGATTGTGCAAAGGATTTAGGAGGAGCAAGAAAGCCTTGTAGAGGCTGCAAGAGGTTAAAATATTAATTGTGCAAGGCTGATAGGTGTGCCCCCTCTCACCACAGAGCAATGTCGAGGAAGGGCTGAGGTAAACCAAAATCTAGTTTTTCTGATAGAGTCCAGAAAAAAATGCTGCTAGAGCTTTTCCAAGGAATCTGTGTGGCCTCTCTTAGATTGAAAATGTAGCCTTCAATTTTGAAACTGTATAGTGAGTGAAAGATCAGGCAGGAATTTGGTACTATTGATATGTAAATTAGAAAGAATAGTGACCCCAGCCTCTTTTAAAAGTCATTTGATTTCAAATGGAGAGGAGGGAGGAAATGAGAGGAGAAAAGAGACGGTTTGTCTCTATCGAATCTCCCTGTCTGTGTGATCAATGGAAACACAATAAGCCGACTACCCTTAAGGAAGTGAAACATAAAACTAAAGAAACTATTGATCTTATCTGAGGTTTTGTTCAACCAAGGAAGAAGAGAAGAAAGGGGAAAAAATATCCAAAATCTTTTTCATTTTGTCTGGATTGCCCAATTCAGTCTTAGAGGAGCAGTGTCTCCATTTGAAAGTTGCTGAAAACAAAGCAGACAATTTCTGCAGGGAATTCTTCTGCCAGTTTACAGCCCTATGGTCAAAACAGAAAACAATAAAAAAAAAAATAGAAACTGCTTATCATTTCTTTTTTTGCATGAAGGCAGTCTACGTTGTTCCCTTGTTGGAGCTTTTACCCCTGTAGCTCACCATGTGATTTTTATTGCTGCCTCCCTTTTGTGGGATGCAGAGCCCCTTCTCAGCCTTAGTTTTTAAAAGACTGAATGCAAGGCTATACTGTAAGAAGTTCTACTGTGTACAGGTACAATCAGGTATAATCACGGCCCCAAAAGCATCAAATCTCCAGTGACACATATTGATTTTTTTTTTTTCCAGAGTTTCTTGTGTGATTAATCTTTAAACTTCCATATTTCTTTGCTGTTATCATGTTCTATCGTGTTACACTTTCACCATTCTTCTTGATTCCCTGTTACCTGACCTACTAATTAAGACCCTTCTACAGCATATTGCACTATGCTGTTCCATTCGTTACTGCATCTATCATCCTACAAGTTAACATCTTTCCTGGCATTGTATACAACTGAGTTTCAAATCATACGTCTGGGTGATATAGCAAATCTAGAAAATTCAGCGTCATGCTCTGTGAGTACATGCTATGTTGGAAGAGCATTTTCCTTACTATGTTGTGCTTAGTGGAGGAGATGTAGTACTAACGGAAATAGATTTTAGCTTCTTGCTTCAAAGGGATTATAAACAACAAGCAGTAACAAATGAGTTTTAAAATTATTGCAGATATCTTGACAGTGCCCTTTGAAGGAGATTTTAATAGTGATATGGATCCCTCTTTGAAGAAAGTGTTTGGGAGAGCCAAGAAAAATAACTTTTTTTTGTCCAGTCAAATACTTCTAAGTCAGAGGTATTCAATACCCCAAATTTTCTCATCAGGCTTGATTGGAGGGAAAAGCCATCCCTTTACAGAGACACTGGAAGCAGAGAGATCAACAGCAAGCAGCAGGGCCATACAGTTCGTAAGACTTTCTTAGTGGTCATTCAAAATATCTTTGTTCAACAAAAGTGATGAGAGTTGGTCTAGTTGGAAGTTCTGATATTATCCTTCCCCTTTAATCTGGCTAGCAAGCACTGAATTAGTTAAAGCCAGTGATTTGCCATGTAAGTGTGGCTGAACTGAAGAAATATGCCAAGAAGAAAGCCTTTCCTCTTTCTACTCCTCAGAGGTGGACTTCTCTGGTTTGACCTGTTTCTGCCCAAATTAGCCAAATTGTTACCAATGTGTGATTTGTCCATTGAGTTACAGCGCTATTCCTTCGTAGTTATCTGTAGGCGATGAAACATTTTCTTCATCTTCCTTACTATTGAACATTAGTCACAAAATTTCTGAGAGGAATTTTTATGTATGCTTTATTCATAAGAAGTTTATTATCGTTAATAGTCAGAAATTGAGTTGTTTTGATGGAGTTTGCAGGTTGCATGATACTGCCTCTGTTCTCCACTAAGACTTATACTGTTCTTGTAATTGGAAGTCTGGTGCACAAACTTACAAATAATTTTAATTTGGCCACTTGCCAGTATTCAGCCACCAACAAAAATGGTTTCAGCAACATTCTTGCCATAAAGCATATTTGATAAATACTTGCCGAAAGGAAAAGTAAAGAAACAGGACATATTCTGTGCTTTCTGGTCTACATTTCTGGAAAATGCTTACATGGTCTTTGCAAGTCTGACAGACTTTTCTTCATTTCTGATATCTTTTGTCCACCAGAGTTTACCCTTTTCCTAAGTATGGGTAAGTCTCAAAAGCATTCAGAAGTTTCCTTTCAAAAAAGTCGTCTCTAAAATGAGTGTGTTTAACTGACCCTCTGTGCTCTGGGGATCTCATTCAAAAGCAGATGCTGAAAATAAGAAAGAATGATTTTCCTTCTGATAGTTCTTCCTATTCTGGTCCAAAGTGACTCAAATTGGAAGCAGCTGTAACAGCAAGAAAAGTATAGGAAAAAAATTGTTATCTAATGGTAATCTGAGGACTAAAGGTTCAGATTAAGGTTTTTGTTTGTTCTGTTTCCGTAAGTTGTCACCCAAGGCAAAAGTTTGCATCCTAGTTTCCTACTTCCTTTATTTCCCCCAACCCCTTGCACAAATTGATTTATGATTCAATTAGTAAGATATTTTAATTGTACCTTTTAGGCTTGTGACCCTCACTTCATAAAACTATGTGAGGGTTAATGGCATTTTGGAAGTGCAGAAAGAGGAGAGAAAGGGTTTTTGAGCAAACAAATCGGGAGATAGTGGGTGTTTGTCTTCCTTGGAGACTTGTAGATTCTGATATGATCTGCTGCAGCATTTTTCCTCATTTGTTGTGTTTTATTGGGTGGTTTATTTGTTTGAATTATTTGACAAAACGTCAACTAAGAAATCATGTGCTTAACTGTGCTCATATCTGTTTGGTTCACACCACATTAAACAACAGGTGTTTGGAGGTGTGCTGACTTTGGGTCTCAGACTGTTTGGGAAAGCAAATCACAGAGCTGGGAGAACTTTGCAGGGATTCTTTGGCCATTATATCTCCAAGAAAACTGGAGCTTGTCAATAGGACTATCCTGACTAGTCTCATCTTTCTTGGTAAGAAGACAGCTGTATTAAGGCAAATGTGATCAAAACCACATGAGATGTAAATATCATCTCAGTTCCCGAAATTCATGGGTGTTATTGCTATTTACTAATGTTTAGTTAAAGGTGCTCAATATTGTCAGATGGGAGGGCCAGTTACGTGCATTTAAAAATCTATAAATTTTAGAAGAAGATAATTCAGGCCTCCATGATCTGTCTTCACATTTCCTGATCCACTCCACAGTGACTTTAACCTTGGTGTTTTGGAAGATATTAATAACTGAGTAGGGTAATTTTTCTTGTCATCATTTCTGGTGAAGGCTTATTTCATATTTGTTCAAGATTTTTGGGGACAGAAGAGCTGGTTTGGTTTTTTTAACACTATACAGGGCAAGACCCATTTTCTGGCACTAGTGTGACTGAAAGTTTTTGTTGAGAACACTCAGCCTCTCTTCCAATTTTGCCAAGTATGGGTGTTTTGTAAACTACTCTGGAAAAGTAATGGTCTTTTAATCCAACAGACCGAGTCTGCTGCTGCACAAACAAATGTTTTCTCAAGGTGACTGAATAATTCCTTGCCTCTTTCAAGAACTTAATATTGGGGTTGTTGCCTGCTGAATACTGTGCACTGGTCCATCTGTTGAGGTGTCCCATGAGTCCCACCTTGAAACAGATTTTTGAAAAGGTCTCACTGGCACACACTCACTTTGGAAAAGGTTTCAGCTGTCACTCAGACCAAATGCTTTCCTGTTCCTGGGTTGAAAGATTCAAGTGTTAGGGGACCAAGGGATGTTCCATTGTGTTTGCACTCCTGTGGTTACTAGAAACAGGGAAGAATGATGCTTAATGGAGAAGAATAGACACTTGGCTTTCTTTAGCCTCCCTGTAACCAAAGCACTCAGGAAAGCCCTAAAACCCAACACAAGAATTGTCAGGGGGCACTGGGCAACAGTATTTTAGTCTTTCTTGTTGATGATGTGTACCCAAGAAGTGATACACTGGAATATTTTTTTATATATATGACAAAAGTTGATCACTGATACTAGCTAGATCATGGATGAAGATACTAATCTATATTATGTTTTATTTTGATTATTACTCCTAAGATGTAAAGCCAGCTGTATCCTTGACTTGTGAGGTTCAGTAGTGTTATATCAAGGCAGATTTGGATAGTTAGCTTTGGAGAGATATTCCAGAAACCTTGACAGTCTTGGAAGGAAGGAAGGAAACATTACCAATGCACTCGGAATGTCTTCTGAATGTGTTTCCTCCCTCTTAGACCCTTTCTGGAAAGAAACAAGAGTGCCTCTGCCAGTTCCATTACTGTGATAAAAACCAGGAGAGACACCGGACTTTATCCTTAGTCATGTACTAGTCAGGAAGTTATTCTAACTGCAGACATTTTGTTAAACAAAATGGGAAAGTGTGTATGGAAGGGCTGTCACAGTAGTGATTTTAACACACCTCAAACTGAGTTTGAGGCAACTCTAGTGGGAATTCACAGGGAAGTCAGATCACAGCCTACTCCCACAGCACTAGTCTTTTAAGCTTGGTGCATAATTCTGTTCTGAACTTTCCCACTGAGGTTAGTACTTGTGTACCTAGTTTAGCAGAGTGTAGTTTTGTATTGATCTCTGGCATTTCCAGGTATTTCAGTCCCAGACTTAACTTTTGACACAGCATTTTCACACAGGAGTGATGCATCTTTCCGGTAGGAAAATAGGTGGCACTATTAATGGTGCTAAAATGTGTGATTTATGATATTTAATTGCTGGAGCAACATAATGATTAGGCTGAAATTACATGTCTTCTGATTTGTAGCCACATAACCTGTGTTTTTCTGGTCCTGTTACACTATATTGAGTCAAGTTAGTTAGTCCTGGATGAGGACTCTCCACAGGCAACCCAGGGTGATGTTGAAGGCTGCCGCAGAGCAGTCCTAGCAGCTAAGATAACTTAGGGCTTCTGGGTGTTGTCCTCATGCCATTTCATGTGCATGGACATTTCCCTAGTTTCTTTCTCCATCAGTGTAAAGACATCCAATAGTGTATCTGCAGAAATGGGAGTGCTGAAGATAACGTTAACATAAAATGAAATAGACAAAAGGTTGTAGGAAGAAGAACATGGGATCTTAGGTTCCATTTTAGGACCTGAGAGTCATGCAAATCGCATTTCTGTCTCTCCTACTTAGTCATTCAGGCTAAGAAATAGGATGTATGGCTTAGCAGAAAATATAGGTGCTATATCCTAACCCAGATTTTGTTGGTAAAAACATGTTACAAAAGGAGAAAAATATGGTCCTGAACCACAAAGAAGTGAAAAATTTGCTAACTTCTCTGCCTTTTGGAACCAATTGCGAAGTTGACGCTAAGGGGATGTCTGCTTCTCCAGCTCCTAAGCAGACAGGCTGGCCCAATCTGCAGAACTTTGGCAGAAGTAGTATCTTAAATCAACTCCTTTGTCTCTACTGTTGATAGATTATTGGGTGCCGACTGGCTGCATAACTGCAGAATATGTCCCATGCCATATGGTTAAATTACAGCACAATAAAAAATGATGATAGGGGTGAGATCATAATAGATCTGACTCTGTAAAGCTGGGAGGTATCCAGTTCTGTTGAGGTTCCAAGGACGTGGTGGTCATGCAGAATAGCAAAACAGAGCAATCACGGACCTCCTTATTGGCCCACCCTTTTTCGCCATCATATAAATGAAACAGTTGTATTCGCTCTGCTGTTTACCCCTTCTGTTTTGGACTCAGCCTTGGAGGGAGGTGATAGGCACAGACTTAGAGGGGTTATCCAACTGTTTCTCTACAAAGTGAATGAGCAACAAGACTATATAGAATCAGAAGTGCAAGTATCCTGACATACTCACCTTCCAGAATTTGAAAGAGCAGGATTAGGTGGAAGAATTCCAGGTTTTGACATTACAGATCTGAGCAACCTAGATAGTCGCAGCAAAAAAACCCATTTGCAACTGCATTTGAGGTTGCATGGAGAAGAGATTGCGTTTTGTGAGGGAACAAGACATGAATCGATGGCTGACCTCCATATTTTCACCCTGCTGACAAGCTACTGTTATTGTGGCCTGGTATGAAAATGGACAAAACCAGGGTACTCGTGCAGAGACAGAAAACCAACAAATGCTCTCACCTTGTGACCGAGGGAGTGGGTCCTTCCATATGCTGTAAGGAGGAACAAACTCTCCTAGTATTAAAATCAATGCTGCCACACTCAGAAGTCAAACAGTCTTCTGTAGTGCCAGAAGGCTAAAAACGACTAGCAATTTGTGGTCAGGCTAATCTCTGAATTGTATTTATTCAGTTGACGGGTATTGCTGAGGACCTGGTTTGACTTCAGATGTGGATTTGTTACAGCCTCAGCTACGTTCACAGTACAAATTATTAGAGCAAACAGAAATCTATAGAAATGAAGCAAACTAGATGATTAAAGATTATTTTTAGTTTTTTATTACAAATGTTATAGTGGTATGACAAGTCAGACAGTTGCAGTCACGCACACGTATGTGATTTTTCTGGATGAAATGTTACTATTTTATCTGAAGCCCACTAAGCAATCCTGAATGGCATGACCTTGAATGCCTATGGGATTTCAGTCTGCTAAAGAAAAAACTCTTGGGAAGGATAAGGGATAGAAAATCAACATTCCTAATGAAAACTAACTGCAGTATTTCAATGGTGTGCCTTTAACAGTCCAAATATCGTTGCATATCATCCTTTCAAGTTTTCTGTGGAATTACAGCAGCTAGCTTTTTGATTTCTGATGTCTCTCTTGCTTGTTAATCTGGCCCCATGTGGATTTATTGTAAAAATCTATTTGGCAGCTGAAAATTGTCCTTTGATGAAGCTCTTAGTCTAATCATGAACTCCTCAGGCATGGAAAATAAGAATGGGGCTGTGGCAAAATCACAGGCTAAAGGAGCCATGTTTGTCTTTCACTCTGCATGGATTTTAGAAGCATCTAAATTTCAAAGTCTTTCACACACTGGATTTTCTCCAAAGATTGATTCTGCTTCTCTTAGGATCATAACATTTGCCATGCTGGATCAGACCATTGGTCCATATAATCAGGTATCCTGCCTCATACAGAGGCTAGTTCCTCACCACTCCAAAGAGAACAAAACCAGCCTGTAATGCAACTGATTCAATTACACTAAGACATGGAAAGGAAATAATCCTGCCAGCCTGATCTGCGTCTCCTCCACTTCATACACCGCAGCATGAGGCCTTATTATCATTATTACAACCTTGAAATGGTGACTTATGTTCTCTCTGAATAATTATGGCACTTTTTCTTTTGCTTTCGTAATCTTTTCTCAGACGGGACTTCCTGCAGCAGTGAATTCCACTAGTCGATGCCTATAATATATATATGCTGTCCAACGTTAAATGTAAGCTATATATTGAAATCCAAGCTCCCTGCTTTCTCTGTCCCTTTGCTGGTTTCTATATAAGCTGCAGCAGTTCCCAGTCTGTTTCATCTGTTAGCTCACTATCTATGTTCACTGCTATCCTTACACCTCTATCATCTGCTCCCAGGTCCCCTGGACTGGTCTCCTCTAAAATTAGATTATGTGGTCTATTCTTTCTCTGTAGTCTCAAAATCTGTAAATAGATCCTGGATGCACCCAGCTTTTTTCTCTTTGGTTAATTTCTTTGTTTAGTTTCCAATCCAGATTACTTTTTTCACATGTGCTAAACTCTTGTACTAATTACTTTATCTTGTCTCTCCATTTTTTCCTGCCACAAAATTTGTTTCAAATTACCCAATATACCAGGACTGACTGTTATTCCTCTACATTGAAAATATTAAATTCCTTCTTCGTTGACAGGGTACTGACATTTCTTTTTACTTAAATCACAATATGTTCCCTTGCCTGATACTTGAAACGTCACAAATAATACACACATATCTGCAGTGTGCTGTGTGGTGGGTTTGTCCTTGAGCAGGGTGAGGTTTTCCAGCTGGAGAAGGAGGGTACTGCAAGAGCCCACAACCTGGAGAGTCTGCTTCTTTCACGGCTCCTTGAGGACAACAGTAGTGTCTCTTCTATGTAGCACAGCTCCACAACCTCTCTCTCTTTCGGTGACTTCAGACACTGCAAGGAGAGTGGTAGGGGATCTCAAATCAGCAGTTGCAGAGAGCCAGCATGCTGCGCTGCACGTGTATGAGATATATGCATGCGGTGGCATGTGAAGCGAGACTCGGAAGCAGAAGTTTGAAGTCTGGACTGAAGCCTTTAGTGATATTTCACTACCATAGTAAGAGCAAAGGGGGCTCAGTTCTCCTGCTTGTCTGTCATGTCCAGACGCAGCCTGTCCGCTAGCAGGGAAGGCTACAGTTGCTGGGAAAGGTATTAGGCACTGAAAGCAGAATGGAGTTTTAATAGCTAGAAGGGACCATTAGCCCTTCTGGTTTCACCTTTTGTACATCATAAGCTTTTGGGTTTCACCAGACATCTTTGTACGAAGCTCCATATCTTGTGTTTGTATAAGTAGGTTTTGTAGAAAATCATTCAGACTGAATTTGAGAACATCATGTGACTGGAAATCCATCTGGTCCCCTGGTATTTTGTTCCAGGGGACAGTAACTGTCAAGTATTATTGCATTATTCTATTTAGAATTCATCTGCCTGCTGTTTTCGGCTGCATTTTTGTTATTTTTCTCTACTAGTTTAGAGACCTTTAGAAACTTAGTTTATTCTCTTAAAGGTACTTACACAGTGCAACTAAGCCACCTTTCAATCTTTTATGATAATTAATTAAACAGGTTGAATTCTTTAACAGTTTTTCTATACTAGAATATGCAGGAAAGTGCTTCTGAGTGGGCTAAAGGTGCAAGTGGAAAGTCCTGTGTTAAACCACATTAAGCTACACGTCAACACTGAAGTTGAATTAAGGTGGCCTTAGTTAAATTTGGCTTAACTCATTTCCAAAATAAATTAAGCCAAACTGAATTGCAAACATTTTAATTCTGAATAACACAGCAGAAATATGTGCTTCTGTATATGATAAACTTGTACAGTAAGGGTATGCTTATGCCAGAAGAACTCTGAGACAGAAGTTTACATGCCAGCAGGAGAGTTTTAAGTGGAATTTGGAGTTTGGGGTTTATCTTTAGGTAGGCCTCTATATTGCATACTACATATGGATGATGAAGGAAAAAAATGCTGTGATCTGCCTAGGGTTGCCTATATTCCATTTTTTGTTCAAGGAAGAAATTTTTGACACATGCATTGCCAGATGGTGGAAGTTCTACAAGTGAAGATATGTGGTCTAGAAAGAGACATTTCAGCACAGCATACAACCTGTGGGAATGCAGACACTGGGGACAATTCAGAAATTATTTGCATACATGCCATAAGTGGGGAAGGATCAGACATGAGGAAGCAGTAGATAGTAGAAATCAAAAAAGATTATGGTTAGTCATAGCCAAGAGAAGAAAGAGAATTTGGAGATGTTCAATGCTGATGTTGTGTGATATTCTTCTCTCAGATTAAGACAGCTACTGCCATATCGGGAACTAGAAGAGTATCTTTGATAAATATCTTTTGGTGTAAAACATTGAGACATTTTTAACCGAGTAGTTGTCGTAAGTGAGCTTCGCTTAGGAAAAGTGGACAGAGGAGTAAAGAAGTGCAATATCACACTGCATTGTCTGCCTAAAACAAAAGAATAAGATACAACGGCAAGTTTGGGTGATGCAAGCTGTAAACATGTAGCAGAGTAGTACATGGAATGGTATATCATAGGACTCTTCAGGGCTCTTGAAAAGGAAAGACAAAAATCGTGGTGATTTTGTCAGAAAGCTTTGTAAAGCTGTAAATAAGAGAAGGAAGGAAAGATGGAAAGTTAACCACTGGTTGCGTAACTGATGTGAAGACCTTTTTTGGAGAAGTTCCAGTGGTCACGGGGTTCACATGGATGACTGACCCTTGCACTCTGGAGGAAGAGAACTAATCTTTCACGAAGAAAAAAAAAAAAAAAACCAAAAAAGGAGGAAAGCTCTATGAAAACAAATTCAGTTCTAACTCAAATAGTTTGTCATAAAGAGTTGAACCAGTGTGGGAAAAACTGCAGAAGGAATATATTTCTCAAATGTCTACATACTACTGCTAAGTATCGGAGTAATGAGAAATTGAAAGATCTTGCTTATAAAGTATAATGTAATTGGTTACACTGAAGCCTGCTACAAAAAGTACGTTTTTGGAATTTCAGAATCTCCAGATACTGGTCTACCCTCCGCTTGTGAAGGACAGAAAGGGTAGTAAGCATGTCTGGCTATGATGGGAGGAAATGGCAGTCTGTTACATCTTCATTTACTGATAATTCAAGTCTACATATTGCAAGTATGCTGACAAAGTCTAAGAAATGAGCATGCTAGGCACACTAAATCAAACTAGAAAATGAGAAAAGTTACTCCGTAAGTACTTACATTCAGTACACAACAAGTAAATGTGTAGCTATGGTCTTCAGTTTGGGTGAGACATACCTCAGAATTTATGTGGCAGCAGTAAATACTGTTAAAGTTTTGAAACATAACAGATGATAATTTTCTAACACAAAAGGTGTTGCATCCAGTGTAACTCTATTTTGGACTACGTTATAATAGGAAGGGATGAATTAATCTTTGGTGTGGGAGTTTGTGGTTACCTAGACACCAGTGATCATGACCCAATTACATTTAATATGGGCAGAGGACAGTGTTCCTATTAACGTGTGTTCCTGTATATTTTTTTCCTTAATAAGGGCTTATTTTCCAGAGCTGAGGAAACATTATAAGTAAAGAAGACCACAAGAGAAAAAAAATATGCAGAAGTACTATGAATAAAAATTGAGTCCTTTTTTACAAGGATTTTGTTACCAGGACATATCCAAAAAGGCACGATTCTCTAATCAAAAATTGAGTACACATTCAGTTAAAAATGATCCTGGTTAGGTAGCAAAGAGAAGGCAATAATTAGAGAGCAGAGAACAATGAATCCTAATATTGATAAAAAATCTGCATGATTGATTATAGTAAAACAGATTTCTGTTATTTCAATCTCAGTTTCTTGTTTGTTAGCACTAATTGTTTACTAGTACTTCTGAATGTAATGAGTAAACAATGGTAGAGGTCATTTTCCTAAATGTGGCTGATGAAAATAATCTTCTGAGGGATAATATCATAGATTTATTGCCTCTGAACAAAGACGACAGAGAAAATAGATACCAGCCGATGTAATGTAGGAAATGGCTATAAGAAGCTAAAAAGTAAAATTCATGGCAGTCAGGACTGAGAATAGTAAGAAACCCTTTAGTACCTTAACTAGAAAATAAGCTCTAGAACACTGTTACAGGTATTATTGCATCGATAACGTTGTTAAACAGGTATATTTATTAAAGCAGTGCAACTAATTTGTTAGACGTGTTTCTTTTTCTACCCATAATGTTGTTAATCTTTCCAAGGATTATGGTATGTTATAATTTGGGTGTTCTCAGTAGTGATGATGCTAATTGCTGTTTATCACTCCCCTTATCACTTCTTCCTTTGGGATTTGTTAGGTCACTGGACCAAGTGCAGAGGGAACATGCTGTGCCTTTTTAGGACACTTTGTATCTGCCGTGGATTAGCATCTGTAAGACATATTTATTCAGTTTGTTTCCTCTGTTCCACAAATGGGAAATATTCCACTCTGTTGAGTGCCTGCTGAGTCCTAGCAACATTTTTTGCTTTAGGGATCAGTTTTAAAGAGACTGAAGTCTTACCAGGCTGATACTAGGATTTACACGCACCTCCAAAGATGGTTTACCTCATTTTCTGTTGTGATCATCACCACCATAGTCAACGCTTCCTCAGCACCTATCACCTCAGGAGAGAAAAATATCAATATATGGTTGTGGAAAGCAAGTGTTATCTTTGAAACTTTCTGATATTTCAAGCAATGCTCCCATTTTGTACTACAGTGAAATCACAGTCCTTTAAATTAGTTTATAAAAATTGAAAACTACTGATCTCAGAATAGATCATTACGCACTTTTGGGCTGAAGAGAACTCAGGTGCCAGCCTGCCTGATCCAAAGCAAAGACTTAGATCACCAGATGGTGCTTTGTTGAACTTGTCCCAGCTTCTCGTGTAAGAGCTGTTCCATTTTTTTGTAAATAATGAGATATTCCTTGAGCCAGAAAGAGACTAATTCTATAACTCAGTAGCAACAGTACTCACCTTCCATGTAACAGCCCCAGTCTAAACCGTTCCTCCAATTAATATTTAATAGTTCATAGGGAGAGTGAAGCTCAGCTGGAAAGATTATCTTTCTTGTGGAGTCTGATCAAAAATCTCACCCAAGAGCTGAGCTCTTCCTGAGAAAAGTTACCTCTAATCTGTTATACTCTCAGAAAGAATTTTTGGCTTAGATACAAAACCCAAGATTTCTCAAAATCTTACAGCAGGAGATTTTATAGCAGCCTTCCAGTACCTGAAGGGGCCTACAAGAAGGCTGGAGAGGGACTTTTTGCAAGGGCGTGTAGTGGTAGGACAAGGGGACATAGCTTTAAACTAAAAGAGAATAGACTCAGATTAGATATCAGAAAGAAATATTTTACTATGAATGTGGTGTGGTCACTGTGTCCCACCTCTTCTTAGCTTTCAGGATAAAGCAGTAAGTTTCCTTTGGAGGTGCTGGGAAATAGCAACTGAACTCTGCAAGAAAACTGAATCAGAGAATTATACAAAGCAAAAATGAGAAAGGTGATTTTTAATGAGTTTGGGGAAGATATTGCAAAGGAGTTTGAGAAACAAGTACAGCTACATGCAGCCAGGGCTAAAAAAGCCCAGAATTTTTGTCAATTCTGCAGCAGCTCATTCCTGCTGGAGATCACTTATTTATTTCGTAAAATATAGTTTAAAATAGATATATGGATTTTCTTGTGCCACGTGATCAGAAGGACAGTATGCATTTCGGTGGAAGGTACTCTGTTTTTTGTCGTCATTCCTATACAAGCTGTTGGTCAGCAGATTGTAAGTGCAGAGAGTTGTTCTGATTTGGAGGGGAAGCTAGTAGTTTATAAAATGACTGTATTTAGCAAGATAATTGAAAGTTGAGTGAGAAGAGTATTCGGTTTGAAAAGCTAACTCTACATAAAAACAGTGGAGGGGTAATCTAGCACTTCTGAAGGTATTTACTTGGCCACTCTCTTTCTTTATTATATTATACCTTCAATTACATTTTTATTGCCTTCCTCATATTTTTCTCCCTAGCCTTGAGAAGTAACAGGCTTGGATCTGGCTGTGCTAGGGAGAAGGGCTGCATAACCATGTTGTGATGGCCCAGAGCATATATGCCGTATTTGTTGGTAGTGATGGGGAAGAAGGGACACAACCCTATAATACAATATAGACAAGCCTGAGTAACTTGGTACCTTGCTCACAACCTTCAGGTATTCTGCACCTAGGTGAACAGGCACCTGAAGTCAACACTGTGGCCTATGCTACTAAAAGGAACCTTTGCACCAAAGATGAAAGCAATAAACATGCTGTGCGATGGGCTCTGTGTTCCCTACAGTCTGATGGCCCATATGGATTTTGCAGTAGGCAGCTGGATACTGATTTTCCAATGACCTTTTCAGAGCAACCCGTTTGTTTTTTCCAGTGAGGGAGAAGGAAATAAATGGGGTCTGAAAGCGGAGCTTAGGTTGGCTCCAAAAGAGTGACAGAAAGGTCACTCTTCTGATCAAGCCAGTATGTTTAGTGATTGGAAGGGCTTCCAGGGGTCACAGTGCTGAAGATTTGTCTGGGTCAAACACAACCACACTAACCTCCATGTACACTTAAATGCCCTGAATTTTTTATCCAGTTGAGCAGCTCTAGGTAAATCTGTTGCATAGACTGGATACCTGTAGCAAGCCACCAAAACTTCTTCTGTGGTTTCCCACATTTGGTCCTCACAGATATTCACCAAATCCTTTGATATGTGTACCCTGAAGCATGATTTGTACTGGAGACTAGTATTAAATATCAGCTTTGAAAAAGGGCCTTGTTACCATTAATGCAAAATTCACTCCTGTGGTTAATTTAATGATATAGATTGGCAGACATCATACATTTATTGAGCAATCATAATTATATTTATATTAATGCTGGTCTCTACCCAGGAGAGATTCAGGCCTGGCATAATAGGATTTGTTCGTAATACAGAAGTAAGATTTCTGAATATAGCTGCAGTGAGAAACTTGGGACTGTAAGAATAAGGCAGTGTTATGGGCTGAGAGTGAGCGGCTCTAGGATGTTCAGGCACTGGTTGTTGGAGGTGAGGCTGTGGGCTGTGAGAAAGCTACATGATTAGAGCTCACGTCAAGCTCTGGGAATACCAACAGCTTTTTGGTTATTCTGGATGCTGCAAGGTTGGTTGAAATTCATTGGCAGAAGTATTGAGCGCTCTCAGGTGCACTGTGTTTGCATGCTCATTCACTTTAAAAGGTCAGCAAAGCACCCTGGCAATTTTAAAGGCAGCCTGCTGTGTCTGAAGTGTATTTAGTTTCATGTTGTCTCCTCCGCAGGATACGGTTTCAGGTAGTTTTGGTGTGATACTAATCGCATAGAACACCTTTATGTGGACAAGATCATTGCTCAGGCTTCAGAAACAGATAAGAATTGGATTCTTTCTGAATCTTCCTGTGTACAATTACATTGTTTCAGGAAAATTACCCATGGTTATTGCCCTGTTTTGTTCTGTCTGGTTGCACTGATGTACTGGGAATAAAGCAGATTTCTGGGACAGTGGCAGCTCTGCTCAGCTGGTTGCAGGAGACAAGCACAGCCTCTACTGGATTCAGCAGCATCTGCCTGCTTCTTATGCTGACACCATGCCCACCTCTCCTCTGCATACTGATGTCCCATATCTTTAGTCTGCTTGTCTGTCATTGTAAACAGGGGACAACAAAGTTGACAGTGTTGGATTGAAGGGCTGTAAGTGGTTATTGATTCCAAGACTTCTTGCATTCCTAGAGGTGGGGGTCAGGAAGGGTGTGTGTTTGAGTACAGGGATGAGCATGCAAGTTTGTAATGGTGTGTTAGCACGGGTGAGTAGTAGGATGTACATGATTATGCTTTTCAAGTGGATTTGTATATGCTGTGGCTAGACGTGGGCTTGTATGCACACTAGGAGATGCTTTTGTATGCTATACTTGGAAGAAGTTATACATAATAATGTGTGTGTGAGTACGCATTTATCTCTGCTCATAGGCAGAACATGCAATGTCTTTAATTGGCATTGGTATTGCTTGAAGTACATGTGCGTGTATCTCGTGTGTATACGTGTGATAGTACATGGGGCTACTTGTAGTACTATATTGGGCTACATGCAGCTGAAATGATGATGGACTGTGCAGCATTCTGCTGTCATGTGACACCGTCACGACTGCTAGTGCTGGTAGGGCAGGGAGAAGACAGAGGTGCATATCCCTCAGCCTTCCTGATAAATCTTTCTTGCATAGCACATGTGGACTCTGTAGTAGTCTGTAAAGGGGAAAGAGAGCTCATTTCAAAAGGAAATGAAAACACACACAGCAGTGATGGAGTACAGATTTCATTAGCTTCCAATATCTCTGTTCACATGAAAAAATTCACACTTCCTTCGTGACCTTTTAGTAAATTTAAAAGTGGGGGGGAATATGTCTTTCAGCTCCTTTACATTTACGACTAATTAGAGCAGAGGTGTGGAGTGCGGTGTAGAGTATTGCAGTGAAGCCTGCTGAAGGACAGCACACTCACAACCCTGGCATTTGTGCACGTGTTGCTTGCTGTCCTGGGAGTTACCATGTGTGGTGCCTTCTGAGGCCCTGTCCCACCCCTTCTTCCAACTGAGATTGGAACAGAAGGGTAGACCAGCCTCCTCGCACTGTGCAGTCCAGTTCAATGACACCTTATTGACAAGAGGAGTGCCAAGGTCGTGGAAAGAAAACAGCACAGGCAATGCGTATCAGTACTGCTTCTTTAAGCTGATGTTAACTGCTGCTTGTAGAAAAAAGTTGAAAGGAACACACCGTATGTTCCTTGGCTTTCTCACCTTTCTTTAGTGTCTTCTACAGCTCTTTAGAAATGTCTTACTCAGCACAGACTTTTTGGGAATTAAAACAACGTGGGATTTTGTGGCAGAAAAGAACAGGACAAAGCAAAAATATTTGAGCTGGAGATGTGGAGTCAGATCCTGTTTACCCTCAACCTGTTGAGTCGGATACTCAATACCCCATAGATGTGTAAATGGTGAGTTGTTATTCATGTCTTTGATTCTAATTATAAGGGCAGACATTTGATATGAGGGTATTCAGGTAACATTGTAGTGTCTGTTGTTGACTGGTGTGGCATGAATGATATCTTCCGTGAGTTCATTGCTAGAAAGGAGGAGAAATCTTATCAGTATTTTCTATGTCTCTTTGGAATGATCTTTTGTGGCACTCTCTGGGAGAGAAAAAGCTTAGGTAGATTTATGAATTCATGTGAAAGCATTTTTAAAAGAGGGACAGCCTGAAAAGAGATCAAATTCATTGTGGTACAGATTTGGCTTATTATCTGCTCATACATCCCAAGAGCGAGAAGCATGTGGCTCTTCTAGGCCTGTTCAGAATATCTAAGTAGAGTCCAGATGGCATTTAAGGTCAGTCTGGCATTGCTGGAGATCCTGACTGTTTGAAATAAGGGAAGGTAAAATTTTGAAGAGAGTCTTATTTGATGAACATTGAATAACAGCTATTTCAATCCCCAAGGTGCTTCATTATGTATCCTACTCTTTCTAGTCAGTTCTACTGATTTCACTTGAGACTGTACAGCTGTGATAAACTGAACTGAACGTGAGATCTTGTAAGTCCTCATCCAGAATCTGAACCTTAAAGAGCTTCCAAAAAAGCAGAATCAGTAATGGAAGGCCTTCTCTTTGAGACAGCCAGAATGATCCCAAGACAACTGGAAGTGTTTACCCATAATTTTTCTGTGTCAATGATACAGAGGCTTGGCATAACTCCCAAATACATCTCATTTATGTATATGTGCTTGCACTTAAAAGGAAAGGGGAAAAAAAATAAAAACAAAACCCAAAGCCTTAAGATCTTTCTTTTTCCCATGGCACATGGCACTTTTGTGTGCAACAGCACAAAATTTCTTGTTATATAGAGAGAACTTGGTCTATAAGATTGTATAGAATTTATTTTCCATTTGGAGAGAATATCAGCAGTAGGGTACCCAGAGAAGATAATTCCACATGTAACTCATGTAACCTGCCTCTGTAAGTTTACTAATTGCCCATGAGTGAATGTTTTGCCCCTGTGAATGGATGCGCCCAAAGCTCTTTCAGACCTCGTAAGAGAATCTGTAGGACTAAACTAAGACTTGGGCTTTACTGATTGCACATAATCCTTAGTGGGGTTTGGATGCAGAAGGGAGTTGGAGTTGCAGAGTTGAACAGAATAAAAGGGGAGGAGATGTTCAATCGCAGGTGGATTTGAATGTTTTCAGTAGCTGGATATTTGTATTTCCATTTCTTGGCTTAAGATGAACACCAGATTAAGGGACTTCAGAGTGGCTTGAGGGGAGCTGCAGGGGAAAATTCGTAAGTGGTGGAGCTGGGCCTGCTGAAGATGGGTTCTGTTGCATTTTGCAGTCCCAAACTGGAATGGCAGACTGAAGGGTGGAGGACGAGGAGCGGTGCATGGTTAGTGTCACTGAGACACAGAAAGTATAGCATAGGTTTATGGTTATGCGCGACTATATCCTGCATAATCCATTGACGGGTGTACTATGTTCACATGCAGACAAAAAAGTGAAAAAGAACAGGGTATATTTTTTGCAAATCATTTACCAATCATTTTTGATTTTAATTAGAAGTCTGGGTAATAGTACTGCTCAGCTTGGCTCTGTGTAAAAGGGCTTAATTTTTATGTTTCCATTTAGTCATTTTTATTGTGTTGTTTCCTAGCTCATGAATAAATTGCTGTTACACTAAAGCAAATGCCAAGGAAACAGAAAAACAATTTTTTGCTATCCCTTTATATTTACTGGGGAGACAGCTATTGTTGTGTGTAACTAATTCACCTATAAAGGACCAAAATCTGTGTTCTGTGTTTTCCTATTATACCACTAATTACTTGAAATTGTTAGCATGTTGCTAATAAATGCATGAAGACAGTGTGCACAATTTACGAGAGAAACAGATATGAATCTCTGTATGTTTCCATTTAGCTACCTGCCTGTGCTTTCCTCAATCACACATTAGGTGAGTGTTCGTACTGGTGGGGTGTTTATGTGCAATAAATATTTGTGAGTGCAAACTTGGAAGTGTATTAGTAGGAGACTACAATTGAATGTGGGTACATGCATGTGAGTGCGGGAACTAGTTCAAAATGTCCTCTTAGACCTTCCAGTGTGCCAATGTGAGCTGTTGTGTCTGATGAACATATTATTTTAGTTGTGTACTTATGAATGGTGCTGTTTGTTGTGGCACATCTGTCTGACACATATGTCCCTGTGCGTCTGTGATCATGTGTGTGTATAATGCACAGATCTATGAGTGTGTCTGGTGAGTACACATCAGTCCAAGCAGGAGACAACACGATGTACAAAGATCTGCTAGAAAATCCACCTCAATAGTGTTTAGCTGTTATTTTGTACTACGAAGCAGAGGATTTTCCCCTGTGAAAGAAGAGGCTCAAATTAAATGAGTAGAAAAGGGCAGCTGTGGCAGTGAATATGAGTGCTATTGTCAGTGTGAGACAGAGAACTTTCCAGACGTGCCTTTTTCTCTCACTGATTCTCACAGATGTGACCTCTACTAGTAGCAGTTAATAAAGCCCTTTGGGTTGGGTTTTTTTTTTGACAAATGTGTATAAGAGCTTGGCAGAAACTGACGTTTCTTGAAAGTCATGTCTAACGTTTTTCCACTGTTAGCCAGATCCTTCCTTTAGTCTCTGAACATCAGACTTGCCAATAAAAGTCCAGAAATAGCTTCTCTCACTAGAGCTAAAGTTTGCCAACAATAGCTAGGGAAGAGGAAAAGAAATCTACTTTTGTAGCTGGATTCTAACATGACGTAGCCCTGTTGGCTTTAACAAAAATTAATTTGGCACCTAAAGCTAAAAGGTTTATTTGTTCTGGAAAGCTTTTTGACCAAATTCAAATGATGGTTGAGAGGTGACGTGTGTTAGTTACTTATGGACAGAAAGGTGTCAGACAAGTGAGTATAATGCAATGCAGTGAAGTTGGTCATGACCCCGGCGGTGCTTTAGCATGTTGTAACCTCTATACTGAGCAGTGTGGGAGAAAGCAGAGTACGTGCCAGTCCAGTCTCCATCAACTTCATGGCCCTTGTCTGAGATTTCCTCAGCATCAGGACTGAATGTGAAAGACTGTAGAGCTGAAGTGGAAGGGAAAGGCAGGTTCAGCTCAGCTGGTGACAGACAGACAAGTTGAGGGACAAATTTCCCTTGTCTAGGTTACAACTTCTGCACTGTTGCTCATCTGGGGTTGAGATGACAGTTGGAGTGCCTGTTCTAAGAATTAAGGCCAGTGATAGCAATGGGAGAAATGGAGTTAATACCAGATGTCTTTCCTTGCCTGCCAACGCCCTTTCTCACTGATGCTGAGCAAGGTGAGCAAGCCAGACCTGTGAAGGATAGTCAGGTTGAATCAAGAGCCCAGGTAACCAGGCAAGTCCATGGTGATAAAGCAGGTCCAAGATCAAGTCAGGAACACAAGTCAGTGAATCAGGATCAGGTCCAGTGATGATGACCAGGGTCAGACACAGCCTAGCAATCACCTGGTAGGTCCATAGTGACAAAGCAGGTCCAAGGTGAAGCCAGGAAGTCAGTCCATGGATCACAGTCCAGACTGCTGGAGCCTGTGGGGAACATTGATGGGCAGATATTTTTGTTGCTTTTGTTTGCGAGGCAAAAACAGGTTCTCCATTGCTGTAATAATAGCTATTCTGATAGAAGCAGAGATCATCTGATGTTGCTTCCGCCTGCTGTCACCCTTGAGCATCACCACTCTCTCCTGAATATGCGTGGCTTTTCAGTCCTCCTGTTGCCTGGAAGTCTGTGACTGTATGTCATTCTGAGCCTGTCCAGATTCCACCCATCTGTCCCTGCTGATGGAGACAGCAGGAGCTTCCTATCCACCTTGTATTCTGCCGTCCAGCTGCACCTACGGAGCTCTGAGGTTCTTTTTTAGAATGACAGTGGTGCTCAGAGACTTGCTGGACCTGTCTGTCCTCAGGCTGGTACTCAAGAAGCTGAGAGTGAACCTACTGTATGACAGACATTGAGTAAAGGAATCCAGGCTCCCCAGAGCATGGGGATGGGCATCTCATCTGTCTGAGGGAAGGACTTAGTCTCAGCAGAAAGAGGAGAAGCAGGGTAAACTTAAGGTCTGACTGCTGTCCTGCTCTCTGCAGCTGTCATTGTGTCCGGGTGAGCTTCACGTATTGCTGTTGTATTACAAAAAACATACGCGTTCTTTTTAATATAAACTCTTTTCTTTGGTTTTGGGGTGGGGTTTTTTTTTTTTTGAAACTTAATGTTTATTTCTTGTTAGTCTCTGATGTAAAAAAAAAAAGGCAGAATTCCACATTAATAGCTTGAAACAATTTTGTTCCTAGCAGTGAGAGGTGAAGTGTGAGAGGTAAAGACAGTTGTGAGCTCTCTCCCTAGCTCTGCCAATGCCCTTGATGAGGTGCCTTTGACTAGGTCACTCCTCCTCTGATTCAGCATCTTTGCTTGCAGCTTGCAGTACCACTCTCCTATCTCCCAGAGGGTATCCTGCGATTAATTGAGGGATGTATCTAAATGGCTTTGGCATGCAAGCCAAAAGTCACCAGGGACAAAGCTTTTACTAGTGCAAGAATAAAGGTCAAGCCCTTGCTGACATTATTCTCTTGATTAATTAATACGCTAATATCTATAACTCCTCTTCAGCAAACATAATTTTGCCACAACCCTTGTTTTGTTCATTTTTCTGTGACTTAACTCCGAGAGAGCTAATGAAAGGACCTAGGTGGAAAATATTGCTTCTCACCATATCCCTTGTTCCACCCCTTGGCATTGCCCTTGCTTGTCTGAGGGCTTTACAGATAAGTCCCCATGCCAGTTAAATGACTCTTTACTGGATACCAAAACAGACTTATCCCTTGATTAGGGATTTGAGGAGTGATATCTGATTTCTTGAATTACTAGGAAACTAGCGTGTGGAATTGACTGGAGGGGACAACTACATTTGATACTATTTTACTGCAGTGTTTTTCTATGGGAAATTGCAAGATCAATGGTAGAAAATGTTAAGGGAGCCTTTTGTTCCCTTGGTGAAGGCTGGTGAATGGCTGAGTAGCCATCAGTGACTGCAGGAAGGAGGTTTGGACTCTGTGACTGATATAGCCTGGGGGCTTAGTGTTTCGGGATGGCTGCTTTTGAACACAGAGTCTGTCCAGGATCTACTGAGGAATTGCTACCAATATCAGAAGATGCAGCAGTGCTTGGAGAGGAGCAGAAGGCAGAGTAAGCGAATGTGCGTGGTGAGGTGCAGTGAACTTGAACAATCCTTGAATGAGAAAGAGGGAGTATTCCCTCCAGGTTGCTACCCAGTGGGAAATCAAAGAAATGAAGAAAACCTCTCTTTGTCTCCTATTCAGCTCTTAGTTCCGCTTTGCTGTACTTTCCATTCCTTCGTGATTACATCCGTGTCTCAGTCAGGTATTGTTTTCTGCTTGAGTGGGGAACATTCCCTAAAGCTGTTCTGAGTGCACAATACTCTCATTCTCTTTCCTAGGACAATTTCAGACTGAATTTTGGCAGATTATACAAGTGCAAAATGTTTACTGTCCTGTATTACATCATCATTTTCCTGTATCATTTATTTTTCCTTTGACAGATTTTTAACACTGTCAGTCTGATATGCATTAGAGGTTGAAGTGTATTACCATAATGCAGTGCATTGTGGGTAATCCCATGCAAATTGTTCTGTGGAGAATCATGCTAAATTATGTTCTTGCCAAAAAAAAAAGGAAAAATAAAGGCGCTTTTTTTTTTAACTGTTTGTCCTTTGGATTTCAGAGCAGCTGCCAGAGGCACAGGTTTAAGCCAGTTGTTTGACATTCAGCACCATGTGCAGCGATGCTTCTCCTCACAGGACACTGCTAAAAGGATGGTGTTGTGCACTACAGTGCTCTTTCTATATATGTGTATCTGATGTTTAGTTTTAAAACATTGCAAGCTTGTCAAAGGAAAAATCTGAGTGAATGTTGGAATGGTACAGCAAAGAGAAATGTCTCTTGCCGCTTTTTCCAACTCCATTGTGCAAACATCTATAGGAAACATCAGTTTTCATGAACTTAAAGGGCATCGCATGCCTCTTGGAAGTGGCAGATCTGATCGTATGTAGTGTTGGTTTTATATCTTTCTCTTCTTTTGTTCTCTATTACTAAGGTCGTTTGCTTTGAAACTGGCTGCTTTGTTCCTCCAAAGGTCAGTATACTTCCCCAAACTGAAGCAATAATCCTGCTTTTGGACAGAACACTTGATTGCAGTAGAAATGATTGCAATGTCACAAACAGAGGATTATCATTTTCAGTAGAAATCATAAAAGCAGGTTGAAAAGGACTCCTAAGAAAAAGGCAGCTTGTTCTTATGCAAATTTTCTCAGGTGTTAAGGCTGCAAGATAGGAAAACCCGAAAGCCTGTAATTTGGAGTCAGCACCTTCTCTTCTGGTAAACATTTGCCTGCTTTGCTGTGAATGGTCAGTGAGTTTTCAAAGACTTGAAGACTTGTAGTTTATTCTTGCAAGGCCTGTATGCTTCTCACCTGATGCTCTAGGAAGTGAATCATTTGTCAGCTGCTATGCATTTGCTTCCTGATGGTTTCCGCCTCTGAACAAGTCAATGCGGAAATATCCACGGCAGAATGAGGGGAAACCTATGCTGAATTTGTATGAGTCACATCAGTTATCCCGCTCGGTAGAGACAGCTGCCTCCCTCTCACCCCAGCTCTAGCTCTCTGATCTTGTCTCCCTTTCTTCAGTCTGTTCCCTACAGTCTTCAAAGACCTAATTTCTTTTCCTCTTTCTCTCCAAAAGAACAGTAAGTGGAGATGTTTAACTGGGCCTGTGCTGGTGGGATCATATGGGAGCAAAGGCTTATAGGCGGTTCACATAATTTTGCATCCAACTGCCAGGTCTAACTGATACTCCTCCTTGATAAAGAAGTCCAGATTTCTAAGGTCATGTACACGCTGCTGGTCAGTTCATTGTGGAACAACACCATGGCTTCATCTCTCCTGTAATAAAGTAGTTGGATCTCCATTTTTGTTTTCCTTTAAATAATCATTTTTCCATCCAAATTTAAGGTTAAAATATCCATCAGCCATCTTAGTGGCTGCCAGTTTACTTTGTACCACTGGACATGTGGGCTGAAGATAAAATGAGCCTTTGGACTCTGCACACCTGTAAACTCTGGTTAGCAGTTGATGGCAGCTGTTTCACCTGAAAGAAATTTCCTGGTGTTTGATTTCTGACTGTGGAGTCCACATTCTGGGGACTCATCACAGGATGTTCCTCCTAAACCAGCCTCTAAATGAAATGATCAGTGACTTGCCCTTGGGCCATCTGGCAAAATCTCCCTTTGACCCAGGTTTCTCATGTACCCTTTAACTCTTTATATGGTATTACTGTATTACGTGTTGGTTACGTGAAGCTGTATTAATCAGAGAAGACTTCAAAGAGTCCTGTAGTACTTTTGCCTGAATTACCCTCAGTGTTATCAACCATTCTCTAGGTGCCTAGTACAAAGTATTCAAAAGAAAGAGAAAAAAAGAAATGATCAGATTTTCACTGTTATTGCCAATTTTTCTGTTAAATGTGACAAGTTGCAAGAAGGGTCCTGTCAGAATGATTATGTGGACACTTGTAAGAAAACAGCCAACAAGCTCCTAGCGTGTACTCCCATCCTTCAGTTTCAAAGGGAGCAGTTACCAGGCTGGGGGAAGCCCTCACCTATGCAGAGTCTCTTTTCTCTCTGATCTGAGCTGGGCATAGATACCTTTTGTGCTTTCTCATGTGCCTTTAGCTTGGAAAAATCAAGGACTCCTTTGTTGTTTTAGAAATGCTAATACAATAAATTGTAGAATCATAGTTGCTACCCGTCACTGAACCTGAGGTTGCAGGGAGTGATAGGTGGGAAGGCCAGCTTTGATGGTGTTTGCTGAAGATGACCAAAGAGAATTTGTGATATGAAAAAAAGAAATTAGCCTGAGGGGGAGTCATTTATAATTTAGAAAAAAATCTCAGGTAGCTCTTGAGTTGTATCAGCATAAGGGGATGGGCGTACAGTGCATGAAAGTTTAGAGTAATGAAAATTGAAATGGGAAAGGAAGGTGCAGAGCTGTACATGGCTCTGTGTCCTTGTCTCTCACCTGTGGATCTTTGTGTGAGGACCTATTTAAAGTAAGTTTTTAAGGAGATCAACACACAGAGAGTCTTAGGATAATCTCTTCTGAACATGTGCACATAATTATTCCACCGTGGAAGCTGGCATGTGGCATGTGATGTGGTCTGGGCAGGAAAACCGCTACCAGGTAGAAGCTCTGCTCTGAGGCCATTGGCAGAAGATCTCAGAGGAAAGGAGTGATTTTTGTGGAGTGGAGGGTTATGTCTGGAAAAAAGAACTGTGCTTCAAGGCATGATCAAAAAGCTTTGGAAGAAAATATGGAACCCTCAGGACTGGAATAATGATTGTGTAGGCTGAGATTTGGATGCATACTGGAGCTATTTGTGCTGCCCTGGAGCCACAGGCACATTGGCAGAGCTGATAGGCAGCCAGGACAGGAACAGAGCAGGATGCTGTGGGACCACGCTGCCTGGTTTATTCACAAAGACAATGCTTGCAGGTTGTCTGATGTGTTATTTTATATTTGGCTAAGGTTATAACTCACAGAATCAGAAGAAGCCCAGGTTTTGTTCCTGTAGGAGTTGTAAGGAAACTAAGGAACAGAGGATTTGAACTGCTAAAAAGAAATCATTAAAAATGGCCAACTGACTAGATAGGAGTCTGTCTAAAACATGTTTAACAAGGTGCTAATTATAATTCCTCATGTACAAATCTTACTCCATGGAATGAGAGAACCACCAGTAACAGAACCACAGGCACTGGAGTGACACAAGGATGAGGAAACATAATGACTAAGAGTGGTAACAGTGTCTTGATAATATGATGGATTATTTTGAAAGGGGCATGGAGGATGAAGGAGAAAGGGTATATAAAGTTCTGCCCATGGCTTTCAAGGGTGAACCAAGACTAATATTCATGCAGACTGGGTTGCTGGGCATCCCAGATGAGTCAGCTCATAAAAAGAGAGCTTCCTGCAAAAAAAAGCATCAGGAAATTTTGGGAGTTACGGAGTGAGACAGAAAAGGACT